>NC_060120.1:492970496-493595496 GCF_021461395.2 Schistocerca americana
GCATTTACATGTCGCGCCAACAGATGGCGTTACTTCAGTATTTGAATCAAGATCCTAACAGTATTTTGCAAAATCGGATCAAAATTGGGTCTTGTCGGGAGGTCCATAATGGTCACGGTTCCGATATATCGGGACGGATGGCAACCCTACGTTTGTCTGAACAAGGCCTTTCTCAAGCTGCGAGGCACGTGTAGCAGCAATCCTCATGTGCTCGTGTAAAGGTTGTCAGGGAGGCTGCTCCGTCTTGGTGAAGATATCCATACAGGCATTCGTTCACCTTAGCTGTACATTTCAAACTTTGCTGGAGGTTTTACTAAAACACTTACAGTCTTAAGCTCTTGCTCAAAAAATTCCGCACACGTTTTCCACGACTTGTGCTTCGCAAAGCACTCGGCAAATAACAGGTGCTGTTTCATCGTGAGCACCATTAATAAATAATAATACCAGTCACTGGTTGGCTGCAACAAATTTGACCTCCCGCTTTAGTATTATTTTGCCGTCCGGAGTGGCCGAGCGGTTCTAGGCGCTTCAGTCTGGAACCGCGCTGTCGCTACGGTCGCAGGTTCGAATCCTGCCTCGGGCATGGATGTGTGTGATATCCTTAGGTTAGTTAGGTTTAAGTAGTTCTAAGTTCTAGAGAACTGATGACCTCAGAAGTTAAGTCCCATAGTGCTCAGAGCCATTTGAACCATTTTCGTATTATTTTAAACGGTATGTGCTGCGCATATGTGTGTTACTTCCTTAGCTGGGAACGCCGTATCGATGCCGGCGACCTCTGTTTCGTGTGGCGCGAATCATAGGGCGATTGGCAGTCTCTCTGGTGACCTGATACACCAAGTAGCCCCAAGCACCGAATTTTTGGGGCTTTCCCAAAGCGACAGACACAACTTGCTGCCATTACTTCGTTCTAAACACAAGTACACTCAACGTTCCTCCTATAAAACAACTGCCGAACCTTGTACAAGGAAGGAAGCAGCGATCTATCTGGGCTACCAACATATGAATGTTTTTGTCTTCTGTTGGGTGGCAGAAAATATATCGGACTTCGAATATCGAAACTTGTGTTTTACAAATATGTTTATAACGAGTGACACAAACAAACGAAATATTATTTACGGAGAAACCAATATACAGTAAAAAAATCGTCTGCTATTGTTAACCTAATCATTGCGTGTTTTTGTCGCAATGTTTCGATAAGTTTCTTCAGGAGAAGTGACCATCTTCACCTGACGATGACGAGTAGGAAACGCGTCGAAAAGTTGGATCAACACAACACGCTGACTCGGCTGATAACCGGAGAAAATTTCGTCAATGAAATTCACCGAGAAACCCTTCATTCTCTTAAACCCATATATACTTCTCTACAAAAAAATAGTTCAAATGGCTCTGAGCACTATGGGACTTAACATCTGAGGTCATCAGTCCCCTAGAACTTAGAACGACTTAAAACTAACTAACCTAATGACATCACACACATCCATGCCCGAAGCAGGATTCGAACCTGCGACCGTAGCGGTCGCGCGGTTCCGGACTGAAGCGACTAGAACCGCTCGGCCACCAAGGCCGGCGTTTCTCTACACTTAATGACTATACAATACACAGCAGGCAGATGGCATAGTTATCCTAAGTCCTCATTTCCGTCATACGTCCTCATCATAAAGACTGCAGTACAGTAAATTTTCTTCTAGCGTTTTAAATGAGCGCAGTTGTGAGTGAAAGTACGTGTAAAAAACGATCGTGGAAACAAGATAGGTTGCGTGTTTCTAGGATATATATGTCTTAAAAAAGCAAATTGTTCTCCGCCGTTTTATGATCGCTTACCGCTGCAGGGTAATATCATCTTAACTGTTATAGTGCGTCACGACTGCTTAATTGGAAAAATGAAAGAATCCATTTGCAATAAAAGCCAGTTTCTTCAGCGCTGCAGAATCCTATATCGTAAACATCTTAAACAGGTGCCAGCACTCCTTTACACTGTCAACTAAAATACTATGGATACCACGGTACAGTTATTGTATTTATTTATCACTGGTCATTGAACGATCAATACGTGGTTTAAACGATGCTGCCGTGCCGGATAGCCGCGCGGTCTCAGGCGCTTTGCACGGTTCGCGCGGCTCCTCCCGTCGCAGGTTCGAGTCCTTCCTCGGACATGTGTGTGTGTGTTGTCCTTAGCGTAAGCTAGTTTCAGTTAATTAATTAATGTATAAGCCTAGGGACGGATGACCTCAGCAGTTTGGTCCCATAGGAACTTACCACAAATTTAAATTTCTAATTTAATCGATGCTGATTAGAAAATTTGTAAACAAAAGAAACTATACAATTAATTAACCACAAAAAAATTGCGAGAGAGTGTACGAATAATAACCACGTTACAGGGAATAGTTATCAACTGTTAAGTATAGCCGGCCGCTGTGGCTGAGCGGTTCTATGCGCTTCAGTCCAGAACCGCGCTGCTGCTACGGTCGCAAGTTCGTATCCTGCCTCGGGCATGGATGTGTGTGATGTCCTTAGGTTAGTTAGGTTTAAGTAGTTCTAAGTGTAGAGGACTGATGGCCGATGTTAAGTCCCATAGTGCTTAGAGCCATTTGAACCATTTTAATTGTACGTAAGAGAGGCAGTGTTGGACAGGGAAAGCTTTTAACTTACGAGGAGAACATGGCAAGTGCCGTAATCCGATTTCCCAGAAACTTCGCTCCGTAAAAGAGGGGTCAAAATACGCGAACACTTGTCTCAGCTTATACGTAGGTATCTGAGAAAAGGACTATCAGAGTTTTTGAGCTACTTTATGTGCATGTTAGCGAGAAAATCGTTCAGCCGAAGCGGTGATGTAGTCGCTAGAGTGGCGGTGTCACACTGTTGCGTCTCCTCTTCGAAACTCGATTATTCTATTTATTTTTGTTTCTCATTTATCAACCCATGTTCGCAGATTACTGCAAGAATGTGCATATTGAAATGATGTTGTGCTTTTTCGTATATTAATATATGTCTGATGATTTAATTTAAAAAAAGGTAATAATAAATGACTGAGAAATTATTTGAAATTGTTTTCGGTGAAATTCCTATAGTGTATCTTGATTCATGATCAACTGCCACGTGAAATCTTCAGCAATAATAAAGTTTCTTTCCCGAGTGATTCATACGCAGAAACGTCACTGCGACGAACCTGCTCTCGCACGATGCTCGCGGTGTTCGGAATTTCTATATTTCGAATGTTTCTACCATCGGTATCGTCCATAGGAGTACACCAACTCTTGCTGAAGAATAAGCATAAGAATATAAAATATGAGCTGGCGTAAGAATGAAATATAAGAGTATGAGAATTTAAAAAGATTGTAACCCCTGAAAATACAATACACACATATATTACCCAATAAATGTGGCATACTTGTTGTGAAACCCAGTTGTAATTTTATAATTCATACAACGCCCACGTATCTCCTAACTTGATAAGAAACATTGGTGTGGGGGTAACCATCTACGGACATGATTAGAAAAATGAAAAAATAAGTAAAATGAAACAAAATAATCAGGTTTCGTACATGGGGTGCAAAAGTGAGAGACCGCGAAGCTAGCCACTGCACTACCATTTTGGATGGGATTATCGCGCACTAAAAGGCATCTACAGTACGTCGAAAACTTAGACCACCGTTCGCTCAGAAATGGTCGAGTTTCTACGGATAAGTCGACACTCGTGGTAGCTTATTTTGACTCCTATTCCACTGAACAAAGTTTACGGGAAATCGTATTATGGGACTTGCCACGTTCTCCTCGTTGGATTTGAAGACTTGAGGTTGATCACTCTTTTCATATCTGCTGGAAGTCAATTGAAAATGAAAACTGGTGAGTGTTTAGTGAACATTCCTATACAATGGTTGTGTCGTGCAAACAGTTCTATCGTCTGGTGTTCATTCAATGAAAGTTGCAGTTTCTTCCAAGTGAGTCAGTATTGTCAACAACAACTCTCATTACGGTATATATGCACAGGGATGCCACAATTAGAATTCCGCGACAATTCCGCGACCTGAACAGCCGTCTACACGAAATACGTGAACTGACACCGCAGATCTACCTGACTAGCCTTTTCTGGACTAAGAATACTCTTGATGAGTGCACGGAGTTGCTCGAACGTACGATACTTCGAGCTCTGTTTACAAAATATCTCTAATGTGCCGCAGAAAACAATGAGAATTGTTCGCAAGGTTCGCAGGAGAGCTTCTGTGAAGTTTGGAAGCTTGGAGACGAGGTACTGACGGAAGGAAAGCTGTGAGAAGGGGGCGTGAGTCGTGCTTGGGTAGCTCAGATGGTAGAGCACTTTCCCGCGAAAGGCAAAGGTCCCGAGTTCGAGTCTCCGTCCAGCACACAGTTTTAATCTGCCAGGAAGTTTCATATCAGCGCATACTCCGCTGCAGAGTGAAAATCTCATTCTGGAAACATCCCTCAGGCTGTGGCTAAGCCATGTCTCCGCAATATTCTTTCTTCCAGGTGTGGTAGTTCTGGAGCGTTCGCAGGAGAGCTTCTGTGAAGTTTGGAAGGTAGGAGACGAGGTACTGGCGGAAGTAAAGCTGTGAGAACGGGGCGTGAGTCGTGCTTGAGTAGCTTAGATGGTAGAGCACTTTGCCGCGAAAAGCAAAGTTCCCGAGTTCAAGTCTCGGTCCGGCACACAGTTTTAATCTGCCAGGAAGCTTCATATCAGCGGACACTCTGCTGCAGAGTGAAAATCTCATTCTGGAATGAGAACTGTGCCAGTAACTTATTTATGGTTAACATCGTGCTCGTGCGCAACGCTACCGCGGCCTCCTCCGAACACGGCCCCTCACATTCTCTTGTTCTGACAACAAGGACTCCTCAGTCTTGACAGTATGTTACTTTGATAAAATACACCCCTAACAGAGGCACCACCGGCTCCTCAATACGGCTGGAGCTGAAGTAACAATCCCGCGGTGGCTGGGCGAAGCGACATTTCCGTACCGGAGATTGAATCTGCTCTCTTCCGGTGCTATTACCGCAGCCAGCCCGCTGTGGTCGATCAAAGAACGTCGAGTTCACTAATTCTGAGTTGAATTACGTTGAGTTTGCGACAAGTCTCTCTTTGCACCTACATCTACATCTATATAGATGCTCCGCAAGCCACCGTTCGGTGCGTGGCGAAGGGTACCCTGTACCACTACTTGTCTTATCCCTTCCTATTCTACTCACAAATTGAGCGAGGGAAAAACGACTGTCTGCACGCCTCTGAATGAGTCCTATTTCTCGTACCTTATCTTCTTGGCCCTTTCCCGCGATGATGTTGGCGGCAGTAGAATCTACATCTACATCTACTTCTACATCTACATACATACTCCGCAATCCACCATACGGTGCGTGGCGGAGGGTACCTCGTACCACAACTAGAATCTTCTCTCCCTGTTCCACTCCCAAACAGAAAGAGCCCTAATCTCTCTATCTTATCTTTGTGTGTCTTCCCGCGAAATGTAGCTTAGCGGCAGTAAAATTGTACTGCAGTCAGCCTCAAATGCTGGTTCTCTAAATTTTCTCAGTAGCGATTCACGAAAATAACTCCTCCTTTCCCCTAGAGACTCCTACCCAAGTTCCTGAAGCATTTCCGTACCACTCGCGCGATGATCAAACCTATCAGTAACAAATCTAGCAGACCGCCTCTGAACTGCTTCTATGTCCTCGCTCAATCCGACCTGATAGGGATCCCAAACGTTCGAGCGGTACTCCAGAATAGGTCGTATTAGTGTTTTATAAGCGGTCTCTTTACAGATGAACCACATCTTCCCAAAATTCTACCAATGAACCGAAGACGACTATCCGCCTTCCCCACAACTGCCATTACATGCTTGTCCCACTTCATATCGCTCTGCAATGTTACGCCCAAATATTTAATCGACGTGTCTGTGTCAAGCGCTACACTACTAACGGAGTATTCAAACATTACAGAATTCTTTTTCCTATTCATCTGCATTAAGCTATATTTAGAGTTATCTGCCATTCTTTACACCAATCACAAATCCTGTCCAAGTCTTCTTGTATCCTCCTACAATCACTCAACGACGACACCTTCCCGTACACCACAGCATAATCAGCAAACAGCCGCACATTGCTAACCACCCTATCCACAAGATCATTTATGTAGATAGAAAACAACAGCGGACCTACCACACTTCCCTGGGGTACTCCAGATTATACCCTCACCTCCGATGAACACACACCATCGAGGACAACGTACTGGGTTCTATCACTTAAGAAGTAAGAATCGTTCGGCAGTCAGCTTCAAATGCCGGTTCTCTAAAATTTTTCAACAGTGTGTCTCGAAAAGAACGTCGCCTTCCCTCGAGGGATTCTCAAATGGCTCTACACACTATGGGGCTTAACATCTGTGGTCATGAGTTCCATAGACTTAGAACTACTTAAACGAAACTAACGAAACAGCGGCCGTATCCAGGGATTCTCATGTGAGTTGTGGTAGCATTTCTGTAACACTTGCGTGTTGTTCGAACCGACCAGTAGCAAATCTGGCAGCCCGCCTCTGAACTATTTCGATGTCTTCCTTCAGTCCGACCTGGTACGGATCCCAAACTCTCCAACCGTACTCAAGAATAGGTTACACCAGCGTCCTATATGCGGTCTCCTTTACAGATGAACCACTCTTTCCTAAAATTCTCCCAATAAACCGAAATCGACCATTTGTCTCCCCTATCACAGTTGTCACATGCTCGTTCTACAACATATGGCTTTGCAATTTTACGCCCTGATATTTAAACGACTTCACTGTGTCAAGCATGACACTAGTTAACACCGTATCCAAACATTACAGGTTTTATCTTCCTGCTGATCTGCATTAACTTACATTTTTCTACATTTAGGGCTGGCTGATATTCATCACACCGACTGGAAATTTTGTCTAAGTCGTCTTGTATCTTCCTACAGTTACTCAACTTCGACACATTACTGTACACCACGGTATCATCAGCAAACAGCCGCAGAGATTTGTTTGTTTGTTTGTTTTTTTGGGGGGGAGGGGGGGGGGGAAGGAGACCAGACAGCAAGATCATCAGCAAAGTGATCAGTCTCATCGGATTAGGAAAGGACGGGGAAGGAAGTCGGCCGTGCCCTTTGAAAGGCTCCATCGCGGCATTTGCCTGGAGCGATTTAGGGAAATCACGGAAAACCTAAATCAGAATGGCAGGACGCGGGATTGAACCGTCGTCCTCCCGAATGCGAGTCCAGTGTCTAATCACTGCGCCACCTCGCTCGGTTTGGCCGCAGAGGTGCTGCCCATCCTATCCGCCAACTCATTTACGTATATAGAAGACTTATGACCACAGCAGTTGAGTCCCATAGTGCTCAGAACCATTTGAACCATTTTTTTTCGTATATAGAAAACAACAGCGGCCCTATCACACTTACCCGGGGCACTTCTGACGATACCATTGTCACTGATGAACATTCGCCGTCGAGGACAACATATTGTGTTCTATTACTTAAGAAGTCTTCGAGCCTATCACATACCTGTGAACGTATTCCATATGCTCTTACCTCCGTTAATAGTCTCCAGTGGGGAACCGCATCATATGCTTTTCGGAAATCTAGAAATATGAATTCTGCATGTTGCCCTTCAACCATACTTCTCAGAATATCATGTGAGAAAAGGACAATTTGAGTTCCGCACGAGTGATGCTTTCTAAAACCATGGTGGTTTGTGGACATAAATTTTCTCAAGGAAGGTAATTATATTCGAATTGAGTATATGTTCAAGGATTCTGCAGCAAAAAGAAGTCAGGGATATTGGTCTGAAATCCTGCGGGTTGGTTCTTTAACCCTTCTGATATACTGGAGTCACCTGCGTTTTTCCCAGTTGTCTGGGACTTTGTGCTGGGCGATAGATTCACGATAAATGCAAGCTAAGTAAGAGGCTAATGCCGTAGAGTACTCTTTGTAAAATCGAACTGGAATTCCACTCGATCTTGGTAATTTATTTGCCATCAAATCGTTCAGTAGTTTATCTACGCTCTAAAGTCTCTACCGTCCGGACACAGACTACCACGCTTACGGCAAATCAGTAACCTTTTTAAGACCTGACTTTGTCACTTAGGATGTGTAATAATTTACTACAGATTCATTTGCCTTGTCTCGTTAAAAATGCAGGTAACATGTGAGAGTTGTTGAGCAGCTATCTTCAGTTCTAAGTTGAACAACCATTTTCAGTTGTGTGAAGAGTGGAGGGAAACGATTATCATTAAGGATGGAAAACATGTTTGTGAAAGACCGAGATATAACAAATGAATTTTAAAAAAATATATGTTTTAGGAAGGATAACGTACCATAGCTCCTACTACTATTTATTTATATCTCAGAGTGTGCCTTATGAATGCGTCCATTCTATCATAAAACTCTTTTCTCCCTCCTCACTGCTTACGCGATCTACCCACCTTATTATAAACATTCTTCTGTAACACTACTCTTTAAAATTCATATTCTGCTCTCATCTGTTCTGTTTATCTTCTGCGTTTCACTTCCATATAAGGCTACACTCTAGACAAAAAATTGTATACAGGTTTCTTTTTCAGAAATGCTTTGTTGCTTTTGCCTGTCTGCATTTTACTTCCGCTATCATCGTTTAATTGACTGCCCAAATGTAGGAAATGATTCGCTACTTTCAGTATGACGTTTCTTAGTTTGATTCCCTCAGCATTATTGAATTAATCCGAGTACACTTCATTACCTTGGTTTACTTTTGCTGACTTTCATGTTATAATTTATTACAAGACACTAACGCATTCTGCACTTCATCCATGATACAGTTTCAGAAAGCTTATTCCAGTAGACGTCGTCACAACGTTGATCTAAAACCACAACTGTTATGAATGTGGGTTTGCCTTTCTTCAGCCTACCTTCCAGTGTAGGTTTTAGTATTAGTACTGCTATGTGATTTCTTGCATTTCTCTTGAATGCAAATCGATCCTCCCTTAGGTCGGCTTCTACCACTCTTTTTATCTTATAGGTACTGTACTTATTTTGTAACCATGACCTATAAACATGATGGTACCGTAACACACATCTGTCTGAACTTGTCTTCCATAGTATCTGAATTATAACATCCTTCTTCAACTCTGAGGGCATTTGTACAGTCTCATATACCCTACATACATGATGGAATAATTTGATCTCGGTTGCTTCTTCCAAGAAACTTTATAAATATCAGGGGATAGTACCTTGTTTCACTGCCCTGTTAACGTTGCCTCACAGCATCGATTTCCTATTTCATCTTCATCCACATTCTCATCCCTTTCCACAATCCTGTATTTCAGGTTCTTTCCTTGATCTTGCTCTTCTGTTTATTCCTTCCACCTCTCTTTTCCCCCTTCTTTTTGCTTAGCACTGGCTTGCCATCTGAATCAAATGGCTCTGAGCACTATGCGACTTAACTTCTGAGGTCATCAGTCACCTAGAACTTAGAACTAATTAAACCTAACTAACCTAAGGACATCACACACATCCATGCCCGAGGCAGGATTCGAACCTGCGACCGTAGCGGTCACGCGGTTCCAGACTGAAGCGCCTTTAACCGCACGGCCACACCGGCCGGCCCATCTGAATCCTTGATGTTGATACAGCTGGTTCTCTTCTCTCCAAGGGCTTTTTCAATTTTCCTGTACGGATACTCTGTGTAATTAGTTGAAAGTTGTAGCTGAGTACAATGGCTCATCATCAGCTGTGTTGTCAAACAGAATCAAATCCTTTCATTTATTAACGCGCGTTCTCCTACACCTAATTGTGACGAAGTTTACTGATGGTGTTTACCACAAGCACTAGCCGTTTTCAGGTGTTCCTGCCTTTCATTATAACCTTCTAATGACGTAACCTGTCAGTCTACAACAGGGACATGCTCCAAGTTGTTTATAGAACAGTAACGTGAAGTGTGGCGGGCGCTTCTTTCGCCATCAGGAACGACTTTCTGAGATTTGCTAGCTAGGGAGTCCTTGGTTCAGTCTGTAATGGTACTTGAATTACGTAACCATTACGGCAGCTCACCTGAACCTCTCGATACCAGCAATATTCTACTGTGTTTCTGTAAAGTAGTTGACATATTTCTGAGACAACATTCAGATTTGATTTCATTAATGTAGAGGTACTTTGATACATCGATTATGTTGCAATGATATTATTCTTATGTGTATTCTTTCTTTTGTCACTATGATCTTTGCTGTACTTGTAACTCTGATTTTCGGGCGCGTAAGCGATTATTAGTTAGAGACTCGGACCTTGATAAAGTCAAGTCTTGGACTTCATGTTGGAAAGGCGCATATTGTAGCCAGTTTATAAAATGTGAACTTTAACAGTGAGGAAGATGTTTTCAAGTATGTTTTGTATTGTGAAGTGATGTTTTGTGTGTTACGTGATATTGCAGTGAAAGTAATAAAAAAGAAGTGTAACTTAAATTCGGAGTGCTGATTACTTTTTTACATCACCATTGTCCTGCAAAAGTGTAGTCTTCAAGAATGGTTTGTGAAGCGCATCTACAAAACTTTTGAATATAGAAGAATAAAACCTAGGCCTCTTTGCATCCGAGCTTGGAATCATCACCACCTAGATTTTCGACGATTGAGCCATGATTTTACAACGAGACCAGCGTGGGAAACTCGAAAAGATGAGTGCCTGGTTTATTGATTATTACATGAAATGACTTTATTAACTGTGCTCTAATGACACCTGCCACTTAATAACTTCGTTGTTGCCCGAAAATGCAGTATTTAGCAGCGTGAGCAACACCACAATCATTATTAATTTTTTGACCTTTTTTGTAGTAGGGTTGTTAGAAGTCGCATTGCTGTTACGATAGTCAGACACGTAGTTTGGTCTAGTTAACACTGCGATACTGTATTCAACCTCGACTCTGCTGTGTATAACCAGCTAGATCTCGTGCACAGACAGAAAGAGCAGACATTCGCACTGTACATGTTAATTTATTCAGTCAAAAAATGAAAATAATCGCCTTACAAGAGCACAGAACATCACTATTTCTCATTTGCTATAACCGAATGATTAAGCAGTCAGTGATCATAGCAGAATATTGTTTGAAGCTCCTGTATATTAGCAGACACTAGTTTTTTGTGTAGTGTGGTTATCCAATGAACAGGAAATTCACTTCTTTCTCATCGTTATGGAATCTGACGTACTTATCAGCGCCGGCTTTATTTGAGAACCAACGTTTGCATCTACATTGCATTCGGAAAGTCGCTGTGTACTGGACTACGGACTACAGATGTCGTCTATGTCGGAAGTTCGAAAAAATGTTGGCAGAATACAATTTGGCAGAACTGTTTTTTCATAGGTAATTCGTTCTGCTTTTCCGTAACATTTACATGTTTGATTCAGCTGATGAAAGCTATTACAGTGTGTAGTGCTTAGATGTTCTGTTTTTTAAATTATGACGTTTTCAACTGATGAACGTATTTTTCTGCCTGAACATGCGTTTCGACTTGCTATAAATGGATTTAGTGCAGGAGGAATTTGCTGCAAAATTGCCGGAAACAGCTGCAGCCTCATTTTAATGCGGTTCGTCGACTTATTGAGACATTGCAAGAGAGAGGCTGTGTTAGATGCCGAACGAACTGGAAGACAAACTAAACTAAAGGAACCGACTCTGTGCAGCAGAACCCATCAAAATCATTGCGCAAGTTAGCACAAGGAAAAGATACCGGGCTTTTAACCATTTATAAAGCGGATGGGCAAACATTGAAACTGTTCCCGTGTAAAGCGATAGGAGAGCAAGAGTACTGAAAGATACGGATCATGAAAAACCAATCCGTTACAGCAAATGGTTTACGTCTTTTATTGAGAAGAATATGATTGATATTCATCTGCTATTCTGACGGGAGTTGTGTCCACTCTGGTAATGTTGACAAAGAAAACACACGGTCATGGTTAACGGAGAACGCCATTGCATGATAAGATGATTGGTGGTGGGTAGCGATGTCTGCATTTATTTTTTCAAGACACTCTGAACAGTGAGCATTATTGTTTAATGATCTACGATTTCATTGGCTAGCTAAAGAAATACAGAATGAACTACTTTTGGTTTCAACAAGATGATACTACTGAGCACACACGTAATAATACTATGCGTCTTCTGGAAGAGTTTCTGAGGGAACGTGTCATCTTAAAAAACCATGGCCCACGCGGATCTTACTCCACCAACCGTTTTCGGGAAGAGCGCGAAATCTGTAGTCTGTCGCAATCATCCACGCACTTGTTGTGACTTAAATACTGAACCAACTGCATACATGGGACGTATGTGACGATCAGGTCTGCGGAAGATGTTTTCTAGTAACATGAAGCTGGTTCAGACTTGTACACTATGTTGGGACTGCACACCCCGTGCTATACAACTACGTTTACCAATTCTATCACTACTAGGAAATGAATATTCAAAGGGGTAAACATGGGAAGTAATAGCTTCAATTATGTCCTCCCGTACTATATAATATTTGGTGAAATGTTAGTTGCTGAAAACAAAATGACGTTTGTTGAGGCGAGAGATCATGGATTGGACGTAGGCACACGCGTGCAGTACATCTGGGGACAGTTTACAGTCCTGCAAATGTTTGTCCCTGGGAAGGGATCCTAGACATGGTATTCATCAGGGTTTTATAAAAGTCTTGGACTGTAGTTTTACTTACAAGCACTAAACAAAGCAAACAACTGTCGATCGATTGGTACGTTTGAATTTGTGAGATGAAGGCAACGATGTATGGAAGGCAAGGTTAAAAATTCTCTCTGTCCTGGAAACAAACAGAGGTACGACAGATTGTCATAAGGCTTTAGTTGTCACCTCGAAAAACTGAAGTTCTGTAATTAATTAACTTCGAAACGTATTGTAAATACGAGAAACCGATTTGCAGCTTGCATGAAAGTTTTGCAGCAGTTTTTTCATCAGCCTGCTAATAAAGCTGTCTTCTGTGTATACGTTGTATTCATACGCGTTAATTAATTCACACACCCTGGCTATGTTAGCTATCAAGATGTCCGAAACTGAAACTACGGAAAACAATATGCGATCCTTTTAGTTCCCAGCAGCAAAGATACTGCATGACCATTTGATGTGGAGAGCTTGTACACTTATCTTCAAGAGATTGAGACAAATATCTTCTAGTGATTGTACACTTGCTTGGAAAAATTCAGCAGCAATACAAATACAGAAAACTGCAACCTGCACGTATTTGAAATACTCGTTTTTTCCATTAACTGGTTTTCGAAGCTTTTCAGACTTATCTTCAGATAGTGCACATGGAAGTTAAGTATTTATTTCAATATCGTGATACTGGCTCCTGGCTCTGTGACAAGAAGATATATAAAAGGCTTTAATGTATCACCGTGAGTAATGTTTACACCGCGAGTTGAATTGACACTACGGGTAGTTTTGTAATTGGTATACACTTGGCAGCTTCCATTATGATTGCCACTTGGCCACGGATCACTGGTTTTTAACGATGAATATAAATATGTATCGATTGCCACGGTCACTCTCCACCATCTACCGCATATTAAAGAGTATTCACCCCTCTGAAAGCGAAAATCAGCTGTGCGAAATGGTTTTATATTCTGACAACACTTTTACAGTTTATATAGCCGTACATACAAGTAACATTATTTCGGCGCACAAGTTAATAACGAGCATCAAAACCGACTCAGGGATTAGTGAACACAGGTTTGTCGTAGCGAGATTGAATGTTGTAATCTCCAAATCCTCGAAAAATAAGCGAAAAATATACCTATTCAAAAAAGCAGATAAAAATACACTTGATGCCTTTCTGAGATACAATCTCCACTCATTCCAAATTAATAATGTAAGTGTAGACCAGATGTGGCTTGAATTCAAAGAAATAGTATCGGCAGCAATTGAGAGATTTATACCAAATAAATTAACAAACGACGGAGCTGATCCTCCTTGGTACACAAAACGGGTTATAACACTGTTGCAGTAACAACGAAACAAACATTCCAAATTTAAACAGACGCAAAATACTCAAGATTGGCGATCTTTTACAGAAGCTCGAAATTTAGCGCGGACTTCAATGCGAGATGCTTGTAACAGTTTCCACAACGAAACTTTGTCTCGAAACCTGCCAGAAAATCCAAAGAGATTCTGGTCGTATGTGAATTATGTTAGCGGCAAGAAACAATCAATGCCTTCTCTGCGCGATAGCAATGGAGATACTATCGAAGACAGTGCTGCCAAAGCAGAGTTACTAAACACAGTCTTCCGAAATGCCTTCACAAAAGAAGACGAAGTAAATATTCCAGAATTCGAATCGAGAACAGCTGCCAACTTGAGTAACGTAGAAGTAAATATCCTCGGAGTAGTGAAGCAACTGAAATCACTTAATAAAAGCAAGTCCCCTGGTCCAGACTGTATACCAATTAGGTTCCTTTCGGCGTATGCTGATGCATTAGCTCCATACTTAACAAGCATATACAACCATTCGCTCGTCGAAAGATCCGTACCCAAAGACTGGAAAGTTTCACATGCCACAGCAATATTCAAGAAAGGTAGCTGAGTAATCCACTAAATTACTGGCCCATATCGTTTACGTCGATATGCAGCAGGATTTTGGAACATAAATTATGTTCGAACATTATGAATTACCTCGAAGAAAACGGTCTATTGACACACAGTCAACATAGGTTTAGAAAACATAGTCCCTGTGAAACACAACTATCTCTTTATTCACATGAAGTGGAGTGCTATTGACAAAGGATCTCAGGTCGATTCCATATTTCGGGATTTCCGTAAGGCTCGCAGTGAAATTGCGTGTTTATGGACTATCGTCTCAGTTACGTGACTGGATTTGTGATTTCCTGTCAGAGAGGTCACAGTAACTGACGAAAAGTCATCGAGTAAAACAGAAGTGATTTCTGGCGTTCCCCAAGGTCGTGTTATAGGTCCTTTGCTGTTCCTTATCTATATAAACGATCTGGGGGACAATCTGAGAAGCCGTCTTCGGTTGTTTGCAGATGGCGCTGTCGTATATCGACTAATAAAGTCATCAGAAGATCAAAACAAACTGCAAAACGATTTAGAAAAGATATCTGAGTTATGCGAAAAGTGGCAGTGGACCCTAAATAACGAAAAGTGTGAGGTCATCCACATGAATGCTAAAAGGAATTCGTTAAACTTCGGTTACACGATAAAACAGTCTTATCTAAAAGCCGTAACAACTAAATACCTAGGTATTACAATTACGAACAACTGACATTGGAAGGAACACATAGAAAATGTTGTGAGGAAGGCTAACCAAAGACTGCGTTTTATTGTAACAGTTCTGCTGAAGACACTGCCTACACTACGTTTATCCGTCCCCTTTTGGAATACTGCTGCGGGGTGTGGGATCCTTAGCAGATAGGACTGACGGAGGACGTCGAAAAAGTTCAAGGATTGGCAGCAAGTTTTGTATCATCGCGAGATATGGGAAAGAATGTCACAGAAATGATACAGGATTTGGGCTGGACATCATTAAAAGAAAGGCGTTTTTCGTTGCGGCGGAATCTTGCCACGAAATTCCAATCACCAACTTTCTCCTCCGAATGCGAAAATATTTTGTTGACACCGACGTACATAGGGAGGAACGACCACCACGATAAAATAAGGGAAATAAGAGCTCATACCGAAAGGTAAAGGTGTTCATTCTTTCCGCGTGCTATACGAGATTGGAATTGTGAAGGTGGTTCGATAAACCCTCTGCCAGATACTCAAATGTGATTTGCAGAGAATCCATGTAATGTAGATGTAGAAGGAACCATCCCACTAGAGCAAATTACAATCTCTTTTTAGCCGGCCGGAGTGGTCGAGCGGTTAAAGGCGCTACAGTCTGGAACCGCACGACCGCTACGGTCGCAGGTTCGAATCCTGCCTCGGGCATGGATGTGTGTGATGTCCTTAGGTTAGTTAGGTTTAAGTAGTTCTAAGTTCTAGGGGACTTATGACCACAGCAGTTGAGTCCCATAGTGCTCAGAGCCATTTGAATCTCTTTTTATGCTTCTACATGGGATATTCATTTGCTCAAATATAGTATTTAGTAAACAAAACACATCTTACATGGGTAACAAATGTTAGGTCGTGTTATGTGAGTAAGTTACTGAACAAAGCTTGAAACTAATCCGGCAGGTAAGGAAGGAAGTTAAAAGTTTAATGGTTCGTCGATAATATTGTTTCTATGGTCTCTGGAGCTAAAGCTCAGATTGGAAGTGTGTGTGTGTGTGTGTGTGTGTGGGTGGGTGGGGGTGGGGTGGGGGGTGACGTTGTGGAGGGAAATCGACCGAGCCCGCTGCAAAGGAACCATCTCGGCAACAGAGAAGAGGAAAACCTACATCTGAATGGCAGGAGAGGGATTTGAACTGCCGTCTTCCCGATTGCCGAATGCATGTCTAGTGTCCTAACCACCTCGCTTAGTTCGTCTGAAAAAAAATCATAAATAACACGCAGATTTGGGGATGCTTAACGTTGACTTCCTATTTATAACTTGACACAACATTCAATAAATATAACACAAATGTTGATATCAAGGGAAAAAAATGGTTCAAATGGCTCTGAGCACTATGGGACTTAACATCTGAGGTCATCAGTCCCCTAGACTTAGAACTACTTAAACCTAACTAACCTAAGGACATCACACACATCCATGCCCGAGGCAGGATTCGAACCTGCGACCGTAGCAGCAGCGTGGTTTGAGACTGAAGTGCCTAGAACCACTCGGTCACCATGCCATCAACTGCCAAATTTCCGGAGACCTCTGAATGTGGCCTCTTGAAATTTCAGTAATAGCCATCTCCCTGGTGCAGACACCTCTCTTGTAACATCAGCCAGTGGAGTTTGCTGACCATCTCGGTAACGCTCTCTCACCGACTAAACGATCCCTTGACGAAATGCTACTATTTTTTTATTTGCATCTCTTCTATCTCTTCTGTGACTCCTACGTGGTAAGGATCCCATACTGACGAAAAATACTCACGAATAGGTCGAACAAGCGCTTTATAAGCCACTTTCTTCGTAGATCTGTTTCAATTCTTTAAGACTCTTCCTATCTGGCATCTGCTTTTCCTACAGTTTATTTTGCGTGGCCATTTCACTTAATCGTCTCTCTGGATAGTTATTCCTAGATTTTTACCGTAGATTCTGTTTATCATCAATAGTGTAATAGTGCAGTGGTGGCTTTCTTTTCACATGTCTGCGCAATATGTTGTATGTATTTACGTTCAGGGTCAACTGCCAGAGTCATCAGTCCTCTACATGTCATTCTGTGAAGGGATACTGCCTTCTGGCGTTGCTACTTTGTTATACATAACTACATCGTCTGCAAACAGTCTTAAAGAGCATACAACTCTTTCCACTAGATCATTTATATTCAATGTATTCCTTTTTTTCGGAAATTCTTCAGTACAATCACACATCTGTTCGTTTTTTTGCTTGAAACTTATTTGAAAAGATTTTAATAAAGACATTGTAACATGAAAATACATATATGTAAGAACAGTGTATGAATGTTTTGCGGTTTTAATATATTGTCATGTACATAAATCTTCATATTGCAAATCTCAACTGCTATCGTGTTGTGATTTGGCATGCAAGGGCTAGATATAGTAAGCAATAAGCGCACTGCCTTTTTGAAGAGTTATGGAATCAGTACTGAAGCCTACACCTGGCCTTTATGTTGTCTGCGTATTGTTGGTTTCCCTGAAGAAACAATGCTTGGCTCGGGCAAGTGGCTTTGAAACCACCATTAAGTTCGCAAATGTAGTGGAATCCACTATGGTGAAACTCGGTGTTACTGCGGCAAGGAATGGGCTGTTAGTGAGAAACTCCTTAACGAAGTCCGGAAAACGGTTCGCGCCGAGGCACAGAGACTGCGCATTTCTGGAGCCGAATGGGCGTTGTTCTGGACTCGACACGCTGTCGTGTCTACAGCCTATAAAAGTGGAAGGCTAAACACCGTAGGCACTTTAACTTGCAGTAGCACTTTAGACTGTATGCAGAGCAGCAGCTGGATGTCTTAAAACTCTTAGGTTTCATCAATCATTACCTAGTATCACTGTAAATCTGCTTTAATAAAATTATATATTAATTTTAGAAACAAATACATAAAATATTTGAATAAATTTAACCTAACTCTGTAAAACCTTAGAAAATCGTTAAAACACTGGAAATATCCTACAACTCAAACGAACACAGAATGTCCTTTGGTTGTTGTTGATTTTACAGCAGAATGCTATATACTATATTAAATTGTTGCCAATTTTGGCAAAGGATTTGCACTGCGACAGATTTGCTTCCCGAGCACGGGGTCCCGGGTTCGATTCCCGGCGGGGTCAGGGATTTTCACCTGCCTCGAGATGACTGGGTGTTTGTGTTGTCCTCATCATTTCATCATCATCCAGGAAAGTGGCGAAATTGGACTGAGCAAAGATTGGATAATTGTACGGGCGCTGATAACCACGCAGTTGAGCGCCCAACAAACCAAACATCATCATCATCATCATCTGCGACAGATTTACGAGCTGTCAGAGCGCTTCATAACTGTTTTGCTTCCGAGAGTTACATGTCTGAGCTAGCAGAGCTCACTAATCCAAAAAATTTAGTGATTATTTGCAAATTCGATTCTGGCAACGAAAATAATATTGATTAAATCATTTAATGTTGAATTGTGACAGTGAATTTGAGGGGTTCAGAACAAAAGCGCTTCGCATCTATATATTACTATTTCGAGAAAATATATTTAGTTGCAGATGAATTAAACATGAATTTTTATAGTGAAAAAAGAACGAATGCAAACTAATGTAGGATAAAATGCACCCAGAAATTTTCACTAACGTGAAGGTTTTATTTACTGTTTATTCTCACTTTACTGGTCATGGTTTACTATTATACCGAAAAATTTTCACTTCTAACTTGAAATACAATTAAATCTGCGTCTCTGGTTTTTTCATATTAAATATGTCCTCTTAAATATTTTTTTCTTCTAATTAATTATCCAAGCTGTAAGCCTACAATCAAGTTAACATAACGTTGCTTCCTCTTCTTCTTCTTCTTCTTCACACAAACACCATTTCATCGCCACTTACCAAATCGTCGTGTTCATGAGAATCTTGCTGGTTGTTTTGTAATTTTTCTTTTGTTGCAATCTCTCTAGTCAGAAGATTCTTGTAGTGCACATGCTGTAATGGTTAAATTAAGTTCAGTAAATAAACACTGTCCTCCTTTTTATTTGGAGCTGGCTACATCTACATCATACTTCGCAAGCCACCTCATGGTGTGTTGCGGAGGGAACTTCTGGTACCACTAACTGATCCTCCCCCTCCCCCCCCCCCCCGCCCCCCTCCCTTCCCTGTTCGACTCGCGAATGACGCTTGAGAAGACTGATTGTTGATAAGTCCCTGTATTTGCTGTAATTTCTCGAATTTTCTCACCGTGGTCATTTTTCTGAGTCTCGTAAAGCTCTTCATGGTGCATGCACACTGTCTAGTGAGTTTAGTTTATTTAAATTTTTCTTCTTCATAAAATGTACCTCCTTCTATTCTACCAAATCAAGTAGAGTCTCTTTAAACTTCATTGTAAAAGCGTGGCTCTTTCATTCCTCATCCATCGAATTTTTATCCAGCCTGTCTCATAGAGATCAAAAATCTGTTTTCTGTTTGTAATTCCCTGTTCTAATGATTTTGCACTTATAAAATTTTCTCCTTTCGTTTCACTGACTTCAGATTTTAGTGCTCTGGGTCTTGCGGATTTTACAGTATTGAATGAATCCCCTGGGCCGCAGACACATTGCAACTTACTTGTCTGTTTCTCTGTTAGGTCGAAGTCGGCATCGTTCGGAAAAATGAAAGGCCCGATACCATAAATTTGTGGTCAGTCATTTCCACCTGCGTTTCTATATCATTGACTAGTTTTGAAATGGGAGATTCATTCTAATGTCTCGGCTCTGTCCAGAACACGCATCAGAATAAAGTTTGATGTGTTTGTGGCGTGATGGAAACCTTTTTAAATACATTCGGATACAACTGGCTATTTCTTGAGGTCCTCTACCTCTATTTCATTCCACATATTCACAAAGGCCAAGGTCTGACTGAAGTAATGAATCCGAAAACTGTGCATACATATTTCTGTTATAGAATGCTTTGATGTAGATTGTTTGGAGCAAGGCAAAGCCTTCTGAAAATCAAATGTGCCCGTATATATTTTATTGCATGCACGTTTTCCCTCCGATTTTGCTGTAATGCGCTTTGTAGCTTGGCTGGTTCACAGCACCTCTGCTAGAAGTTACTGTTGTCCCAGAGTATCACGAAACTACTGTATCCTGCAGGCTGAATATTGAATTCTGGAGTGGTTCACCATTTTTCTAAAAGATGGAGCTATTCCCTCAGAGCATCAAGAAACTACTGCATCTTGGAGACTGAATGTTGGCCTATATACTTGGTTCATCATTGCTCTAACGAATAACTGATATATTAAGCCCGACTGTTATAAACTAGGATTTTCAATTTTTTGGACTTGGTCTACTTTTGCTCTGAGCCCTAGTGCTTTACTTGTGTGGTCTGTCGTATGTCTATGTTGTATCAGCATTACTCTGTTTGTTGAAAATTATCAGTGCATTTTGTATGTATTCATGAAAGCAATTTACACTAATTTAATGTGTAATACAACCTAAACGTAATGTAATGAATATAGTGAATGTTACTGTGAAACATCGCAACTCCGTTGTTAATGTATGGAGCTAATAATTTCGTACTTTCATTAAGCTTTATTTGCGTCTGTTATCCAAATTATTGATGTTGAGTTTAAAGAATTTGAGAATCACAGTCATACAGTAATTTTCGTCGAATGTGAAGGTGTCGCGGTTGCGTGTTTCAATCAGATTACTCGGAAAATTCCATCTGAGTATCCATTTGGTTTGTTATTGTTGTTTATCTGTTGAAATGTCGATCGTGTTATTTAGAGTGTTAACTGGATTGATATTTGGTTTATATTAAATTTGAGTATATCGTTATTAGTTTCGGTTGTTGTTTGTCTGTATTATTTTAGTTGAACTATCGTTTTTGTTTTTGTAAGTTAGCAAAATTAATTGTTGATCATAAATTAATTAGGTTTTATATTTCGGGAAAGATCACGTTATTATCGGTGTAGAAGGTACTCACCAAAGCGTTCTACAGCTTTAGTCAACCTTAGTGGTATATTTACAGCTTGTGTTGCAGAAAAAAATCGATTGCTTAATGTTGACTACGAAAAACAAAATAAAAACTTAAATAGCTACAATTATTGATAACCAACCAACAATCTGAAGGTGGTTGAGTAGTAAGTCAAGGTTGCAACTATTAAGAAACACATTTGAAGTTTTTGGAAATGTAAAGGCACAATTTACTGTAACGTTTTTTTTTTTAATTAGAGGTGTCAGGCTCTTGCGATCACTGCAGATTTTCTAGGTTGCAATAACCCTCACGACTGTTGCGATGCCGCAACAGCCGACTGTCGATTGTCTCGAACATTGTTCACCATCATGCACCTTTCACGACTAACAACCCTCTTCATGAATCATGAGCACCTCTTGCAGCTTACTCTCATACTTCTAAGTTATTCACACCGATATACATATATATAATCAGCATTCGTACAAACGAATTTCGTGGGTTAAAATCGTTAAAAAATTCTTATGTTGAGTTAAACAAGTATACATTAGCACAAACAGATGACATTAACTTCTCTGCTAGGAGACCGCACACTACGCTCGTCAGGTGACAAAGAAATAAAGTAGGGTAAAGAAAATTTTTCAAAGCGTCCTCTGCTATAACAAAAGTAAATTAAACATATCACTGAGCAATTGTACATGTGTCCGGCAAATGGCAGCGAGTCAGAGATATTTGTAAATGAGCACTTACGGAAAACTACAAAGCAAAAAAATGGTTCAAATGGCTCTGAGCATTATGGGACTTAACATCTATGGTCATCAGTCCCCTAGAACTTAGAACTACTTAAACCTAACTAACCTAAGGACAGCACACAACACCCAGCCACCACGAGGCAGAGAAAATCCCTGACCCCGCCGGGAATCGAACCCGGGCGTGGGAAGCGAGAACGCTACCGCACGACCACGAGATACGGGCACTACAAAGCAGACATCTGTCAATCAAAATGTGCAGGTGGCGGTGTTAGGAAATTGTTGATTTGGGATGTAACACATTTTGTAGAATTAAAGATGAAAGCTCTGGGAAGACGCTACTGGTATGTTACGTTAATGGGGAAGCTGATTTTAAGAAAGTAGTCAAAGTAATGTGGAATTTAAATGCGAATCCATGAAATAAAGACAACATAGTTCCCACGGAACCCTGTTGGCTAGAGAATGTATATTCGAAGAAAGTTGTATGACCATTGTGCTCCTTCAATCATGTATCTCAGCTGGGGATTAGGGTAATAAGATATGAGAGGTCAGGGAACGTACAGAGGTTTATCGACATTTATTTTTCTCTCTGTCAATACGGGAATGAAGTACGAAAGAAAATCGACGATGTTAGTATTATCTACCCTCCACCACGCACTGTACAACTGCCTGCAGAGTATATGTGTAGACAGAGAACTAATCTCGAATCAAGGCAACGAAGCGGGGTTGTAAACGGAAAGCACACAAATATTTTGACTATCGAAAGACATTGCTCAGGGCGTATGTCGCTAAGTAAAACAGCTTATCCTGAAAGAAGTGTCCATGTACACGGCTAATAAATACACGGTGTTAGATCTTTGTAGTCAGTTTGTACAGAGGTTCACCTCACGACTTGAGAACTATCCTATGTCCATAAAAGGACATCTTCCGCGCTCACGTATACTTCGATTGACTCATAGGACTTCTGAAGATCGCGTGGTTCCAGCTGGTGTGTAAGAACAACTTCCGTCGCAGTATGACGCATGCCTTTGGTTCACAGTGTGCTATCTATGTGGTGACGCATAGTCAACAGGCAACCAGAACAGAAACACAAGTGATTAGTCGACTGTCTGCGAGCTGGCATTCAGGGAACGACATGGAAGCGAGACAGTCGCTTCTCAGAAATATCTTCGGTAGTGAGTTCTAAGGCATACATCACCCTGCTGTTACGAACAGATCGGAACAGGCAGTTTAGCGGGTGAACAAGTGTAGGTTCGATTCTCGGTTGGTCGAAGGACTTTTTTCTGAGAAATAATACGGCTTTCTTCTCTGGCAAAAAGTGCGTACATGGTAACAATCAAGGTGCATCTTTCGTGGTTCAGATACCCAGCTATAGATAAACGACCGGTAAACACTCGATTTTTCAAAGAATCGAGCTTCAATGTGGAAAACAACTTCAAACGCCGGATTACTTTACATATGAGTTAATGTGTGAAATATTTGACTCTAAGCATGTGAGCGAGAAAAAATTATGCTTAAAGTTTATTGGAAGTCGCTAAGCGCTCAAATTATGAAACACTGGATGAATATCGTCCCAGCGGAGACGTCAAAGACATGCGGGCTGTAGGAAAATTACTAATTATTACTAATTAATAAGATAAGAGTATCGTAAGGGCCACTTACACCCGCAATACCAGGTGAGGGGTGGGGGTGGGGGGGACCCCACCTTTTGAAAATATCGTAATCTAGTTATATACTTTATATTTTAAAATTTTGAAAAATATATTTATTGTTTTTAATTATTTCTTACACCGGTTTCCGTAATTGTTTTAAATTTTCCAGTAAAACTTAGCCCAAAAATTTAAGTATTAATACTGAATGTGACTTTTCACAACAAGTGTTTAGGAGCTTATCTCCAAATAGTGGAAGGGGGCAAGTGGTCAGGCCGTGGATTCAGCAGAGAAGGTTCATGGTAAGAACTTATTAACCCTAGCAACACCAACACATTTTCTATATCGTGCACTACCAAAGGCAGGTGGGGGGACCCCACCTTTTGAAAATATCGTAATCTAGTTATATGCTTTATATTTTAAAATTTATATTTTCAACTTCAGGACCCGTTTTCTTTATATCTTTCAAAAGTATTTTATGAATAAAAGTCAACGACAGATAACAAAATTTGCATTTTTAAAATTTTTTATGGTGGTCGTAAAGTACGCCTTCCCTCAGTGTACACATTACAGAAAATGCGTTTATATTGCTGATATTGCGCTGAAAGATATTTTCGGTTTCTGGACCGTACTTATACATAAGTATTTATTTAAACTATGTTGTTAATAAAAGTTAAAAACAATTAACGAAAATAGTTATTTAAAATCTGTTAGTGGTGGTGACAAAGTTTCACGCCCTTGGTAGTACACGATATAGAAAATGTGTTAGTTTGCTACGGTTAATAAGTTCTAACCATGAATCTTCTCTGCTGAAGCTACGGCCTGACCACTTCTCACTTTCCAAATTCTGTATCTGTTGTATAACCACTCTACGTAACCGAGGTTACTGACGGATGCCTGTGCAGTGGCGCTCGACTTGGAGGAAAGTCGGTTCGAAACCTGAGCCTGAGGGAGGATGACGTATTCACAACAAGTATTTGGCGGTCAAGGGGAGGAGAGGTGGTGATGTGATCGCCAGTCTGCAGCAATGTCCTGGATTAAATTCCAAACCACTAATCAGTACCTCGTGAAGTGAGGACATGTGATACTATTGGCTGTGATCCGTCCGTAGAGTGGGAACGTTAAGCTCGGGTTTCGCCCCTTTAGCTGAGAGATCAGCGCCTCTCACTGCCGTGCAGCGGGACAGGGTTCGATTCCCAGCCGAGTCGGAGATTTTCTCGCTCGAGTGCTGGGTGTTGTGTTGTTCTCATCATTAATTCATCATCATCATCGACACGCAAGTCACCTATTGTGTCGTGAACTGAAAAGACCAGCGACTCGACGGCGGAACTTACCCAGGAGGGTACTTCAGGCCATCAACGGCATACAATCATAATATGTTTGTTTGCATGGCCATCTTCCGCACAACTGTTAAAAACAGTTATTACTGGTTTTTCCGCCTTAAGCCTACTGCAATTTAATTAAAGAGAATTTTTAAACCAGAACGCGTTTCCATTTTATTTATAAAGTATCTTCTGTGGTCATTTGTGTTTTTGTTTCTTATTCACATATTCGCCAAACCACTGATCCTTCCGTCTTTGTTAACAGAGTTTGGTGTCGAAACACTTCGTTTCAGGTGTACTCTTGGCAGTTTTTCCCCTTTCTGCACTTTTTCTTATGCTGCCATTTGCGCTATTTACACTTCACCTCACTTTTCTGTAATACTGTGCTGCGTGAGAACACACACAACTTCAGTTCGAATTCCAAAAGTGAGATGAAGTGTAAATAACGCAAATGGAACGCAAGAAAAAGTGCAGAAAGCCAAAAACTGCCAAGAGTATATGTGAATCGAAGTCTTTCGAGCCGGCCAGGGTGGCTGAGCGGTTCTAGGCGCTACAGTCTGGAACCGCGTGACCGCTACGGTCGCAGGTTCGAATCCTGCCTAAGGCATGGATGTGTGTGATGTCCTTCGGTTAGTTCGGTTTAAGTAAATCTAAGTCTAGGGGACTGATGACCTCAGAAGTTAAGTCCCATAGTGCTCAGATCCATTTGAACCATTTTGAAGTCTTTCGACATCAACTTCCGCTATCAAATGGTTCAAATGGCTCTGAGCACTATGGGACTTAACTTCTGAGGTCATTAGTCCCTTAGAACTTAGAACTACTTAAACCTAACTAACCTAAGGACATCACACACATCCATGCCCGAGGCAGGATTCGGACCTGCGACCTTAGTGGTCGCGCGGTTCCAGACTGAAGCGCCGCTATCGAAGACGGAAGAAGCAGCAGCTTGGGGAATATGTAAACAAGAGGCAGAAACACCGATGACCACAGAAGATGCTTTAGAAATAAAGGCATAACGTGTCTCGTCCAAAAATTCTCTTTAGTTAAATTTCAGTAAGCTTAAGACAGAGAAATCAGTAATAACTGATGGTCATACGATGATTTCATTTCATTTCGTTAAGCTCGGCGGCCGTCCCTATACCAGGAGTAGACTTGCGGTGGCACCAGCTTTCAACCACTCCCTTCTCTCCTCATCATCGTCATCATATAGCACTAAACTATATACGTATTCATTAGACACAGCTCTCAAATATCCTCTAGCAGAAGGGACAATGTGTGGTGAGGCAGAAAGTCCTTTCCGACCGGCGGCTGAACCAATCCCGTGGGATATCCCAGTCAACGTTGCATATGACATTTACTTTCTTTTACCATTATCAGTTTTTTCTATACCATGCAAAAGCCAGTATTGGTGCCGTACATGGAGTAAGAGGTTATTAAGTGCGGAGGGGTGAAATCTTGTTAGACAGTACAAGAAAATGTACCCTCTGCTTTCGTATACTGCAACAGCGTTTATCGTGGCGAGAAGACGGAAGGAAGCAACAGATTTGGCAGGCACACCCTCGCTCTGTAGGGCGGGCGGGGAACAAAGGATCGCTGGAGCCGGCTGGCCCATGCACCTGTTGATGGGGCGTGGGGGGCGCCAGGGGAGCGGATCGATTCCCCTGGCCGGCCGCCCCTCGGGGTGGTTTCGCCCGCGCCCACTCCAACGCGCACTCGAGGGGTTGCTCTCGAGAGCCACTCCTAATGAAACGCTGCTCCGTGTGCCACTTCTGGCGCACAGCACTCCACGAGCCGAATATGTATTTGAACTCGAAAATTACAAATTTAATGCAATATCCTGCTAATTATCTGTGTGTTAGCGAGGCTCATTGTTCCTGATTGGGTTGGTCCACTGTGCCGGTCGCACAGAGGCTAACTGCGCAGTACGCGTGGGCGGGTAGCCTCGCATGGGTCGCCTACCTGTTGACGCCGGCGCTCCTCCGGTGCGCAGGAGCGATTGATCGATGGCCGCGGGAGGGCCCGCCCCCTTCCCAATGGCGTCCGTCGCGCCGGCGCACTACCAGGAACGGAAAAAAAATGCTGAATCTGGCGTCAGCGCGAGAAACACCTGTCCGCTATAAATGCCGCGAAGCATCGAGAACGAAATATGATCGACTCCAGCGCCCTGGACGCTTCTCGCTCTTACTAGGAGCTTTCCAGTATCGGATTCGATACGATATTTGCTATCGATACCATTACCAAAATTAAATCACTAAAGTATCGATATTGGTAGTACTGCTTGGTATTAATTGTTAAATACGTTTTTTAAGGTATCATTTAACACAGAATGACTATTGGTAAAGGCTTTGCAAAAGTAGAAGGGAAAACAACTGAGGCATTGACTTTCATTGTTTTTACTCATACATCTTTTAATTGGTTTGATGCAGCCCGCCACGAATTTCTCTCCTGTGCATAACCTTTTCATCTCAGATTAGCGCTTGCAGCTTACATCCACAATTATTTTCTGAATCTGTTCCAATCACTAACTTCCTCTACAGTTCTTATCCTCTCCAGTTCCCTGTGTTACCATGGAAGTTATTCCCTGATGTCATAACAGATGCCCTATCATCCTGTCCCAAATTCATGTCAGTGTTTTTCGTACATTCTTTCTTTGACGATTCTGCAGAAAAACCTCCACATTCTGTACCGCATCAGTCTACCCAATTTTCAATATTCTTCTGTAGCACCACATCTCAAATGCTTCAATTCTCTTCTGTCCCGATTTTCTCACAGTCCATGTCTCACTCCCATACAATGCTGTGTTCCAAACGTACATTCCCAGAAGTTTCTTCCTCGCATTAAGACCTGTGTATATACTAGTAGACTTCTCTTAGGCAGCAATGTCCTTATTGCTAGAGACAGTCTGCTTTTTACGTCCTCCTTGCTGCCTCTGTCATCGGCTATTTTGCTGCCTAGGCAGCAAAATTCCTTAACTTCGTGATCAGCAATTCTGACGTTAATTTCTCGCTGTTCTCGTTTCTGCTACTCCTTATTACTTACGCATTTCTTCGATTTACTCTCAAGCCATATTCCGTACTCATTAGACTGTTCATGCCACTCAACAAGCCCTGTAATTCTTCTTCACTTTCACTGAAGATAGCGAACTACTGCTGCAACCGAGGTGTCACAGCCACCATCTACGTAAGGAGGCCGCTGCGGCATCATCGAATCCACCTGCCACAGTTAGTCAAGTTGTGGTCGTCAACACCAGCGCCGCGAAGATTCTCTTCGTGTCGGTATATCGGCGGCTTAATAGACCGATAAACGAAGCAGATTATAATGCCCTCCTCTCACTGGAGGAGCAACTTTTCATTGCAGGGGATTTCAGTGCGAAAATCCCGGAATGGAACTCTTTCCTCACCAATACCAACAGGCGCCGACTCTCCCGCACCGTTCATCGAAACGGCGCAAGTTGCCTGAGGCCGTTTGATCCCACGCACGTCCCCGTCCGGGGCGGGAAGGGTGCCGAACAAACTCACGTACTGTGAAAAGTGGAACGCCATATCATCCGACCACATCCCACTCATCTACGAGGTGGATGTGATCGACACCACCCTTCCAGACCAGCGTCCGAGTTACAGGAACTTGGACTGTGAGCGTTTCCACACGGAAATACTCGAGTCAGCCGAAGACGTGGCAGACCCCAAAGTTGTCGTTGCCTTCTTCAGCCGTGCAGCAAATGCAGCTGTTACGAGACGACCACAGCGACTACGAGGCTTCTGGCGTCAGCTACCGTCGCACATCCTTCAGCTATCACCGAGAAGAACCGACTGTTTCGTGAATGGCAGATCACTCCCAAAGAGACACTATAGGCAGCGTCAGTCGCCCGCGACAGGAGACGAAGGCAGCGGTCGGAGAACATATGAACAGAATGGTCAGATTTAGAGTCCACGGTCAATCCAGACGACGGCAGCGCCTGGTGAATCGTGAGGAACCTCTTGCGCCGCCGACATCGCGTACCACCGCTACAAGTCGGCAACGAATATTGCAGCGAGCCTGATGCTGGCATTCGCTGCAGACTTCACGCCAGTGACCGACGTCGTGGACGAGGCCCACAGCCGTCGAATCGACGAGCCGATTGTGGAGGAAGAAGTCGTGGTGCAATTTTGTTCCCTGAACACCAGGAAAGCAGAAGGCAGGGATGGAATCAACAACCACGTGCTAATGAAGCACCGCCAGCATTTAGTCGACGTGTTCAACGAGATACTCAGACTGCTGCCCTACAGTGTGGACACACGTCGAATTGGGGCCATCCCGAAGACCGGCGAAGATCCACGCCACGTAACCAGGTACCGGCCCATAAGTCTGCTCCCGTCGTTCTCGAAAGTTTTCGAGGGTCTATACGCGAAAAGGCTGATGGAACGAGTCACCCAGAAGGGCGTCACCCTGGACGAGACCGAGCGAGGTGGTGCAGTGGTAGCACACTGGACTCGCATTCGGGAGGACGACGGTTCAATTCCGCATCCGGCCATCCTGATTTAGGTTTTCCGTGATTTCCCTAAATCGCTCCAGGTAAATGCTGGGATGGTTCCTTTAAAAGGGCACGGCCGACTTCCTTCCCTAATCCAATGAGACCGATGACCTCGCTGTTTGGTCCCTTCCCCCAAAACAACAAACAACAACCCCGGACGAGCAGTTCGGCTTTCGAACGTCTCACCAGCTACTGCGAGTGGTAGAGCCACAGCTGAGAGCACTGGAAACAACAGAACACCTTGGAGCACTGTTCCTCGACGTGTCCAAAGCCTTACATTTCGTCTGGCATGATGGCCTGGTATACAAGCGCTTCGCACTCGGGCTGCCGACGTTGCACGTGGTGCTGCTCAGACCCTAACTATCGGGGCGAACCTTCCACGTCAGGGCAGACGATGGTACGTCCACAGATCGGCAGGTATGTGTGAGAGTGCCGCAGGGGCCGGTACACGCCCGATATTCCGCGGGTGGTGGGAGTCGAATTGGCGCTAAGTGCTGATGATACAGCGTTGTATACTCGCAGCATGAACGCGCGTGCCATGCATCACCGTCCCCAATTTGAGTACGACACGGTCAACGAAATGGCGCCTGAAATTCGACACAGAGATGAGCCAGGCAGTGACCTTCACCAGAAGAGTGATACCGCCATATACCTCGCCAGTAGAAATCATGGGATCCCCTGTCCCTCGGAGCAAAACAGCGCATCACATAGGGGTAGCCCTAGACGAAAGACTCTTCTGGGCACCTCATGTTCGAGACGTCAGCAGAGCCATAGGACGCCTTCGCGCTCTGTATCTGCTGCTCAACCCGCAGTCGACGTTCCGCCGCAACATGGCATCACAGTGTACCTAACTCTGGTCCGACAAGTGTTAAGAGTAGGCTGTGGTTTGGGGAAGACCGCAGACTCACTCATCGCAACGAAAGTCCGCCCCCGAGAGGCCCTCACCATACTTTACTCTTTCCACCTATCCGCCTTAATATCACTTTCTGCACATCTAACAAGGTGTACTTGAAGGCATTCAAGATTCATTGTTGTCACATTAAGAGGTTTTCGTATCTTTCTCTGCTTTACATAGTTGCAGTTCATTTTTTATCTGAACATTTTGATCTAGCAGACACTATGAATTAAGACGCAAAGGAATTACAGACATTGTCTGCGAGAGAGCATTGATTTAAATCGATGGGAAAGTTGAAGACCGCTACTCGAATCAGGATCTGCTGCTTACGAGGCAGGTGCACAGACCACTGCGCCACCTGGACATAGTGGTCGTCACAACTGCACGGACAACCTTAGCACGCCTCCCGTCAGACCAAATTCTCAACTTATGCACACGTTACTAACGTAGCGTCCCCCACCCGTTCTCCTTATTATTCGCGGCATTTCGGCGATTCCCTTAGAAGTTCAAACCTGGTGTGCACTGCACTGCACTGAAGAGATCAATGCTGCCCTCGCCTTAATCCAGCAGCCGCTGTGAATTAAGAGAAAAGGGACTTACAGGCACTGGCTGCGAGTCAGCATGGGTTTAAACCAATGGCAAAGTTGAAACTTTGCGTCAGACCGTGATTCGAATCTGGTTCTCCAGCTTCTAGGCATATTCACGAAGGCCAATTACCTCCTCAGTGTCTACTTATTGGCGTGAAATTAATGATTTGTATTGACACATTACGAGTTGAATCAAATGACCAAACGATAGTTATATCCAGAAAGAACTAAAATCGATGTTGGGGCGTCTCGACGAAGGAAAGTAATCGTCCGGGCTTACTCAACGAAACTGATGATGTGGACATACTCTCTTCTCGTTTCCATGGCTGTCATACTTCTCTAATGCTACTTTCGGCAAGTTTCAGAGCCTAAACTACTCCACTGACGTGGATCCTCTCCAGATTCTCTACCACAAAACTGAATTACAAATCTTTTGTGACATAGTTGATTTTCATGTCAGATCCTTTATTATACGAGGGTTATTCCAAAAGTAAGGTCCGATCGGTCGCGAAATGGAAACGACTATGAAAATCCGATAAAGCTTTGCACAGATGTGTTGGGTAGTGTCTCTAGTATAACCCCAGTTAGCATCACGTCGCTCTTCTCATTTCTGAGCTCGCAGTGAGTGCGTAAAGATGTCTAGAAAATAGTGTCTGCCGCCAAGTACGAGGGCCTGGTGAGAAATTTCGCCTGAAGCTATGCAGCCAACATTACATAACTGTCGTGCTGTTTCGTCTTCACGACAATTCTCAGCCGCATTCTGCAGGGGCAATGAAGATGCTCCTGCATCGTTTTCAAATGGAAATGTTAGATTACCCACAATACAGTCCGCAATTGTCTCCCCCTGAGTTTCATCTCTGGTCACATGAACCGCTGTCTTTGAAGACAACATTTTGACACAGACAACGAGGTGTAGGCCAGCGTGGAGAATTGGCGGAAAGCACTGGCGGCTGCCTTCTATGATGAGGCTGTTGAAAAGTTGGTACGACGCTATGACAAAAGTCTAAGTCAGAACGGCGACTACGTAGAGAAGTAGCTGTCAGGTGTAGCTAATTGTTACAAGTAAAACATTTCTGATGTTCACTGTGGTTTCAATTTGGCAATCAATCGGACCTTACTTTTGGAATAACCCTCGTACATTAGAATGTGCCTTAAGAATACTAGTTGTATGCAGTGAAATCAGACGATGACAGCTATTCGTAATATGTACACTATCGTGACAAATTAAATTGGTGACGTAGAGATAAATATAGGGTCATGGCAATACTCTATATTATTACGCGTTTATTCGATTTATAACTAAACACGTCGCTGTTCCTTGAAGCGTTTAAATCTTCTAGTGCTCGAGAAGTAACCAGCAGTTTGTGGCGCACATGCTGGCGCAATGCCGACCAGATAAAATGAATTTACTACAGACCTTGCGTTTCCTGTATACCACATAGATAATGAATACTTTACACATGTAACTACTAGTGAAAGATTATTATTTTCCATCACAGCATTCGATGTTTTTGACACTGCGCTCTGATATTTCTTATGATACTACTAACAATGGAATACTTAGTATCGATACCGGTATGAATGCATCAAATTGCATGAGTGGCAAAATCAGCTTAAATGCAGTAGTAACTTGATAGGTAAATCCTTGTACTCACACACACGTACATCAGACACGTCAGTTACGGCATAGAAACATTATTCTTGGTTTGTAAGTCACAGTAAAATTTTCAGGCAATTCTCAGGCACACAGCAAAAAAAAAAAAAAAAAAAAAAAAAAAAAAAAAAAAAGAAAGTATAATCAGGCTGTATCACTTCGCCTGTGTACCTGTACCTGATACCTGTAATAAAACTAGTTAGTGAGTTCTCAGATGAAACTTGTTATTATTATTATTATTATTACTATTATTATTGTTGTTGTTTTATTTTACGTGTTCGATAACTGGCAAAGATAGGGATAGGCTTACCTGTCTGTGCATGGATCCGTTACTCAGTTCTAGAAAGGTTTCCATCCCCTGTTGGCATTGCTAAATTCACCAGCTGCTGAATAATATCGAACTATCTGCAAACACGATCACAGATATTGATGTAGATATCACCTCAGATATTATTGTTACTCATTCATCTATCATTCAGATTGCTCCAAAGTAGATAAATGGCTGTTTTCACTTTTAGAGTAACAGGTACTTTCTTCGTGTAAAATTCAATAAGTGAAATCACTAAAACACGAATTAAATCTCGTCCCTCTTTTATTGCCTAATGACAAAAATAGTATTCATATCCGGCGCCGATTAACAATATCGGGACATAACATGTAAAAAGCCAGTAATATTTACGTGTCTATCGTTGAAAATAACAAACTAATTAAACCTATAAACTAAGGCCCATTATCTAGAATACCCGCATATGATCTACTAAGACAAAACGTAATTAATGTCAACTCAGGACAAATGGTTAACCGGTCATGAATGTCATCTCTATGGCTGCATAATCTTTAAGTTCATCAGGCATTTAGAACGTCACTCATTAATCTCATCTCGTAATTGTACAATGTTCAGTTCTTCAGCCGCTTTAAACGTCACTGCTCAATATTACCAGTATAGTCAATATACTGTGACAGACTCACTTCGACTCCTAGTATATTCTTCCAGTGACTTATCCGAGTAAAGTAAGTAACTTAGAAACAAAGGATATCTTAGAGGATTCACAGAAGCATATGTTCTGTCATTCCAGTTTTAATACTTTTCGCTTGATGAATTACTATTTCCCAATTGTCTCCTGCTTAGTAACAAATAACACGTATCTTTTTTGATAGTCACAACATACATAATATTAGAATTTAAAAAAAATACTTGTCTGCTGCATTTGCGTATTGCTTTCTCTTGGTACTTTGCGCCCATGCAATTATTACAAATGCCGCATATAGCAGAAAAGTGCGATGCTAGAAGGAACATGCGACGTAGAAAGGGATGTTGAAAAGTGGTTTCAAATTTTTTATCGCTGTCTCTCAAAATATTTTAATTGGGATATCCTGTCACTTGTTTAATTTTGATATCAAAATATTGCACTTTCACACGCCGGAAGGTGTCAAAGCCAAACAAATACTAACCGTTGTTGCCTTTACAACCCACATACTGCCCACAAACTAAAAATTGTTTTTGTCTTTCTCTTTTTTTCCAGATTAACACGGTTGCTTTTCAAAAGCTTTCGAATGAAAACGTTTCTCGTCCTTTAAACCATATTTTAATACTGTCTGCTCATTCGTGTTTCACACTATTACAGTAACGAAAAGGGAAAAACTACCCGGATCTGCATTTAAAATTCCATTCGCCGCCGATCAACACGAAAATAGTCCCGCTCTTCTTAACCTAAATTATTGCTCATTTTAAACTACAGAAATGCCTCACTGAGGTCCATTCCCCAGTTCTTTGCTAAAACATCAGTATAGTTTGTTAGATATATTAACATTACGTTACCTCTCATCGGACTTAGCACAATAAAAGAGGAACGAGCTACGTTTCATTGCAAAAATTTCAAAAAAACATTACCACAGGTAGCATTATCCTTGTAGTTGCAATCTGTTACCTTCTTTTCATTGCATATTTTTCAGAGTAAAATAGTTTCTACCAGTAGCACGAAATACTTTTTTACAATTTTATTTTGTTTTAATGAGTGCGGTTTCGCGAATTTTACATCTGTTGAAGCAATGGGTTGACAACGCACAGAACGTAGCTTGGCGACGCACTTTTTTACTGAGCGTCATCTCCTTCAGTACTGAACGTGCCCATCTGCCCCATGTGTGATTCCACGTCATTTTAAAGAAACAAAAGAAAACAAGATTTCAGTACATTGTCGTCTTACATACTATTCTGTACTTGAAAGTGAAGGTAAGGGAATTTTAAATGTTTAGCATGCCTCGTTGTTGTGTTATATTTACCATGTTATTCATCAGATCACTTTACTTCGTTTCATAGCTTCAAGGCAAAAAATATAAATGTTTCATATAACACGTTTTTAAACGGTTCTAGAAAGTATAAAATAGTTTTTTCTAACCGCTTACAGATTCCTAACCTCATACAGACAGTCTTGAAGATGTGTGATTGTGAGTTTTAATAACTATGAGAGTGCTTGTAAGATTTGTAATACATAACTGATGCTTGAATAATTAACCTCGCAAACGTTATTTGTTACATGTGCCCCACGTTTTTCTTCATAAATTTTACAAGTATTGTCATAGCTATTATTATTGTGCAACACGAATATCGTGCATTCATTTTTTTTAATATGTCTATTTTCCTGAAAGAAACGACGTAATATTCCATAAATATTCTCATAGATTTTAAAAATTCACAAGTAGAAAGTTTCAGGACCTTCCGTATGCAGCTAAGAATCTATATGGCGCTAGGGGAAAATATTTTATACTTTTTAGTTCGATTTAAAAACGTGTTATATGAAAAATTTATTCTTATTTAATTATTTTCTGCTCTTTGGTCTTTTATACGTGAAATCTGTCAATGGATTTTGTACATTTTGATGAGTTTATATTTTTTATTTAAATAATTATTTATTGATATAGGCCCCTAGTAGCTTTTTACCCTGTACATGCATGTCACATATATTGCACAGATGTGCTCCTTTTCATCCTGCCTCTGTCCATCTTCTCTTCCCCTCTCTCTCCTCTCAGCCATGCGTGTCCACTCGCATTCCACCTGAAACGCAATCCGATACTGCCCACACAACACGCCAGCGATGCAGGGCAGACAAGGTTTCAGGCATTATAAACTTTTTTCAGCCCAACACCACGCCCACCGAATGGACCGACAAGAACGGAATTAATACTGAATTGTCACCCAGCCATGAGTTTTGTTAGAAATTTCAATTCTCAACCTCATTGGGAAGTTAGCTTGAAATTAACCGCAAAATTTTTACGAAAGAGCTAGACAGAAAGACAAGCAAGTGACCTGTAAACGTGTTCAAAAGACACGTTTCTGAAGCGACACTTTTGTTTATAAGGCTTATGTAAAGAAATGGGCCCCTGCAGCTGATGATAACATACCTGTCGACACGGAAGTATCGATACGAATGTCAGAAATGTGGCAACGTGCCCAGCCACGGCACCTCGTGCTATATCTGTGGGCACGCAGCCAGGAGATGAGCTGTCGCGCCCATTGAATCAACCCAACGTTCACTCGTACCGCTCAGAGCGCGGCCCGCTGGTGCCGGCACACCAGGCTATCTGACATTCTTCCAGCAGTTGTTATATATACCGCATCTTAAATGAGAGTCGTGAGTCGGCAACTGGATGGTGGCTGGGCATTTGAGATTGCTTGTAAACTCTGTGTAGTGAAACCATTATCACAACACACTGACGCGTATATGTAATAAGTTTCCTTTAATTTACGTCTATGGTCACAATCTTTTTCGTTTAACAGATTACCGGTTTTGGTCTTTAATGACCATCATCAGATCTGCAGCAGAAATGGGAAAAATATAAATACACGCGCAAACTGTATACAGCTTAAGAATAATACATAGAGCATATTGAAAAGTAGTACTGACAAAATTTACATTTGTGCGCTTTAAATATGAAGAGGCATACCTGTTTCACAAAAACAAAGTCCTGATGTACTGCAGCCATAGTGGCATCGCCAAATGTAAATTTTGTCAGTACTACTTTTCAGTATGCTCTATGTATTATTCTTAAGCTGTATACAGTTTGAGCGTGTATTTATATTTTTCCCATTTTTGCTGCAGATCTGATGATGATCATTAAAGACCGAAACCGGTAATCTGTTTAACAAAAAAGATTGTGACCATAGACGTAAACTAAAGGAGTGAAACCATTATTTAAAACTTCATTTAATGATACTTATAGAGTAAAAATCGGCTTAATTACTTCCATGGCCGGTTTCGAAGCTTATAGCTTCATCTTCACGTGCTACCAAATAATTATGAAACCATGAATGTGTGGCAGCGTGACTAGTCAGTTCCATGTCTTGCTGTCGAGGCAGGCGCTCTGGCTGCTGGTGCTACGCTCACGAGCGTTTCTTTGACGTATAAGTGATCCCCAGTAACTGACTGGCCCGACCGCCGCACGTTCATTTTTTCATAATTATTTAGTGGCACCTGAAGGTGAACTTTAAGCTTCGAGACAGGTCGTGGACTAAATTAAGAAAATTACTAGCAGTTGAAGCAGATTTTATTCTTTACATATGTTCTTCAGTTGCGGATGTTCAACAGATCAAATATTTCGTCCATTTAGTGAAATTCAAATTGTATTCACTGCACGACAACGATCAGCGCTCACGATCGTTAGTCGAATCGTACAAGTGGTCACTACGTTTATATGTACACTTATTCTTTGCGGGTACTTAGATTTACTTTGGAGGTGGTACTATTTATAGTACCGGAAGTTAAGGTTTCTTGCCGTTCCGTTCACGAATTGGAATATGGTAAGAATGACCGCCAGTACGTCTGTATACGAGTTGTGAGTAGCTTGCCCTGTGAGACGCTTAAGGGATATATTGACAAAATTTGTGTTCTAAACTAAACTCAGTCCGAACAGGCCTCGGAAAACCCGACGGTACAGACCGACCACCGTTTTATTGTCAGCCGATGAGCATCACTGGGCGCGGTAATGGAAGGGTATGTGGTGAGCACACCATTCTCCTGGCCGCTGTCAGTTTTCGTGACTGGAGCCACTATTTCTCAGTCAAGTAGCTCCTCAGTTAGCATACGAGGGGTGAGTGCAGCTCGCTTCGCAACAGCGCTTGGCACGCCTGGAGGGTCACCCACCCAAGCTGTAGCCAAGCTCGACAGCATTTAACTTTTGTGACTTGACAGGAACCAGTGTTACCACTACGGAAGAGATTTTGGAGGTCCTCCTGCTGCTAGTCTTCAATTAGGGTGCAGAACTGAACTCACACAACAGTCATGCAAGAGTAGAATATTGACAGACCTATCATTATAGAATGTCAATTCGAAAGCTGTCTTTTTCATCTACTAACTCTCATATCTTATGCCACTACTCGTAGGCAACCTTTGCTGTCATATATACTCCCAATAATCCGCTCCCGTATATCGACTACTGTGTCTGCTACGCTAGTTTCTCCGCTTAAGATCATTGAGGCGAGGGTGGCCTTGATGAATGAGAAGCGGGAACGCTGAGACGCTAAACGTGGCTTGCGACTTTTGAAAGGGCACGAAGCACTCTTCTTGGGTTGTACTCTGTTTGGGACTCGTCGGGGGTGAAAGTGTGATTTTGCCTGTGCGTGACAAGATGTGCTAATGAATGTCGCTGCACTGAGTTATCCTGAGAAAGGGAAAGAGGTATTTATGAAAGCAGCTGTGGGTTTGTATCGGTGACATTATCAGAATTATATACAGCTCTTTTCATGTGTTTGCTCTGGAACACAAAGCAATGTTTTTCTACAACTGTATGTTCGATGGGCTACGTTGGAAAACATCTACACAGTGGGAGAAATGGCGTACGCATTCGTTGCCAGCACTTTGAGAAAAATTGGAAATTTGTGGTAAGTCCTATGGGACCAAACTGCTGAGTTAATCGGTCCCTTAGCTTGCACACTACTTAATCTAACTTAAACTGACTTACACTAAGGAGAACACACACACCCGTACCCGACGGAGGACTCGAATCTTCAGCGGAGGAAGCCACGCGGACCGTGACAAGGCGGCCTAGACCACGCGGCTACCCTGCGCTGTTGCACTTTGAGAAATTCTGGTCCTGACATATCAATCAATAATCAAATACTCGAAATGCACCTGTTTGTAACTGCAGTAATTTGTGACCCTTGTGTCAGGTAAAGTTATAGACGTCATTGTCTCGAATTTTAGGTGGCTCAATTAATACTCAGTTTGACTCTTTTTCTTTGATTAAATTAATACCCGGATTTTCAAATAATTAGTGTTAAGAAGTTTTGGGTTTAATTAATATTCTGTTTTGCAAATAATTTGTGTCTACAGCTACTTTTAGAGTTTAATAGCCAAGACTTTCTGAATTTTGGGTAACTTGGAAATCAAGACGATCAGGAGGGATGGAATGTTATTTTGAAAGAAACTGAATACTCAGTTTGACTCTTTTTCTTTGATTAAATTAATACCCGGATTTTCAAATAATTAGTGTTAAGAAGTTTTGGGTTTAATTAATATTCTGTTTTGCAAATAATTTGTGTCTACGGGTACTTTTAGAGTTTAATAGCCAAGACTTTCTGAATTTTGGGTAACTTGGAAATCAAGACGATCAGGAGGGATGGAATGTTATTTTAAAAGAAACTGTCATTACTCTGAAAAAAGTAAGGCAGTTCGATGGTTTAACATTTGTTGTTTTACTGAAAGTGGAGTGGGTAGATAATTTTACTTAATTAAATACATCTCTTCTAGTTATGAGAATAATTGTATGAAGATATCCGGGGGCGTATGTAATGATCACGGCGAAGAAAAAAATTTCTTAATATTATGTAAATGATGAAAGAGTTTACCATATAGTGGCACTGAGGCCAATCTTCGCTGTGGCATCTTTGGAAGGCCCAAGTGGGAGAATGTTTCGAGGAAGCCTGCCGATTGGTGAAAGGTGGCAGAAATTGTGAACAAGGGCTTCAAAGAATCAAAGCAAAAAGCCAGTTGCACAAAGATGGTAAAGTAGGACATTTGTATGTATGTAAAGATGAGAAGTGGGCCTGGGCCTCTAGAGGGAACAGCCAACAGCCAGATGTGTGTGGCGTCACGAACTGTAGCGCCGACCACGTGCCTCGACAGGCGGGGACAGGAGTTCAGGCGAGTCAGCTGAGGCGCCTGGCGAGTGCTCTGAATAGCGCCGGGTCACGGACTTCAGCAACTTTTACCGAATACTGATCCGCAGGTGATACAAGTGGAGTAACAAACATTACACATTGTATGTCCATTAACAAACACAAATAATAATAACATAAAGAACGTTACAAACTCTCTGAATAAAGCTCCTTGCTACTTTGCATATAAGTGCTATCCCATTTGCTCATATTACTCTTTTATTAAATTCTTCTGCTTTAAAACGAGAATTCGTGATAGTATATGAAATATGACAGTTGTTCATCGCCAGTTCGAAAAAATTTTAGTTTCAAAGAAGATATGTGACAAGGTGCTACACATTATACCAGTTATTAGAGTTTCTCCCCGTTGCATTCACGTATGGAGTGCGGGAAGAATCATTGTCTGAATGCCCTATGTGAACGATATGTACGGGGTTATAGTATATTCCCAGAGTTATCACTTAAGGCCAGTTCTTGAAATTTTCCTAACAGACTTTCCCGGGATGGTTTTACGTATATCTTCAAGAGTCTTCCAGTTCAGTTCCTTTAGTATCTCTGTGACACTCTGCGACGGATCAAACAAACCTGTGACCATTCGTGCTGCTCTTCTCTGTATACGTTCAATATCCCGCGTTAGTCCTATTTGGTATGGTTGCACACACTTGAGCAATATTCTAGAACCGGTCGCGGGAGTGATTTGTAAGCAATCTCCTTTGTATCTGATACCACTCCCCCCAGTACTCTACCAATAAGCCGAATTCTAACACCTGCTTTATCCACGACTGACCCTATTCGATCGTTCCGCTTCATGTCCCTACAAAGCTTTTTGTTCCTACAGCTATTTCTATGACTTAGCCGATTCCAACAGTGACTTATTGATACTATAGTCATAGGATACTACGCTTTTTCTTTTCGTGAAGCGCATAGATTTACATTTCCGAACGTTTAAAGCAAGTTTCCAGTCTTCGCACCGCTTTCAAAGCTTTGAAATTTATACAGCTTCTTTCAGACAGTACGTCATCACAGATAACTGCATCAGCTGCACAGATTCTGAGGTTATTATTAATATTGTCTACGAGGTCATTAACATACAGCATGAACAGCTAGGGTCCCAACACTTTTCCCTGGGGCACACCCGAAGTTACTTCTACGTCTGGCGATGGCCCTCCATTCAAGATAATATGCTGCGTCCTCCTTACCAAAAGCTCCTCAACCCAGCCACAAACTTCCCTTGATACTCCGCATGACCGTACTTCTGAGAATAAGCGTTGCTGTGGTACCGAGTCAAATGTTTTTTTGGAAATCAAGAAATACTGCGTCTACGTGACGGCCTTCACCCAAGGCTTTCAGTATATCATGTGAGACACGTGCGAGTTGGGTTTCACATGATCGATGTTTTCAGAATTTGTGGTGGTTGGCATTGAGGAGTATATTCTGTTGAAGATACCTCTTTACGTTTGAGCTCAGAATATGTTATAAAATTTTACAACTAATCGGTCTCAAAGATATGACACCGTAGTTTTGGGGATCATTTCTACTATCCTTCTTGTAGACGGATATGACCTATGCTTTTTTTTCCAAGAACTGGGCACGGTTTTTTGTATGGGGTATCTACGATATAGTTAGAAGAGGGGCTAAGTCAGCTGCAGATTAATTATATAATCTGATAGGGATTCCATCGGTCCCCGGAGCTTTGTTTGATTTTAACGATTTCAGCTGTTTCTCAACATCACTCACACAAGTTTTTATTTCATTCATCTTTTCAGTGGAACGAGAATTAAATCGGGGCAGTTCTCCCCGTTTACCTTTGTGAAGTAGCATTTGAAAACAGAGGCAAGCATTTCAGCTTTTGCTTAGCTACCGTCAGTTTCAGTTCCTGTCTCATTTGCTAGGGACTGGACACTAACTTTGGTGCCACTAACAACCTTTACATATGACCGGAATTTCTTTGGGTTTTGTGAGATATCATTTGACAGTACCAGCTATGGTAGTCATTGAAGGCATCCTACATTGATATAGCCAAAGGCATTTCATTCAGAATATCTCCATTTATAGCCCTAAGCTTTGTTGTACACATATTATGCAGTAATCCCTGTTTCTTTAGAACTTTCCTTACAGTGATTATATACCATGGAGGTTTCTTCCCATTTTGAACTGTTCTACTTTGTAAATATCTGTCCACTGCATGGTCAATTATTCTTTTAAACCTGAATCATAGGTCTTCTACATGCTCCTGCACTGTGCTGAAAGTTTGAAATTCCTCATTGAGGTAAGATGGTACTGATTTTTTGTGTACTTTATTGAGCATGTATATTTTTCTGCTTGTTTTAGTTGTCCTTTGTACTTTGGTAATCATAGTTGCCACAACCGCGTCATTGCACTGATACCAGTTTCGATGTGGACATCGTGAAAGAGATCGAGTCTGTTTGTTGCCATTAGATCGAATATATTTTAATCAAGAATGTGGTTGCTAACTTTCTTTTCTACACAGTTGTCAGAGAAGGCATTTAGTAACGTTTCACAGGATGTCTTATCACGCCACCACTAGTAAGACTGTAATTTTCCAAATTAATTGTTGAATTATTAAAGTCTCCACCGATGATTGCAGAATGATTGAGAAACTTACGTACAAGTGAACTGAGGTTTTCTCTAAAGTTTTCGGTTACATCGGAAGATGAGGCTGGTGGCCGATAGAAGGTGCCAAGTAAACCCAAGCATATCAAAATAATCACCGCAGTGTGATGTATCTAATAAAATGTCAACCACAGTTTTATCAATAAAAAAAGAATGTTAGAAATAGCAGAAAAACTAATAACATTTGTATAAACATTTAAAGTATTAAGTTTAAACAATATAGTCAAGCATGGTCAACCAGGTGTTGGCTAATGGCATAACACCATAGGTGTTATCGCAACAAGCAAAATTTCAATACATTTTGCAGTTTCTGCTGTAGCTTTAATATTTTATTATGTAAATGTGTTACATCAGAAGGGTCTCCACATTCACACAACGAATTGAAACAGGGTGGCGTTTTTTGTTGTTCGTTATTTCATTTAATAGCGTAATTGTTGTTGTTTTATTATACAACATGTGCGGCTGTCGATGTGTTTGCGCCATGTACGCCTTTTTCCCCGTCTGTGCGTTACTGTTGAGGTGTTTGGAGAAACGTAAAGAGCCATACGGTCCATCTGCATGTTTAGAACGGTTTTGATACTGGAGACATGATTTCTTGAAAATGAAAGTAAGTCATCTACATTATCCATATTTATTCTGGTACGACTCAGAGGGGAAATTATACGCTTACATAAATTTCCTGGATGTACAGCTGTAAATTGCTTTTGTGTTTGCCGAAATATGTTGCTAGCAGCTGCTTCCACTTTTACTCTCATACATAATTATAGTAGTGTGTGATGAATATCAGTTCTTAGATATTCCAGTCTTGTGCAAATTGGCTTTCTTAAAGGTCATTCCTGAATATCACGATAAATGCTTGCTACAGGACCCTTCAAAGAAACTGATGTGGGTCAAGTATCTAACGCATGCAGGTAAGTCGAACAACTGAACTCCTGTCATGTCGTAGGTCATGTCGTAGAATCGATTATATTGCCGGTGGTCCACCTCTTCCCAACGCGAATCACTGGCAGTACACCCGACTCTAAGAGATGACAATGAATCGCCGGGAAAATCTAAGAAGTAAAACTAAAGTACTATCTGTATGTGGCTCGATTCCGGCACCTTATAAAAGTGATTGACTTGCTTTTCCTCGGATGACAGCAGTTTCTGTCGCTTTCGTTAAACAAGCCCTTAATCATGGCTCGAAGTGTGATGTTATGCCTGATATTCAAAAAATTAAGAAAACGCGCAACAGTTGTTGAACCAATAAAATTTTATTGTTTACGACCGGCGGATACGGCATAATATGATTTCATCATCTCGCATACACTGTAACGATGGAAACAATGTATTAGAATCACGGATAAGGAATCATACAAAAATGAAAATGTAACAGCAAACTGGTGACTGGGTATCACTCGCATAAACCGTAAAAGAACTGCGGTTGTCTTCCACTCTGTGATGAGTGAGGAACAAAAGTTCCGTGTCCCACCCTATAAAACTGGAACCAAAGAAGTTACCAAAACGAAAAAGTCCGTTACGAAACCAGTATTCGAAGAATCTCGAAACACCAAAGAAACATTAAAAAGACATAGTGGATCCCAACAGCAACCACCGGCTTGCTCATCTGGTGTATTATGAGGAAAACCTTGAGTGGAGAGGGCAGTGAGAGCACTCTCCATGCGTGACGCAAACAAGGTTACGAAATGGATTCGTAATTGCGAGTACGTATCGACGTCAGCTGTTTGTGATACATGAAAATTTGTGCCGGAAGAGACCGTTCCTGGATTCACGCTTAAAGCGAGAGTGCCTTAATCGCATCACCTATCCGTGCACGCCTCCATGACCGACACAAACCCCTGTGCGTCATGTTGTACACAATCCTTATGCTCGCACATTTCGTAATTCCCGCACTGGTAGAGACAAATATTTTACTATCGTCTTTTTAGCACGTCGAGGCATATGTATCATTTATGAAAACAATGTCTGCGTTTATACAGTGTCTTTATGTTTACATTACAGTTTGCTCCAGTTGGTTCACGGACGTCAAAAAAGAAATTAGCAGAAATTAATGTTACGAAACCAGAAATAATAGACAGGCCAGATTTTCGAAGTAGTTGTAGGAAGCTCAGGAAGTTTTAGGAAAAGGTCAGAAAGCGCATCACTTTATGGACAGGTGAAATAAAAAAAGAAACAGTGAATGAATAAATGAATGAATGAATGAATGAGGAAATACGGCGAAGACCGAAAATCAGGAAAGAAAGCAAACTCAGATGGAACTTACTTGATGTTGTCCGTAGATGTTCGAAATCTAATAATAATCCTAAAAACATTAATAATAACAATAATAATAATGATAATAATAACACTATAATAACTAAACAAGAGCCCAATCTGTAAAGATGTAAATGCCTTTGGAGATAAACGATGGAATTCTTATCAGCCGTAGATGTGATGGCGATTGCTTTTTTAGGATTCACAGGGCATACTTATCATGGACTTCTTTCAAAATGGCAAAATAGCGACTGATTCGTTTCATGCAAAGTTATTAAATGCAGAACAAGAAAACGCGACGAAAATCAGAGCTCAAAAGAGCACCTGCTAACACGTCAGTCGTTGCGACGGCAAAAAGCGCAGGTATTGTTCACCCACTTTACTAAAGACAAATGGGCGGAGGAATAAATCTACGACGAATGAGGAAATTTTCTTTGCTGTAAACGAGGCATGCAAAGATGGAACAAATTTATTCTTTCGAATGAAACACAGAAACACGAAATCAGACAAAAATAGATAAAATGTTCTCTAGACAAAATGTATTGAGCCGTAAAGCAGTTATGTATGGAAATATAACGTTTATTTTTGCAAAAGTTATCATCTACGCAGATTCAAATAGTATTTATCACATATTTGATCGCAGTCCCTAACAAAGCGTTCAAATGTTTACATATAGATGTAATACTGCAAAGAATGTGCCTATTGATAACCTACATCTACCTCTATATACATAATTGGGAAGCCAACGTACGGTGCGTGGCAGAGGGTATCCTGTTGCACTACTAGTCACTTCCTTTCCTGTTGCACTCGCAAATATAGTGAGGGAAAAACTACTGTCTTTATGCCTCCGTACGAGACCTAATTTCTCTTATCTTCGTGGTCCTTACGAGGGAAGTACGTTGGAGTGAGTAGAAACGTTCTGTAATTAGCCTCAAAAGCTGGTACTCTAAAGTTTCTCAATAGCGTTCCTCGAAAAGAATGTCAGCTTCCATATAGGAATTCCCGTTTGAGTTAACGAAGCATCTCTGTTATACTTGCGTCTTATTCGAATCTACGGTAATAAACCTAGCTGACCACCTCTGAATTTCTTCGATGTCTTCCTTTAAGCCGACATGGAGCGCATGCCAATCACTCGAGCAGTACTCAAGAATGGCTCGCACTAATCTCTTATATGCACTCTCCTTTACAGAAGAACCGGATTTTCCTAAAATTCTCGCAATAAACTGAAGCCGACCATTGGCCTTCCCTACAACAATCCTTGCATGCTCGTTCCATTTCATTCCGTACAACAATCAGTTAATCTGAGACCCCGCAAGGTACTTTACAGAAGGGAAGACACACGTCCCACGGCTGCTTATTATTATAACTTTTTATCTGATAAATATTTATGCACCTCTGCCCTAGCAGCTACCAGTCTAATGAACCATTTAACAATACAGCTCTAACGAAAACGTAGGGTCACTATGAAAACTGTGACATTTGCTTTGTGCGACACCATATGTAGTGTTGCCTCTTTCGTTATAGAACCATTGGAAAATGCATTTAACGCGTCGGAGTCAATTCCAGTGTAAGTAAGAGCGAGAGCGATTAATATATTCTAATGGACGAGAAGAGGAGGTTTCTTTTACGAGTAAGAACGGGGAGGCCAGGGAGACGCTTACCGAAATCCAATGCCAGATGCTACTGGCAATGGTTTATGGTTCACAGAGAGATTTACTATATCCAGTAAGTCTGGCAGCATATTACACTACTGGCCATTAAAATTGCTACACCAAGAAGAAATGCAGATGATAAACGGGTATTCACTGGACAAATATATTATACTAGAACTGACATGTGATTACATTTTCACGCAGTTTGGGTGCAAAGATCCTGAGAAATCAGTACCGAGAACAACCACCTCTGGCCGTAATAACGGCCTTGATACGCCTGGGCATTGAGTGAAACAGAGCTTGTATGGCGTGTACAGGTACAGCTGCCCATGCAGCTTCAACATGGTACCACAGTTCATCAAGAGTAGTGACTGGCGTATTGTGACGAGCCAGTTGCTCGACCACCATTGACCAGACGTTTTCAATTGTTTAAAGATCTGGAGAATGTGCTGGCCAGGACAGCAATCGAACATTTTCTGTATCCAGAAAGGCCCGTACAGGACCTGCAACATGCGGTCGTGCATGATCCTGCTGAAATGTAGAGTTTCACAGGGATCGAATCGAGGGTAGAGCCACGGGTCATAACACATCCGAAATGTAACGTCCACTGTTCAAAGTGCCGTCAATGCGAACAAGAGGTGTCCGAGACGTGTAACCAGTGGCACGCCATACCATCACGCCCTTGTGATACGCCAGTATGGCGATGACGAATACACGCCTCCAATGTGCGTTCATCGCGATGTCGTCAAACACGGAAGCGACCATCATGATGCTGTAAACAGAACCAGGCTTCATCTGAAAAAATGATGTTTTGCCATTCGTGCACCCAGGTTCGTCGTCGAGTGCACCATCGCAGGCGCTCCTGTCTGTGATGCAGCGTCGAGGGTAACCGCAGCCATGGTCTCCGAGCTGATAGGCCATGCTGCTGCAAACGTCGTCGAATTGTTCGTGCAGATGGTTGTTGTCTTGCAAACGTCGCCATCTGTTGACTCAGGGATCGAGACGTAGCTGCACGATCCGTTACAGCCATGCGGATAAGATGCCTGTCATCTCGACTGCTAGTGATACGAGGCCGTTGGGATCCAGCACGGCGTTCCGTATTACCCTCCTGAACCCACCGATTCCATATTCTGCTAATAGTCATTAGATCTTGACCAACGCGAGCAGCAATGTCGTGATACGATAAACGCAATCGCGATAGGCTAAAATCCGACCTTTATCAAAGTCGGAAACGTGATGGTACGCATTTCTCCTCCTTGCACGAGGCGTCACAACAACGTTTCACCAGGCAACGCCGGTCCAGTGCTGTTTGTGTATGAGATATCGGTTGGAAACTTTCCTCATGTCAGCACGTTGTAGGTGTCGCCACCGGCGCCAACCCTGTGTGAATGCTGTGAAAAGCTAATCATTTGCATATCACAGCATCTTCTTCCTGACGGTTAAATTTCGCATCTTTAGCACGTCGTCTACGTGGTGTAGCAATTTTAATGGCCAGTAGTGTACTTCCTCCTGCTTACATCCCGCAGATGGTTTACTATTTCCAATAAGTCTAGTAATAGATTACTTCCTCTTACTTACATCTCGCGAAATGCTCGCAAATATGAAATCAGAGAAATTCATTTGCATTAAGAGGGCTTGGCTGAAATCATTCTTTAGGTACATTAAGGAATTGTAGGGCGCATTTCACGATCGTCAGTTTGTTACACAGCGAGACATTCTCTCGCCAGGCCGGCGACCTCCAGTGACATAAATCTTTGTCAGGAATAGACGCCGTGACACACTCCTACGTAACCGGGAAATTGGGGCTGTGCTTTCTTTAACTGCCTCCGGAAATCATAAACTCCTGCGGTCTGGAGCACAGCGAAAGAGCCGTAAAAAGTCCGGTGGCAGGGCCGAGTTAGCGTGTCACCTTTCAGAGGCAAAAAGTCAAGCTACTTCGATCATACCCCTTCCGTTGTCAGTTATTTTTAGACTAGTTAGCCACCGCCATGCATTTCTTCCTACCTTGTTCCCGTCCCTTCATTCCAGTGTTGCTGCCACACCCACCTTCCAAAATCTGTCTTACACCAGGAGAAGAACAAATCAGACGGCGAAACGCCTGATGTGGTGAACCAACTTCTTTTTCCACATGTGTAGAGACAGAAATCACCACGTTTCTGATACATACTGGACGTATAGTCAATGACAGCAAAACTTACAAGTATAGAAGTATACGACAACAGGAGCAAAAACATTCCAGTAAATAACCGCGAATGTGTAGTTACAGGCTGTCACTGAATTTACTGTCCGCCCCTGGTAGCTGAGTGGTCAGCGCGACGGAATGTCATACCTAACGGCCCGGGTTCGATTCCCGGCTGGGTCGGAGTTTTTCTCCGATCGAGGACTGGATGTTGTGCTGTTCGTATCATCATCATGTCATCCCCATCGACACGCAAGTCACCGAAGTGGCGTCAACTCGACAGACTTGCACTAGGCGAACGGGAGGCCCTAGCCACACGGCATAACAAAAACTGAATTTAGTACGAAATGTTATCCTAATTAATACAAATTTATTTCATATGTTGACGCTTCGACTAGGCCGCCCTGATACTGGAGTCAGTTTCACCCATGGCCTACCTTTACAAGGAATCCATTACTACTTCAGCGGGTTACATGTTACCAGCTGATGTACAGTCGCGCCATTTGAAGAAGTTCCACGTGTCTTCCTCGTATTTGACTCGAAACTGCAGTCATCTCTGCAGAGAGCTAAGAACTCCCGTAGATCGTCTCGCAGATCTTGACAAGACTGTAGAATCCGCTGCTCCTGTTCCTCGACCGTATCAACGGGAGTACTGTAGACTTCGCTTTCTATATAATTTCAGAGGCTTGCACCCAGTTGATTTGTAAGTTCAACGCACAGCACCGTCCGACCTATCCATTTTCGGCCGTACTTTCCTGTTGGGCGTCGTTTCATGCCTCAGCAGAAGACCCCATGTACCATATTTCACAGTTATGGACCTTGTATGAAATTTCATTCCAGTTACATGAGGGATTAACAACAAACTTTACATTTGAAATTCTTTTATACTGCATACAGCAGTGTTTCTTATGGAAGGCACTGGCAGGATGTAAATAACCATTCGCAATAAAGTTACAAACGGATCGTTACCGGCTCCATGATTACTGGAACATTTTTGCTCCTGATATGGTATACTTTGACAGTGCACAGTGTCAATATTCGCTGTTAGCTGTGCTGCACCCTATATGCAACTTTTATTAGAAAGAATTTAAAAAACTTTTGAGAGTGCCAACCTAACTCCAAAACAACAAAAGAGATGCATATAAAAGAACATCCAAAAGTCCTTTTTTTTTTTTTTTTTTTTTTTTTACTAACCTTTTCCCCACGGCTTCGCGGTGTCGTGTAAGGTGTCGTGTAACCCGAACCCAATGAAACGTGCACCCGGTGAGGTTTGCACCCAGAAAAGATCGAGGAGGGCCCACTAACCATTCCGCCCATACTTCGCGACTTGCACGCAAATAGGGGAGTCGAGAGGCTGGCTGGCCCGGCTTTACGTCGTTTACTAACGAAGGGGAGTGGAGATGGTTCGAACAAGAGCTGTACTGCCTATGTTTTTACAACTGAAACTGATTACAATTACTTGAATTGTATGTCGGACCCAATAACGTTCTTACAATAAAATAAGTCGGAAAACATTAAAACCGACTTACAAACATGGATTTTAAAATTCGAATCTCTTCTACTCGACAAGGTATACTTTAAAATAAGATGTGGTCTGTACTCGAGGATCAATATATGGTACAGTGAACAGAATAAGAAAAAGCACTAATAACTGGTAGACGGGGACGTACTCGGTGTCACTCACTTCACAGTGGTTCACATAGTATAGCTGTAGATGTAATGTACAAAAATTGCGCTGTCGTTGTAATGAAAAGGTAATTTTGCACATATGCAGGGTGAACCAGATCTCGACCGACAAAATTTCGGAATTTGCCCAGGGTATCTTTTGAGCGTTGTGGCGTAAGAGACCCGTTGTCTCCGCTGACTTGTTACGGAGTAATTACATTTCGTTTGATTTCTTAGACGTTGTATCGGAACTTCGTCGAAAATATCTGCACAACAGTGAAAACGTCGACTGTATTAGTCGACCGCAACATTATTACATGTGGTAGTGGGGTCATTTCGGTCGGCATATCGTTAGACTTTGTCGTCACATTTCACGAGGACACGCTGAACCACAGGACAGTATACGCACAGCAGTCTTGAAATCAAGCACAGTATCACGCGTTTCTCCCAGCCACCACTGTACTTGCGCTTCGTAACGTCACTGCGTGTTCCTGATAAAAGCCACGGGAGGCCAAGTGCAGTAATACCGTGGTCAGGTAATCTGCGCGAAATTGTGCTATTCACACTCACAGTACGTGCTGTTGGCAACGGAAAGGTCTACTTTACTTTTGGTCTTCAGGCTTGCATTCAGTACTGCTCGGCCCAGTTTCGGGTTGGTATTTCCGGCAGTGTTAGTATGTTGTTAGTGGTACACAACGGTACGGATAGGTTTCACGACTAAACATCAGCCGATTTGCATCTCTTCTATGGATTCACTGAATGCAGTGGAAAGTAGTGAGCATATCAAAACCAATTGTAAAACGATTTAGACGAAGTATCTGTATTGTACGAAAAGTGCGAAGTCACCCACATGAGTGCTAAAAGGCATCCGTTAAATTTCAGTTACATTACAAATCACACCAATCTAAAGACTGTAAGCTCTACTAAATATCTAGGGATAAGAGTTACGAACAACTGTAAATGGAACGATCAAACAGATAATGTTGAGGGGAAGGCGAACCATAGCAGCATTTTATTAGCAGAAAACTTAGAATATGCAACAAATTCACTAAAAAGAGGGCCCAATCTACGCTTGTCCGTCCTCTGCTAGAGTACTTCTGTGCGTACGGGATCCTAACCAGATAGAGCTTAGAGAAGAAAGCGGAAAAATTCAAAGAAGGGTATGTCGTTCTATATTATCCCGCAATAGGGAACAGAGTGTCACGGAGATGGTACGGTGTTTAGGGTGGCCATCATTAAAACAAAGGCGTTCTCCGTTAAGGCGAGATCTTTTCACGAAATTTCAAACTTTTATGCCTGATCGTGAAAATATTTTGGTGACGCCCATCCATATAGGGAGAAACGTTCATCAAATAAAAGAAGATAAATCGGAGATCGCAACGAAAGATTTAGGTGTTTGTTTTTCACGCGTTCTGTTCAAGGATTGAAACGGTGGAGAAATAGTGTGAAACTGGTTCGATGACCCTCTTCCAGGCACTTAAGCGAAATCTGCAAAGCAGTCATGCAGATGTAGATGTAAATATGTACCACAAAAGAGGTATGAGTAGGATATGGACCTTAAAACAAGAAGAACCAATGCCATATGCATATGAAAGAGCGAATAAAGTAGAACGTTATACAGACAATTCGTGGCGCTCTTATTTCGGGGATATTTTGTTTACGTTGGCCATTTGCGTTTCGGCGTCGACGCGGCTCGGACAGGGTCCACAGCACCCCACTGCGGGTAGGAGGAGTGGGCGAGCGAGGAGTCGGGGTGCAGGTGACGTAGTGAGCAGGAAGTTTCCAAGTCGGCTGGGTGCAAATTTTACATATTTCCGGCTGGATGCAAATGTTAATGGATGCGTTTTTCGTATATAAGGTTTCGCCCGGGTATGTGTTCAACATATATATTGAATACACCTTCTCCTCCCTCTCCCTGCGTCCCCTCTTCCTCCCTTTGTCAACAACCTCCTCCTCCCGCCTCTATCTATCTCCTCCTCCTCACTCTCTTCCTCCCCTTGTCAATTTCCTCCACCCACTCCCTATGACCATATTTTCCTCCCTCCCACATTCTCTGACCACTTCCTCCACCCCCTGTCTCTTACCACCTCTGCCTCACACTCTTCCTTTTCCATCTGGCCACCATACCTCTACATCTTCCACTTGTCTCATGCATCTCCCACTCCCCACCTCTCTCTGTCCACTTCCTCCTCCCACACACTCTGTCCATCCACTTCTCTATCCATCTCAACCTGTTCTCAGCCAAGCTCACTGGAACATGGAGCCCTTGAAATACATTTCAGTAAAGCAGGCTGATGATAATCCCACAATATGCATGTCATGCAGGGCAGGCTACACATCAGGGGCTCGAAAATCATTTATTTTTCCCTCATACACAGGCGACCATACAAATCAGTTTAATAAAGCAGACTGATATTGCTGCAAATAACAGCCCTGCAGCACAGCCAACATGCCAGAGTTTGGGAAACCGTTTCTCACCCCTGGTATGTAGGCTACTGCAAAACAGGTTGATATCGTAGGCTGTTGCTGTCCCTACACAACATGTCTGTTGTACAGGGCAGCCCATACGCCACAGTGCTGATACTCTTGAGGCCTGGTCTTTCTTTGTAAATTTGGTTGAAATTGATCCCGGGGTTGGTAGGCGATGCCAGACATATGCATATACACTCTGATTTATACATATGACAGAAGATTAACGAAAGAACATTTTACAGTGCTCTCAGGTGATACACTACGATGTTCAGAATACGAATCACTTGTTTCTGTACATATGTGCACAAGTTGTATCATGGGCTGTCACACCTTCCAAATTACTTCAGTGCACGTGTAATAGTTTTGTAGGCTTCCTTATCATTTTGGTGAAGGAAGTACTGAATACAACGGGGAAGGAACTGGTTGATCAGACACTTTCTGAGACTTGGAGAAGTTATCAGTTTAGTGATGGAGGGAAGTGGGGGGGGGGGGGGGGGGGGAATTGCAGAGGGACACCAATAGACGAGTATGGCAAGCAGGTTCAAGGGGACGTTTGTTGCAGTAGTTATTCGGAGACGAAGAGTTCTGCACAGGATAGAGACGCATCGAGAGCTGCACCAAACTAGTCTTCGGACTGCAGACCAGAACTGCAACAAACCAACTGTCTGAAGCCGGTCAACAGACAATAATGCAAGTGACTGTTGAAACTTGAAAATTGCATATGCTTCGTTTTATTTACAGAGGCATATCCTGTAGCAGTCAACTATTGTAGATCGTCAGCCAAAACCTGTTTGCGATGTTAAACAGGAATTCTAACCTGAGTATATTAACGCACCCACAGACATTGTTTGCGAAATTTTCCTGTAGCATTTGCAAGTGCAATAACATCTACATTTCCATCTACTCCGTACGACGGCAGCCACGTTACTGTGTATGGCGTAGGGTAAGGCTGGCAGCACTATAATCCCTCCACCCCCAGTCCCCCAAATTCCACCGTCTACCCAATTACTGCTCCCTTCCCGATGGCTATTTGAGAATAATGACTGTGGTAAGCCTTAGTACGAGCTCTGATTCCTCTGATTTCCACGCGGTGACCATTCCACAAGATGCATGTCGGAGAAAATTATTATCTTACCTTATTGTTCTATGAACGTACACTCTCAGACTTACGTATCGCAATTTTACACCTTTAACTGTTACGCAAGGTATGGTAATATGGAGTACCTTCGTAAAATTTGATTTGGTCCATGAATATATAGCTAACAGATCCAAGTACAGGGTGATAATTATTGAACTACATCAAATAAACGTAAATTATTTACGAACTGTGGCGTGTATACACTTTATTCAACGTGTAAGCGTCACTAGAAATACAAAATTTTGAAAAACACAGCCATCAGTCGCGAACACACTTAATTTGTAACCTAGGTTTCGGTATCACAAGGGACCTCTTCTTCGGACAAAATTAAAACTAAATGTTACAGCATAACGTACAAAAAAAAAAAACGAAAGCTGCGATCATACCTGACAGCGTCAGGTAGTCAGAATTAAAATAAAATGCAACAGAGGTGCAAGCCACTGGGGGCTGCCATGTGTCCTCTGCTACAACCAACACAAAACTGAAACATCATGTGACTTGTGCGCCACGGCAACTTCAAGACAATACCGCTATCTGGTGGCTAATTGGTAAAACAAGCTATTTTGTAAACATCTCTCGTAACTGCAGAAAGGGAAATACACAAACACCTTAACGGTGTACATGAAGTAATTACAATAGCGGGATACTGCATGACATAAAATACAAATAATGAATGACTGGCTGTAGTACAAAAATTCCAGAATAAATGCATAAAGAAGACATATGCGAAATAATCCATTAAATGACATTACTGCTTGCTATATTAGATACGTCATAAAAACCAAAAAAAATTTTTTTTTTAATTTTCGTATATGAGCCGTAAAAAGTAGAAAGAAAAGGTATCTCTGAATCTACAAGAAGTAGTTGTTACATCAAAGTGTTAGATCTCATCAAGCAGCGGCTTTATGCCGCTGAAATAACTTCTTCGCACAACTTTCGAATGACGGACTTTTTCTCAAAGAGCAGGAACATCGATGCTGTCGATGGCCTCCTGAATGGCTGTTTTCAGCTCAGCAGTCGTTTTAGGGTTACTGCTGTACACCTTGTCTTTGGTGATGAGTTCCTATGGGACCAAACTGCTGCGGTCATCGGTCCCTAGGCTTAAATTTTACTTAATCTAACTTAAACTAACTTTCGCTAAGAACAACACACACACCCATGCCCGAGGGAGGACTCGAACCTCAGATGGGTTTGGGGGGTTGGTGGTGATGGGGGGGGGGGGGGGGGGAAGTCGAGCAAACCGTAACAAGGCTCCCAAGACCGCGCCTCTATCCCGCTCGGCACACCTTGTGTTTAATACAACCCCACAAAAAACAGTCGTATGTGTTTAGATCCGGAGAATATGGCGGCCAATCGAGGCCCATGCCAGTGGCCTCTGGGTACCCTAGAGCCAGAATGCGTTCCTCAAAGTGCTCCTTCAGCACACCATTCTAAAATTACACCACTTCTCTTAGAATGCATACTGATACGCAAATAAAACGGACAAAACATGTTTTGAGGGTTTCTAGGTACGATAAAAAGATACTAGTGTCGAATGGTGAAATCATGATAAGCAGCACTACGATCAACTCTGAGAAAGGACGAAGCCGTCTGTTTTCCACTGCTCATGCTCCGATGTGGCGTCATCCCATCTACATTGTTCGTAACACTAGGTCAGTATTGAATGTGTGTGTAAGGTACTGTGCAAGCGTAGAGCATGAGGGATTTCTGAGAAGTATTTGACGTGTTGTTGCTGTGTCCTTACCAAAGGATTAGCAATTTCTTTGATCGGGTTCGAATAGCATTGTTACAAATCTTTTTTGTTTTATCTTATTACTCACAACGTATTAATCATAAAATTTAAATACATTTAAATAGTTCAGTTTATAGACGTTAAATTAATACATTCAATTTAGTTACGATTACTATCCTTGTAAGTAAAAAAGGATATAGGCCAGCACATTGTAGCACAGTGGTAAAATTTTGTACGAACCATCTCTGGGGTTGTCTGTATATGGAAAGTCTTAGATTCTCTAAGACCCATATTGCACTGCGCAAGATGTCGGTCAAATTTTATTAGACAAATTTTATAAAATCCTTGACAGTGAACTGCGGTAGTTATATAAAAGATTTGTCAAGGACGTTGACAGTGTAATATGGGCCTTAGGAATGTATTCTTCCTAGAAAAACATATGAACGAAACTTGATCTCAATCAATACTTTATTTGAAGTTGTGGAGAACTTACCTCAACGCTGTAAGAATAAATAGTAGCAAAGAACAGATAGTTCGGCTGGCTTTTGATTGGACCATGTTTTGACAAAGGCGTCCAGCTTAGCGTCCTTTACCATTCCGGTGGCTGTACATACAGCGTGAACATTAATAGTTCAAATGACTGAGCACTATGGGACTTAACATCTGAGGTCATCAGTCCCCTAGAACTTAGAAGTACTTTTACCTAACTAACCTAAGGACATCACACACATCCGTGCCCGAGGCAGGATTCGAACCTGCGACCGTAGCGGTCGCACGGTTCCAGACTGAAGCGCCTACAACCGCTCGGCCACACCGGCCGGCGTGTACATTAATACAACCGCCAAACTGCAGGGACGGATCCCTGATTGGAAATGGAGGAAGAAAGGTCCTATGAACATGTGTCCAGAAATGCATCGTTGCCACGGTAGATGGCACTGACGCATGAAAGTTCCTCTGACCATGCACCGTGTGTTACTTGTGTGTTTCAGGCTGTGTGATTGACGCAGCGTATTGTATGCAACAGAATGGTTCAGTATTCATGTCGGGAACAAGCCGAGAGGGTATTTGTGTACGGCCAAGCAGATGGAAACGGTCGAGAGGCATTACGGCTATACCAAAACATGTACCCTCACAGACACCAAGCACGTAACAAATTTCAAATTCTCTACGGGCTTTTGTATGATCATAGGTTCTTTCAGACAGACGAACGTGCAGGGAGGCGGCGGATTGTGGGTACACCAGACTTCGAAGAGAGGGTTATGCCTCTCGACCGGTTCCATCCACTTGGCCGTACATAAACACCATCTCGACTTGTTCCCGACATGAATACCGAACCAATCTTCTGCTTACAGTACGGTCCGCCAATCAGACAGCCTGCAACACGCGAGGAACACACAGCACTTGGTCACAGGAATATTCGGTCGTCAGTGCCATCTACAATGACAACAATGCATTTCTGGACACATGTTTATAGGACATTTCTTCCTCCATTTCCAATCAGGAATCCGTCCCTGCAGTTTGGCGGTTTTATTAATTCCTCTGAAAGGGAACCTGACTGGTACACAACCTGCACCGGAGGCTTGCCTTTATGAAGTGATTTAAGGTGCTTCGCTAGTCTGAGGATATCTACTTCTAAGTTATGTTGGGAGTTGTTCTAGTGATGTTTAAAGCTTTCCCGGCGTACCAGTTCTTCTATAAAAACACGGGAGAACTGCCGGATATCAGTAACGTCCTGTCACGATATTCCGGCGCAGAGTCTTCTGGCCATCTTCAGGTGAGTGCCAGTACTACTACAGTGGCACTCACCTGAAGATGGCCAGAAGACTCTGCGCCGAAATACCGTGGCAGGACTTTACCGATATCCGGCAGTTCTCCAGTGTTTTTATGGAACAGTTGTTCTAGGTTCGAATTCTGAAATACTTACTTCATCTTCTTTAGTGAAGGAGTTTCGGAAAACCGTATTCAGTAACTCTGCAAAATGGCACTGTTAACAATGACATCACCTATCGCGCGGTGAAGGAACTGATTACACCTTGTCTCTGGGATACTTTACATATGACCAGAATATCTTTGGGTTTTCTACCAGGATTCGAGACAGAGTTTCGTTTTGGAAAGTATTAAAAGCATCCCTCATTGAAATTCGCACAAAAATTCGGGCTTTTGTAAAACTTAGCTAATCTCAGGAACAATACGTTCGTTTGAATTTGGCAGTATTTTAAATTTTTAAATTATGTCAATAGTTATATGAACCATTAAAATGTTTTTGCAGCCCCCGGAAACCGTATGCCAGCAATAGCGGCCCTTGATCGTTTTAGCCCTTTAGTAATACACGTACGTAGATGACGTAATTTACACGTGAGTTAACTGATACGATTTTAGCAGCCGTACCTCTACAAAGTGGAGGACGTCGCTTGTTGGGGGGCGGAAGCGTGGGCGAAGGGCTGCCGGGAATAGCAGCCAGTTGGGGGGGCAGGGCGTAGACTGCAGCTCAGTGACTTCTGCGGAGCCGCAGCGCCACCGCCACCTTCTTAGGTCAGTGTGTTGAGCGCACGCAGGCTAACAAGAGCCTCCGGCGACCTGGGGCGCGTGGCGCTTCAGTTCACCTGTATGTTCTTCGCGAGCCATTTTACAGTGGCTGTCGGTGGATACTTTCAACCAATATTTGCCGCATTCGCTATCCAGACGAAGTGAAGATGGTGATTCTACGTGCCTTTTTTTTTCACCAGTGGCGCACTCAACAAGGCAGCTACCAGTCAGACCACGTAGTCCTGGCAGGACGAAGGGGTCCTTAATTTCCGAGTTATTCTGGGGGGAATGAAAACTGCGAGATAATCTTGTTCTATCTGCTGCCTAACCTGTGCTCTACGAGTTTAAAATTTTCTGTGGCGCAGTGGTAACTGAGTGCATTTAATGGCTATTGTAAACTTTTAGCTGATTTATCAGTAAATGGAGAACACCAGTTGTGAAGAACAGCTCTGTAACATTCCCTAAACCTCTTCAGGTGCGAAAGTATAATAATTTGATGCCGCTTAGACACTACTAAAAGCATCGTAATGATTAGTAGAAGCTGGGAGGATAAGAGAAAAAAAAGAGCAAAATCATTCACAACAGCTGGATTATGTAAAGGGATTGGACTGTCAGTGGAGAGATCGAGAATCGCTGCGGTAAATAGAAAAGTAAACTGGTGGTTTGACCTTAATACGTCCCGTAAAAAACACGATTACACTCCAGTCATCACGAATATTACATATACATATTTACACTACTTGACAATAAAATTGCTACACCACGAAGATGACGTGCTACACACGCGAAATTTACCCGACAGGAAGAAGATGCTGTGGTATTCAAATGATTAGCTTTTCAGAGCATTCCACGAGGTTGGCGCCGGTGGCGACACCTACAACGTGCTGACATGAGGAAAGTTTCCAACCGATTTCTCATACACAAACAGCAGTTGACCGGCGTTGCCTGTTGAAACGTTGTTGTGATGCCTGGTGTAAGGAGGAGAAATGCGTACCATCACGTTTCCGACTTTGATAAAGGTCGGATTGTAGCCCATCGCGATTGCGGTTTATCCTATCGCGATATTGCTGACTGTTAGCAGAATATGGAATCAGTGGGTTCAGGAGGGTAATACGGAACGCCGTGCTGGATCCCAACGGCCTCGTATCGCTAGCAGTCGAGATGACAGGCATCTTATCCGCATGGCTGTAACGGATCGTGCAGCCACGTCTCGATCCCTGAGTCAACAGATGGCGACGTTTGCAAGACAACAACCATCTGCACGAACAATTCGACGACGTTTGCAGCAGCATGGCCTATCAGCTCGGAGACCATAGCTGCGGTTACCATTGACGCTGCATCACAGACAGGAGTACATGCGATGGTGTACTCAACGACGAACCTGGGTGCACGAATGACAAAACGTCATTTTTTCGGATGAATCCTGGTTCTGTTTACAGCATCATGATGGTCGCATCCGTGTTTGGCGACATCACGGTGAACGCACATTGGAAGCGTGTATTCGTCATCGCCAAACTGGCGTATCACAATGGCCTGCCATTGGTTACACGTCTCGGTCACCTCTTGTTCGCATTGACGGCACTTTGAACAGTGGACGTTACATTTCAGATGTGTTACGACCCGTGGCTCTACCCTTCATTCGATCCCTGCGAAACCCTACATTTCAGCAGGATAATGTACGACCGCATGTTGCAGGTCCTGTACGGGCCTTTCTGGATACAGAAAAAGTTCGACTGCTGCCCTGGCCAGCACATTCTCCAGATCTCTCACCAACTGAACACGTCTAGTCAATGGTGGCCGAGCAACTGGCTCGTCACAATACGTCAGTCACTACTCTTGATGAACTGTGGTATCGTGTTGAAGCTGCATGGGCAGCTGTACCTGTACACGCCATCCAAGCTCTGTTTGACTCATTGCCCAGGCGTATCAAGGCCGTTATTACGGCCAGAGGTGGTTGTTCTGGGTTCTGATTTCGCGGGATCTATGCACCCAAACTGCGTGAAAACGTAATCACATATCAGTTCTAGTGTAACATATTTGTCCAATGAATACCCGTTTATCATCTGCATTTCTTCTTGGTGTAGCAGTATTAATGGCCAGTAGTGTATTATTCCTGTTGATGCTGGATCCCCTTTCCGTTAAATCTACGAGGCAAGTACTGAAAAATGTAATGACCCGCTTCATTGACACTATAAGAGCTGTTGGTAGAGTGCCATGTGATCCATTTTGATGATTAGCACACATGATCAGTTAACAGTAAATTGCGCATAATCATCTCCAGAACTGCCACACAAATCAAAATTATCTGGACTATTATTCGTTGTCCCGTGAACTCTGCTGAACTACACACTGTGACAAGTCTTTTGATTTTGAATTTGATCGTCGTTACTCTCCACAATCGGAGAGCCTGAAACAAAATTGCGTTCATATTCCAAAGAGATGTAATGTCAGCTTCTACTTCGAAAAAAATTCCGGTAAGTCAATAACGAGTCAAGATTTGCATTGCTTGCACACCACAGCCACGACTGCATTTGAAGCAGTCGTCCATAGGGGGCACCGAAAGTTAGATTTTTATGGGACTGCTTCCGCATAATAACTCGAAAATTTAAAGAAATATTTGGTTGTGGTCTCTGAAATGGAAGCACTTGTACTGAGAGACATTATTCTGCAATTCAGCTGTATTTATAAACAAACATACATTTCGATAATTCTCAGCAAATAGCCTTTGGATTAAGGCCAGTTTCAAGTGGGCACATGGTCACGTGTCATATTGTACATATACGCTTTAATTCGAAATCGTCAGACTGGGGATTAATAAAGCCTTGTTAGCTAATAAACATGCGGCTCGATAGCTATGAGGGTAAATGTTAGGTTACAAATCTAAAAGACCGGAAGTTTCTCTGACACTTCTCGCTTCGTTCACCACCAGCAATCATTTGTTAATGTGCCACAACGCGAAGTTGCACCATGGTTCGTCACGTCAAACAACAGGTGTTCCTTTAAATGCCAGGGTAAGTCAGTTCATAAGTCATAGGACAGTAAGGTCACAGGACGGTAACCACTAAAGCTCGGTGATCTTCAAACCTTTCACTTCAGAGCACCCTGACTTATTTTTAGTTATGAGATACAGCGAAGTGGGAAGTGGGTACGCCGTTTCAGAAATTTTAATACGCGTACAAGATTAGCTATTCAACGGTTTCTCAACCACAGTGTTTACCTGAAACCCATCCACACGAACTAGCTTCTGCCTGCCTGCACTAAGGATCTTGCTGCATCGAGCAGAAGGCGTTTCAGACGCAGCAGTTGATCAGTATAGCGAACATTATTTCCACGTGTTACATAAATTTTGTTTCTGTAAAGTATATAAAAAGCTTTGACAGGCATAGTTTAATGGTATTCTACGTAAACAGCATACGATAAAGTACTAATAGATGTCGTCATTTTTATGCAGTCATGGAGATAGATTTTGTAAAAAAAATTCAATAAACATAAACCTGTGTTTAAGATAGCTAAAGTTAGCATGCCACCTCCAATACAATCCATCTGCGTTAGAGTGTATATATTGTATTAGGGTTGCCTTTGGCATTTAGCATTGTATGTTGACAGAAGTTTTTACTGTGTTGAAATTTGGAAGAAGAAGAGCAGCAAGTGATCTTACAGACACTTTGTAGATGATCTTTGGTTTGTTTAAGGGAATCCCACTCACTGTTGGATGCTACAGAAACTTGGTAAGGTAAGCAATAAGAGAACAATTATTCTTGTACATATACACAAAGAAAATGGAGAAAATATGGAATATATGGGAAAATATGGAAAATATGGAAAAATATGGATACGAAAAGGGGATACAGGATGCTTGTACTTATACAGGACGAGTGATAGAAATTTGCGTGTAAGTTGTTGTTGTTTACAGTGTAAATTTAGCGATATGTGGTTAGTAGTTTTTTCCTGTCCTTGTTTAGAAATGTACTATAAGACTATAATGTCATACTTCCCATACTATTACAGTGACGTTATTGATTTTTAACACACTAATAATGCAGGACTGAGTGCCTTGGTATGTATTTATAGCAGTGTACTATTTGTTTAACATCGTATGTGGGTGTATTTGTTAAGATATAATGCTGTGATAGTTGTACAATGTGTGATAATGGCGTATTTGTTTGAATATTGCATTATGCTAGTTGTTCAGCTTCGTATTTACCTGTGTCTGTGGTTGACAGTCTTGAACAGTGACTGTTTTGGTAAAGTCGGTCAAGAATGTAACTAATTGTAAATAACAATGGGAGGTGGAGATACTTGGGCGTGCCTACAGAAAAAAACGTCATGATATGGTTGATTTATATCGATTCCGGAGCACCCTAGTCACACACTGTAATGTCAAAGTACCTTACAAAGTGATGTTAATATTTTCCGCCATTTCGCATTATGTGCTACGAAGTCATTAAATTATAGTGATTGAGCACAAAACCAGTGACACACTGTAATTTCAAAGTATTTTATGTCATAAATACGTTAATATCTCCCGCAATTTTGAAGGATATGGTTTGACGTCATTGAATTATAGTAATTCAGCTGATCCTCAGTCATACAGTAAAATGTAAAACTGTCTTAGATGATAAATTATGTTAATATATCCAATATTTTGCAGCATATGTGATGACGTCATCGAGTTATGTTAATTCAGCCATATGTCTTACAGTGTGATGTCATAGTGTCTAACCTCATACATTACGATGAGACGAAGGGCTTATTTCAGTAGTGGTACAAGTCCATTACCTCCACTTTTCTGTCTATAATGCTTCTGAAATTAATGAGCCAAACAAACAGCAAGAAAGGTTCATTTCTAGCAAGAATCCATATGCTTGAATATTTCTGGAATCTCAACTGCGGCCGGCCGGAGTGGCCGAGTAGTTCTAGGCGCTACAGTCTGGAACTGCGCGACCGCTACGGTCGCAGGTTGGAATCCTGCCTCGGGCATGGATGTGTGTGATGTCCTTAGGTTACTTAGGTATAAGTAGTTCTAAGTTCTAGGGGACTGATGACCTCAGAAGTTAAGTCCCATAGTGCTCAGAGCCATTTGAAGCATTTTTATCTCCTGCAGATTTTTCAGTGCTCATTTAACTTTAGGACTTTGTATCTCAATACGAACAAAAATAGACTTGTACCACTACTGAAATAAGCCCGTCATATTTCCCCTCATTTTAAAGTAGAATAACTGAGCTGTTGATGGTCCTCTCTCTACAGTGTACAGAGCACAAGTAACGAAACTCACAGAATTGGAATATTTGTTGTAAAAATGGGGAGCGGGGTAGGGAAGAGGGTTTTGTGCCATTTTTATGTGTTCCTATTGGTCTAGATAAAAGTAGAGGAGGGAGTGGAGGCGGGGCAGGGTGACCTTCATTTTCCCAAAGTTTTTATGTCACGCAGTTGTCCAAGGTGCATGGGTGTGGTATTCGGTTACAAACTAATCTTGAATGTACCACACAAAAGTTACTTACAGGTTTGAGCGGGAGGAGGAGGGGGGGGGGTATCAAGTTACATCCTGACCTTGAAAGCGTTACGATGGCTTGAATGCCCACTGCCCACCGACATTTAAACTGTCGAACGATCTTTCTAGGGCGACAGATCCCATCAGTGTGTCTTGATTTTCCTTCAGTCTCACTTTTATTATCAAGAGCAACATCCGGACTGCCTCACTGGTGCTGTTACCTTTCCCTTTTCTAAACGCCTACAATAAACAGCGTGTGTATGGTTGAGATGGCTACAAATATATCCAAGGGAAGACATGAAAAGTGGATCCACAGGGGCAGCCAGCAAATGTGATTGTTCTATTTGGATGATTGCTTTTCGGAATTTACATTTTATTGACCGAAGATGACAACTTTGTGTAATGTTTGTCCTTCTCTCTCTGTCCGCTGTTTCATTGATGAAGTACAATGTATTTTGTTAAACTTTGTGGCTGGAGGTACTTCCCGACGCCACAGTCTTCGGCGAAGTTAAATGGACGGAAATAGTTTATGAGCTGTGCCAGTTTTTTCGGTGAGTTATCGTATTTTATCTGTTTCTGTATTATATTTCTGAGGCGCGAATGGAAGCAAGCGCTTCATTTGGGTAAACGACAGTGGGAAACCTCCTTAAATTCACACCCAGACTGACTCACGGACAATCAAAATTACGGCTCTTGTCTTTCTCACCTCCCTATTTCGCCAGCCAGCGGGCTGTGAAAATAGGCGGAAGTCAGACAACAGGTACTGATTGCCGGCCGGAGTGGCCGTGCGGTTCTAGGCGCTACAGTCTGGAGCAGAGCGACCGCTACGGTCGCAGGTTCGAATCCTGCCTCGGGCATGGATATGTGTGATGTCCTTAGGTTAGTTAGGTTTAATTAGTTCTAAGCTCTAGGCGACTAATGAACTCAGACGTTAAGTCGCATAGTGCTCAGAGCCATTTGAGCCAGGTACTGATTCACGCAAATTATCAAACATTGAATGATAGCCTACATGTGAAGAAAAGATGTTAATTATCAAGTGCACGAGTAAAATATACGCGGTAGGCTATGTATCTATTTTCTTCAACATTCAAATGGTAAAGAGATATCTTCACATTTTTGCTTCAGTTAATCAGTTCATCTCTCAACTGGGCGTGCCTTGCCCAAAGAGCAGTTACTAGTTAGGTGGTACTTCACTGCTGCGTTTCCCAGAGTTTATGGTGCGCGTTCCAACTAGTCACAGATATACAAACGTGTTTGGCAGAGAGACGTGGAAAGGAAAGAGGAAGCGTTTCCAGATAGCATTCCTTTGCTTAGCTACGCTTTTTGTTCCGCCGTATCTCCTGCCGCAGTTACGCCGTAAGCGTTTACTGGATTCCAGATAAAGGTACAGTTAGCAGCGAAGGCAAATGCGTCACGTACGCACATCAGATTTCCGTCGGCAACAGTCAGAGCCTTTTTTTGTTTTGTTACTACCATACGCTTTATCAGAAAATCTTTTTCAGTTGTTAAGTTTCTTGTCTTTGGTGTTCTTCTTTTTACACTAGAATATGACATCAATAAAACATGAAGAGTGTCGTTCCTGACGCCTATGTATCTGTACCGCTGAAGTAAGTTCGTTTTGGTACCATGGAGTAATTCTCGTGTTCACAAGTACCCCTTTGTCCTGATTTTATTTGCCACCAAGGGCAACACTTCCTGCATCGACTGTGTGAACATCTCCTATTTATTTCGGCTTTTTATTCATTTTAAAAGTTGCCTCGCATTTTGTAATTCAGTAACCGACACTATAAATGACCTAAAGTTGCAAACACAATACAGCCGCCTACATTTTGGCATTTAAGGCATAATATTATTCTGGACAGTAACTGGCTAGCAGAGATTGAGAAAAAGCGTCTATGACGACAGCAACATACGAGGGTTGGAACTTAAATAATGGCAACTATTTATTCACAGCCGATACAAAAGATTTACATGCTTGCACCTGTTACTGTCTTTCGAAGTAGTCACCAGCGTTGTGTGGAACCCGTTGCCAGCGATGTGGAAGGCGTAGTATACCGTTAGCAGAGCCTGTTTTGCTGATGGTGCGAATGGAGCGGTCTACTGCCTGTCGAATCTCTGGAACAGTTATGAATCGAATGCCACGAAGTGGTTCCTTCATCTTCGGAATCAAATCAAAGTCACAAGGACTAAAGTCCGGGGAGTATGGTGGATGGTACAGTACTTCCCAGTCCCATTGACCAAACAGTGCAGCCACAGCTTGCGCTGTACGCGCCCGCTCGTTACCGTGCAAAATGGTGGGTGGGTTGCGCAGAAAGTGTCTCCGCTTCTTTCGCAAAGCTGGTCGCAGGTGATGTTCCAAAAACGAACAGTAATACCCTGCATTGACGGTCCGCTGTGGAGGAACGTAATGCGTTAGGATAACACCATCACAGTCGTACACGAGAATCACCATACTGGGGCTCTGACGCACTTTAGGCTTTTGCGGCGACCCATAATGACGCCATTCGTTGGATTGGAGTTTTAGTTTTGGCTCGTACGATGTGGCCCATGTCTCATCCAGTGTTACGACACGGCATAAGAAAGCCTCTCCTTCGCGCTCATAGCGCTCCAAGTGCGTCTGAGCAGCGTCGTAACGCATCCATTTCTGCATTTCCGTCAAGTCATGCGGAACCCATCGTGATGCAGTTTTTGCATGCCCAGACGTTCCATCAGGATGCAAAGCACAGTCGTATGCGCTAATCCGGTTTCGTGGGCGAGCTCACCAATCGTATGGCATCGATCACTGTCCACTAACGCGGCAACAGCATGCACTTCTTCTCCAGACTCGCTAGGACGACTTGCCCGATGCATGTCTGTCACAGTTTGCCTACCTTCGTTGAAGGCTTTTACCCAACGTGCCACTGTTTTGTACGGCAATGCCAATTCCCCGCACGCCTCTTGAAGATCTTGATGACACTGTCGTGCTGTACGACCACTGGTACATTCAATCTTGATCCAACTCCGTTGTTCCTGTTTCGAAAACATAGTGACACCGTTACTTTAGACCTCTCGCACGTAAGTGAGGCGCTGGTGACGTGGGACGGACGAGTCCATTTGCTCCGAGGTAAGGTAGGTATGCCAACAACGCATGCTATCAGCGACAATAGTAGATTCCATTGCTTAGTGTCTCCACAGCAGTGTTGCCACTATTTAAGTTCCAACCTACGTATTATAAATTCACTATGTCACTGACATATTTGTTATTCTGCTGCTAAAAAGTGGCAAGAGGAATGGGGAGAAAACAAGAAAAGATCAGCTTTTATTTGCCGATCCATACACAGGACATCAAAGATGCAAAAGAGGGTAACGGCGAGCTGTAACGTTTTCAAAGCAACACTCACGGTAGTCGTTTTCGGTAATTTACGGCCGCTTCGGAAAACATAAATATTGACTGCTGGACGTGGTTTGAACTCCACTTACCCCGAAAGCAGAACCATTCCTTAATGACTGGCCCATCTCTCTCGGTGGAAGGAATCAAGAGTATTAAACCTCTAACGGCCCGCTTGTAGAGACCGTTTTAATTTCCATTACTAGCCAACCCTTGGGTCTAGTTGCATGGCGATGTTGTTTAATGTAGAGATATCTGAGCAGAGACAACCACAGTCCATTATGGGGGAAGTTTCTGTGCGCAATTCTAATAAAAATGTATGTTTCAGGAAGAGAGATGTAAATAAGTCGGCGCCGCTGTGTGCAACCGTACCGGTGGAACAGACCATAACAGCGGGCGAGATCTCATCTGCATTAAATTACATTTTTTCTACATTTGGACCAAGCTGCCATTCATCACACCCACTGGAAATTTTGTCTATGTTATCTGGTATCCTTCTACAGTCATTTAACAACTTGAGGTATACCACAGCATTGCCCGTCCGGCTAGCCGCGCGGCCTGACGGGCTGTTTAGCGAGTGGGAAGGCGTGCGGGTCCCCGACACGAATCCGTCCGGGGGATTTGTGTCGAGGTCCGGTGTGCCGGTCAGCCTGTGGATGGTTTTTAAGGCGTTTTTCCATCTACCTTGGCGAATGCGCGTTGGTTCCCCTTATTCCGGCTCAGTTACACTATGTCGGCGATTGATGTGGAAACACTATCTCTATGTACGCGTACACCATAATTACTCTACCATGCAAACATTTGGGGCTACACTCATCTGGTATGAGACGTTCCCGGGAGTGTCCACTGGGGGCCGAACCGCACATTAACCCTGGGTTCGGTGTGAGGTGGGGGTGGGTGGGTGGACTGCTGTGGCCTGTTGTGGGGTTGTGAGCCACTGAGGGCTACGAGGGGACGAAGCCTCTCCGTCGTTTCTAGGTCCCCAGTTTAATACACAATACGACAGCATCATCAGCAATCATCCGGAACCTGCTGCTCACCCTGTCCATCTGGTCATTTATTTATACAGGGTTTTACAAGAAGGTACGGTCAAACTTTCAGAAAACATTCCTCACACACAAATAAAGAAAAGATGTTATATGGACATGTGTCCGGAAACGCTTAATTTCCATGTTAGAGCTCATTTTAGTTTCGTCAGTATGTACTGTACTTCCTCGATTCACCGCCAGTTGGCCCATTTGAAGGAAGGTAATGTTGACTTCGGTGCTTGTGTTGACATGCGACTCATTGCACTACAGTACTAGCATCAAGCACATCAGTACGTAGCATCAACAGGTTAGTGCTCATCACGAACTTGGTTTTGCAGTCAGTGCAATGTTTACAAATGCGGAGTTGGCAGATGCCCATTTGATGTATGGATTAGCATGGGGCAATAGCCGTGGCGCGGTACTTTTGTATCGAGACAGATTTCCAGAACGAAGGTGTCCCGACAGGAAGACGTTCGAAGCAATTGATCGGCGTCTTAGGGAGCACGGAACATTCCAGCCTATGACTCGCGACTGGGGAAGACCTAGAACGACGAGGACACCGGCAATGGACGAGGCAATTCTTCGTGCAGTTGACGATAACCCTAATGTCAGCGTCAGAGAAGTTGCTGCTGTACAAGGTAACGTTGACCACGTCACTGTATGGAGAGTGCTACGGGAGAACCAGTTGTTTCCGTACCATGTACAGCGTGTGCAGGCACTATCAGCAGCTGATTGGCCTCCACGGGTACACTTCTGCGAATGGTTCATCCAACAATGTGTCAATCCTCATTTCAGTGCAAATGTTCTCTTTACGGATGAGGCTTCATTCCAACGTGATCAAATTGTAAATTTTCACAATCAACATGTATGGGCTGACGAGAATCCGCACGCAATTGTGCAATCACGTCATCAGCACAGATTTTCTGTGAACGTTTGGGCAGGCGTTCTTGGTGATGTCTTGATTGGATCCGATGTTCTTCCACCTACGCTCAGTGGAGCACGTTATTATGATTTCATACGGGATACTCTACCTGTGCTGCTAGAACATGTGCCTTTAGAAGTACGACACAACATGTGGTTCATGCACGATGTAGCTCCTGCACATTTCAGTCGAAGTGTTCGTACGCTTCTCAACAACAGCTTCGGTGACCGATGGATTGATAGAGGTGGACCAATTCCATGGCCTCCACGCTCTCCTGACCTCAACCCTCTTGACTTTCAATTATGAGGGCATTTGAAAGCTCTTGTCTACGCAACCCCGGAACCAAATGTAGAAACTCTTCGTGCTCGCATTGTGGACGCCATTCTCCAGAGCTGCATCAGCGCATCAGGGATTCCATGCGACGGAGGGTGGATGCATGCACCCTCGCTAACGGAGGACATTTTGAACATTTCCTGTAACAAAGTGTTTGAAGTCACCCTGGTACGTTCTGTTGCTGTGTGTTTCCATGACTAATGTGATTTGAAGAGAAGTAATTAATTGAGCTCTAACAATGAAAGTAAGCATTTCCGGACACATGTCCACATAACATATTTTCTTTCTTTGTGTGTGAGGAATGTTTCCTGAAAGTTTGGCCGTACCTTTTTGCAACACCCTGTATAAACAATGTTACTCTTTCCTGGGGCATTCCTGAGGATTGTTTCTCCACCATCGATGACAACGTACTGGATTCTATTACTCAATAAACCCTCTAACCATTCACGATCTGCGAACCCATTCTGTACGCTCGGACCTTCGTTAACACTCTGCAGTTTCGGAACGTGTTTAATGCTTTTTGGAGATATAGGAATATGGAATCTGCCAGATGCCTTTGCAGGATCCCCTCACCTCATTAAAGGTTTCTCAGTTTAGCCACGAGTCCGTAGGAAGCGTTGTAGATTCCGTGCTAGTTATGCTAACCCTTTTCTGGATTATCTTAATAACCGTCGTGTAGAATTTCCTCCTGCCTTGTTTCGGCCAATCTCTAGTTGAAGGTGTCCCTCGGAGCAGTTCTTGTAGCACATTGCGTTCTTTAGAAGATGCAAACAGGCGGCCTGTGATTGTAAGTGGTGATACGGATAGCTAATTTACTTGAAATAAGTCCCGGAATGTCATTACGATGTTTTTTTTTACTGAACATTATGAAGCTGTAAAACTCGACTATTAGAGAACAACAAGCTTTGAGTACGTCCTATCGCCGACTGTCGAGACTGGTGCACAACCAAAATCTCTTTAATACTTCCCAAGACTTCAAAACTATTCGTACGTCGTCGACAGCTTAACAAAATTCATTTATCTATTGATTTAACTGGATTATTGCATGGTGGTTCTGTTGTATTAAAACTCTGGTGACACGTAGGCTCCTCCTGATATTTTGCTATGCCAAAATTGGGCCTTGACAACTCTTGTTTAGCAAAGAAATTTCTAATTTTTGCACCGGAACGCCAGTGACTGCACCTACGTATCGATTGTCATACTAGAGCTTTCCCCGTAGCTCGCATACATCTCCTCATATCACTGTGCCGTATGGTCCATTCATCACAAACGTCTGCAAGAGAACCAGTTTCCCACCCGGTGCTATCGTACTCTGCAACGAATTACTTCTGCTAGCTGGTGAGTCCCAAGAAAATGTATAATTTAGAAAAGAAAATGCTGCCCGAAACTAGAGGAACCTCACACCTTTCATCCGTGGTCTGCACGAGCGATGCTTTCTAGATACCTGCTCATCTGCAAGCGAAAGTTTTTTTGTCGCAAGGGAATTTATTATATACGATCCGAGATGTTAAAGAATTCGGCAGCACACCAATGTTAAGGATATTAGTTTGTAACTATTGCCGGACCATTTTTTCCCGCTTCTTGTATACAGTATAACCTACATCGCTTTTTTCCGTGCGTGCGGGGCTTTGCGCTAGGCGAGAGATTCGCAAGCTAGGTCAGGAACCAAGACCGTAAAGTACTCTCTCTAAACTGAATTGGGATTCCATCCACACCCGGCGACTTACTTGTTTTCAGCTCCCTTAGTTGCTTCTCTACGCCAGGGATGGCTGTTAATTCGTCCTAGGTATGAGAGTCTGTGCGACGGGCAAACGACAGTATGTTTGTATGATTCTCTTGCGTCAATGATTTCTTAATGTGAAATTTCGAACTTCAGCTGTCCTTTTGCTGTCTTCTGTTGCTACGCCAGACTGGATAGAAACCATAGACCAATGTACCGATTTTACGTAGGATCAGAATTTGCTCTGGTTGTCGGCAAGACCTTTTGCTAAAGGTATGATGCTGGAAAAATTTTTTAAAGTCATAATAGGAACAATAGTGATACTTTATGGTCATTTTACAAAAAACAGTCATAGTGCACTTATAGTTACAGTGTGTTTATTGGTATGGTAACCTGTTTCAGTCATAGAAACCATCATCAGAGCAGTGTGTCTGTGAAACTAACAAAGGAGGCCAGGAATAATACAGCTATTCGCCTTACGTAACATGAAGTATGCAACATTCTTAACCCACTTATTTGTCATATACTTCTCCAGAGCGCGATTTACAATCGGTTGAAACTTAGCCCATATTTTCTTTACGTCCATGTCTATCCATTGACTAAGTGGGATGCTGACAATTGCTTTCTGCCTTTTCTAAGAAAAAATATCTCCCAGGCTTCTTGATGAATTTATTAACTTAGTAAGAACCATCGCTATAAAATCACGAGCATTAACCCTTGTCTCAATACTGACATTGTCGACAAGGTCAGACACATTCACAGCTACATAGTCTAAAATATTTCCAGTACGTGTGTATTGGACTAACTGCACAAGACAGTTTTCGGACAACATTTTCAAAACTAGTTCTCAAGACTGTCTGTCCGTACCAGCTGCAATGAATCGATGGACTTCCAGCCTACACTCGGTAGGCTTAAAGTCTGTAATCGTGTTCCATCTTTTAGTCTGTTGTGACATTTTTATCTTTTCTCTATGATTCGATTAATTACTTCCTCATTAGTTTTTAGATCTGTACATATGGTATACAGAATTCTTCAGCAGCGTTCAAAATCTTCTTTCATGTGCATGACTACTGTTTATTGTTCACGTTCCACTACCATATAGTGCGATCCTCTAGACAAATATTTTCAGAAAAGGCTTTTGTTGCTGTTGGGAACCTGCATTTGATAGCATCTCCACTTCTCCAGGCATCAGTTATTTGCTACCAAGTAATAAATTTCCTCTACCGATTCTAGTGTCTCGTTTTCTGGTGGGATTATGTTAGCATCGCCTGACCTAATCCACCTGTATTCCATTATGCTTGTTTCACTTCTGCTGACCTTCAATTTAAAACCTGTTTTCAAGGTATTTACGAGTAGTTAAACAAATCTTTCGAATTCTTTTCTGTCTTGACAGAATTACATTATCAGCAAAAGTTAAACGTTAATTTCGTCTCCATGAACTTGAAAATGGAACAACACGGGAGATAGGCTACAGCCCTGCTCACTGTGCCTGTTTCAGGCCATTCCATTTTTAAAATGGAACTGTGAATTCGTTACACACTGATGATAATCTTATTACCTTGTGCCTTATTCCTGGTAATTTGAGAACTTTAACGAGGCTTCACCAGAGCTACAGAAGCTGTAAATGGAGGTTTATTTTCTTTCAATGTATTTTCTGAGCTAAGTCTTTATATCAGTACTGCCTTGCTCTATCTTGCAACGTTCAGTATGCCAAACTGACTTCTCCAAGTATTTTCATCCATTTTTAAGTGATCCGTGTAAGTATTTTGAAACCATGACTGATACTTCTGTAATATTCGCACTTGACATCTCCTGCCTGCTTTGGAAATGGGATTATTACCTTCTTCTTAACGTATAAATGTATTTCACTTGTTCCGTCTATCTTTCGTATCAGGTGGAACAGTTTTGTCGTGGGTGATTATCCCAAGGATCTTAATAATTCTGCAGAAATATCTTCTACGTCATTGTCCTTGATCCGACTTAGGCCTCTCAGTGCCCTGTCAAACTCTTCGCTTTCTTCGGCATTTCCATGATACTGTCTTCAAGTTTCTTTTCTTTATGTAACCCTTTTTTTCTTCAGCCTATCAGCCGTCCGTTCCTTATGTAACGGTAGCATGGAATCATCGCTCTTGATATTCATAGAGCAGCTTGTCTTTTCTCCAAACATTTTATTAATCTTCCTATACGTGACATCTGTGTTTGCACAGGCATTCATGTTTTTACAGCATTAAATTTCTCCTCTGGCGATTCCTGCTTTTGTCATGCTGCGCCTTTTGTCAATCTAATTTTTAGACGACTGTATTCCCATCATCCTGATTCAGTTATTTCTTCCACCAGCCTAATTTAATATCTCGTCTGATACCCAAGGCATTCTTCTACGCTTTACCTCTTTGCCTGGTTATTCCTCTGCGGCCTATAATATTTTATTTCTGAAACTTGGCCATTCGTTTTCTATTGGATTTTCTTCCACCTGTTCCAGTCAGTCATTTCCGAATGCTCCGTTTGAAATACTATACAACTTTTTTTCCCATCTTAACGAGTTATTATCTTAGCAGTTTCTTCAGCTGAAATCTGCATTTCACAAATAAAAAATAATATGGGCCGAGTCCATATCCGCTCCTGGGAAAGTATTGCACTTTTAAATTAATACCTCAAAATTTTATGATCTATCTGAATCCTTCCCGTGTCTCCAGGTCGATTCAAGCTATATAATTATCTTTCATGACTCTAAATTCAAGAGTCTACAATGATTAAATTGTGCACTGTGCCAAATTCCACCAGGCTGCTTCCCCTTTCACTTCTCTTCCACAGCCCATGTTCTCGTATTGGTTTACTACTCTTCCTTTTTGCGCTAATTGCAGTCATTCAGCAGACTTAAACTCCTGTAGATCTTAACAAAATGAACATTTTTTTCTCTCTCACCACACCTGTTCTATGGTGGATCTTAACTTTGTGTCTGTCTTGGCTTTATTCGTTAATTTTTGTTTTTTTGAAATGCGTGACACACAGCTGTATTATAATCCTTTTATTATAACCGGTTTCGATAGATACAACTGATCATCATGTGGTGTTCACATGTTACAGAGTAAGTAACAAAGATTATTGTTACAGGAAACCAAATGAAGTGGAGCTCTGCTTCATATGTTTGATATTCACAGTAGCTACTCATTTCAGAACGTCATATCACTCAATGAATGTATAGTTACAAAAAGTAACTTTTACAATTAAATGGTAACTCAGTTGTAAAAAACGTAATGTGGAAACTAAAAAGAAACTAGAGCCACACAGAATCATGTAGATGGGCATGTAAATATATGCAGTTTTTAATAAAATTAGCCGTAGCATCTAAAATAGATAGACGTATGAGAATCAGACGAACAAGGCAAATCACAGCACTGTTAAACTTTGACAACAATCAAGTTGTATAGCGATGCAGAAAATGCACTTACAGTACTTATGTCTAGTTAATATTACAAATAATAACAACTTATGGATTGTCAACATAGGTGACAAAGTATGTAACCTCTTAGAAGCATGAGATAACAACTATAAAACGAAAATCACAGCGCCCAAGGATAAGAGTTAAACTTAAGAAAACAATCTTATTTGATAGAAGGCTATATACGTTGTGTAACGGCTAAAAATGGGCACCACAGGTAACAAATAGCCAGTATTGCGCGAAGGCGTGCTGAGAAGTAATACCTCCAATTTCTTATGTGGAAACTGCTAAAGATTTTTTAAAAATAAAACAAACGTTATTATGGCGACGAACACATTTCTCTAAACTGGAGACGAATTTCTTGATACCGTCACTGAAGCATGTTTGAGTTTGTTGACGGAGATACAATCTCACCTCTGCTTCCACTGCTTCGTCGCTATGAAAGTGGAGTCCTAGAAGGCGTTCTGTAAGTTCTGGAAACAGATGAAAATCAGATAGGGCCAGGCCACGACTGTATGGAGAACGATCGAATACATTAAACCCAAGGCCTTGGACTGTTGCGGATGTCGCAGCGCTCGTGTGGGTTCCGGCATTGTCATGGTGGAGAATAGGGTGCTCCATGTGTGGACGAGCTCTTCGAAGTCGAAGCTCGATTACAGCACGCTGTTTCTCACGCAGCGATGTAGTTACGTTACACATCGCCATGTTACACCCTGCAATTCAGAGCCCTCTAGCTGCAGAGGGCTGTAAATATCCGTCATTTATCGTCTTGTAAAGTCATCAGATGATCAAAACCATTTGCAAAATGTTAGTGCAAAAAGTGGCAGTTGAATCTAAATAATGAAAAACGTGAAAGCATCCATATGATTGCTACGGTTACACGTTTAATCACACAGATCTAATGGCTGTAAGTTTAGCAAAATACTTAGGGATTACAGTTACGAATAATTTGAAAGGAACGCTCATATGGATAATGTTATGGAGACAACAAACCAAAGACCCTGTTTTATTGGTAGACGGATAGAATGTGAAACAGGTCTACTAAAGAGACCGTTAAAAAACAGTGCGCCTTTCCGCCCTCTCCTGGAGTAATGCTGTGCGATGTGGAATCCGCAAGGGGTGGAACTGTCGGAGGACATCCAAAACATAAACGGGCAGTTAGTTTTGTCTGATTGCAGAATATGAAGATACGTGAATTGGCATGGCAACCTACATAGGAAGGAAAGATCATCATAACAAAATAAGGCAAATCAGAGTTCTCACAGAAAGATTTAAGAGTTCGTTTTTCGCCCGCACCGTTAGAGTGTGGAACAGCAGAGAAGTAGCTTCTAGACGGTTCGATGAACTCTCTGTTAGGTAGCCAATTGCGAATTTCAGAATAATTACGTAGATGTAGTTGCAGATGTAGAATATGCAGACATGAAGAATACAAGGGTAGAATGTCAATAACATTCGTTTCATGTAAAGAAATCGGAGTGATTACTTTCGAGCACGCCCTCGTGCTTACAACTAATAAGAAGAATAAATTAGCATGTCATACCAAATGTTACGACCACAAGCAAACAAAGTTACAGGATGTAATTCCTAATGTTTTCTCAGCCATCTCTTGACAATCTGAGGAGTCGGGTGTTCTGACGGATATCAGCATCGTTCACGCACAGTATTTCATCAACATGACTCGTTATCTTCATCAGGTGCTACTGGGGACTGCTCGTTGAGTGGAACGGGTCTAGAATGTATAAATACTAGACCGCTCCACCTGATGAGCAGTTTCAGTAGCACCTGATGAAGATAACGAGTCATGTTGACTAAGTACTGTGCGTGAACGACGCTGATATTCGTCATTATACCCGTTACCTCAACATCTCAGTTAGAGAAATGAAGGAGTGATTCAGTCAAATAACATAAGAATTAAAAAAGGAAACAGGAAAACAATTTACATTTGGGCAAAACCCCGAAAACTGTCTTTGGAAATACACTACTGGCCATTAAAATTGCTTCACCACTAAGATGACGTGCTACAGACGCGAAATTTAACCGACAGGAAGAAAATGATGTGATATGCAAATGATTAGCTTTTCAGGGCATTCACACAAGGTTGGCACCGGTGGCGACACCTACAACGTGCTGAGATGGGGAAAGTTTCCAACCGATTTCTCATACACAAACAGCAGTTGACCGGCGTTGCTGGGTGATACGTTGTTGTGATGCCTCTTGTAAGGAGGAGAAATGCGTACCATCACGTTTCCCACTTTGATAAAGGTCGGATTGTTGCCTATCGTGATTGCGGTTTATCGTATCGCTACATTGCTGTTAGCGTTGGTCGAGATCCAATGACTGTTAGCAGAATATGGAATCGGTGGGTTCAGGAGGGTAATACGGAACGCTATGTTGGATCCCAACGGCCTCGTATCACTAGCAGTCGAGATGACAGGCATCTTATCCGCATGGCTGTAACGGATCGTGCAGCCACGTCTCGATCCCTGAGTCAACAGATGGGGACGTTTGCAACACAACATTCATCTGCACGAATAGTTCGACGACGTTTGCAGCAGCATGGACTATCAGCTCGGAGACCATGGCTACGGTTACCATTGACGCTGCATCACAGACAGAAGCGCCTGCTATAGCGTACTTAACGACGAACCTGGGTGCACGAATGGCAAAACGTCATTATTTCGGATGAATGCAGGTTCTGTTTACAGCATCATGATGGTCGCATCCGTGTTTGGCGACATCGCGGTGAACGCACATTGGAAGCGTGTATTCGTCATTGCCATACTGGCGTATCACCTGGCCTGATGGTATGGGGTGCCATTGGTTACACGTCTCGGTCACCTCTTGTTCGCATTGACGGCACTTTGAAGAATGGACGTTACATTTCAGATGTGTTACGACTCGCGGCTCTGCCCTTCATTCGATCCCTGTGAAACCCTACATTTCAACAGGATAATGCACGACCTCATGTTGTAGGTCCTCCACGGGCCTCTCTGGATACATTATCCAGATCTCTCACCAATTGAAAACGTCTGGTGAATGGTAGCCGAGCAACTGGCTCGTCACAATACGCGTCACTACTCTTGATGAACTGTTGTATGTGTTGAAGCTGCATGGGCAGCTATACCTGTATAAGCCATACAAGCTCTGTTTCACTCAATGCCCAGGCGTATCAAGGCCGTTATTACGGCCAGAGGTAGTTGTTCTGGGTACTGATTTCTCAGGATCTATGCACCCAAATTGCGTGAAAATGTAATCACATGTCAGTTCCAGTATAATATATTTGTCCAATGAATACCCGTTTATCATCTGCATTTCTTCTTGGTGTAGCAATTTTAATGGTCCGTAGTGTATATCAACAGGATAAAAGCTGAGCAAGATCAATTAAGCAGATAATAACACAAAGAAGTCGTTGAATGTGCTAAAAATCTCAGTGTCAAAGCAACACATCAAATATGATTTTAGTGCCGGATTGGAACTCGTATGTGTAAGTTAATATCAGGACATAAAACTGGAAAGTCGCGCGTACAGTAAGAACTACAGAAGGACAGGAGGCAATAACTATGGGCAACCATATTATACGGTACAATAAAAGTTAAGCATGCCACTAACAAGTACTAATGCTAAGGGCACTATATGCACCAGCAGTAATAATCACTATTCCGTGTAAAAATACATGACATCAACCATCAGAAGTATAAGTAATACCGGCGTTAGATTATTTTTAAATGACAACCACTTTTCAAACCAGACCCCACGCCTAACAGCGAAGTACCGAATTGGCTGGCTCTGAGCAGTGTGGGACTTAACTTCTGAGGTCATCAGTCCCCCAGAACTTAGAACTACTTAAACCTAACTAAACTAAGGGCATCACACACATCCATGCCCGAGGCAGGATTCGAACCTGCGACCGTAGCGGTCGCGCGGTTCCAGACTTTAGCGCCTAGAACCGCTAAAGAAGTACCGAATTACTGTCACCCATCGGCCTAGCGATTGTCAAACTGTGGATACTTATGTCGGCTTCTCTAGTATACCCAAATCTCACTCCCTTCCCACCGCCATTTCTATTCCAGTGGGTGCTACAGGTTTCTTACTAAATAGTGAGTTATTCTACATAGTAAACTATATATCTATTATATTAAACTGAAAAATTCTCTAACTGATTCAAACCTGCATTTTTAGTTACATTTTATCCCCTTTTTACTTACACTTTCTCCCAAAGACTGTTGTCATGTGTTAATGCCACAGAAGTTTTTCCAGTAAGGAAGTCATATTTGTTTGGCTGAAACTCCTACAGGCGTTCTAGATTTTTAGGTTTACATGTCACCATCTTACCACCACTGTCTCCTCTCACAGGGATGTTAGAGAGAGACATCCTTACGGCATTTCTTCCAGATACCACGTTATGCGGACACGAAGTTTCGTTCAAACTCCTCGAGGGCTTACAGATTTCTCATGCTTCACGATAGGTTTTCTAGGAGCTTCTCAACTTTCAGTATGATCTCCAGATATTAAGTGCTGTGTGTACCAAGTTTGATTGGAATTGCTTCTGTCTTTTGTTACTGTGCCGTAACAAACGCGTCCATAACTACCTACCCAGCGACGCTCGAGGGCCGTTCGGTAAGTAATGTATCACATACATCTTTGTCGGCCAGATTCGGTTGAAAAAAATGCGGAATTTGTTGTGGGACATCGTGGAATATTCTCGCTTCAACCACCACAGTTTCATGAAACTGCGGTAGGTGGCGGCGCTATGCGCAGCAATCAAAATGGCATAATATATCTGACAGTACGGAAGTGCTTCCAAACAGAAAGCTGTAATTGAGTTTCTTTTCGCAGAAAATCAGAGCGTCACAGTTATTCATAGGCGTTTGCAGAATGTCTACGGAGTCCTGGCAGTGAACAAAAGCACGGTGAATGGTCGGGCGACGCGTTGTCATCGTGGCAACAAGGTCGCGCAAACCTGCCCCATCTCCCGCCTGCCAGCCGACCGCACACAGCTGTGCCTCCTGCGACGTTGAAACATGCGGACATTCTCATTCGACGCAGTCAACGGATCACCCTCAAATACCTCTCTGCATAACTGGACGTCTGTGTCGGTAGTGCTCACAGAACTTCATTAGACTGTTCTTCCTCATCCACCTTACAGTCTGGATCTCGCACCTTCCGGCCTCCATCTGGTTGGCGCAAGGGCGTCATATTGGAGACAGATTATTTTGAAAAATAGGGTTTTGTAGCCAAAAGGGTGACGAAAAATATCGTGCGTTGGAGTACTGAATAAAATCAACTTGCTTTCAAAAAAACAATGGCCTGTGTTACGTTTTCAACGCTCCATGTATACTGCTGGCTTTTACAACTCAACACAATAAAGACAGCCTGCGGCAAACATCTTACTGGCTTGAACTGTACTACATGCTTGAGTACGCAAATGACTAGCATTCAGCGCCACTGCAAAAGAACAGTTAGAAGTAACATCAACTACATTCTGTGCATCAGAAAAAATTAAGCAGTTTGTTTTTAACTGGCTGCCAGTTTTTGAACAGAAATTCATCAATGGAATAGAAGCAGTTTTCCAGGAGAAATCATTTTAAAGTTGGGTTAAAAACCTGCTTTGCTACCTGTCAGACATATTACGTCCCACCCGATAGCTGAGTGGTAATCGCGGCAGTCTGTCACGCCAAGGGGCCCGGGTTCGATTCCCGGGTGGGTCGGAGGTTTTCTCCGTTCAGGGACTGGGTGTTGTGTTGTCCTCATTATCATTTCATCATCACGAGTGGAAGGCAACGGGAAACCACCACTGGAATCACTTCCCTAGACGCTCATGCGGTGGACCGCTCTGACGAAGCTTCCCCCATGAGAAGACCTGCCGTAAGGCAGAACACAAAAGTACGTAGACATATTACATCATTGGCCAAATGTCCAAAATTTTTCTTGCTGCGTATTGAACTCCTTTCTGAGCTACTGCCAGCTTCAATAATGTGCAATAAAGTTCATTTTTCCCTCTAGTGTTGTAGGCATGGACATCACTGTTCTTTTCAAATTGTGATGGATTAATTATGACGAATCTCGTTGACGGTGCTGTTAAAATGCATAGTTCCTTGAAGAGGTACCTATCTGACGCCTGTGAGTGAACACAACATATTATTCTTACTGACAATAAAATACAATCAGTATTTTCTATGTATGTGATGAATTACCACAGCGATTATTTCTTCAGCCATTATTGAGAGGAAATATGCAAAACGCGTCAGGTGGTTGATTCGTTTGATTCCAAGATTGGCAGTGATACGAAGAGCAGAAGTAGCTGAACTTAATTGTTTGAAAACTCAGTAATATTCTTTTTCCAGTTCAAATTTCCATCAATGTGTACACCGAAAAATTTGGAGCATTCTACCTTGTTTACTGACTTCTGCTCATGTCCTACATCAATTGTTGGTAAGACTCTGTTTACTGTACACTGTGTTTTTTTCAAAATTTAGAGATAGTTCATTTTCTAAGAACCACTTTATAATTCTTTGTTAAATGTCGTTTACCATCTCTTCTGTTGCTTTCTCTTTAATGGGATTTATTATAACACTAATATCGCCTGCAGAAAGTACTAGTTCTGTTTGTTGAAAGTTAAGTTGAAAGTCATTCACTTATGTGAGGAGTAGGAGTGGACCCAAAATTGAACCCTGTGGGACTCCCTTTGTGATTCCTACCATTCCAACATTGTTTGAATGATTCGCTACAACTTTTTGCATTCTTTTTGTAAGTATGATTCAAACCAGTTGTGCATAAGGATTTCAGTCCAATGGAATTTGAGTTTTCCTAAGAGAGTAGCTTGATCTATGCAGTCAGATGTCTTGGAAAGATGTCAAAAATACCAACTAGCGATTTGGTAACCTATAAGGCTTTCACTCTTTGATGAGTGAATGTATAAATAGCACTTGTCGCGTAACCCTTCTGGAATCCAATGTGTGATACGCGAGGGACATTGTTTCTACTTAAGTGTGAGGCTAGTCTAAAGTGCATTACTTTCTCGAATATTTTGGAAAAATATGTCGGTTAGGAAACTAGAAGATACACATTTATGTCTGTCTGGCCATCTTTCTCATGAAGAGATTTAGCAGTTGCATGGTATGTGTAAGAAAAAAGTCTAAGTCTGACAGCACGTCTTGGAGTTATACAGTGGCAGGATCATTGCCTGTCAAACTGAAGTTTATTGTTCAGGCAAATAGCTAGTCGTCAGGACTCACCATTGTCACGCACATATGGAATCAGTGGGTTTAAAAGGACCATACACAACGCAATGCAGTATCCCAGCAGGCCCTCACGACTAGCGGCCGAGCGGACATCCTGCCATGCAGGATCGTGCAGCCACATATATCTTGAATTTTTGTTGCAATAGAAGTATGCACATAGTGAGTGTGATGACGTCTGTAGCGCCGTGGACTATTGTCCCAGTTTAGTGATTGTATCCTAGTGTGGAAGCTCCAAGGAGAACGAACTTCACCATGCTACATTTGTCTATGTCACACAGGCCCAGTACCTGGCGTGATGGTGTGCCATAAGGTACATAACATGAAGATCTGTGCTTTGTGTAGATGGACTGCAGCCATTATATTTCCCAAATGTGTGAACACCAGTGAATGTGCCCTGTTTTTAAGATTACACTTCAACAAGGTAATGCGAGACATCATAATACCTGTGCTGTCTAGATCTACGTCTACAAGGGGGTTCGACTGTGTCCCCAGACCGTATGTTCTCCAGATCCCTCAGTCACTTAGAGCATCTGGGCACGGGTTGGAGACAGACAGAAATGCCACCACTCGCCAGCCACTATGATCGACGAACTCTGGCTTAAAGTTCACTTAGCATGGAACAACGAACCTGTACCTACCATCCAAGTTCAGTTCGCTTGACGCCCAGTTAGGTTAGAAACGTTCTTTCGGCCAGAGTTGGCCGCTCTGTGTAGCAAATTATGCACACTTTATACGCCAAAATAATGTATTCTTCCTACCGTGGAACGCGGGGCGTTTAATAAGTGACGCAACACGTTTTTTTCTTCCCAATACACCTTACTATTCCCCACTCTTTTGGCCACAAAACCCTGTTTTTCCAAATGGTGTCCGTTCAATACGACGGCGTTACGCCATCTTACTAGGAGGGCCTGCATGCAGTCCTGGTAGCACTCTAGTGGCCACCGTCGGAGCCGACGCCTTGGTTCATCAATAATCTCCCAACCATCCACGTACTGCTTCCCGTGGAGTCTATCCTTCATTGAGCCGAACACTTGCAAATCAAATGATTCAAGTTCTGAGGTGTAGGTTAGAGAGGCCGGCCGCTGTGGCCGAGCTGTTCTAGGTGCTTCAATCCGGAACCGCACTGCTGCTAGGGTCGCAGGTTCGAATCCTGCTTCGGGCATGGAAGTGTGTGATGTGCTTAGGTTAGTTAGGTTTAAGTAGTTCTAAGTCTAGGGGACTGTGCTTAGAGCCATTTGAACCATTTTTTGTAGCGTAGAGAGGAGGAAAAGTGCGCGAAGTTTCGTGAGCTCTTCTCAGGTGCGCAGACTTGTGTGAGGCCACGCATATTATCATGGAGAAGGACAGGTTCGTTTGCATTTTTGTGGCGACGAACACGCTGAACTCGTTTCATCGATTTCCTGATGGTAGTGCAATACACTTCAAAGTTGCTCGTTGCACCATGAGGGATTACATCAAACAGAATAACCCCTTCAGAGCCCCAGGAGTCCTTCGCCATGACTTTACCGACTGAGGGTGCGGCTCTGAACTCTTTCTTCGAAGGAGAGGTGGTGTACTGCCACTCCATGGTTTGCCACTTTGTTTCCGGTTCGAAGTTTCATCGCCTGTGACGATGTTCGACAAAAATTTTTTACGATCAGCCCTGTATCTAGCAAGCAGTTCTGCACAGTTTCAAATTGAATCGAGCGGATGGGGACAACCTCGTGAATCCATGAACCCAGCATATCAGAAGGAGACTGTTCAAGCTGGTGGAGGCTGGAGGCTCTGTAATGGTTTGGGGCGTGTGCAGTTGCAGTGATATGGGACACCTGATACGTCTAGATACGACTCTGACAGGTGACGCGTATGTAAGCGTCCTGTCTGATCACTTGCATCCATTCATGTCCATTGTGCATTCCGACGGGCATGGGAAATTCCAACAGGACAATGCGATACCCCACACGTCCAGAATTGCTACAGAGTGGCTTCAGGAACACTCTTCTGAGTTCAAACGCTTCCGCTGGCCATCAAACATGAACATTATAGAACATATGCCGTGCAACGTGCTGTTCAGAAATCTCCATCCCCTCGTGCTCTTATGGATTTATGGATACCCCTGCAGGATTCATGGCGTCAGTTCCCTCCGGCTCTACTTCTGACGTTAGTTGAGTCCATGCCACGCAGTGCTGCAGAACTTCTGCGTACTCACTGGTGCCCCACACGATGTCAGGCAGGTGTACCAGGTTCTTTTGCTCTTTAGTGTTTGTAGAGGGACGCCATTCGACAGCAGCTGATTGGAAACGAATGATTTGGGAGTGATTCAGCACGCTATGCCCTGCAGCAATCCGAAGGAAAAGCTTTAGTTTGGCGAATGCATGGAGAATGTTAGCTGTCATCGCGTGTAGTGCCAAGATGAACGTCAGAGGACGTCGTGTTGCGGTGTGAAGGTGTTTTAGAAGGTTACGGTGTAGTCCCCTTATTGCGCTTAAGAAAACGCTAAATGCGGGAGGATATTAACAAATTATACAACATTGTGTACTGCGTACAGCAGGGGAACAGCTCGGAGACGATGACTGTTCGTATCAGTATGACAATGCATGCTATCATACAGCAGCATCTTCGAGGTAATGATTTGTGGACGACAACGTTTCTGAATTGGACTGACCTGCCCAGAGTCCCGATTTGAACCCAATGAAACAACTTTTCGATGAGTTAGTACGTCGAATTCGCTCTAGACTCCAGCGTCCTACATCACTTTCGACTCATGAGGGTGCCATTCTATCACAGACACTCAGACGCATCACTGAAAGTGTTTTCAGTAGAGTTGAAGGAGTCATAAAGACGAAGGGTGGACACACCCCATATTAGTGCAAACTAACAGATAAATAATTTTCGTAAGATAGGATGTGTGGCAGGAACTGATATGTTACCTCAGTCTTCGTAGCTCATTATGTTCTTCTGTTAGGTGGCGAGTAATCCAGCGGGCACACACCTATGAGTACCCCAGCTGATGGAGCAATGTGTCTGGACTACCAACACAGACGTCCAGTTGAGAAGCGGGGTGTTTGATTGTGATCCGTCGATCACCTTAAGTGAGATGATCTGCACGTTCTACCAATGCAGCAAATGACAGCTGTGTGCATCCAGTCGGTACATGGTAGATCGGACAGGTTAGCGCGACATGTTGCGATGATGCCCCAGACACCTTTCCCAACGACTCATCGTGCTTTTGTTGACTGCCAAAACTCCGTAGACATTGCGCAAGCGCGTAGGAGTATCTGCAATGCCTTGAATTTCCGCCGAAAGAAAATCAATGACAGCTCACTGCTTCGAACGCACCTCCGTTACGTACGCCGTTTTGAAGGCAAGGCATAGCGTCTCCATCTACCAGAACCTCATGAAACTATAGAGCCTGAAGTGGGAATATCCTACGACGTCTCACAACAATGACTGAAGAAAAAGGTGTTGCATTACTGAACATCCCTAGTACATACGCACAAAATGTATGATTTCGTATTAGCAAGCCTTCTTCCTACGCACAAAAAGTATGATTTCGTGTTTGCTAACCTTCTTGCTGTTGCAACTTCAATGGCTGACAGCGCATTTCTGTTTACCCGTCAACAGACTGGCTGTCATCTACCATAATCTATTTGCAGATTTGCATTTTAATCCCTGACACCAGTTAGATATCGGACACATTGAGAAGGGTTATTAAATAGGTATGAATGTTCTATGGGATAGTAAGTTATTTGACACTGTTTCTGCTTGTTTGAACAGATGCCGAAGCCCATCAAGCAACACAAAGTATTACACTCGCAGACAAAGTTGACACTCGGCGCATTGGCTGATGGGAGCGACCGTAAAGGCATTTCTCATTCACAGTTGCTACCATCAGCCACCGCGCCGAGTGTCAACTTTGTTTGCGTAAATATAATGTGCACATGTTGAGGCCGGAAAACGACATTTTGAACAGTTTGTATGACTTCATAACATTGTAAACGATTTCTAAGAACTTGGAACTGCCAACAGTTTGCGTACCAGTACTTGTTGTTCATTATTCTACTTTTTTCTTATTTTGACAAATATATATACAAGTACTCTTTACACATGCTTCATGTTCTTGCGCTGTTTCCGTGAAACCTATTTCTTACAGAAAGTGTCTCTTACACTTTACTTTATGTGCAGCTGGAGCGCTGAAGCTGTGTAAAGACTAAGCTAGTCGCAAAGTACCCATAAGAAAGGAAGAAGAGGGTTTTTCATCCCATCAGCAATAATGTTTCAGATCCTACCACGCAAAACAACTTTTAAAATTAAGGGAAACGGCGACGGTACTGTGTGGGCGACGAGAGTTCTTCCTCCCGCCGCAAACAGGATATCACGTTTCTGAATGCAATCTGTTGGAAATGGAGTTCTCGGCAGCGACGAAGCGAGGGGCGCGCACCTACCTACCGACGCCTGGGTCTGTGCGCGTCGCCATGGCAACGTCGCGCGGCCTTGAGACGGCTGGGCTCGCTTTACTGCGCAGGCGCAGAGGTGCCCGTCGCGTCTATCGTCTCCTACACTGCCCCCGGGCTTTCGGAGAAGCCGTGCTTTGGGTTACACAACTCCTTTGTCCCGTCGGTTTAATGCTGTCCGTAACGAGCCCTATTATTTGTCTCCAGCTATCAGTCCCCACTTCATGTTGCTATAATGTTTTTTCCCCGTGTTGTGCGTTATTGCATTCCACTAGATAAGGTATGGCGGCTCACAGACTGGTGAGTGTGAGACTTGCGAGTTACGTTAATGTGTTATGGCGTGAGGACGTAAACCTCAGGCAGTGCGGACTGTTGTTAGACAGTAACATTGGACCGCCGAGATATGCGACTGACTTTTGTCAGCTTGTGCAAGCAGGGCTGTTAACACTTTTGGGAGGGCGCTGCATCAAATTAGCGCAGCGTCTGGCATGGTCTGAATGGGCTTACACTATCAGAATATTAAAGGAAAGCAATACAGTAAACAGACTTCAAGAGTAATTTCTTAAATAAAGTTTTTATGCGCTTTGATAATTTTTAAAACTCAAGGCTATCTGAGTAATTACCTGATAAAATCAGTTGCAATACTGCCGAGAAGCAGAGCCATTTTATTAACATCATATTTTGGGGATCAACGGTGACTGAAAACAGACTTCACCAACTCCTAACTATGGTTTCTTCCGCAACAGAATTAGTCTGCCTTTACCATTAAAACAATGTCACCGAGCGAGGTGGCGCAGTGGTTAGGCACTGGACTCGCATTCGGGAGGACGACGGTTCAATCCGGCGTCCGGCCATCCTGATTTAGGTTTTCCGTGATTTCCCTAAATCGCTCCAGGCAAATGCCGGGATGGTTCCTTTCAAAGGGCACGGCCGACTTCCTTCCCCGTCCTTCCCTAATCCGATGAGACCGATGACCTCGCTGTCTGGTCTCCTTCCCCGAAACAACCAACCAACCAACCAACCAATGTCTGCCGCAGCAGCTCTGTACCCCAAGTGGTCTCTGTCACGAAGTTATTGACTGACAGGCTGCGTCGTTCCACATTTCTGGGTACTGTCTGAGAACATCTGTCGACACTTTAGAGAGAGGATCTGCTTCGAGTGGTATTCGAGCAGTAGTATGTCTGTGAGCCAGGCCGGCTAGTGTTCCCGCCTTGACACTGCTTTAGCCTGGTCAGACATAACCGTTGGGCAATGATGACGTCAAACGGCGTGGTTTTCTCTTCCCATCAGCTCGTCTAGACGTCCTGTCGTAGCTCTTGGCTGCCCTACCTTCGCTTTCCAGAAGAGGTGGCGGCGTATTCCACAGTATCAGCTCATTGAGATAAGTGCTCTTGTATTCTGAATGTGCGTTCTTACTCCGTACGGCATGGTCATCAAGATGACGTCAGTTTGCTGCAACGACAACGGCAGTTCATTACTTCAGACTAGGTCGTGTTGCTATAACACTTCCATTTAGTAGAATTATCCCGAACAAATTGCACAGTGTCCACCTAATACTGGGTAATGAGATACTATCAGGTTCTTTTTCGATGCCATAGTGGTCGTTATTCAATTTGTCCTGCTTTTACAGCAGTTTCTTACGATTGTACGGTGATCGTGCATTCTGAGACAAAAGAAAACGATGCACCACTAAAGAATCATCCGAGTGGAACGGAAATCGGCAGACATGATGTACATGTACAGAGAAACAAATGACAGTTTCATAAACACGGGATGATTTATTCAAGACAAAGAGCGACACAAATTGAGCAAGTCAGTAACGTTTGGCCCTTAAGCAAACAATTATCCGGTGTGACATTGATTAGTGGAGTTGTTGGATGTCTTCCTGAAGGATGTAGTGCCAAATTCCATCCATCTGGTGCGTTAGATTGTCGAAGTCCCGAGCTGGTTGGAGGGCCCTGCCCATAATGCTACAAACATTCTCAGTTGGGCAGAAATACGGCGAACTTACTGGCCTTAGGAGAATTTGGAAAGCACGAAGACAAGTAATAGAAACTCTCGTCATGTGCGGGTGGGCCTTATCTTGCTGAAATGTAAGCCCAGGATGGCTTACTATGAAGGATAACAAATCGGCGGCCGGCCGCGGTGGTCTAGCGGTTCTCGGCGCTCAGTCCGGAATCGCGCGACTGCTACGGTCGCAGGTTCGAATCCTGCCTCGGGCATAGATGTGTGTGATGTCCTTAGGTTAGTTAGTTTTAAGTAGTTCTAAGTTCTAGGGGACTGATGACCACAGATGTTAAGTCCCATAGTGCTCAGAGCCAACAAATCGGGGCATAGAATATCGTCGACGTATCGGCGTGCTGTGAGGGTATGACAGCCAAAGGAAACCAGCTGTGAAATGAAATTGCACCCTCGACCATCACTCCTTGTCGTTGGGGCGTACAGAGGGCGACTTAGGTTGGTATCCCGCCGCTGACTGGGGCGTCTCCAGACACTCTTTCATTGGTCATCGGGGCTCAGTTCAAAGACAGTTTTATTCCAGTGAAATTGCGCTGCGGCGTCATATAATCATCCATTGGCCTCCAGAGTTTACAGGTTGGCATTTTCCGTCGTTGCTTGTATGAATATCGCCGGCCGCGGTGGTCTTGCGGTTCTAGGCGCTGCAGTCCGGAACGGCGGGACTGCTACGGTCGCAGGTTCGAATCCTGCCTCGGGCATGGATGTGTGTGATGTCTTTAGGTTTGTTAGGTTTAAGTAGTTCTAAGTTCTAGGGGACTGATGACCTAAGACGTTAAGTCCCATAGTGCTCAGAGCCATTTGAACCATTTTTGTATGAATATCAGGTTGTGACAAATTTGCATACCTCTTTCGTGGTGTGTCGTTTCCTTTGTATTGCAGTGTACTTTCCTCTGCATTACAACATTATCATCGAACAATCTTCTAGTGCTGCTGCTCCTACCTGCTACAACGTGTGTGCATATTGAGATGTATGGCATTCACCTCCAGTATAAAGCACTGTGCCTATTCCTCGACAAAAGACTTAAAAACATTTAAAATAAAAACTGAATATCCACAGTTAGGATAGTTTTAGATTGTCTCAAACTAATTCCATGTTCCCAGAATGAAATTTTCACTCTGTAGCGGAGTGTCCGCCGATATGAAACTTCCTGGCAGATTAAAACTGTGTGCCGGACCGAGACTCGAACTCGGGACCGTTGCCTTTCACGGGCAAGTGCTCTACCAATTGAGCTACCCAAGCACGACTCACGCCCCGTCCCCACAGCTTTAATTCCGCCAGTACCTCCTCTCCAACCTTACATACTTCGCAGAAGCTCTCCTGCATACCTTGCACACAGTTTTAATATGCCAGGAAGTTTCATATCAGCCCACACTCCGCTGCAGAGTGAAAATCTCATTCTGGAAACATCCCCCAGGCTGTGGCTAAGCCATGTCTCCACAATATCCTTTCTTCCAGGAGTGATAGTTCTGCAACGTATGCAAGAGAGCTTCTCCGAAGTTTGGAAGGTTGGAGACGAGGTACTGGCGGAATTAAAGCTGTGAGGACGGGACGTGAGTCTTGCTTATGTAGCTCAGTTGGTAGAGCACTTGCCCGCGAAAGGCAAAGGTCTCGAGTTCGAGTCTCGGTCCGGCACACGGTTTGAATCTGTCAGGAAGTTTAATTCCATGTTGTTGTTGTTGTGGTCTTCAGTCCGAAGACTGCTTTGATGCAGCTCTCCATGCTACTCTATCCTGTGCAAGCCTCTTCATCTCCGAATAACTATTGCTACTTACATCCGTCTGAGTCTGCTCGCTATCTCTTGGTCTCCCCCTACAATTTTTACCCCCCTACGCTTCCCTCCAATACTAAACTGGTGATCCCTTGATGTCTCAGAATGTATCCTGTCAACCGACCCCTTCGTCTAGTCAGGTTGTGACACAAATTTCTTTTCTTCCCAATGCTCTTCAGTACCTCCTCATTAGCTACTTGATCTACCCAGCCAATCTTCAGAATTTTTCTGTAGCTCAACATTTCAAAAGCTTCTATCCTCCTCTTGTCTAAGCCGTTTATAGTCCATATTTCACTCTATAAAAATACCTTCAGAAAAGACTTCCTAACACTTAAATCTATGTTCGATGGTAACAAAATTCTCTTCTTCAGAAAAGCTTTCCTCGGTATTGCCAGTCTACATCTTACATCTTCTCTACTTCGGCCATCATCAGTTATTTTGCTATCCAAATAACAAAACACGTTTACTACTTTAATTTCTCGTTTCCGAATACAATTCCCGCAGCAACGCCTGATTTAATTCGAATACATTCCATTATCCTTGGTTGGCTTTTGTTGCTGTTCATCTTTTATCCTCCTTTCAAGACACTGTGATTCCCTTCAACTGCTCTTCCATGTCATTTGCTGTCTCTGAAACAATTGCAATGTCATCGGCAAAACTCGAAGTTTTTATTTCTTCTCTCTGGACTTTAATTCCTACTCCAGATTTTTCTCTGGTTTCCTTCAGTGCTTGCTCAGTAATCAAACTGAAAGACGTACGCGACAGGATACAACTCTGTCGCACTTCCTCGTCAACCACTGCTACATTATCATGCCCCTCGACTCTTGTAATTATAGTCGCTGATGAGTTATAAATAGCCTTCTGCTCCCTGTATTTTACACCTGCTACCTTCAGAGTTTCAACATTGTCAAAACCTTTCTCCAAGTCTACAACGTAGGTTTGCCTTTCCTTAACCTGTCTTCTGGGATAAGTCGTGAAACTGATCTCCCCCGAGATAGGATCCTACCAGTTTTTCCATTCTTCTCTACAGAATTCTTGTTAGTAATTAGCAACCATGACTTACTAAACTGGTAGCTTAGTAAGTGCCTGTCAGCGCCTGCTTACTGCGTAATCGAATTATTACATTAATTTTGAAGTCAGAGCGTCTTTCATCCGTCTCATACATTTTTCACATGAGACGGAAGAGTTTTGTCGTGGCTGTCAGTAATACTGACGTAATGTCGTCTAATCCTGGAGCCTTGTTTCCAGTTACTGCTCTGTCAAATTCTCCTCGCAGTAGCGTATGTTCCGTTTCATCTTCGGCTACGTTCTATTCCATTTCTATAACATTGCCTTCAAGTTCATATGCCTTGTATAGACCCTCTATATATTTTTTACACCTTCCAGCTTTCCCTTCTTTGATTATGGCTGTTTTTCTATCTGAGCTTTTGATATTCATACACCTGCTTCTCTTTTCTCCGTAGACCTCTTTAATTTTCCTGTAGGCGGCATCTATCATTCCCCTTGCAAAATATACTTGCAAATTCTTAAATTTGTCCTCTAGCCATTCTTGCTTAGCCATTTTGCACTTCCTGTCAATTTATTGTTTTAGAGCTTTGTATTCCCTTTCTCTGCTTCATTTGCTGCATTTTATGTTTTCTTCTTTCATGAGTTAAATTTATTATCTCTTGTGTTTTCCAAGGATTTCTATTAGGATTTATCTTTTTACCTATTTCATCGCCGGCCGTTGTGACCGAGCGGTTCTAGGCGCTTCAGTCCGGAAGCGTGCTGCTGCTACGGTCGCAGGTTCGGATCCTGCGTCGGGTATGGATGTGTGTGATGCCCTTAGGTTAGTTAGGTTTAAGTAGTTCGTAGTCTAGGAGACTGATGACCTCAGATGTTAAGTCCCATAGTGCTCAGAGTCATTTGAACCATTTGCTACCTTCACGACTTCATCTCCCAAAGCTACCCATATGTCTCCTACTGTATTTCTTTCCTTTGTTCTAGCCAATCGTTGCACAATCCTCATTCTGATACTCCAAACAGCCACTGGTTCTTTCCACTTATCCATTTACCATCTCCTTAATTTCCTACCTTTTTGCAGTTCTTTAGTTTTAATCTACAGTTCATAACCAATAATCCGCATCTTCCTCTGGAAATGTCTTACAATTGAAAATCTGGTTCCTAAATCTCTGTCTAATCACTATATAATCAATCTGAAACCTCCCGGTGTCTCCAGGTATCTTCCGTGTGTACAACCTTCTTTCATGATTCTTAAACCAAATGTTAGCTACAGTTAAATTAAGCACTGTGCAGAATTCTACCAGGCGGCTTCTTCTCCTCCCAGTCTATATTGACCTACAACTTTTGCTTCTCTCCTGTTTCCAACTACCGAATTACAGTCCCTAATCACAATTAAAATTTCGTCTTCCTTAACTACCTGAATAATTTCTTTCATCTCATCATACATTTCTTCACCATCTGCGGAGCTAGTTGGCGTATACACTTGTACTACTGTTGTGGGTGCTGGCTATGTGTCTGGCTTGCCTACAATAATTCGTTCAGTATATTCTTCATACTAGCTTACCCTAATTTTCTGTTTTTTTTATTTATTATTAAACCAACTCCTACATCACCACTATCTGATTTTCTATTTACAACCCTGTAATCACCTGATCAGAATTCCTGTTTCTCCTGTAACCGAACTTCAATAATTCCCGCTATATCTAACATTAAATTATGCATTTCCCATTTTAAATTTTATAACCTACCTGCCTGATTAAGGAATCTAAGATTCCACGCACAGATCCGTAGAATGATACTTTTGTTTCTCCTGAAGACGACGTCCTCCAGAGTGACCTCCGCCCAGAGATTATAATGGGGAACTGTTTTACGTCAGGGACATTTTACCCAAGACAATAATATCATCATTTAACCATAGAGCAGAGCTGCATGCGCTCGGGAAAATTACGGTTGTAGTTTCCCCTTGCTTTCATCCATTTGCAGTATCAGCACAACAAGGCCATTTTGGGTGATGGTGTAAGGCCAGATCAGTCCACCATCCAGACTTTTGTACCTGCAACTACTGAAAAAAACTGCTGCCCCTATTCTGGAATCACACGTCTGTCTAGCTCTCAGCAGATACCACTCCACTGTGATTGCACCTACGGTACAGCTGTTTGTATCGGTGAGGCATGTAAGCCACTCCAACAATGGCTATGTCCATGGTTGATGAAGGGTGGACTAAGTCCGTATACTGCACAAAGAATGATACTGACATTGAGTGTTTTGCACCATATCAAAGATTTTTTCAACACTATGTAAGGTTTACCTGCAGAAGATTCCTTTATACATATATGCATGACAGCTGCTTTAACATCTATACTGGTAGTGTACGACGACAATTAGCTCCTAAGGAGTGGTACCTCTTCCCTTTTTTGGTCACATTAACCAGAGATAGATGATGGCTCCATTAGCTTTTTACACTCACCCAAAAAATGTTCAAATGTGTATGAAATCTTATGGGACTTAACTGCTAATGTCATCAGTCCCTAAGCTTACACACTACTTAACCTAAATTATCCTAAGGACAATCACACACACCCATGCCCGAGGGAGGACTCGAACCTCCGCCGGGACCAGCCGCACAGTTCATGACTGCAGCGCCTTACACCGCTCGGTTAATCCCGGGCGGCTTACACCCACCCAGAACAAGACTTTTATTTACGCAAAGTTGATGGCTGGTATGGTGGCCGTAGGCTTTCCCAAGGCGTTGCGAGGGCTCAGATGTGGAGGGGAAGAGTTGTGGGCCCGGAACTGCTGGGATTCCTACCGCATGCTACAGAAACATAGGAGTGCTTGTAAGGACTGGATGCACGGCTGAAGACGGCTGACACATGCAGTATGCTTTCACCTCCAGTGGCCAGCAATGTCTTGCGCGACCGAGCCTACCGCCAGCAGCAGGTTTGCTTAAATAAAATGTCCGTGATTCATCAGTTATTAAATACAACTCTCACATACTGCTACACATGTCTGTGGGCGGCGGTAATTGTTAAACATAGCGGACCATTGCATTAAAACATGGAACCAGGGATATCAGGGTAATTAAAAAAAAATGAATCTGGTACCTTCACAGTCTGTTTTCTAAGAAGCGTGTATTTTGTTTAAAAATGAATCTGGCACCTCCACAGTATAACTGTTACACAGAAGGAATGTTATTTATTTGAAAACAATGAATCTGGCACTGCCACAGTGTAACTGTTATGCACCAAGAATGTGGCTGGTTCAAATACAGCGTAATTTCCTTTGCTAAAAAAAAGTCTCACTCCTAAAAGTGAGGTAGATCCGCCAACTTGTTTACCCTTTCTATGTCAAGTGGCTTATTCAAAAACCAGTCAATTATTATTATTATTAGTGACAAAGTGTCATATGATCTCTTCAATGGCAAAAAATTCCTGATTATTTCCCCATTCAGATCTCTGGAAGGCGACTGCAAGGGAGAGGTGACTGAGAAAAAGACGCAGTAACGAACAAAAGTGTGACATTCTGCCAGGCGGGATGTGGAATGCCAGAAGTCTGTAGCTATAATATCTGAAATGAGAAATGCTAAGGCTTATTCTGGGTATAGTGGGAGTCAGTAAACTGAAATGGAAAGACAATAAGGATTTCAGGTCCGACGAATATAAATTAATAATTACAGCAGAAGAAATTGGTACAACAGGAGTAGGATTTTGGATTTTGAGTGGAAGCCACGGCAGATAGTTCCTCTGAATAGTTCAGTAATATGGTTGGCCTCTGTGAGTGTAGGCTTTCTCTGCGAATTTCATATATGAAGTCTTCACGGGTTGTCAGCCGAGTAGCGTCGTCGCCTCGTAGCAACGTTTCGATGGAGACACATTCCATCGAAACGTTGCTACGAGACGAGAACGCTATTCGGCTGACAACTCGTGAACACTTCATATATGGTTGGTCTCATCCCGATCGGCAGCAAAACAATGATGACAAAAGTAGTTCAGATACACATGTTGCCGTTGCTCGCAAACGAAGAAATAGAAGAAGTGTATGTGGATAATTGTGTGCGTAAAAGGAGGTGAAAATCTTATTATCATGGGGGGACTGGAATGCGCTTGTAGGGGACTGAGTAAAGGGTAGGGTTACAGAAGAATACGAGGTTGGTAGTGGGAAAGGGACAAGAGAAAAAATTATCGAGTTACGCAACAAATTTCAGCTAGTAATAGCGGATAGTCTTTTCACGGAGGGGAGGAGGTATACATGGAAGAGGAAGATTCCAACTGGATTGCATTATGGCCAGACAGAGATTCGGAAATCAGATATTTTGTTGTAATGCGTACCCAGGAGCAAGTGTAGAGTCAGATCACAATTTAGTGGTGATCAAGATTAGACTGAAGTTTAAGAGAATCGTATGGTAGAACAAATGTGGACGGTAGAGAGGAAATATACGTGTTTGAAGTTCGCTCTGGACGTGGGTACCGCAATAATGAATAACAATTGGTAGTTCAGTTGAAGAGGCGTGGTACTCTCTGGAAAGAGCTACCACCGATGTTGTCAAGACACACACACCCACAGGTACTAGGAAAAGAAAACTGAAAAGGAACCTTGGGTAACAGACGAACGAAAGAAATAGGAAAATGTTCTGGGAAGGACAGGACTACAGCCTTGCAAACCCATTAGGAAAGAAATGAAACAGGAAGTGGAGGGGAGTCAAATCAAAATGGCTGCAGGAAATGTGTGAAGAAATCGAAAAAGAAATGATCAGTGGGAGAACAGAGTCAGCATCATAAAAGTCAAAACTGCTTTCGGTGAAATTAAAAGCAAAGGCGCTAACGTTTAGAGTGTAATGGGAATTCCATTGTTAGATGCATAGGAGAGAACGAATAGGTACGTTGAAGGTCTCTATGAGGAGGCGGGGGAAAGTGTCTCATGATGCGGTAGAAGAAGGAGTTCGAGTCAATATGAAAGAGATAAGGGATTAAATATTATAGTCAGAATTTAACAGATATTCAGAAGACTTAGGATCAAATAACAAAATATTTAAATGAGCTTTGGAAGAGTGATAGTAAAGATTGCATCGTCGTGTTTAAAATAATTGGAAGGAGGAATGGCTACCCAACGACAATTAAAATTGGTGTTTAGAATCTGTGAGACTGGCGATGTATCGTCTGACTTTCGGGAAAAAAATCGTCCACTCATGGATGTATCTCTTTTTTAGACTAATATCAGTGTCTTAATGAGAAGTTCAGGCAGGCAGGGCTAAAGAGGTCCAAAACTCACAAAATTCTCACAACAGGAAAGTAACTAATAATGTTACCATATTTAACCAAAATATTGGCGGATTAAAGAAAAAAGTAGATTCTCAAAAAAGTAAAGTAAAAAGTAATGTTACCAATTTTCACCAAAATATCCTGGGATTGAAGAATAAAGTAGATGAGCTCCTGGTTTGTTTAGATGACATTGAATCTTATAATGTAATAGATATACTATGCCTGCCTGAGCATCACATTGTGTCTGATATGGAAAAGGTAAATATCAGTGGTTATAAACTAGCTGCACATATGAGTAGAGAGAATAAGGTGAGAGGAGGAGTTGCCATATATGTCAAAAGTTATCACTGTGTAGAAAGCTTAGATACAAAGAAGTTTTGTCTAGAGCAACATATAGAAGCATGTGCCTGTCAACTTAAACTGAAGGAGGGCTCTTTTATAATTGTAACAGTATACAGGTCCCTTTCACGAAATTTTCATTTATTCCTGGAAAACTTGGATGCCTTGTTGTGCTATCTGTCAGATAGGGGAAAGCAAATTATTATTTGTGGGGACTTCAATGTTGATTAATTGAAAGAGTGTAATAGGACGAATGACCTAGAAGTCTTGCTCAGTTCTTTCAATTTGACATCTGTCATTAATTTTCCTACACGGGTAGTAAAGGATAGCAGGACATTGATAGATAACACTTTTATAGACCAAGATAGGTTTAAAGACATAAATTCTTGTCCAGTTGAGAATGGCCTTTCTGATCATGATGCTCAGCTAGTTACAGTACGTGACATAGCTCCATTCAGTAATTCAAAACTACCCTCCAAAGTTGTGCATTCAATTAATGACTCAACAGTTAGAAATTTCAGAGAAAATCTTCAGCAGTTACAGTGGGATGAGGTGTACAAGGAACATGATGCTAATTTAAAATATAACTTATTTCATGATACACTTATAAGAGAATTTGAAAACTGTTTCCCCAAGAAGGTAGTTAAATCTAATTATAAGAAACCATGCAAAAAACCTTGGATGACTAAAGGAATAAAAATATCTTGTAACAACAAAAGGGAACTGTATCTAACAACAAGAAAGAGTAATGACCCAGAAACAGCCAAATATTATAAAAACTACTGGAAAGGTTATTAAAAAGTCCAGAAGCATGTGCATCATATCTGAGATTAATACCTCTGATAACAAAATCAAAACAATTTGGAATATTATTACAAGGGAGACAGGGCAATCAAGAGTACAGGATTACGGCATCACCATCAGAGCGGATGGAAACCTGATAAACAACAAGCCAGAAATCGAAAACATTTTGAATAATCAATTTTTAAATGTTGTAGAGAAAATGGGATCTAAATGTTCATTAGAAGCAGCAATGCAGTTAATGGAAGAGGCCTTACCTACACCATTTGATACAATTGAAATTGCGCCCACCTCTCCTTCTGAAATTAGGAGGATAATAAACTCTCTCAAGAATAAAAGCTCACATGGATTTGATGGCATTTCCAGCAGGATAATAAAAGCTTGTTTCCAAGAAATAAGTGGGATTCTTAGCCACATATGTAATAGCTGTCTGAAGCAGGGTACTTTCCTAGATAGACTGAAGTATACCATTGTTAAACCACTGCATAAAAAAGAGGATACGTCTGATGTCAACAACTACAGCCCAATCTCTCTTCTGACTGCCTTATCCAAAATTCATGAAAAAGCAATGATTGTAGAGTAGCTTCACACCTTTGTAAAAATAAAGTTTTAAGAAAATGTCAGTTTGGTTTCCAGAAGGGTTTTTCAACGGTAAATGCTATATATACTTTCGCTAATGAAATATTAAATGCTGTGAGTAACCGGAAGTCACCCGTTGGGATTTTTTGTGATCTATCAAAGGCTTTTGGTTGGGTAAATCATGGAATACTTCTAGGTAAGTTCAAGTACTGTGGTATGAATGGGACAGTGCTCAAATGGTTTAAATCTCACCTAACTGGAAGAGTGCAGAAAGTTGAAATAAGCAGTTCATGTAATATGCAAAAAACTAGTGATTTCTCAAATTGGGGGACAATCAAGAATGGGGTGCCGCAAGGTTCGGTCGTGGGTCCTCTGTCGTTCTTAATATATATTAATGACTTGCCATTCTGTATTCACGAAGATGCAAAGCTGGTACTTTTTGCCGATGATACAAGTATAGCTATCACACCCAACAGACAGAATTAACAGGTAAAATTGTAAACGATGTTTTGCAGAAAATCATTAAGTGGTTCTCTGCAAATCGGCTCTCATTAAACTTTGGCAAAACACAGAGTATACATTTCCACACAGTAAATGGAATGGCACAATTAATAAATATAGACTTCGATCATAAATCTGTAGCTAAGGCAGAATATTCCAAATTTCTAGGTGTATGCATTGATGAGGGGTTGAATTGGAAAAAAACACACTGAGGATCTGTTGAAACGTTTGAATTCAGCTACTTATCCTATTAGGGTCATTGCAAATTTTGGCGATGTACATCTCAGTAAATTAGCTTACCACTCCTATTTTCATTCTCTGAGTAAAACAGTGTTCATTGCACAAAAGCGTGTAATCAGAATAATTGCTGGAGCTCATCCCAGATCATCCTGCAGATACTTATTTAAAGGGCTAGAGATCTTCACTGTAGCCTCACAATATATATATTCACTTATGAAATTTGTTATTAACAGTCTGAACTAATTCAAAAGTAATAGCAGTGTACATGGCTACAACACTATGAGAAAGGATGATCTTCACTACTCAAGGTTAAATCTAACTTTGGCTCAGAAGCGGGTAAATTATGCTGCCACAAAAGTCTTTGGTCACTTACCTAATAGCATCAAAAGTCTGACAGCCATATAGCAAAGGGGTAAAAGGAAATTAAAAGAATTTCTTAATGGCAACTCCTTCTACTCATTAGATGAGTTTTTGGATATAGTAAGTGGGTAATTTCCCCAACCCCACAAAACAATTAAAAATACTAAGTGTCATGTAATATTTTGTGTTGTGTAATATATTGTATAGACACCTTTTATTAACCTGACACGTTCCACATCATTACGAAGTGTCGTATTCATGATCTATGGAACAAGTACTAATCTAATCTAATCTAATCATCTGAAATGAAACCGTCCAAGCCGGCCGAAATGGCCGTGCGGTTAAAGGCGCTGCAGTCTGGAACCGCAACACCGCTACGGTCGCAGGTTCGAATCCTGCCTCGGGCATGGATGTTTGTGATGTCCTTAGGTTAGTTAGGTTTAACTAGTTCTAAGTTCTAGGGGACTAATGACCTCAGCAGTTGAGTCCCATAGTGCTCAGAGCCATTTGAACCATTTTGAAACCGTCCAAACATGGTGCGGCGGGGCGGGTTCGGTCGTCTGTGTTGTTTACGCTATCGTTCAGTGCAGCTACCTCGATACAGTTCTTGCCGATGTCCCTTCACTCTGTGGTAGCAGATACGTGCTAGGCAGTGTAAGGCAGCGTTGATGATACCACTACCTAATATTTACCACACAGAGGTTACGTAACTCTAGTTCAAAGTCAGTTCCTGAAAGTTCATGATTAAACGATAGGGCGTTCGGGATATTCAGTCTACTCCATAAAAGCGTTTAAAAGTAGATTAACTCTGGTTTTTATTTATATTGAAACACATGAAATGGCTATCATGGAAAGTTCACTGTCTGTATAACAAATATTCACTCGAAAAGCAGCCAGAATTTTAGCAAGTCCGACCCGACTAATTTTCACGTTCTACCAGTCACAGACCCACAACTATTCGCGAGTTAAACATTTGGTCGTTTCAGAAGTCTAATTCGTAAGAAGTGCTCGCCAAAATATTCCGTATAGAGCCCGAAACACACCATGCGGAGTTGTTACTACGACCAGAAAGTTCACACGTTCATATCTCTCAAACTGTTTAACTTAGAAACACCAAACTTTCATTAAAACGTTCGTAACTCCAGTCGCTTCAGTCACGATATGTTCGAACCGAAATTAGCTCACTATTTCCTCATCTTACAAAATATTTTTAAGGAGCGATCTAACATCGTGTTATCCGTAGGCCGGCTAGCAAGTGACTCTCTCGAGGTATTCTCCTCTTTGTACACTCCTCTATTCATGCGGAAACAGCTTAATTCTGATTGGCTGTTGATCTAAACGACCAATCGGAACGTTCCTTCCTGATCATTCTCGCGGCAAATCTTGCCTTATCCAATCACTAATCTGATAGTAATAAATGTCAGCAAAACTTCAATTTCTTGTATTATATTTAATAAAAATAAGCAAAGAGCGATATATTCTTCAGATTGATAAATAAACTTATTCCGCCTCTAACTTCCATACTGGCTGCTTGTATACAAAAACATGCTCACACAGACATACGTCACCTGAATCGTGGTTGCATCATAAATTTCCCACGGTTCGTTCGTACAAGGTCTTACGTAAAATGAAACGCTAAAATTTAACGTATGTCCCACATACACTCTCTGAATTATTCTCACGCACTCACAGAGCAAAATATAGTCAAATAATAATTTTGAGCGATTTTTGTGTTACTTAATGCAAAGCGACTAAAGTTTGAAAAAGAAAATTCTAATTAATTGATTTTTATGCAGTCACAACTTTCTAATGGCTTCAAATGATAATGAAAGTCAATCTGTTATTGTTCCTAACTTGGTTTTAAAAAACTATCGTAGGTTTTAGGACTTTTAGGTAATTCTCTTTATCTCCAGAACTATAATAATTAAAAATCTGAAATTTTGACCACATCATTCCATTAATACGAGGGCTATCCACAAAGTACATTACGTTTTGGAATTAAAAATAAATGAAGTATTGGAATTTTTTTTATTATATAAAGATGAAAGCCACACTTCAATACTACTTTTCTAGATAGTTGCCATTTAAATTAAGGCACTTATTGTAGCGATGGACGAGCTTGGAAATTCCTTCGTCGTAAAATTCGGCCGCCTGCGCCATCAACCACGTGGTTACATCTTCTTGAAGCTGTGCGTCGTCATCAAAACGCTGCATAGCCAACCACTTCCTCATTGCTGGGAATAAGTGAAAGTCGCTCGGTGCGAGGTCGGGACTGTACGGTGGATGAGGAAACAACTCCCACTTAAAAGATTCGAGAACTTCACGAGTGGCATTTGCCGAGTGGGCCCGGGCGTTGTCGTGAATCAGCAAGATCTTTGAGCCCAACTTTCCCCTGCGCTTGTTTTGTATTGCTCTTCTGAGGTTGTGCAGAGTTTGGCAATACCTTTGAGAGTTTATTGTAGTGCCTCTTTCCAGGAAATCCACAAAAATCGTGTTTCTACCGGGTTACTGATTAACCATGTGGTTGAAGGCGCAGGTGGCCGAGTTTTACGACGAAGGAATTTCCAAGCTCGTCCATCGCTACGATAAGTGCCTTAACTTAAATGGCAACTATGTAGAAAAGTAGTATTTAAGTGTGGCTTTCATCCGTATATAATAAAAAAAATTTCCAATACTTTATTTATTTTTAATTCCAAAGCGTAATGTACTTTGTGGATAGCCCTCGTAACAAAAGTTTGTGTACCAAATTTGAACAAAATCGGATAATAACTAATATGGATTATTTAGATTCGTAGAGGGTATGAATCTTTGTATCGACTGCATGTTATGCTATACAGTTCTCACGGCAGGCAGCGTCAACTGTGCAGTGAGCATAGTGAAAAAAAAACAGCCATCCTGTAGCCACCGTACTAAACGGTGGCGTGCCTTACTGAAACGAATGTTATCTCGTAATAACTTGCGGCGTTACACACACCCTACGAACCTAAAATTACTTTTAAGTGGATTTAAGGTTCATATAACGGCAATGGTATTACTGAATTCTTCAACTGAAACGACAAATTTAAATATGGTATTTTTAATGAAAATTGTTCCTACTTACAATTTTTTTCAGATGAACGAAATATCAAAAATGCATTACAATTTTTATGATGTTACATCAGATTTTAAAGGCTTTGACTTGATAGTGAATAATAAAATTGTTATACATAACTTCCCTTTTTCTTCAGAAAAAATATTTTTCGTACAAAATTCCGCATTTTAACGCTTTCCAGAGAAAAACAATACTTATTAAACCATCTACATTACTAAATATTCAAGTTTTCCTCGAACTTAAATTTGACTTTAAACAATTACTTTACAAATTTATATATCATTTTGAAATGAAATAAACCACTTAATGCCCTTTACAGTCGCTATGCTAGTGTTCATGAAAACTAATATGTTATTATACAAAAAGATTAGATTTTATTAGCGTTATTCCACAAAATTTTCTAGCAGGATAACACTAGCTTTAATCATCGCTGTGGATAAAATGTTTCTTTCGTTATATTATTACAATGAACTTTTCTTCACTTATTCTTAATCTTTTCGCTTTGGGGGCCGCCTTTTTTACATACTTCAGCAAGAAAACGCTTACTTTCTGTAGCAGCACTGAGGTAGAACGTTTTTCCTTCTCACACTTGCACTTCGGTTGCTTTAAAGGAACTTAACTGTGATACAGCGTCCAGTCATCTGTCCTAGACCTGGTTTCTTATAGTCTCATATCAGGTATTCCAAAATTTCGTACCTGCAAAATACAGTAAGTCTAAGCTACCTTTCTCAATTTCTGCACCCTAACTTTATACATATAAACGTATCATAATTCCTATTTTTGTTCTCAACTCTAAAGCGGAAACTTTGCGAGGAACATGCCAGAATTTTAGTGCACTCAAAATTTACCGCTTATTTTAACAAAACCCTTTTCCAAGAAAACTCAATATTCATTCAAATTCAACACCTTTCATCAAATAGTTTTATACAGTACTAATTATTTTCAGTAAAGAGTGAATTAACCATTATTCAAAAATAACAGCAGTATCCAAATTTGCACTATTACTTTACTCTGTCTCAAAAAACCATTATTTGCATTTTATAGTGGGAGAATTCCTAAGAAAGTTCCTGCTGAAAGTAATGCTTATTACTATGCAAGCAGGCCAAGAAAAACATTTTTATTTCAAAAATTTACAAACATTTTCTTTAACTTTTCTTTTCAGAAAAAATATTTACCTTACAGTTACTATTAAATATCTCTTGACTTTACATAAAACAAGATATTATACAAAGAGAATGCGAAATTACTGGAAATGTTTAAAATATTTACGCCAACTTATGTGGCTCTTAGATAAACATCAGATACATAATCTATTTACTTACTTCTACTCGGCACTTTCCTTATGCCCTTTACCACAAACATTTTCCAACGTCATTTCTACATGTTCTGAAAATGGCTTAGAAATCACGTATTAAGGAGTCACATTACATTATTTTTTCAGTATACCTTTTTACATCACTTTCACTCCGCATTCATTCGTGTTAGTCTTTAGTAATCATTTACCTCCAAAACTATCCTTCTTTTACCAGTTCTCTTATTTTCTGGTGGCATTTACTCTCTTGCAATATTATTTTGTTCAAAGTTCTAGCGTCCAAAATGAGCCTAATTGAACCATCTTTTTTAGGCACCACAACAAATGGGTTGTTATACACACTAATTCGCCTTTCTATAATGTCCCATTTGAGCATTTTCTGAATCATATCTCACACAGATTCCTTATGTACATCCGAATGGCTTTCGGAAGAAATGCGCAACCTCTTCCACTGTTAGATAACATTCGTAATCTCGAACTAGTCCTGGCTGGTCAGAAAACACTTCCTGATGCCTGCTAAGAATTTTTTCTTAGCTCATCCTTTTGTGTTTCTGTCAAATCCGATAATCCCTGTACTTTTTCGGTACTTCTTATTAGGTTGTTTCCTACCTCAGAAGGATCTACTTCCATCCTTTCTCCATACTCATTATACCCCACAATATCCTCTTTCTCTCTGCAGTAACGTATAGGCATGTCACTTTGCTCGTCGGATTCACATTGCCTTTTACTAATAAAAGGAATAGCTACTGTTCTTCCCTGTACCACAATGACTGCTTCATTACGTCCAATATCCACTTTTCCTTTTTACTTTTATAAGAAATCTGCTCCCACCAGCATTTCAACGCTTAAGCCGTGTATTATCAGAAAATTTTGGCCAACTGTACATCACCGATCCTGACAGGTAGCATCACTTCATGTTTCACTATTTTCTTACTTTTCCCTGTGGCTACAATAATATTTATGTCATTCACTGGCATTATAACCACATCCTTACCAGCAGGGAGAGCATTCACAAAAACCCTGTGGCACTGCACATAAATCGGAATCACTATCCAGTAAACAAGGAACCTTCTCATTAAAAAAATTAACTTCTATTATAGGCTGCCCTGCAGTTACCTCTCTGACTTCAGAATCAGGTTCGTCTAACAAATCTTGCACTACATCACGTCTATTAAATCCTACACCTTCTAAGGAAATTACGCACGTATTCACGGAGTCTTCTTTCTCTTTAACTGTGGCAGCTTTAATTGGTATGTCCACTACTGACAAATCAAAAAACACTCCCCTTCTTTAATAATAATATCGGATCCTGCAACACTTCCTGTCGTGTTGTCAGAATTATCAAAATAACCCCCTGCTTCCGCCACTTCTGTTCCTTCTTCGTCAGTATCAGACACTACCCCTTCTAATCTACGTAAAACTTCCTCTGCCTTTCAGTATTCTTCCTCAGGCACCTCTAATACCGTTTCTCCTATTATAGTGCTAGCTACTCATATGCATTGCAGTGCTCACTCACACTAACACCCTGTTCTGAGTTGTTGTTTTCCGATAGTTGTTCCTCAAAAAAATGGTTCAAATGGCTCTGAGCACTATGCGACTTACCTTCTGAGGTCATCAGTCGCCTAGAACTTAGAACTAATTAAACCTAACTAACCTAAGGGCATCACACACATCCATGCCCGAGGCAGGATTCGAACCTGCGACCGTAGAGTTCACGCGGTTCCAGACTGAAGCGCCTTTAACCGCACGGCCACACCGGCCGGCAGTTGTTCCTCATTAACGTGGTTTCTGGAATCGCTGTAATGACCTTTTCTTTCGCAAAAATCTACTACACTTCCCTGGAAAACACATGTCTTAACAGTGTCCCTCTCCTCTGCGCCGTTGTTTACTGCTATACCAACCCCAAGATGTTTAGCTGGTGGCTGCCTTACAAAAGGCTGCTGCAGCCTGCAAACGCTAGCCCCATTACAGACTTCCATTAGTTTTCCCCTCTCCTACGCAGTCGTTGCCACTGACATTTCTTTCGGTTGGCTGTCTTCGCCACCCCGTCCACTCAGCGGACTGTTGCTGTCTGTATTCAAGGTTTCGGTCTCTCTCATTATGCCTACTTCCAACAGGACGCCCGCGCCCTCGGTACCTGCCTCTGCAATTACTGGATCTTTGCACTCCTATTCTATTTACATGTGCCTCGCCTCTGTTTTCATTTTTCTTTCTTTTATCGGGTTAGCTACACTTCTGCTTTTAAAGTTCGCACTCACTTGAACTTCACGAGGTCAACACACTACAAAATGGTAAGTGGTGATACATTTCACATTTAGATAAAACTTTTATTTTAATCTTTTAATTCGATAGCAGCCATTGCATGAGCCGTAAAACCTCACCCCTATATTGAACTACTCCGCTATGTGGACTATCTCACAAAAAGAATTAAAAATAATACACCCCTCCGCCACGTTCTCTACGTTATAAATGCAGTGCTTTTATCCGTTTCAGGAGTACGCTACTATCTGCTCGACCCACCCCCCCTCCCACACACACACACACACACACACACACACACACACACACACACACAAAACTGCCTGTCACTCACGACTCTTCTAACTACTGTCACTGCTGGAGATTGACCGTCACGTATAAAGAATGATTTTACGTTACCATTTAGTGTCTTCGGCAGCTCAACACCAGCGAAGTAGCGATTGGAGATTTCCGTTCAAGTAAGTCAAGTAGCTTCCAAGTCTGCAATGTTTTCCTCTCTCGTCAACAAAGATTTGGATCCTCTTGCCGTGTCAGGGAAGAACGGAACACTCACTGAATGCTTGACGATTATTTAGTTACCGTGATCTCATACAGTAACAAAAATTGTGGCCGGCGACTTTGATGGACATTGCTGTTCCAAACCCACTGCTGTCTGGAACAGAGGCCGAGAGTACTGTTTGGCGTCAGTGCTCCCAGGAGACATCACCATCTCGCAACTACATGTGCCACGCACAGTCAGCTCGCCGTCAGTTTCACTAGCGCTTTGAGTTGTTGGGTTTCACGTACAATATTTCAGCCAACTACACTTCACACTTGTAAAATTTAACTTTTAGAAACAAGGTACCTGCCTTTAGAAACTGACAAATAATAAAATTAAAGCTACTGCACGCTTCTCTTTTATATCTATATGCAAGAGTACAGCTCATGTAAACGATGCATGGAAACGGATATTTCGTACGTAAACTGCCATTTCGTATCGTTTCCTCGTCGACGCATCGTACTGTGCTAACTCTGCTTACCTTCTACGACAAATAGTCGCCAAACTTTTGGCAGCTGACGGCGATACTAGCGATCCAAGCGGTTGGCATGTAGTAACTGATATCAAGCGAGTTACTACTACTTTTACGTAGAAGAAAATGAAATTAAACTAACATAAGAGATCCTGTTAATGTCAACATATTATAATAAAATCTATGTCCAGTGTAGTGTACAAGGTGGTCAGAAACAGTCTGAAAAACTTTTAAGGTTGTTGCAGGGTTGATTGTGCTGAGAAATAAATGTTAATAAAAAAAATTTGATACTCTATGCCTTTTCCGAGTTAATTAGCATTAAAGCCAGCCAATCACAGCGTTGGGCGCACAATTTCAAGTGCCAGCTGGGTACAGTTAGTGTCAGTTGTTCTCACAGTGTAGATGATAGCGCACGAGACTGCTCGGCCTTTGGTTTGGGTTCGATCCGTACTGCCGTCTCACGTCCAATTTTTGTGTCGCTCTCTTGTTCGGTTTTAGGAAAAAAGAAACGGAAAACACATTTGGTGCGCCGTTTGAATTTGCTCGCGCGACGGCCTGACTGGTTAGCTTCAATGCCAATTAACTCGGAAACGGCCCAAGTATCGAATTTTTTCCTTACTGTTACTTCTCAGAAAATTTACCTTGCAACACCCGTACAAGCTTTTTAACCTGTTTCTGACCGCCCCGTACACGGTTCACAGTAGCCAAATCACAGTTGTATCATCGAAAATCCTTTACCAGGAAATGAATTGTGACCTTATGTGTTTAAGGTCAAACCGAACTGATTATGTGTGTATCCACATAACTGCCATATACTTTCTGATGCTTTGGGCCGAGAGTAGTTCGTTTCACAATTTTCTTCACGATTTCAGACTCATTTTACTACATTCAAAACTAAGCACGATATTTACATCAGTCCCTTATTCATTTTCACAAAAGATCTTCTGCCATTGTATTTGCTTCTATGCACTTTCATCTGTTCTCCAACCCAGGTATCAAAATCTGTACAACCTTTCTGGATTCTTTTACCCAGCTGTAACATGTGATGATACAGCATTTCCACCTGTGTTCTTCTTATTTACGAGGGTTGGAACTTAATTAGTGGCAACTATTTATTCACAACCGATACAAAAGTGTTACATGTTTGCACCTGTTACTGTCCTTGAGAGCAGTCACCAGCGTTGCGTAGAACACGTTGCCAGCGATGTGAAAGGCGTAGTATACCGTTAGCAGAGCCTGTTCTGTTGATGGTGCGAATGGAGCGGTCCACTGCCTGTCGAATCTCTGGAACAGTCCTTCGGAATCAAATCAAAGTCACAAGAACTTAAGTCCGGGGAGTATGGTGGATGGTACAGTACTTCGCAGTCCCATCGACCGAACAGAGCAGCCACAGCTTGGGCTGTATGCGCCCGCGCATTGTCGTGCAAAATGATGGGTGGGTTGCGCAGAAACTGTCGCCGCTTCTTTCGAAAAGCTGGTCGCAGGCGATGCTCCAAAAACGAACAGTAACACTGTGCATTGACGGTCTGCCGTGGAGGAACGTAATGCGTTAGGATAACACCATCACAGTCGTACACGAGAATCACCATGACTTTAGACCGCTCCATTCGCTCCATCAACAGAACAGACTCTGCTAACGGTATACTACGCATTCCACATCGCTGGAAACGGGTTCTACACAACGCTGGTGACTTCTTTGAAGGACAGTAACAGGTGTAAACATGTGACTCCTTTGTAAAGGGTTGTGAATAAATAGTTGCCACTATTTAAGTTCCAACTGTCGTATGTGTAAGTCGTAACCTAGAGGAGGCATATGTTCCATTACACAAAACCCAATTCCTGTCACTTTCGGCTACCACTGGTGCATCGTCAGTGATTCGTATGGCGCTGATTTTCCGTCCCTGGCAAACAACAACAGTCCGTTAATTCCCTCATTCCCTCTTCAGTGAAAAAATAAACATCATTGGGTTACAATGGAATTGCCTTGACCTTTTCCTGGTTTTCATTTCTCATACAAATGTCAGTACAAACTATTCTAATCCACTTTGGAGAAAGGGAGTGGGTTTCCATTTCTTTTATCGATACCACACAGCCTACAAAAGGAAAAGCATTTTATTTATTTCATATTGTAAAACCCATTTCCATGTTAGTAGCGAAATACGACATTTGCATTTTGAATGACACAACATACAGACAATACACGATTGTTTCGCAGCCAGCGCCTCAGTAGTGAATTTGCAGGAAACCGGTTTGAGTTTATCACTCGTTGTCTTGGGCTCTGGTACAACCGGCTGGCACGCACACACCACTTTTTAGCGCGACTTAGGTTATCCCTGGAGAATCACACGACCACCTGGTACTAGTTCTACACCATGCACAACCCTGCAAACGGCCAGCGAGTTTCTTTAGCGGGAGACTAATATTTTGTCTGGTGAGATTACAGGGAACCCCTTGAGTACAAGGCAGCAAGTTGTCTTTAGTAAGGCTCATTTGAAAGTATGGTGTTGTTATAACGCGAAGAATATTAATTGCTAATGACACACCATGTTCATCAGGAGGGCGACAGAAAATCACTGTCCTAGAGGTGCAGAGGTCAACCTTCTATCGGATGTTTGTATTACACTTCACGAAATGGAAAGCGTTGACCTTCAAGGAATGTTCAAAACAAGCCATTAACTTGCACCAGGAACATCGAGTAACAAAATGGCGCGCCACTGTGATCACAAAGGCTCGCACCATCAGCTCGAACGCAAACGCCTTGGGAGTATGCGACGTCACACATTCAACTGACACATTTGCAGTAACGCTAATATTTCACCTGCCACTTCTTTCTGACTCTGTGAAATTCCTAGGGCTCCTTTCTGACGAACTGTCAACTTCGGCAACTGTTGTAGATATAATGCAATGTTTGGGCTGTTTTTCGTTGCCATTGCTCTGCTTTGTATCAACACCACCAGCACTGTAGCACTGTTGTTAGTCGTCGACTAGGCAGTTCCACTACGCTCCGTAGGCTCATGCTGTGCTCACCACTGGATACCTCCAGTCCTGCCCCCTGTTGCCATTAGCAACTACACTACTGGCCATTAAAATTGCTACACCACCAAGATGACGTGCTACAGACGCGAAATTTGACCGACAGGAGGAAGATGCTGTGATATGCAAATGATTAGCTTTTCACAGCATTCACACAAGGTTGGCACCGGTGGCGACACCTACAACGTGCTGACTTGAGGAAATTTACAAACGATTTCTCATACACCAACAGCAGTTGACTGGCGTTGCCTATTGAAACGTTGTTGTGATGCCTCGCGTAAAGAGGAGAAATGCGTACCATCACGTTTCCGACTTCGATAAAGGTCGGATTGTAGCATATCGCGATCGCGGTTTATCGTATCGGGACATTGCTGCTCGCGTTGGTCGAGATCCAATGACTGTTAGCAGAATATGGAATCGGTGAGTTCATGAGGGTAATACGGAAGGCCGTGCTGGGTCTCAACGGCCTCGTATCGCTAGCAGTCGAGATGACAGGTATCTTATCCGCAGGGCTGTAACGGATCCTGCAGCCACGTCTCGATCCCCGAGTCAACAGATGGGGACGTTTGCAAGCGAACAACTATCTGCACGAACAGTTCGACGACGTTTGCAGCAGCATGGACTATCAGCTCGGAGACCATGGCTGCGGTTACCCTTGACGCTGCATCACAGACAGGAGCGCCTGCGATGGTCTACTCAACGACGAACCTGGGTGCACGAATGGCAAAACGTCATTTTTCGGATGAATCCAGGTTCTGTTTACAGCATTATGATGGTGGCATCCGTGTTTGGCGACATCGCGGTGAACGCACATTGGAAGCCATACTGGCGTATCACCCGGTGTGATGGTATGGGGTGCCATTGGTTGCACGTCTCGGTCACCTCTTGTTCGCATTGACGGCACTTTGAACAATGGACGTTACATTTCATATGTGTTACGACTCGTAGCTCTACCCTTCATTCGATCCCAGCGAAACCCTACATTTCAGCAGGATAATGCACGACCGCATGTTGCAGGTCCTGTACGGGCCTTTCTGGATACAGAAAATGTTCGACTGCTGCCCTGGCCAGCACATTCTCCAGATCTCTCACCGACTGAAAACGTCTGGTCAATGGTGGCCGCGTAACTGGCTCGTCACAATACGTCAGTCACTACTCTTGATGAACTGTGTTATCGTGTTGAAGCTGCGTGGGCAGCTGTACCTGTACACGCCATCCAAGCTCTGTTTGACTCAATGCCCGGGCGTATCAAGGCCGTTATTACGGCCAGAGGTGGTTGTTCTGGGGACTGATTTCTCAGGATCTATGTACCCAAATTGCGTGAAAATGGAATCACATGCCAGTTCTAGTATAATACATTTGTACAATGAATACCCGTTTATTATATGCATTTCTTCTTGATGTAGCAATTTTAATGGCCAGTAGTGTAATTTTGTGGTTTCATATGCGGGGCGTTGAATGCTGTAAGCTTCAATGGCCTTTTGCGACCTCCCACTCTTGTTAGTGACTAGCTTGGCGCCTAAATCTATGAATTAACTGAATCCTTCATACATAAAGGTCGTATGCAAATCAGTCGTTGCTAAAATGAAAGTCTCAATGTCTATTTAAATTAGTCAGAATCAGTCCCCAATTTGGGATCCAGAGTGTTACCTGATGCATAACAGTATCTACTCCAGTAAAAACTTTATATTTTGTATAGATCACATTCCTTCTCATAACAAATCTTAGATGACTGAATTTCGCCTCCCATCTTACTAGTTGTGGCTATAAGTGGTTTTACTTTCTTGTCAGTTCAGTAAAAAGTACTACATTAATACAGTATTTTCTTTTCTGCAGGGAATATGTCGCCTGATAATTGCCGTACATATGCTGACGTCATTACAAAGGCCACAGCGATACAGCTCAAAATGCACATGCACATCTTTGATATTGTAAGTATTTCATTAAACAAATTAGTTGATGTAGCTGCAGTTTTCATGCATCTGTTTATTCATTAAAGTTAAAGCAGTGGTGCTAAATTAATTGAAATATCTCTCTCAACACATTGTAATTTTATATTACATACGGGTGTCGACGATATACAAACGCATTAATTAATCTAATTTCTTACAGAAAACACGATCCGTGGTTACAGATTTTGTTCTATTGAAGGAAGATTTATTCACCACTTTCAAGAAAGTGGTAAGGAAATCAGTGCAACTCTGGGTGCAGCACAAAGTGAACGTAAGTGTTCATCTGTTGTCATTCTACAGCTTATGGGACACTCTATAGTTTTTAATAAACAGCTGCAATAGGTCTCTTTGAGCCTCTGTCTCTTACTACTACCAAACCTTTGGATTTATAGACACTTTTAGTACTCCATTATTGAAGACGCTGCCAATTGGTTTCCCGGGAATTAACAATAAGCATTTAAGAAAGAAAACTTTGTTTAACACATTAACATACACGTTATTTTAGGAGAAGGAAATAACAGAAAAGAGAGGCTAGTAGCAACATTTTACAGGAATCATAACTATCCTGCTGTATGCGAGGAGGTATGGATTCTAAGGAAAAAGAAAGAAAGAAGACCGCATATGGAGCAAATCATTCTTACAAGAATAGTAGGGTACACACCAGTTAAAAGGAAAGTAAATTTAGAAATAAAGATATAATTACAAGAAAGAAGTAGTAACTATCGATGCAATGGGCAGATTTGAAATGTGGTCACTGTTCACCAACATTACAATAAAATTAAGAATGGACATCGTACAGGAGCAAATACTGTCATCTGTTTACGGCTTTCTACAGCCGTGTAAGTAGTCAAAGTATTCCACTAGACGAGGCAAATATTAGCAGCAGGAAGACAATTCCCTCCTCCCCTCTTTCCGGGTAATAGCTGTCTGTCTTCATTCAAGACGTCGAGCAAACAGCAAAGTGTTCCGCCCAAGTGAGCTCATGATGCTGGCCGAAGCACGTGGACGACCCCTTCTTAATGTGGCCGCATGGAGAAGCGGAACTGCACAAGTTTCACAAGCAACTCAGCCAGCCTCCACGAAAACACACGAGTACAGTTCGCGATGATAACAGGGATTAACGGCGCGAGGTCCTTTCTGTACGTAGAACTTTATGAAACGCCAAGCGGAAGAATGTGACGTAAAGTTATCGCAAGACTATAACGTTCCAACACAAAGTAGCACTCAAAGTAATACCAACACACAGAAGGAACCAACCTTCTGTCATGTACCCTGAAAATCCGAGCTCAAACGATGAGCTATGCTGACATCGCTGAAAGTGAACTAAACAAGCAACGTACATTCAGCGCAAACAATTACAGCAATAAAGATACACAACTTGCTATGAGGTATAGCGATGGGAAAGTAATAGGAAGTGTGAGAACGACTAGTTTTCTGTCTGTTCTCTGGACGCGGGAGCTACGTGTAGGCAACAAAATGCTCGCCGTGGATGTATAGCGCCAATGTTTCATAGCGGCCGGAAGATCCGTGATCCTTTGAGACACACCAGTGACTGCGTAGACGCTCTCGGGACTGCATGAATGTATGGAGATTGGTACGTGTGGGGCAGAATCTTTGTTGGTGAAACCGGAAGACCAATTACCACTAAGGTGTCCGAGGCTTGAAAGCTGTGTGTGATCGGATCAGCCTAGCAGATCAAAACGGCAGTAAACGAAACTCTACTGTGGTCGTTGAATTTATTTCCAAGAAAGGTGTTTGTCTACCCGGCAGTCATGATTGCAACAACGGAAAATAAAAGAGGCTAGCAAGATTGTTAACTGAACAACGTGAACGGGGAGGAAGGCTGAAAGACGCCGACTTTTTGGAAAAAAAGTGACCTGATCCACTGTCTTACAGCAGGAGAATGGTTTTGGATGCACTGTGCCGGGTCACTGTGTTGCCTTCTAATACAGGTAACTGCTGTCAGCCACATCACCGCAAGTGACTGTCTAGTGGCGTACAGAAATAGTGACGTCGGTTGTCACATAACTGGAAATGACGTAATACATGGAGAAAAGCACCTTCACAATCCATCGCTTAGAGCAAGGTAGAAACTTCGGTTTTAGTTCTACATATCCTGTCTAGATTTACAAAATGAAACCGCGTACTCCTCAATTTGACACTTGCTGAGGAAGCCTACACGCTGTCACTGATGTATTAGCCTGCTAAATTTTGGATCTAAATTTTTTCGTGACATTTGATTTATGAAATGGTTGGTGATAGCCAGCAACTTTATAGTGGATTTGTTTATGAAAATAATTTTTTCTGGTGCCAGTATTTAACTTGCACGACACATTTCAGAAAATGATTCTGATTACCAGATGCATTTTTTTTCATGGGGATTCCAACGATGTAGTGGACATTCTAATTTACTTCAGTGCCCTACACCAGAAAAAAACAAACGAGTATATAATGGAATATGAACAAGAGAAAAGTATCAAATTCCTGGGCCTTAATATCACAAGACACAATAATACATGCACATTCACAATTTATAGAAGAGATACAGTGTGCTACATTACAATCGCTGGAACTTCATGTCAACAAATTATAAAAAAAATACCGCAAGTAAAGTACCTTTAACCCAAGGACACGTGCAATAACAAATAAACAGAATTAAACAGCTTGCACCTGCCTGTGAGTACACTGTGTCCATGGTTGGCTAAGTGCTGGGAACATAAAGTGTAATTATGAAACATATTGAGAATGCGGAGTACATAAAATAACATGCCTCCACGTTCTACGCAGGGCAAACAGGCCGATATTTTCACGCCCTATATAAGAGAACATAAGAGCCTACACAAACAACTGACAAATAGCAGCCACAAACGCACACAATACAGGACGTCGATTTGGAAACGGAGAGAAAAGCATCAAACTACTTCACCGACCTAATAAAGATCATAATATGGATCTGTTGGAAAAACTGGTGATACAATTTCACACCCAAAAAAATCTGCAGACAACAATTTAAAAGAAAAACTTGAAAATTACCACCTGAAGTTCTTCAAATGCTTCGATAGTATTCTTAAATCAACAAATAAAATAGTGTTACAAAGCAATATCTTTGTAAATGAGATATAAGCAAGCAATAGTTCAGATTAAATTTCTTGAAGCAAGAAAATTCGTATGGACGTAATAATTATGCCCTGTTCGGAATGGTTTCCGCGATAGAAAATCTTAAATGTGCATTTGTTCTTGGGCTAATGGCCCACACGTATGTGTTTTTCCCACCCAACATCACTGACATTTTATTCTATCCCAATCTACCTCGTCGGTGTCCACTACTTTGGTCAGGATTGTTTTCTGCCATTAAACTAGCCCATTGAATGCGCAGTTGCCCATGGAGTACTGTAAGTGAAGTAGTGCGAGGGATTCGTAGTGTATTAGAGAGAAGCATCTGTTAGCTATTTTTGTACATGCGCTGGCTAAAATGCCGTGCGTCTACACTAATGAAGAATGTGCAGTTATGGTGTATGTTTCCGGTTTCTTCGATCCTAGTGTTCCTGCTGCTATCGAAGAATATCATCGCCGCTTTCCGAGACGTCAGATTTCTGAACGCTCAGTGTTTACCAGAATTCTCAGCACATCTCGTGAAACAGGTATTGGTTCAGCTTCCCGTCTGGTTCAGCAACTTGTGCAGGAACAGCAACGATGCAGCGTAGACCTACTACCAGCACATGTGAACTTTGTGCACGTATCAGTGTCCACCGAAAACGTGAATGGCGAACATTACATGTTTGGACTATCTTTGTAAAACGCGTGTTTTAACGTTTACTGGTGGTTGTACGAGCGTAAGCCTGAGAATCTAATGTATAATACAGAATATAAATCACACTGTAGATGAAATGAGTCGCATCTTGAAAACTACGCGAATTAGTGCATATGCCCATACGAAGTTTTCTTGCTGCGAATGACCCCCTGACGCAGCCTCTACAGAAGAAATACCCCCTGCACGAAAGAACAACATACATACACTGTTAACGATCCGCAGCGTGTGGAAAAACGTCATTGTGTCTGTCAAGAAATGATCCTCACAGTCAATCGGTAGCATAAAGTTTATTGCAATACGCCTTGACCAGGTTTTAACACCGCTAGGGGTATCTTCTTCAAAAGGAATAAAGTCACCCATAATGTATTAAACATGTTACAAACTAAACGTCTAAAATAACCAACACATTACAAAAGTGAAATCCATGGAATAAAAAAGATACTTAAATAACGTACATTACTTTAAAATTATAAGCCTACGTTAAGAGTGAAAACGCTCAAGTCAAATAGCAAAGATCATACATTAAGTCATCCACGAAAAACAGAAAAACTTACTCTGCAGGTACAGCCTATTACAAAAACCAACACTGAACTAAAAGTGTGGCAATTACACTCCTGGAAATTGAAATAAGAACACCGTGAATTCATTGTCCCAGGAAGGGGAAACTTTATTGACACATTCCTGGGGACAGATACATCACATGATCACACTGACAGAACCACAGGCACATAGACACAGGCAACAGAGCATGCACAATGTCGGCACTAGTACAGCGTATATCCACCTTTCGCAGCAATGCAGGCGCTATTCTCCCATGGAGACGATCGTAGAGATGCTGGATGTAGTCCTGTGGAACGGCTTGCCATGCCATTTCCACCTGGCGCCTCAGTTGGACCAGCGTTCGTGCTGGACGTGCAGACCGCGTGAGACGACACTTCATCCAGTCCCAAACATGCTCAATGGGGGACAGATCCGGAGATCTTGCTGGCCAGGGTAGTTGACTTACACCTTCTAGAGCACGTTGGGTGGCACGGGATACATGCGGACGTGCATTGTCCTGTTGGAGCAGCAAGTTCCCTTGCCGGTCTAGGAATGGTAGAACGATGGGTTCGATGACGGTTTGGATGTACCGTGCACTATTCAGTGTCCCCTCGACGATCACCAGTGGTGTACGGCCAGTGTAGGAGATCGCTCCCCACACCATGATGCCGGGTGTTGGCCTTGTGTGCCTCGGTCGTATGCAGTCCTGATTGTGGCGCTCACCTGCACGGCGCCAAACACGCATACGACCATCATTGGCACCAAGGCAGAAGCGACTCTCTTCGCTGAAGACGACACGTCTCCATTCGTCCCTCCATTCACGCCTGTCGCGACACCACTGGAGGCGGGCTGCACGATGTTGGGGCGTGAGCGGAAGACGGCCTAACGGTGTGCGGCACCGTAGCCCAGCTTCATGGAGACGGTTGCGAATGGTCCTCACCGATACCCCAGGAGCAACAGTGTCCCTAATTTGCTGGGAAGTGGCGGTGCGGTCCCCTACGGCACTGCGTAGGATCCTACGGTCTTGGCGTGCATCCGTGCGTCGCTGCGGTCCGGTCCCAGGTCGACGGGCACGTGCACCTTCCGCTGACCACTGGCGACAACATCGATGTACTGTGGAGACCTCACGCCCCACGTGTTGAGCAATTCGGCGGTACGTCCACCCGGCCTCCCGCATGCCCACTATACGCCTTCGCTCAAAGTCCGTCAACTGCACATACGGTTCACGTCCACGCTGTCGCGGCATGCTACCAGTGTTAAAGACTGCGATGGAGCTCCGTATGCCACGGCAAACTGGCTGACACTGACGGCGGCGGTGCACAAATGCTGCGCAGCTAGCGCCATTCGACGGCCAACACCGCGGTTCCTGGTGTGTCCGCTGTGCCGTGCGTGTGATCATTGCTTGTACAGCCCTCTCGCAGTGTCCGGAGCAAGTATGGTGGGTCTGACACACCGGTGTCAATGTGTTCTTTTTTCCATTTCCAGGAGTGTAGTTGCTAAGAGCGCGATAAACGCTTAGCCGAATGAAATACGTGACTGCAGCAGTAATGCGTCAGTGTAAGTTACATTTAAGTGTTTTACATGAAACAAATTGTACACAGTGTAACAGCCAGGACATTATAAAAATATAAAATAGGAATAACATTAAAAAAATAGCGATGGTGGTTACATACGAATCAGGCGAGCGCAGTTCAGACCGTTAGGATACTTTTGAGACCGATAGTAAAGCCGCCAAAATTAATCTTACACTGTAAATATGTAGCAAAACATGAATAAATTGGATAGTTACAAAAACATACGCTGGTGAGAAATGATAAAGAATATACTATAGCAGGACTTAAACAAGCTATTACAATATGCAAAAAAGAGAAACTTTCTTTAATACCTGTATAACCAGAATACGGGGCCGTCTGGCGTCCCATTAGTGAGGAAATGCAGCGTCCTCTAAGTAAAGGGAGAGACAAAGTTTCAAAAGCAGAAGCCAAAAGTAACATGAACCAAAACGTAATGCAGTTGCGAACAACATTTCAGAAGCGTTAAAGAAACTTCCATTTGTCAACTGAAGTTGTTCATTTAAAATGAGGCCATCTTGACTAATCGCATGTACGAAGCCGGCCGGAGTAGCCGAGCGGTTGTAAGCGCTACAGTCTGGAACCGCGCGACCGCTACGGTCGCAGGTTCGAATCCGGTCTCGGGCATGGATGTGTGTGATGTCCTTAGGTTAGTTAGGTTTAAGTAATTCTAAGTTCTAGGGGACTGATGACCACAGCAGTTAAGTCCCATAGTGCTCAGAGCTATTAGAACATGTACGAAGATCTCAAGTTCTACCAAGAACACAAGCTTCCATCCTTTTTCTCTCTAAATATAATCGTTATTTCGTGTACTTTTTTTGGACTCTGTTCTGCTGTCAATAAATGCTCTGCTAAAGTGGAGTAATCAGCACTGTTTGGCTGATTCGCGGGTGGGGACCAAACAGCGAGCTCATCATTCCCATTGGATTAGGGAAGGATGGGGAAGAAACTCGGCCGTGCCCTTTCACGGGAACCATCCCGGTATTTACCTGAAGCGATTTGGGGAAAACACGGGAAACCTAAATCAGGATGCCCGGACGCGGGTTTGAACAGCCGTCTTCTCCAATGCCAATCCATTGTGCTAATCACTGCGCCACCTCCCTCGGTGAATTACGAACGTCGGTACGCTTCTTTCGCAGCAGATGCTCCTTCCTTCTTATCTTAAAAGCCTTACCGATCTGTCGGATATAAAAACCGGACATGTACCGCAACAGATTTTTTAAACTACTGAGCTACGTTTTTGAATTATGAAATTAATTTTTTTGTAAACTGCTTCTTGTGGAGAAGGCAATTTTGCCTTCGTATTTATTAATCACCAGATGCTAAATCCCGTACGATACGTTTCTTGAGTAATGTAATGAGTAAATTTACCTCACCATTATTTCCATTTTGACACTTACCTAGAGTAGGGACTCTTTTATTAGCTTTCGCTTAGCAATTTTTTTCCACTAATGAGTTATTACGAGCCACGAATTTAATTAAACTGATTTCTTTCCTTCGTTTAGTAGGTGTTAAAAGGCGTGACTACACCAAGATGAATAACAGAATGAAAGAAAGCGGTATTATAGAACTGAGGATGTTTTGAAACAGAAGGTACAGTTTGGTTGGCGCTTGTTACTTTACAGAAAATATCAAAAGTTTTACTGTAATCTGTTATAGTCAAACAGCACCACAAAACGTAGCTAACGATTTTCATTTTGCAACCTGCAGGTGAAACTAATTTTCTCACGAAGATTATTAAATATTTTAAAGAGTTGGTCTGGTTCGTCACTAGTTCCGTCCAATGTAACCAAAATATCAGCCCCGTACCGCTATACTGAATACCTAATTCTATAGAAGCCGCCTGGTAGAATTTTGCACAGAGCATAACTTAATCATAGCTAACACTTGGTTCAAGAATCATGAAAGAAGGTTCTATACAAGGAAGAACCCTGGAGATATTAGGAGGTTTCAGATACATTATATAATGGTAAGACAGAGATTTAGGAACCAGGTTTTAAATTGTAAGACATTTCCAGGGGCAGATGTGGACTCTGACCACAATCTATTGGTTATGAACTGTAGATTAAAACTGAAGAAACTGCAAAAAGGTGGGAATTTAAGGAGATGGGACCTGGATAAGCTGAAAGAACCAGAGGTTCTACAGAGTTTCAGGGAGAGCATAAGGGAACAATTGACAGGAATGGGGGGAAAGAAATACGGTAGAAGAAAAATGGATAGCTTTGCGGAATGAAATAGTGAAGGCAGCAGGGGATAAAGTAGGTAAAAAGACGAGGGCTAGTAGAAATCCTTGGATAACAGAAAAGATACTGAATTTAATTGATGAAAGGAGAAAATAAAAAAATGCAGTAAGTGAAGCAGGCAAAAGGAATACAAACGCCTCAAAAATGAGATCGACAGGAAGGGCAAAATTGCTAAGCAGGGATGGCTAGAGGACAAATGTAAGGATGTAGAGGCTTATCTCACAAGGGGTAAGATAGATACCGCCTACAGGAAAATTAAAGAGACCTTTGGAGAAAAGAGAACCACTTGCATGAATATCAAGAGCTCAGATGGAAACCCAGTTATAAGCAAAGAAGGGAAAGCAGAAAGGTGGAAGGAGTGTATAGAGGATCTATACAGGGACGTTATTCTTGAGGACAATATTATTGTAATGGAAGAGGATGTAAATGAAGATGAAATGGGAGATATGATACTGCGTGAAGAGTTTGACAGAGCACTGAAAGACCTAAGTCGAAACAAGGCCCCGGGAGTAGACAACATTCCATTAGAACTACTGACAGCCTTGGGATAGCCAGTCCTGACAAAACTCTACCATCTGGTGAGCAAGATGTATGAGACAGGCGAAATTCCCTCAGACTTCAAGAAGAATTTAATAATTCCAATCCCAAAGAAAGCAGATGTTGACAGATGTGAAAATTACCGAACTATCAGTTTAATAAGTCACAGCTGCAAAATACTAACGCGAATTGTTTACAGACGAATGGAAAAACTGGTAGAAGCCGACCTCGGGGAAGATCAGTTTGTATTCCATAGAAATGTAGGAACACGTGAGGCAATACTGACCCTACGGTTTATCTTAGAAGAAAGATTAAGGAAAGACAAACCTACGTTTCTAGCATTTGTAGACTTGGAGAAAGCTTTTGACAATGTTGACTGGAATACTCTCTTTCAAATTCTGAAGGTGGCAGGGGTAAAATACAGGGAGCGAAAGGCTATTTACAATTTGTACAGAAACCATATGGCAGTAATAAGAGTCTAGGGACATGAAAGGTAAGCAGTAGTTGAGACAGGAGTGAGACAGGGATGTAGTCTCTCTACGATGCTATTCAATCAATATATTGAGCAAGCGGTGAAGGAAACAAAAGAAAAGTTCGGAGTAGGTATTAAAATCCACGGAGAAGAAATAAAAACATTGTGGTTCTCCGATGAAATTGTAATTCTGTCAGAGACAGCAAAGGACTTGGAAGAGCAGTTGAACGGAATGGACAGTGTCTTGAAAGGAGGGTATAAGGTGAACATCAACAAAAGCAAAACGAGGATAATGGAATGTAGTCGAATTAAATCGGGTGATGCTGAGGGGATTAGATTAGGAAATGAGACACTTAAAGGAGGAAAGGAGTTTTGCTATGTGGTGAGCAATATAACTGATTATGGTCGAAGTAGATAGGATATAAAATGCAGGCTGGCAATGGCAAGGAAAGCGTTTCTGAAGAAGAGAAATTTGTTAACATCGAGTATTGATTTAAGTGTCAGGAAGTCGTTTCTGAAAGTATTTGTATGGAGTGTAGCCATGTATGGAAGTGAAACATGGACGATAAATAGTTTAGACAAGAAGAGAATAGAAGCTTTCGAAATGTGGTGCTACAGGAGAATGCTGAAGATTAGATGGGTAGATCACATAACTAATGAGGAGGTATTGAATAGAATTAGGAAGAAGAGGAGTTTGTGGCACAACTTGACTATAAGAAGGGATCGGTTGGTAGGACAAGTTCTGAGGCATCAAGGGATCACCAATTTAGTAAATGGCTCTGAGCACTATGGGAATTAACTTCTAAGGTCATCAGCCCCCTAGAACTTAGAACTAATTAAACCTAACTAACCTAAGGACATCACACACATCCATGCCCGAGGCAGGATTCGGACCTGCGACCGTGGCGGCCGCGCGGTTCCAGACTGTAGCGCCTTTAACCGCTTGGCCACCACGGCCGGCACCAATTTAGTACTGGTGGGCAGCGTGGAGGGTAAAAATCGTAGAGGGAGACCAAGAGATGAATACACTAAGCAGATTCAGAAGGATGTAGGCTGCAGTAGGTACTGGGAGATGAAGAAGCTTGCACTGGATAGAGTAGCATGGAGAGCTGCATCAAACCAGCCTCAGGACTGGAGACCACAACAAGAACAGCATAGGAGCATAACTTCTAAAAACGTTATAACGCTACTAGCGACCAGCATGTGGCGCTCTCTGTGCCTACTTGGCATTGAACTAGTTGCCACATGTGTAGTTTAATGGCTGTTCTTACAACAAAATGTAACTGTGGAGTTATTTTTGCTGTTTGTCATGGAGGACTTAATCTATGATTCCTTCTACACTCCTGGAAATGGAAAAAAGAACACATTAACACCGGTGTGTCAGACCCACCATACTTGCTCTGGACACTGCGAGAGGGCTGTACAAGCAATGATCACACGCACGGCACAGCGGACACACCAGGAACCGCGGTATTGGCCGTCGATGGCGCTAGCTGCGCAGCATTTGTGCACCGCCGCCGTCAGTGTCAGCCAGTTTGCCGTGGCATACGGAGCTCCATCGCAGTCTTTAACACTGGTAGCATGCCGCGACAGCGTGGACGTGAACCGTATGTGCAGTTGACGGACTTTGAGCGAGGGCGTATAGTGGGCATGCGGGAGGCCGGGTGGACGTACCGCCGAATTGCTCAACACGTGGGGCGTGAGGTCTCCACAGTACACCGATGTTGTCGCCAGTGGTCGGCGGAAGGTGCACGTGCCCGTCGACCTGGGACCGGACCGCAGCGACGCACGGATGCACGTCAAGACCGTAGGATCCTACGCAGTGCCGTAGGGGACCGCACCGCCACTTCCCAGCAAATTAGGGACACTGTTGCTCCTGGGGTATCGGCGAGGACCATTCGCAACCGTCTCCATGAAGCTGGGCTACGGTCCCGCACACCGTTAGGCCATCTTCCGCTCACGCCCCAACATCGTGCAGCCCGCCTCCAGTGGTGTCGCGACAGGCGTGAATGGAGGGACGAATGGAGACGTGTCGTCTTCAGCGATGAGAGTCGCTTCTGCCTTGGTGCCAATGATGGTCGTATGCGTGTTTGGCGCCGTGCAGGTGAGCGCCACAATCAGGACTGCATACGACCGAGGCACACAGGGCCAACACCCGGCAGCATGGTGTGGGGAGCGATCTCCTACACTGGCCGTACACCACTGGTGATCGTCGAGGGGACACTGAATAGTGCACGGTACATCCAAACCGTCATCGAACCCATCGTTCTACCATTCCTAGACCGGCAAGGGAACTTGCTGTTCCAACAGGACAATGCACGTCCGCATGTATCCCGTGCCACCCAACGTGCTCTAGAAGGTGTAAGTCAACTACCCTGGCCAGCAAGATCTCCGGATCTGTCCCCCATTGAGCATGTTTGGGACTGGATGAAGCGTCGTCTCACGCGGTTTGCACGTCCAGCACGAACGCTGGTCCAACTGAGGCGCCAGGTGGAAATGGCATGGCAAGCCGTTCCACAGGACTACATCCAGCATCTCTACGATCGTCTCCATGGGAGAATAGCAGCCTGCATTGCTGCGAAAGGTGGATATACACTGTACTAGTGCCGACATTGTGCATGCTCTGTTGCCTGTGTCTATGTGCCTGTGGTTCTGTCAGTGTGATCATGTGATGTATCTGACCCCAGGAATGTGTCAATAAAGTTTCCCCTTCCTAGGACAATGAATTCACGGTGTTCTTATTTCAATTTCCAGGAGTGTATTTGACTAGAGCATTTTAGCTCATAATGTATGTTTATAATTTTAGCATAATGTAAGTTACATAGGTACCGTCTTTATCCCATGTACTTCATTTCACTTTTGTGATGTGTTGTCCATTTTAAATGTAAATTTTGTACTATGTTTAACATCAATCAATTTACTTCCTGGTCTAACCAATGGTTCCTTAAGATTAACCCCTCCACAATCCAGCCAATAATTATAGGACACACCACCCGCACGTTCCGTCTCCATGACTTCTACCTCACCATTGATGGCCGTCCCCTCCATCTTATTCCTCTTCTTCTTCTTTTAGTGTTCAACCCTGTGGCTGGTTTGCAGCAGAGCGCCATTTTTCTCTTCTGTCTGCCTTCCTATTCATGTTACATCCAACGTCGTTCAAGATCTGCTGCATGTTATGGTATCCTTGGCCCCCTCCCTTCCCCCCGATTCCTTCCCTCAATAGCTTCTGTTATTGTTCCAAAGATGTTGTTGTGTCATCTCCAGGGCCTCTAGCCGTCTTCTCTCTTCTCTTCCAGTTGTCCAAGTTTCACATCCGTATAGGGCCAAACGAAAGCTTTCATGGTACGTTTCCTTATTTTCAGACTGATGTTCTTGCTGTTGAGTAAGTTCCTCCTCCGATTAAATGCAATTTTGGCCTTTTTCATTCTGCTCGCAATTTCTTTCCTGCTTCTACCATCCCTTGAGGTTTTGGTTCCCAGGTAAGTAAATTCCTCTATCATTTCCAGCTCCTCACTTCCAATTCTCATTCTCAGAGGTTCATATTCTGATACTGTACTGCATACCAACACTTTAGTCTTTTTCTTGTTTATTCTCATTCCATACTGATTGCATAGAATCATTTCCATTGCTCTGAGGACTTCCTCTAGATCTTCTTTTGTCTCCGTGAATATAGCAGTATCATCTGCATAACGTAGCATGTCTATCTTCTGCACATTAATTTTGATCCCCACCTCAGTAGTAATTAACACACTAAAATACCTTGGACTGACCTTAAACTGGCAACTAACGTGGAAGCCTCACGTACTAACCACCCAAAAAAATCCCACAATAGACTTAAACTAGTAACCGGCCGATCATGGGGACTACACCCCTCTACTGTCCTTCACACGTACAAATCCCTACTCCGCCCCATCCTTTGCTATGCTAATGTTGCATGGATATCCGGCCTCACCAAGTTCTAAATTTCGTCCAGATCCTTGAACACTATGCACTCCACCTCGCTTTCCTGATCCGTTTACCTTTCCCCACGGGGATCCTTTACCAACTCGTCAAATTCCCTTTCCTCCTCACCCACACTGAACACCTCCGAAAAATATACACCACCTGCAAACTCGACTCCAATAATCCCATCGTTTCCCCTCTACTTTCCAATCCTCATAAGCTGCTTCATTTTTACCAACACCTTCCACCAATCCTACACCTACACACCCTCCATCTATTTTCCCTCTCACAACTCTTAGCGTCACTAGTCCCCCCCCCCCCCCCCCACTTCCTTTACACCACCCCTTCTTCTGTTCCAACAGCCACTTCGGCTCTATCGCTGCTATGCACCAGTCTTACCGACCAATATCTCCCCCTTCAACAACAGATCCTTATACCAGAGCAGGTCTTTCCGGTTCTTAGTGACAGAGAAGTATTTTCTTTAAGTATCGGTGTTTCGGCATCAGCTTATAAATGTTTAAATGTGCTCTTATTCTGTTTCGTTTTATCTTTTATTATTACTGTTTTTAACTACCAGTACAAGAGGTTATATCTCTCTTATACCTAAAAACTTCCATTTGACTTTTCCCCTCAAAAAAGTTTTGGATTCAATGCAGATGTTTCCCCTATTTGTTTCTCGTTTCATCTTCATATAATTAAATTTTTGCTATCAATTGACTGAAGAGCGGGTGCCTGTACAGCTGACAACGCACCACCCCCCCTCTCCCGTAGGGGGTGCGAGGGGATGAAGTACAAATACAGAAAAAAATCCTGTGTTTAAGACGTTATAGGTGACTTCCTTCCTTCTAAAGAAGATATCCCTGGTGGGATTGAAACCCGTTCATGGTTTATCACAAAAAAATTTGTGCAACCGATTATCTGAAGTACATCATTTATTGAAAAATTATTCACAGTTGGTGCTGTCAGCTATTTATAAAATTGTGGTATTTGTGACTGTTATGTTACTATACGTCTGCTGTTTTCAACGTGTGCTATTTACTATAATCTGCGTAAGTGATTTTCAGTATGTGTACGTTTCTGCATAAGTGGACTACAAGTAAATCGTAAGCAATTTCTTTTTCAAATTCGCGGCTAACTATATGTACAGATCCATCATTAAATTTAAAAATTGTCCTTGTTTATATTCTGCAGTAAAGGCAGCAGTATAATACAGCATCTCACACATCGCAAACATGGGGCATAAACGCCATAATGCACGAACAAAAGCACTTGATAATGGAGAAATCATTTCCCGAAACTTGTCGTACAAGAATCAAATAGGAAAAAATCATCTTTGGCAGCAGCAGAAGTTATTTCATAAACAAACCCCTCATTAAATGTGGCGCTTCGGCTTTAGCACTCATACTGTAGTTGTCTGGATATTGCTAGTGTATACTAGTGTTATGCATATTACACAGCAGTCGTTTTGTTGCTACAGGAAACTGATGGAGAGCCTATGGAGTACAACCCACGTTATTTTGCTGATTTTGTGTTCGCTTCGGAGAGCGTGGTGAAGGAGGTAAGAATTAATAACATTTCTACTTATCTAATTCCCCTAGTTCTTATCTCATCGTAAAAGGTCCCCTCTGTTAATAATCTGCTATTTTTTTTTTAAATTTTACTTAGTGGCAGAGTCGGCAGTTAATCTACGGCAGGGAAGTCTTGTGCACCTCTAGCAAATCGTGCAAACTTTGTTCTGTGTGTGACCTTATCTTAACGTTTAGTGTATCGTATTTTCTGAGACGGAGATTGGAGAGAAGATCAGCATTTGCGCAAAACGGGAGTGCGTGCACGCCTAACCCGCATCGCGGTGGCCAATGCACCAGCCCAACGGTCATCAACTCGCTTGGCGAATGCGGTCCGTGCGTGCCTCACCCCAGTCTCGCGCTTTTCTTTAAGCCGTAAGAGCAGGTCGACTCACATTTCCACGATCTGAACATAAAATAAAGTAGGCCAACCAGTGATCAGTTTCACAGGGCTGCGAAAATAAATTTTTGTTCAGGGGTTTTAATCGTGAAGGGTGATTTTTATTAGTTGCTGGCCTCTGTTGAAAAATGTGAAGTCAGATTCTAGACATTACGTATGAGAAAACTGTAATAAAGAATTGCCGTATTTACACAGCATCAAGATATTTTTGTGTATTAATAAAGACAATGACAGCTGTACTAGTAACCTGTAAACAGTTTACAAATTATGCAATAAACAAAATTAGACAGCACTCATTTGTTCATAGACCTATTCACAATGTAAGTTCAACGTACTCAAGTCTTACGTAGACACTGCAGTTTTTCAGTACTGCTTCCTCTCCATATTAAAATTTTCCCTTCGAGATTTTCTTCTATGCTGTAGATCCACATTATCTCTTTTTTGGCAACGAACAGTAGTCAGCATCATCTCTTCATCCTACCTTCCTTTATAACGTGATTCTATTTCTTTCATGTCTTGATGAGTCCTTTGTCCATGTTCTCCGCTAACCTTGCTAAGATTTTCAGGCAGAAAGTCGAGATAGCTAGGAAGGAAATGGATTTTAAGGCTCATATTGCGTACTACATTTGTCAAGATATCAAAATATTTTCCACCATACCTTTGGAATCGCGATGTTTCCTATTTCCTAAGAAACTGTGAACTAAATTCTTAAATCCTGTCCTTCTTCTTATTGTAGTACATTTTTAGATACTTCATTTTTCATCAGACTTCTAGTATTCGCTCCCACAAACATTGCTTTTTTAAGTTAAGACGTAGGCAGAAAAGAAAAGTTTTCAAACTTATATACTTAAAACAATCACCACCTTTAGGCAGCGCTTTGACAAACCCTTTCATGATTCCCAGTTTAAAATGAAGAGGCAGTAGGATGATTTTCTCTCTTTTCACCAGAGATTCTCTTATCATATTTTGCTCCCCAGGATTGAATGTTGTTCTGGTAGGCCATTCTATTCTACTCCAATGCGATTTACTGGTACGACTATCCCAGAGGCACAGGAAACAAGGAAACGTCGTAAGGACTGACTCTTGTCCCAGCAGGATTCATATCTTTCAGGTCTCCACATACAACCCGTTGATGTTTCGAATAGTTTAATGCCTTCAGTAGCATTCTTTATTTTCATAAGTTTCTTTTAAGTGCAAAGAAAATGCTGCTGGCACTGAGCCATACTTATTTTCCATGCGTATGTGTACGGCCTTGAGGCTTCTTTTGTTAGACTCTATAAGCAGCCTCCACTCATTCGTGTTGTATGTAACACCGTATCTTGATAACACACCGTCAATGTTCTTACAATAAACAAGAGAGCCTCCTGTAGTGAAATACTCACGAAATTCAGATTCTTGTGATCAAATTCAGTAGAATTCTGTGCTCGGGGTAAGCAGAAGTTTTTCCTTTAATCTTGTGTTGTTTCTTTTGAGAGACTCAGATCTCTTGTAAAGTGATCCAGTTCTTCTTGTGGCAACTGCTGTAGTTGTGCTTTTGTGGGTGTGGAGTATAATCAGGATCTGAAGTTTCACTTGATGATGTTGAAGATTCTAAAGTAGTGGGCGATTCACGCACGGGAATATTAGGACCATGTGGTACGGGTCTTGTTGGCTGATTTTAGGTCTTGATAAACAATTCCTTTCGTACTGTTCTCGTTACGCCTATCAACTTTCTCCATAGGAAGATAGCAATCATCCACAAGATTTTTTTGTTCTCTCCATACCATTGGAATCCAGAAAGGTAAATATTTCTGCTTTCCATGTATCCATTTTCTGAAACCTGCGACGCATGTATGACAAACACTATGTGGCACAGTAGTTTTGTCCTGGTCTCCTAACTTTAAACTGAAATAAGACAGATATGCTTTTTTGAGAAATGAAGTTATGTTATCTCTCCTGCTTTTGAGAGCCAGAGCGCCACAAACGTAACAAAATTCGTCAGGCTCCTTCACACGTGATGAGCATGATGAAGTTGCCATTGTTAGGCTGATTTGAAACAACCTGGTGACGTCGGCACACACAAATTCCGCTTTAAATTTATTCTCAAATGACGGTAATGCGTTTGTGTGCTTTAAAACAGCTAAAGAAGTATCGATCTTTTCACAATCGATCGTTTTGAATCACTTTAGAATCTACTGCAATACATAGTAAGCGGGAAATTAAAAAGCAGAAAACATTAGGAATTACGTAAAAAACTGTGGGCGTTAGAAGGAAACAGATCACATTTTCGTAAAGAACATTGAAAAGCCATTGTAAGTGACTCTTCTTCATGTAAATCGCCGAAACATATCAGCCCTGTTTTTTATTTACATTGTAAGATTAATTTTGGTGTATTTACGATCGTGCTCAAAAGTATCCGATCGACCTTAAGTGTTCTCCGCCTGATTTTTACGCTTCTCACATAACATTACTCCCTTGCATGTCCTCTAACCTCTTTTAGGAACAGTCGTTTGACTTACTATGATGATGATGAGGTCCCATACTCTGCGGAGCGTGGGGGACGATGCGGGAGACCCGCACCGCTGTACTAGGTAAAGGTCGCAGTGGAGGTGGTTTGCCATTGCCTTCCTCCGACCCTAATGGGGATGAATGATGATGATGATGAAGACGACACAACAACAGTCAGTCATCTCGAGGCAGGAAAAATCTCTGACCCCATGCGCGGGAAGCGAGAACGCTACCGCAAGGCCACGAGCTGCGGTCTGACTGACTATAACGACCGCTAGATAACGTTTTTCTGGATAGCAGTCAGTCCAGATGCAAATTAATACAATAATTGTGAAAACATATTATCAGAGGAACACAGCCTTTAACGCTTGTGCACTCAAATTTAGTACAATAAATAACATTAAAAAAAAGCTAGTTGCAGCTTGAAATTACACGACGAAAGTGTCGTATTGGACCAGCAGCCGCGATACCCATCCAGCAAAAATTCACGATATGAAGTATGGTTTCAGTCACAAACAACGAAATGTGCACACGATTAACTTAACTTGACATGTCTAAATCTACATAACTATTAGGCTATTCACGCATAAGTGCCTGGCAGAGGGTTCTTCGAACCATCTTCAGACTATCTCTACAGTTCCATTCTCTAACAGAGCGTGGGAAAAATAAACACTTAAATGTTTTTGTAAGAGCCCTGATTTCTCTTGATGGGCACATATCAAAAAAAAGTTTAGCATCAAGTCGGTTCCGAGAGTTCCGGAACCTGTACAGAAAATTGGAATAGAGATCAATATAAACATCATTTCCGCGCTTTTTATTGCTCATGAAAACAACACATTGCATGTTGTACCAACATACAGCAACGTCTTCAGAAAGTCTCTTCTCACGCTTACATTCCCTAATTCTGTCCTGATAGCCTATTGTGAAGGAGTCAGGAACCAAATTACGTGCAAAATGTGACACTTGTGAGGAGACGCGTAGCAATCCCGTCCCACGCTAAACTAGGTAAACTTCTCCCTGTTACTTTGGTTACTTGTAGATGAGACTTTTCGTTGTTTTGGTTCTTATAGACTGAATGACAGTTTTACTTAAGGATGACAAATTCGAGACATTACTGTCAACATAATGTGTTCCTTGTTGCACATTCTCGCCAGGAGTGGTTATCCTTTCATGTCGTCAAAAGTTGGAATCGAACTTGTACTGCGCTCATTGACGTATATTTTCTTCGCGGTTTTTGAGTCCTTTTTCGGTCGTTGCGCGAGATTCACTCGCACAGTCTGTTTTCCTGATTTGAAACTACAGCTTATGAAAATCCTTACTTGGTGTTCCCATTTTCTAATCAGGATCGATGTTCTTCATTCGTGCTGTTATGTACTAGAGGTCGTGTCAGTGAAAGTGTTCTTGTATTTAAGAGTCCAATATTAAAATGAATGTAACTTACTCTTTATCTTAATAGCGTCTGTCGATGCTAAAAGGCTAATCGCTTTCGAAAGTGAGATCTTTAGTTCGCAAGACGCTAAAGACAGAAAAACAAAAACAGATACGACAGCTACTGAAGAGGATGGTCGCCGAAATAATTCCCCTCTCTGTATCTATGATGTTCGAGTTGCAGTCGGTGCATCTGATATTATTCGTAACTACGCTTTAGAGCCGAATCATAATTACAGAAATGCGAATTAAGCTCATTGGCCTGTACTCTAGGTATTTCGGCCACGTGTCAACATGGCGGCAGCTGGACCACCGCATCTTCGAAGCATGAGGCCAGCCAGCTCAAGAAATAAATTGGTTGACCAAACGTGTTGTCGCTATCGCTAGTCTAATGGAGAATTGGCAGCTTTATAGAATACGTTTGGCAACTATGTTCCTGGAGTGGTTCAGAACTCTCCAGTTAAATGCAATGGATATTCTCTTGTCATTTTGAATGAACAATCTGAATGATACTCGCTTTGGGGTATATTCGGTTATTAAATTTATGTTTGCTTTCAGGAAGATCATTTCACGCAGAAACTGCGAATTATCTCAGTTATGAATCACTATGAGAGCGTACTGCAGACAGTAAGAGTTCGCTACCTAAGTGGTAATGCCGCTGGTGTGTGGAGGGAAAGATACGTTGGCTCCTAATTCTAAGCTCGCTGTAGCTGTAGTTAATTTGTCTGATTTTTACCTTTTCCTTTGGCGAGCACAGGCTCTCAATTCTAAAATCCCTATGCAAATCTTAATTTCTGCACCTTAAATCTTGTTGCAGTCTTCATTTAGTACCCCCTTGATCTAAAGGTTAAAAACTTAAGAAACTGCGTCATTGCACTATTGTTGTCACTTATAATTTTCTGACTATTCCGACATAGATTTTGGTGAACACACACTTTGATTGCCTTATCTATGACATTTCATTATTTATTAACTGCCTTTCTATTTGGGTCTACTCTCACTACCAGACTTACCTATTTTCATGGTAATCCCAAAATGATTTTTGGGTAGGACTTCACATAGACAAAGACCATATCGAGATCTGATGTCCATGATATCTTACTAATAAGTGAAGTTTCAGGGAGGCTCGGATTACGCATATTATTTGTTTTATTAAATTAGACTTTACTCGTAAAATCATCATGTTAAGTTTATATTTCATTTGCATTAGAAAAGCGTATTTTTGTATGGTTTCTCGTTTTTTTTGCAAAATATAAAAGAAAAACATAAGACTGAAATTAATCGTCAACAACATAGTCTCCCACATTAGTTAGAGTGATAATTCTGAGGCAGTGTTTGAACTCCATCCCCGTAGAAACCAACAGGTTCAAAGAAAAGGATGTTGTCAATTCAAGTACAGAGTGCATTTTTGTCATCATCATCATCATTTAAGACTGATTATGCCTTTCAGCGTTCAGTCTGGAGCATAGTCCCCCTTATAAAATTCCTCCATGATCCCCTATTCAATGCTAACATTGGTGCCTCTTCTGATGTTAAGCCTATTACTTCAAAATCATTCTTAACCGAATCCAGGTACCTTCTTCTTGGTCTACCACGACTCCTCCTACCCTCTGCTGCTGTACCCATGAGTCTCTTGGGTAACCTTGCTTCTCCCATGCGTGTAACTTGACCCCATCATCTAAGCCTGTTCGCCCTGACTGCTACATCTATAGAGTTCATTCCCAGTTTTTCTTTGATTTCCTCATTGTGCACACCCTCCTGCCATTGTTCCCATCTGCTAGTACCTACAATCATCCTAGCTACTTTCATATCCGTAACCTCAACCTTATTGATAAGGTAACATGAATCCACCCAGCTTTCGCTCCCATACAACAAAGTTGGTCGAAAGATTGAGCGGTGCACAGATAACTTGGTCTTGGTACTGACATCCTTCTTGCAGAAGAGAGTAGATCGTAGCTGAGCGCTCACTGCATTAGCTTTGCTACACCTCGCTTCCAGTTTTTTTACTATATTGCCATCCTGTGAGAATATGCATCCTAAGTACTTGAAACCGTCCACCTGTTCTAACTTTGTTCTCCCTATTTGGCACTAAATTCGTTTATATCTCTTTCCCACTGACATTACTTTTGTTTTGGAGATGCTAATCTTCATACCATAGTCCTTACATCTCTGATCTAGCTCTGAAATATTACTTTGCAAGCTTTCAATAGAATCTGCCATCACAACTAAGTCATCCGCATATGCGAGACTGCTTATTTTATGTTCACCTATCTTAATCTCACCCAGCCAGTCTATTGTTTTCAACATATGATCCATAAATAATATGAACAACAGTGGAGACAGGTTGCAGCCTTGTCTTACCCCTGAAACTACTCTGAACCATGAACTCAATTTACCGTCAACTCTAACTGCTGCCTGACTATTATGTAAAGACCTTTAATTGCTTGCAAAAGTTTGCCTCCTATTCCATAATCACGTAGAACAGACAATTACTTCCTCCTAGGAACCCGGTCATATGCCTTTTCTAGATTTATAAAACACAGATACAGTTCCCTGTTCCACTCGTAACACTTCTCCATTATTTGCCGTAAGCTAAGGATCTGGTCCTGACAACCTCTAAAGAGGCCTAAACCCACACTGATTTTCATCCAATTTGTCCTCAACCAATACTCGCACTTTCCTTTCAACAATACCTGAGAAGATTTTACCCACAACGCTGATCAAAGAGATACCTCTGTAGTTGTTACAATCTTTTCTGTTTCCATGTTTAAAGATTGATGTGATTACTGCTTTCGTCCAGTCTGATGGAACCTGTACCGACTCCCACGCCATTTCAGTTATCCTGTGTAGCCATTTAAGACCTGACATTCCACTGTATTTGATGAGTTCCGACTTAATTTTATCCACCCGAGCCGCTTTATTGCACTGCAATCTATTGCAGATCCTTTGAAAGAGCAGAGTCATCTTCCTTCCCCATCCGTCTCAGTTCTAACTTCTGCTTCATTTCTAACAACCTCGTCGTCAGTGGATGCTTAACTCCAATACTTTCTTTTTTCCTCTCCATTGCGCTCCGAATACAAGTGTCTCACTGAAGTTCAATGGTAGCAGTTCATCTGATTTGTCAATAAACGAGTGGACCACAGCGGTAGATAATAAAAACATCATTCATCAAAGCCCGTTTGTCTTTTCGAATGTGGAAAACAGTCCTACCTGAAAGGAGAAAACCGTTTGCGATTACACTGCGCCAGGATTGCCAATGTACCACTAACACATACTGCAGCACAGCAGCTCAGAACGAAAACAATAGTTCATGTAGACATTTCCGCATCCTACCGTTTTGATAGTTCGTGCAGATGGCTGTTATATGGTTTTATTTCACTGACTACAAAATCAATTCGAAATTGCGTTGCCAAGATAGCTTGCGGATGACGATGAGAACAAGCAAGGTATTAAATGTTTTCAGCCAGCTATAATCCAATTCCAGAGAGTCACTATTTTCATACAGTGTGGAGCACTGTTCATTACGACAATATCATATGCAACAGTATTTGCAATTTGGTAGTCTGTTGGCATGATTCTAGCTTCGTATTCTTGAGGACCGGTTTAGATTCACACTTCAAGCAATCGTTACCAGACCCACATTAAACGTAACGTCTCTTCGCTACCAACTGGAGGAGGGACGGTAGTCGTGGCAAGTAGAATCTTTGTCACTAGTAAGCTTTCTTACACCGGAAATTTTACTGTACTGATGAACCAGTTTTGATGTAAAGTTTAAGTGCGCTTATGCTTTATTATATTTGAAGGTAAAAATATTGATGCTAGATAGAGGTTCGATCTCAGAGCTTACTTTTCATGGGATTTGACCCCTTCGGGACGATAAATTCCTGCATTTAATTGTTTCCCAAGTGTTGAAAACTCATCGAAGTCCCCAAAAGTCATGTCTCTGGGTTCAAAGCCCGATCCGGTCCAAAAGCTTTAATCATGTCATATCAAATTGTGGCATGTGCAAACCAATGTACTAAACTCTTGTTAAACAAAACTGCAGAAACTTTTGAATAATCATTTCTTAGTACAACCGGTTCGCAACCTAAAGTTGCATCTTCAGGCTCGTCTGAGTAGAAAAACAATAGAGATTGAAAAAAAAAATGATACGAGGCCAGTGAAATCAATATTTAACCTCAAAGATGTATAGATATTAAATATATGAAATTGACGATTACTCTCAAGAGAATTGGGACGCTCTAAGCAGAATACTTATATTCAAATCATTTACAGCGAAACGCAGGGACTATTGGAGACCCCCATGACTCTCAGTCAAATTGTATTAACACGTTCTTGAAAGGAACGGTAGACAAAAAAGAAGTACACACACATGGTTTAGGAACCACCAACCGGAATATGCAGCAACCAGCCAAAAGGAGTTACGACGCCGCAATGTACTTGCTAATATTGACAGGGTCTGCTTCGCTCTGCCCTGTCAACTTGACACTTGTCAGTGCGCTCCTTATTCAGCTGGTATTGACCCTTTTTATCTTGTGCCCGTCTTATTTTCATTGTGGGTTGCCGTACTTCACTGCAGGTTATGCGATTTTAGTGCTTTTATAGTACTGACCATTTCATGGCCCTACCCGATAACATGGTTATTTTCCTCTGGGCGTGAATGATACGACAGACTTTTACGAGTTTTATCCATTTCTTGGTCCAGTTGATTTTTATTATATTACCCTCCATGTTCCTTTTTAGAACTGAGGCATTTACCGTAGCCGTCTCCCTCATTCTGCCACTTTTTTTGCGCTACTGTTCCTTTTAAGGACCTTCTAATACAAACTGACTGAGAATGGCGGGGCGTCGAACAGTCTCGCTGTTTCGCTGTGAATGATTTGAATGTGAGTATTCTGCTTACTGCGTACCCGATTATATGGGTAATTATTCATTTCGTGTCTTTTATATATAAACATCAGTGAAGTTACTTATTGATTTCATTGGACCTTTTGTCAAACTTTTAAAAATTTTCTTCCAAACTCTGTTTTTTCTATTCAGGTGTACCTGATGATGTGACTTCAGACTGAGAGACCGGTTGTACTAATAAGGGATTATTCCCCAGCTGCTTCGCTTTTGTTTAACAAGAACACTTTCTTATAGCTGTACTTGTCCGCAATACAAAGTGTGTTTTTATAAGTGCAAAATACTTGACTTTTTAAGTGCCTCCATGTGTTGTTAGCAATTACGAGTGGTGCCGATTTTGACTCCCAGTCAACCACAGATGTTTTCGAAACTTCCTGGATGATTAAAACTGCGTGCCCGACCGAGACTTGTACTCGGGACCTTTGCCTTTCGCGGGCAAGTGCTGTACCATCTGAGCTACCGAAGCACGACTCACGCCCGGTACTCACAGCTTTACTTCTGCCAGTATCTCGTCTCCTACCTTCCAAACTTTACCGAAGCTCTCCTGCGAACCTTGCAGAACTAGCACTCCTGAAAGAAAGGATACTGCAGAGACATGGCTTAGTCACAGCCTGGGGGATGTTTCCAGAATGAGATTTTCACTCTGCAGCGGAGTAAAGTTTGGATGGTAGGAGACGAGATACTGGCAGAAGTAAAGCTGTGAGTACCGGGCGTGAGTCGTGCTTCGGTAGCTCATATGGTAGAGCACTTGCCCGCGAAAGGCAAAGGTCCCGAGTTCGAGTCTCGGTCGGGCACGCAGTTTTAATCTGCCAGGAAGTTTCATATCAGCGCACACTCCGCTGCAGAGTGAAAATCTCATTCTGGAAACATCCCCCAGGCTGTGGATAAGCCATGTCTCCGCAGTATCCTTTCTTTCAGGAGTGCTAGTTCTGCAAGGTTCGCAGGAGAGCTTCTGTAAAGTTTGGAAGGTAGGAGACGAGATACTGGCAGAAGTAAAGCTGTGAGTACCGGGCGTGAGTCGTGCTTCGGTAGCTCAGATGGTACAGCACTTGCCCGCGAAAGGCAAAGGTCCCGAGTTCGAGTCTCGGTCGGGCACACAGTTTTAATCTGCCAGGAAGTTTCATATCAGCGCACACTCCGCTGCAGAGTGAAAATCTCATTCTGGAAACATCCCCCAGGCTGTGGCTAAGCCATGTCTCCGCAGTATCCTTTCTTTCAGGAGTGCTAGTTCTGCAAGGTTCGCAGGAGAGCTTCTGTAAAGTTTGGAAGGTAGGAGACGAGATACTGGCAGAAGTAAAGCTGTGAGTACCGGACGTGAGTCGTGCTTCGGTAGCTCAGATGGTAGAGCACTTGTCCGCGAAAGGCAAAGGTCCCGAGTACGAGTCTCGGTCGAGCACACAGTTTTAATCTGCCAGGAAGTTTCATATCAGCTATAGGGAAAGACAGTTAGTGTACAATAGGTACAAGAACCAAGAGCGAAAAATAAGAGTGTAAGGCCAAGAACCAAGTGCTCAGATTGAAAAGTTAGTGAGACAGGGTTGTGGTCTTTCGCCCCAACTGTTCAATGTACTCCTACATCAATGAAAGAATGACGGAAATAAAAAAGGAAGCTTCATGAGTAAGATTGAAATTCAAGGTGAAAGTATTTAAACGATAAAATTGTTGATGACATTGCTATCATCAGCGAAAGTGAAGAAGAATTAGAGGATGTGATGAATGGTATGAACGGTCTGTTGAGTACAGAACGTGATTTAAGAGTAAGTCGAAGGAAGACGAAAGTCAAGAAGAAATCTCTGAAAATTTACGTTTGGAGCACGGTATTGTATGGTAGTGACACAACGATGGAGAGAAAACTGGAAAAGAAGAGAATCGCAGTATTTGAGATTTGGTGCTACAGAAAAATGTTGAAAATAAGGTAAGGAATAAGTAAGTTTTCTGGAGAATCGGCGAGTAAAGGAATATGTGGAAAACACTGACAAAAAGAAGGGTCAGAGTGATTGGACACCTATTGGGACATCAGGGAATAACTTCCATGGCTCGAGAGTGAGCTGTAGAGGGTAACAACTATAGAAGAGGACAGCGGTTGGAATACACCCAGCAAATAATTGAGGACGTAGCTTGCAAGTGTTACCCTGAGATGAAAAGTTGGCACAGGAGAGGAATTTACGGCGGGCCGCATCAAATCAGTGTGAGGACTGATGACTCAAAAGAAAAAGATACAAGCTGAAACTTGCTTTTTGGAATGTTATTGGTTGTAATAAATTTGAATTTACAAGCGTTGAAGACTGTATCGTCTCTAGTAAAGTGTTTCCTGATATTTTCATTATCGTGGTATTAATTTGCGTCTGGACTGACGGTCATACGGGGCAAAGTTCTCTAGTGATTTGTTGTAGTACTCATTTCGTATAGTCAAACAACTATGCCGAACAGCAAGACAGTTACGTTTTGCGGGTTGCATACAAAGCAGGGAAAACGCAATTCACAACGTACTCGCACTTTTGAACATTAACTTCATTTAAGGTAAAAAATAGTAAATATGTGGCAACATATTATGGGACGAAACTACTTAGGTAATCGGTCCCTAAGCTTACACACTACGTAATCTAACTTAAACTAACTTACGCTAAGGACAACACACACACCCATTCCCATGGGAGGGCTCGAACCTCCGGCGGAGGGATATGCGCGGACCGTGACAAGACGCCTAAGCCCGCGCGGATACCCTACGCGGCCCTACATTTAAGGCAACAGAAAGTGAAACACAAGTTTCAACCAAAACAAGCATACGCGGTGTGGCTAGAAAAAAACCGGACTAGTACTGGTGAAACAATAAAACGAATGCAATAAGGCTGAAAGTCGCGTGGCCTGTCACGTGACTCTCGCTCCGCCTACTGCTCGAGTTTCATCTGCCTCCTGCACTCAGTCTGCCCGTGGCGTCTGTTTTAAGTAGTTGACGTTTTGTCTGTGCGTCGGAAAATGTTGAGTGTACAGAAAGAACAGCGTGTTAACATCAAATTTTGTTTCGAACTAGGAAAATCTGCAAGTGAAACGTTTGTAATGTTACAACAAGTGTACGGCGATGATTGTTTATCGCGAACACAAGTGTTTGAGTGGTTTAAACGATTTAAAGATGGCCGCGAAGACACCAGTGATGACACTCGCACTGGCAGACCATTGTCAGCAAAAACTGATGCAAACATTTAAAAAATCGGTAAACTTGTTCGACAAGATCGCCGTTTAACAATCAGAGCAGTGTCTGAGTTAACAGGAGTTGACAAGGAAAGTGTTAGGCAGATTCTTCATGAAAGTTTCAACATGAACAAAGTGTGTTCAAAAATGGTTCCAAAGTGTCTCACAATTGAACAGAAGGAACGCCGAAGAATGATTTGCTCTGACATCCTGGAAAACATTGAAAGTGATCCCACCTTCTTACAAAATGTTATTACTTGCGCTGAATCGTGGTTTTTTACTTGCGATCCCGAAACTAAACGCCAATCGATGCATTGGAAAACTCCTGGTTCTCCACGACAAAAAAAAGCACGAATGTCAAAATCGAAATTCAAGGCAATGATGATTGGTTTTTTTTGACATCAAAGGGATTGTGCACATTGATTGGGTACCAGAGGGACAAACAGTGAATCAGCATTACTACATTAGCGTCCTGGCTACCCTACGTGAGCGAGTACGGAGAAAACGGAACGATTTGTGGAGAAAAAAGTCATGGATCCTTCAACAAGACAATGCCCCAGCTCACAGTGCGTTGTCAGTGAAGACGTTTTTGGCAAAACACAACATTCCCATCTTAGATCATCCACCCTACTCACCTGATTTGGCCCCCTGTGACTTTTTTCTTTTCCCTAAAGTCAAGTCAGCTTTGAAAGGAACTAGATTTGAGACTGTTGAAGCAGTAAAAGGAAAAGCGACGGAAGTAATGTATGGACTTACCGAAAATGATCTGCAGAATTGCTATGAACAGTGGAAAATTCGTATGGAGCGGTGTAGAGACCGAGGAGGAGAGTACATTGAAGGAGATAACATGAAATTGTAAATAATTGTAAATAAATGTTTTTTCCAGCATCAGTCCGGTTTTTTTCTAGCCGCACCTCGTAATATATAGAATAAAAGAATGATGGAGGTCTGACATGCTATTCACTAAATACATTATAATGACAGAAATGAATTTTCATAAGAAACTACATCTTGAAGAACCGGTTTTTGAGTGCCGCATCTGTTCTGTAGCATCATTATAAATATCAAAAGTAATAAATGTTATATTGCAAGTAATATTTTTCTGTGTTCTCAAAGACACGCTTGTGTATAGTGAATTCACCTACAATTTCCAATGAGTAATACACTTAAGGTAAAAGTTAGAAATACAAACGAAAATTAGAATTTTGCTTTAGTTCTATTTTCTGTCCAATACAAAAATGTAAGTTGTATATATGAGAATTTCTGGACTGAAATTTTGATAGTTATTTTATATACGTACCAAGATGCCGCAGCACCAAAACACAAAAATTTTAAATTGCATTTTTTTTAGGTTCAGATTCGACTTGAATAACAGTTTGGCTAAAGACATCGTAATTTGCACCCGGTGGCCACAAGATTAAAAGTGTCGCCAACGTGAATGTGTAAATGCGTTAATCCAGATGAAGACATCTTGGGCGAGTGACTAATCGCTATTTTCGTTATACTGATTCAGTCAACAGCTGAGGCGATCAGCCAGCATAGTCGCGAAGAAAGTGATGTAAGCTAAACAAAGTGCTCTGGTGACTACTCTAGTCGAGACGTGATTTACGCCTTCATGGATATACATTTTATTGTTAAGCAAGCAGGATGAAGACAATATGCAACAACATATGCAAGAATCTATAAACGTACCGTTACTTGGCAATGTGAACGTAGAATTTAAAAGTTCTTAGTGCACAGGAGAAACGAAATGGTCAGTCAAAGAAAGTGCGTCCTTTGTGATCAGATCAGTGTTAATTAGACTCACGGTTACTGAAAATAAACAAATAGCTTTGAAAGTTATAGGTAGCGGCTCAGCGTTAATGTGGAATGATTATAAGAATAGCAGTAACTTTGGTGGCTAAGGTAACGTCTTGTATTGCAATAAACGCCAGACAAACTTCATTGGCGGGGAGAAAGTAACTAATTGTGCATTAAACGCGAAACGTATTCGGTTAAAGACCACGGAGCAAGTTCAGTGCTCTATATATGTTATCCAACAAGTTATGCCACTTAAACGAAAGGGCGCATGTATGTAGAAGAAGCAAACGTGTGCCTGGTCGAGATAGGTATAGTGGACATCTTTAAAGAGCGTTCAAGGAGAAGATGCGCTACATTCCTTCTTGTGATTGCGTTTGGCCGCGACCAGGATGGTGTGCGAGTTCGCCACCCAGTTTTGACGGGGCGGAAAAGTAATCAACGCAGAAGTGTAAGTTGGCCATTTAGGACCTTAGGGCATGAGGGAGCCAGAAAGGAAACTCCTGCCAGCTAACAAGATTCCGGAACTGGTGACTTGGGGCGGCGCCCCCCCCCCCGCAGAAGTCAGCTGGCAGCACGTAATTCGTCTTCCGCGGTCCCTGTTGGCTGCACGGAACGAGGGCGTAGAGCGCAGAGACGTTCTCAGCAGTTCGGGAGAGAATACAGTCTCTGGTGAAGTGACCATCTTCACTCGCGCGTGTTCCACAATCAACTATAACTGAAAGTACTAAGGATAATATTTTTGAAGGAAAACCCATGATGATAATTGGGGTGGCAGGCCGACCAGTACATCTACATCTACATCATACTCCGCAAGCCACCTAATGGTGTGTGGCGGAAGGGTACTTTCGGTTCCACTGTCTGATCCGTCCAACCCTGTTCCACTCACGAATAGTGCGTGGGAAGAATGATTGTCGGTAAGCCTCGGTATTGACTCTGATTTCTCGAATTTTCGCCTCGTGGTCAATACGCGAGATGTATGTAGGGGGAAGTAATATGTTGTCCGACTCGTCCTGAAAAGTGCTGTCCCGAAAAGTGCAAGTGAGATGTACTGACAGAAGTGGAATCATGACGCCGAATGGTGTTTGGATGGCTCACTGGAAAGAGTATTTCCGCGAACTGTGCTCATTGTATCATCGTTTTTATTGTGCTCTGCCAGCGCTCCGTATATAATAGTGTTTCTACACCTGATCTTCAGAAGTGTTCACTTTAGTTCACTAGTCTTTTACGTGGACAGTGCACCCATTTACATTCATATCGCAAGCCTCATGTCGGTATCGTACAACACTATGATTTACTCCGTCTCCTTTTCCAACTACAAACGGTGCGGGGGAAAATCTCTGTATGAGCTCGAAAACATTTTTAAAACTTTATATAAAACTTTCAAAATTTTCTAAAATTATTTTACACGAAGAGCCTCTACGGCGTAGCAATAATTAGCAATAATTTTATACATGAAACGTTTATGTAATTATTTTTGTGGCAGCCAGTAACTGTACACAGAGTTTTGCCATGTAAGCTGTACTTGAAATCAAAACTATAACATCAAATACATATACACATCGTCACACTGGGTAACTTGTTCAAAGTATACCTTAATGTTTATACAATTTACCCACTGTAATGATGTTGTGTATATGTCTTATGTTTTACTTTTGACTTCAAGTACAGTTTACGTGGCAAATCTCTCTTTGCAGATAGTGACTGTAACGAAAATAATTACATAGGCGTTTCAATGTACAAAACCATAGAGGCCCTTTGTTTCAACTGCTGTCACAGATAACGTGGCTGTAAATAACAAAAAATCTTCTGTGCAACGTATCGGTATTGTGCACTGCTAGTTGCATTTCCAATACTACATCTGAAGACGGCAATTAAGCGACGGTAACTAGTCAACACTTTATAAAGAATTATTGTTGTTAAACTGTATATATACACAATAACTTTATATTGATTATCTGCTTATTATCGCTTTCTCCTATACTGACAATATCAAATGTACTCATTTATCTGACTTGACCGTCATGATCATTACGTGACATGTATGTGGGAGGAACTAATTAATTGTCTATTTCTTCTTAGACCGTGCGTTCTAGGAGTTGTAACAGTACACGTGTCCTTGATGCGAGACAACTCACTTGTAGCGACTACCAGTGGAGTTTCATAAGTATGTGAGTGACATCCTTACGTTTCCTAAGCAAAACCATGATGAAAGGCACCGTTCTGCTATCGATATCCTCTATTTCTATCTGGTACGGGTTCTAAGGATAGATAACATTCCATCGGGACTTCTGAAATCATTGAAGGAAGTGGCAACGTTAGGACTATTCACGTCGGTGTGTAGGATGTATGAGACAGGCAATATAACATTACATTTTTGGAAAACCATCACCACACAATCCCGAACATTGCAAGAGCCGACAAGTGCGAAAATTATTGTAGAACCCGCATAACAGCTCATACATCCACGTTGCTGACAAGAAAAATGTGTAGAAGAAAGGAAAAGAAAATTGAGGAACTATCAGTTTGCTTTTAGGAAAGGCAAAGGTACCATAGAGGTTGTTCTGATGTTGAACTTGATAATGGAAGACATGTTCGTTTGATACGTCGACCTGAAAAAAGCAATCGACAGTCCGAAATGGTACAAGATGATGAAATATTGAGTAAGGGAGGGTAAGCTGTAGGGAATGACGCGTGATGTAGGAGTAAGCTATAGGAAAAGACGAGGGATAAACAATATTTACAAGAACCAAGATGGAACAATAAGACTAGAAGACCAAGAACGAAGTACTCAGTTTAAAAGGAGTCTTTCGCCCCTAACATGCAATCTATACATCGAAAATTCAATGACTGAAATAAAAGAAAGATTCAAGAATGGGATTAAAAATCAAGGTGAAAGGATTTCGATAATCAGTTTCGCATATGACATTGCAGGATCTATTGAACGGAATGAACAGCCCAGTCAGTACAGAATGTGGATTGAGAGTAAACCGAAGAAAGACGAAAGTAATGAGAAGTAGCAGAAATGAAAAAAGAATGGTTCAAATGGCTCTGAGCACTATGGGACTTAACTTCTGAGGTCATCAGTCCCCTAGAACTTAGAACTAATTAAACCTAACTAACCTAAGGACATCACACACATCCATGTCCGAGGCAGGAATCGAACCTGCGACCGTAGCGGTCTCGCGGTTCCAGACTGAAGCGCCTAGACCCGCTCGGCCACTCCGGTCGGCAATGAAAAAAGAGAGAAACTTAACATCAGGATTGGTGGTCACAAAGTAGATGAAGTAAGGAATTCTGCTACCTAGCCAGCAATATAACAAATGACGGTTGGAGCAGGTAGGACATATAAAACTAACTACCACTGGAACAAATGCCATCCCTGGCCAACAGAAGCCTATTAGTATAAAAAAGGCCTGAATTTGAAGAAGAAATTTCTAAAAATACACGTTTTGGGCACAGAATTGCATGGTAGTGAAACATGTGGCAAAACCGGAACGGAAGAGAATCGAAGTATTTGAGATGTGGAGCCTCATAAGAATGTCGAAAATTAGGTGCAGCTATCAAGTGATGAATGAGTAAGTTCTCGGCAGAATCGACAAAGAAAGGAACACATGGACTGCGCTGACAAGAGGAAGGGATAGGTTGGTAGGACATGTGTTAAGACATCAGGGAGTAACTTCAGTGGTACTAGAAAGAGCTGTAGTGGGCAAAAGCTAGAGGAAGCCAGAGACTGTAATAGATCCAGCAAATAATTGATGAATTGGCGGCTGGCCGCATCAACCCAGACTGAAGAATAAAGACTCATACACACGGTACACCGATTAAGATTTCTCTAAACTATTTTCAACGAGAGCGACTTATGTGACCCCAGATTTTTTCGTCCCTCACTGCGATTACTACTGTGTCCGCTGATTTATCATCAGTTGCATAATCAAACAATAATGGATTTTAGTACCTATTGTTGCGGGATACGCTACATTTGTTTTCGTTATGGGTCAACATCCCGATCCCTGCATATAGCCTCTATCGCCTTGGGGGTCTTCCTGCATTTTGGTACAATTTCCTTACTTTGCGCGTTCCTGTATGCAAGGAAATCGTCCACAAACATCCCTTCGGAGCTTCCGTCATTATTTATCAGGTCATGTACTGGGTTGGTCAAAGATATGAAAACACTGCGAGAAATGCGGATGATAGCCAATTCTGCCGGTGACGGTGTTGTATTTGGCCGGGAACGGCACCTGTGAAATGTTCTCAATACTTTGTAAGTGTCGGTCGTTGTCATAACATTATTCTGTATAGTTATGAGTGCATTATGTCGAAGTGAAGTGAATTCAAAAGTGAGCGAATTGTTGGTGCTCGTATGGTGTGTGTTTACGTAACAAAGCTAATCGACGTGTTTGGCGTTTCAGAGGGCACAGTGTCGATGATTTATACCACATATAGGGAAAGCGGAAAAACATCATCCGCCAAGTCATGTGTTGAGTTACCGTGGCAGACGGTCACTGAAGAGGACTTTGACGAAAAATAAGAGAACTACAGGTCCAAAAATCACTGCAGAACCGAATATCTGCAGAACTGAATATCGAAACAACACGAAGGGATCTCCATAAGGCCAGCTGGAATGCCAAAACAGCTAATCAGTGATGCGAATGCCCTAAACAGAAAAACCTGGTGCCGAAGTTGCATATATGAAACTCGTTGCACACTGTTTCCAACTTCCAACTGAGTTTACGGAGATACTGGGTGCCCGTGTGAGACAGCAGTATCAGCACCTCACAGAGTTTGAAAGCAGCCTCATTGGCAGTCTGCATTTGGCAGGCTGGTCGAATCCAGCAATATTCAGATTTGTGTAGCATTCTGACGTGGTGGTGGATGTCAAAAACCAATCATAAAAACCCGTCACAAAACTTGTCTTGAGACTGCACAAGCAACCAAAAACACTGTTAATCCAAAGTACACACATTTCTTACGGGAAACTGTTACTTACAAAATATGCTACGTGTCACATTAGAAAGCTCACTCTACCACTTACTCGTCTCGCACTGGCAACAGAGGCACGTTTACAAAATTACCCATAAAACAAACTTGGCGAAACGTGGGCACGCCCGTATGTTTCCAAGGCTGTTTCGACTGCGTTGCAGAAGTTTCGTTGGAAAGCCCCTACACATCCTCCACACAGCCTTGATCTCTCCCCATGCGATTTCCAAATTTTTGGAGCCCTGAAAAAAGACATTCGTAGCCGTCGATTGGCTTCGAGTGAAGAGGTGCACTCCTGGCAACAACCATAGTTCCACAGAGAACCGCAAACATTATTCCATGAAGGTATTACTTGCTTGTCTCACAGCGGGATAAATGTATTAACAGTTATGCCTATTACTTTCCAAATAATAAACATTTACTAACTTTCTTTTCCATCTGTCTTGTTTCCATTCGATTGCCCCTTATATTTCCTGTCACTTGCTTTCAGTTCACTTTCGGAAATTTATCATCCAACTTTTTCCTGTTTCTATTTTTTTATATCTTTTTTCCCCGAAGACAGTTCTCATTCTCGGACTCTCGAAACATCAGTGTAGTCAAACGAATTTTGTTCTGCATTGTCTAATGACTGATCAACGCATTTTATTGCTTCCATGTGCTTGATAATTGGTTCTTCGATCACAGGTTTTCGCTCTCTCCCTCTGCCATACGTACTTACTTTGCTCACTATATCCATGTCTCTTGGTTGCTCAAATCGCGGTACAGACGCATTGCTATTGAACCACTCACTCCTACTTCGGTCATCTATTTCTTCAAAACCATAAATTTGTATTCTAAACGAAAACATCGCTTTTGATTATAACAGTCTATCTCATCCTTCGTTTCTGGTTTGTCAAAGTCGCTGATCTGTGCATGGAGGATGTGTAAGTTGCGTAATATTGCGCAATCCTCACCTAATATTGCGCAATCCTCACGTGGATAGTCGAGACTTTACTGTATGTTGAATATGTTGGCTTTCTGAGCAAAATATAAGTGGGACTGTTTTTCTGGTTTATCAGTATATTTGCGTAAAAGAGAGAGACGCTAACACTAGGAGGGAGAGACAAGGGAGAGAGACAAATACGCTCAAAATTCAGGGCGGCTACTGCGCAGTATCTGGTTGCTAGGAGACCGTTTCCCGGGGCTCAGCTATTTATATCACAGCGCGGCGTATCGGTTTGGCGAATCGTGGTGCGGAGCTGTCTGGCTCCCCACCTGGCGGCCCGGCTTTATCGATAAAGCTACTGTCATTACAGGGGCTGTAGAGAACCAGAGTGTGCATGGGAGAAGGGCAGGCGGGGCTTCCAAACGAGTTTCTGCCCCCTACGCTGTTGCTGTGCTACGCATCGAAGTATTTTATTTTCTTAGAAACACCAGCTATGTAGCTATATGAATGGAAGGACATATAACCTTTCATTAGCCTCCACATTCTTCAACAGTATTTTATTAATCGTATATCGGAGGAATTTTCTTTTGGCTGACTGTCATTTGAGATATTGCACAATATTGCAAATATTTTTGGATTATAGAGTCCAACCTTCAGATGCCCATATAGTCGTTATGATTAATTGAAACCCGCACACGTCATTAAAATCATAATAGCACGCACAAACTTCCAAGGCTGGCATAATGTCTAGAGGTGGCTAGAAACTTTTGACTGGTATTATGAATTCTGTACTAGGATCTATAGATTCATTTCGATTCATGAGTCCATCCAAAGATGGGATTGTACAATCCAAGAATGTATAATTTACTATGAGTATCACAAATTAACTCCACTTGACAGGAAATTTACCCAGTATGCAGTTGATAAACACCACTGAAGAACCAGAATTGTGAAAAGGAATCATCCGAGCAAATAACAATCGTATATGTCTCCACAGTCTACGTTTTATGGCATCAGCACTACGTTCTCCTGGTCTGGGAATTTAGATCACTGGTAAATGGTTTTGGAATTTTAGCTCACCCTGCAACTCCTTATTTATAGGGAACCGTTGACGCTGTTTTAGAGCCGAAAAGGTTCTCGAGTGCGACGTTGAGTTCTCCACTGTCTTTTACAGCTGCCGTCCTCTTATTTTTTGTCACAATCCTCTTCAATGATCGTCAGTCATAACCACTCAATACGCAGTTTATCCACATTGTCATTTACCGGATGATGTTTCTCCGCTTTCCCTGTATGCAGTGTCAATCTTCGATACTTTGCCTTTTGAAATACTAAGCTCTTCTGCTCCACTGGTACGGAAGCACCCGCATTACGAGCACAAACAGCTTGCTTACGTTCGAATTTACTGAGTGCCGACATAATGCATTCACAATTAAACAGATCTCTGTTCTGATCACGACTGGCGCTTGCAACGCATTGAGGTCACTGAACAGGTGCCGTTTATGGTCAAATACAAAACCGCAGCCTGCAGGCATGGCTAGCATTTGCGTTTATGTTAAAAACCGTATTTCTCGCGGTGTTTTTTTTTTTTTTCCAATCTCACTGGGCGACAAAAAAATAATTTTTGAATGTTTCGAGCACTTCATGAGGCAATTCCTACTAATTTTGGGTTGAGAAAAACAAATACGACAATGAAAAATTTTTATTAGCGCTAGTTTCGGATACACCGGTTCCCGTGAGATCACCGAAGTAAAGTGCTGTTGGGCGCGGCCGACACTTGGGTGGATGACCATCCAGCCGCCATGCGCTGTTGCCATTTTCCAGGGTGCACTCAGCCTTGTGATGCCAATTGAGGAGCTACTCGACCGAATAGTAGCGGCTTCGGTCAAGAATACCATCATAACCACCAGGAGAGCGGTGTGCTGACCCCACGCCCCTCCTATCCGCATCCTCCTTGAGGATGACACGGCGGTCGGATGGTCCTGGTAGGCCACTCGTGGCCTGAAGTCGGAGTGCTAGTTTCTATGATATACCAAAGGTGGAAGTATTACATACACTACTGGCCATTAAAATTGCTACACCAAGAAGAAATGCAGATGATAAATGGGTATTCATTGGACAAATATATTATACTAGCGCTGACGTGTGATTACATTTTCATGCAATTTAGATCCTGATAAATCAATACCCAGAACAACCACCTCTGGCCGTAATAACGGCCTTGATACGCCTGGCCATTGAGTCAAACAGAGCTTGGATAGCGTGTACAGGTACAGCTGCCCATGCAGCTTCAACACGATACCACAGTTCATCAAGAGTGGTGACTGGCGTATTGTGATGAGCCAGTTGCTCGGCCACCATTATCAGACGTTTTCAATTGGTGAGAGATCTGGAGAATGTGCTACCCAGGGCAGCAGTCGAACATTTTCTGTATCCAGAAAGGCCAGTACAGGACCTGCAACATGCGGCCGTGCATTATCCTACTGAAATTGGGGTTTCGCAGGGATAGAATGAAGGGTAGAGCCACGGGTCGTAACACATCTGAAATGTAACGTCCACTGTTGAAAGTGCCGTCAATGCGAACAAGAGGTGACAGAGACGTGTAACCAATAGCACCCCGTACCATCATGCCGGGTGATACGCCAGTATGGCGATGACGAATACACGCTTCCAATGTGCGTTCACCGCGACGTCGCCAAACACGCATGCGACCATCATGATGCTGTAAACAGAACCTGGACTCATCCGAAAAAATGACGTTTTGCCATTTGTGCACCCAGGTTCGTCGTTGAGTACACCATCGCAGGGGCTCCTGTCTGTGATGCAGCGTGAAGGGTAACCGCAGCCATGGTCTCCGAGCTGATAGTCCATGCTGCTGCAAACGTCGTCGACTGTTCGTGCAGATGGTTGTTGTCTTGCAAACGTCCGCATCTGTTGACTCAGGGATCGAGACGTGGCTGCACGATCCGTTACAGCCATGCGGATAGATGCCTGTCATCTCGACTACTAGTGGTACGAGGCCGTTGTGATACAGCACGGCGTTCCGTATTACTCTCTTGAACCCATCGATTCCATATTCTGTTAACATTTACTGGACCTCGACCAACGCGAGTAGCAATGTCGCGATACAATAAACCGCAATCGCGATATGCTACAATCCGACCTTTATCAAAGTCGGAAACGTGATGGTACACATTTCTTCTCCTTGCACGAGGCATCACAACAACGTTTCACCAGGCAACGCCGGTCAAGTGCTGTTTGTGTATGAGAAATCGGTTGGAAACATTCCTCATGTCAGCACGTTGTAGGTGTCGCCACTGGATCCAACCGTGTGTGAATGCTCTGAAAAGTTAATCATTTGCATATCACAGCATCTTCTTCATGTCGGTTAAATCTCGCGTCTGTAGCACGTCATCGCGGTATAGCAATTTTAATGGCCAGTAGTGTATTAACGGATTGAGAGAAAAGGATACATTTTAATTATGTACATGCTAACAACAATGAAAGTCCATTTGATTTTTTTAACTGGTAACTACATGCTAAGGGCTCTAAATTGCTGGAAAAATGCTTCGCAGATGGTCGTGTCTGAAGAGAATCATGTGGTGGCCTATTGAGTTCGTCGTCTTTTAGCTTGCCTCTTGTGATGGAGTCCCGCAGAATCCCTACACAAAGACCAACAGTAATCCGCAAGCATTACTTCATTCCAACGGCCCTGATATCTTTGTTCCATAACAGAAATGTCCTGATGGAATGTCTCACAATGTTCATCACTAACAGCACAACTAGGAGGGAAAAAGGCTAGGTGGGAGTGGAGAAAATGGATCTTAAGGGACATGTTGCAAGCAAGGTTACGGTATTTTTGCAGGAGCACTGTCACCAAATGCTTGTAGTTGTCATCTCTTTTGTTGCCCAAAAATCCATGAACAACACCCTTGAAGACTGCCCAAGCTTCCTTTTCTTTCCCCTCAAAACTTGGTCAAATGCAGATCCTTTACAAGTTCTCTTATTTGTGGTCGGACAAATATGTCTTCCTTAACTTTTGCATCACTTAATTTCGGAAATTTCTCTCTTATGTACTTAAAGGTCCGTTCTTCTCGGTTCATAGCTGTGACAAAATTTTTCATCAAACTCAGCTTGATACGCAGGGGTGGAAGAAGAACGTCTTTTGGGTCCACAAGAGGCTTGGCAACGACATTTTTCTCGCTAGGGTGAAGATTTCTTGGAGGCCAGTCTTCTTTAATATAATGCAATTTCCTATCTCTACTATCCCACATACATAAGAGGCAGCAATGCTTTGTGTAACCCAGTTGCATTCCTAAGAGTATGGCAATGACTTTTAGAGCACCACAGATTTTCCATTTGTGTTCATGATATTTAATTGAGTCCAAGAGAGCTGTCATAATTGCATATGTCTCCTTCATGTGAACAGCATGACTTCAGGAATAGATGAAAGGAGGTTCCCGTTGTGAAGTAACACAGCTTTCAAACTAAGCTTGGAGGAGTCTGTGAATAGCCTCCTTTCAGTTGGATCATGGTTCAAATTCAAAGATTTCATTAAGCCATCTTTCTCTCAAAAAAGGGAAGTAGTTCCATGTAACCTTTTCTGTACTGTGAGATTCTCACATCACTTTGGACAAGATGCCATTGCTGTAGTCGAGACCCAAGAATTTCTGCAATCTCCTTTGACATGCCAAGGTCTCAAATGAAATCACTCAATTCCGCTTGACTCCGTCTGTGCGGTTTTCCCCCTCAAAATCAGGGTCATGGGATGTGGAAGGCTTGTTTCGTTCTTCTTGTTCCACACTGTCTTCATTTTCTACTTCAAACACACAATTGGCTCTGAGCACTATGGGACTTAACATCTATTGTCATCAGTCCCCTAGAACTTAGAACTACTTAAACCTAACTAAACTAAGGACATCACACAACACCCAGCCATCACGAGGCAGAGAAAATCCCTGACCCCGCCGGGAATCGAACCCGGGAACCCGGGCGTGGGAAGCGAGAACGCTACCGCACGACCACGAGATGCGGGCAAAAACACAGAATTTTCGGGTGGAGTAGGAACTGGTAAACTATCCGAATATAAAATGGGTCGAATAGCAGATGGAAGATTCGGGTACTGAACTGTTCTTCTTTTCTTCATAGACAGTCCTGCCTTTATAGGTGGAGTCAGGCAGAAATAGCAGTCATCTGTATGGTTTGTAGGCTCCCGCCAAATAATAGGCACAGCGAAAGTCATAGATTGTTTCTTCCTTTTCAACCATTCTCGCAGTGTAACTGAACGTCCGTTACAACGTATATGTGGAGCCCAAGACTTATCCTGGTCCCCTACTTTCATACCGAAATAATGCTGACAGACAGTCTTTACAAGAGGCGTCAGAGTGCGTTTCTGTGAGGAAAATTTTATTTCACCACATGTATAACAAATGTTATTCAACATATTTACACATTTTCGTGGCATTTTTACAAATTTTACACTAAAGAAAGCACTCGCGAACCAGAAATTTCGCATTAATTTGAGTAGAAACTACATGCAATTCACAGTCACAGCAACAGTGTCTATGTTTATGACTTACAAACAACTGAAGAGCATTTGTGGTTCAAATGGCTCTGAACACTGTGGGACTTAACATCTGAGGTCCTCAGTCCCCTAGAACTTAGAACTACTTAAACCTAACTAACCTAAGGACATCACACACATCCATGCCCGAGGCAGGACTCGAACCTGCGACCGTAACGGTCGCGCAGTTCCAGACTGAAGCGCCTAGAGCCGCTCGGTCACACCGGCCGGCAGAGTATTTGTGTGTTGTTGTTTGACAGGTGTGCCAACTCCCCCCCCCCCCCCCCCCAAAAAAAAAAATCCCCCAAATTCAAAATCATCACTCTGAAAAATGAAATGTCACTTTATCTTTAAAACAAGAGCTAATCTGTCATTTTTATGGTGATTTTTGAATTCAGCAGATGGAAATACATGTAAATTTACTATTTTTAAGCCCGAAACATTTTCATTGTTCCCCAGTGTCTCTGTACCACCTCCAATACTACCATGCTAAGGAAAACGCTCTGGTGTTGAGCTATAGTTCATGACAGCTTTACTTTTCTTCAATACATATTAAGAGCCCCAAGAACATAGGTTTCACAGACCGGATCTACAGAGCTAATAAAGTCCATTCTGAACTCGTAGGAGACACTCGCGCAATCCGATACAAAACTGCGGTCATCTGCTTCTCGATCATCAGTAAATCGCAAACCACTGACATATGTGTGGGGAAACGTATGTAGTGTAGCAGTGTCATTTTACCGTTCAATGTGCAGGTCAACCGTAAGGTTTCTTTGTGATACAACAGACGCTTCTGACTACGCAGACCCATTAATAAGCATCTGCTCGTTAGAGGTCTTTGTAGTAACACGCTTGTTTTATTAGAATTTTGGGTGTGACCCGTTAGACGTACTCTACAGTGGCGTTGTAGTTCGTTATATAGACGAATTTCGATGATATACTAAAAACTATTATTTCCGTCTGAGTCCTGTTGCAGTTATTCGTTTATTCGGTTTGTTGTCTGCTGTCTGCATTTCACTCCTCACATGCAGCCGCTATGCACCTCGCCGCGCGGGATTAGCCGAGCGGTCCAAGGCTCTGCAGTCATGGACTGTGCGGCTGATCCCGGCGGAGGTTCGAGTCCTCCCTCGGGCATGGGTGAGTGTGTGTTTGTCCTTAGGATAATTTAGGTTAAGTAGTGTGTAAGCTTAGGGACTGATGACCTTAGCAGTTAGGTCCCATAAGATTTCACACACATTTGAATATTTTATGCATCTCGGGCGAAGGCAATGCACACCCACTGGTTACGAACGATGCTGATCTACATTTACATCCACATCTACATCCATACTCCGCAAGCCACTTGACGGTGAGTGGCGGAGGGTACCTTGAGTACCTGTATCGGTTCTCCCTTCTATTCCAGTCTCGTAATGTTCGTGGAAAGAAGGATTGTCGGTATGCCTCTGTGTGGGGTCTAATCTCTCTGATTTTATCCTCATGGTCTCTTCGCGAGATATACGTAGGAGGAACAATATACTGCTTGACTCCTCGGTGAAGGTATGTTCTCGAAACTTCAACAAAAGCCCGTACCGAGCTACTGAGCGTCTCTCTTGCGGAGTCTTCCACTGGAGTTTTTCCATCATCTCTGTAACGCTTTCGCAATTACTAAATGATCCTGTAACGAAGCGCGCTGCTCTCCGTTGTCTCTTCTCTACGTCTTCTATCAACCCTATCTGGTACGGATCTCACACCGGTGAGCGGTATTCAAGCAGTGGGCGAACAAATGTACTGTGTAATCTACTTCCTTTGTTTTCGGACTGCATTTCCTTAGGATTCTTCCAATGAATCTCAGTCTGGCATCTGCTTTACCGACGATTAATTTTATATGGTCATTCCATTTTAAATCACTCCTATTGCCTACTCCCAGATACTTTATGGAATTAACTGCTTCGAGTTGCTGGCCTGCTATATTGCAGCTAAACAATAAAGGATCTTTCTTTCTGTGTATTCGCAGCACATTACACTTGTCTACATTGAGATTCAATTGCCATTCCGCGCACCATGCGTCAATTCGCTGCAGATCCTCCTGCATTTCAGTACAAAATGGCTCTGAGCACTATGCGACTTAACTTCTGGGGTCATCAGTCGCCTAGAACTTAGAACTAATTAAACCTAACTAACCTGAGGACAGCACACACATCCATGCCCGAGGTAGGATTCGAACCTGCGACCGTAGCGGTCACGCGGTTCCAGACTGAAGCGCCTAGAACCGCACGGCCACGCTGGCCGGCCCATTTCAGTACAATTTTCCATTGTTACAACCTCTCGATATACTACAGCATCATCCGCAAAAAGCCTAATTGAACTTCCGATGTTATCCACAAGGTCATTTATATATATTGTGAATAGCAACGGTCCTACGACACTCCCCTGCGGCATACTTGAAATCACTCTTACTTCGGAAGACTTCTCTCCATTGAGAATGATATGCTGCGTTCTGTTATCTAGGAACTCTTCAATCCAACCACACAATTGGTCTGATAGTCCATATGCTCTTACTTTGTTCATCAAACGACTGTGGGGAACTGTATCAAACGCCTTGCGGAAGTCAAGAAACACGGCATCTACCGGGGAACCCGTGTCTATGGCCCTCTGAGTCTCGTGGACGAATAGTGCAAATCTAGTCTCCAGAAAAGTCATTTTACTCGAACATAATACGTGTTCCAAAATTCTACAACTGATCGTCGTTAGAGATATAGGTCTATAGTTCTGCACATCTGTTCGTCGTCCCTTCTTAAAACGGGCGTGACCTGTGCCCTTTTCCAATCCTTTGGAACGCTGCGCTCTTCTAGAGACCTACGGTACACCGCTGCAAGAACGGGGCAAGTTCCTTCGGTACTCTGCGTAAAATCGAACTGGTATCCCACCAGGTCCAGCGGGCGTTCCTCTTTTGAGCGATTGTAATTGTTCTTGTATCCCTCTGTCATCTATTTCGCCGCGCGGGATTAGCCGAGCGGTCTGAGGCGCTGCAGTCATGGACTGTGCGGCTGATCCCGGCGGAGGTTCGCGTCCTCCCTCGGACATGGGTGTGTGTTTGTCCCTAGGATAATTTAGATTAAGTAATGTGTAAGCTTAGGGACTGATGACCTTAGCAGTTAAGTCCCATAAGATTTCACACACATTTGAACATTTTGAACATCTATTTAGATATCTACCATTTTGTCATCTGTGCGAAAATCTAGAGAAGGAACTGCAGTGCAGTCTTCCTCTGTGAAACAGCTATGGAAAAAGACATTTAGTATTTCGGTCTTTAGTCTGTCATCCTCTGTTTCAGTACCATTTTGATCACAAAGTGTGTGGACACTTTGTTTTGATCCACCTACCGCTTTGGCATAATACCAAAATTTCTTCATATCTCTCGCCCAAAAAAGCGGAGATCTTCCAATCAAACATCTGACATGCCACAGTCACCGCAGTTGCTGCTGCGTGAGCACGATTCACGAGCTGAGAATGCCTGCTTCCTGCGTTAGCGACATGGGATTTGGAGGATCCTCCAGGCACTGCATAGATGAAAACTGCTCAACCCGAGTTCTTGTGTCGCAGAAGTCGTTCAAGAACTGGTGCCGTACAGAAGTATGATAATTATGATGGCGCAGTTTCCTCACTGATTTTTTTATTGATTTTGTGGTAACAAAAAAATGGTTCAAATGGCTCTGAGCACTATGGGACTTAACATCTATGGTCATCAGCCCCCTAGAACTTAGAACTACTTAAACCTAACTAACCTAAGGACGTCACACAACACCCAGCCATCGCGAGGCAGAGAAAATCCCTGACCCCGCCGGGAATCGAACCCGGGAACCCGGGCGCGAGAAGCGAGAACGCTTGTGGTAACAAACTATTATCGCAAACCCCTTTGTTGAGTCGGGAGCCTGTCGTACCAGCTTCTGCTTTTGCTGGTGGTAATCTCTGCTTTCAACGATAGATTACTGCTTAAGAAGCAGCCCAACCACTTTACCCTATCTTCTACTACAAGGGACTACTGCCGTCGACATTCGTGCTTGGGCGCGTGTCTCTGTTTTCATTAATATGTTGGTTTTCACAAAGAAGACGTAAGACTACGAGGGCTGTTCAGTAGGAAACAAGATTAGGAATGAAGACGATTCCTTTTTAAAAATAAATTGTTCATTTTTGTTGGTAGTATCCTCCCAGCGATACACACTTTTCCCAAAGTGCCGGCCATTTTAACTCCTTCAAGGAATAGATATTATCAAACTCTCTAAAATACTCCTATCTTCGATGATGAGCTCAGTCAGCAGAATTTTCTACTTACGAAGCTGCTTCTTTGCACCTGGGAATAAGCAGAAACTGCAGGAGCCAAGTCAGGCAAAAACGGGAGATACATCTCCAGTTGAAAGTACTGGTGTGTTGTCGTGGTGAACATATACACCTTCGCCAAATGGGCGAATTTTTTTGCTGATTTGATCCAATATTTAACTGCAGAATCTCTCAGTGGATGCTTTTCTTCTTTCTAAGAAGTCTATTAATCTCATGCACGTTGCATATGAAAAATTGCCGGCGTTGCTTTTCAGCTAATGGGGCTGTTGTAGGGAAGCAGCCTACTCACGCCTTATAAAATTCACATCAGTCTTTCCATTGTGTGCCAGCCAGTTCGCTGTAACTAGCTCTGATGTCATAAATGTAGCGCAATACTTTAAAAAACAAGTAAATAACCTGAAACGTTTCTAGCATGTCAGGAGTAATACTAAATCAATATGTGTTGAATATCAGTTCAATAACTTTAACCATCTTCGAAATTTGGATGTTTTTTCTGTAAAAATCATTGGCGCAACAGAAAAGAGCTAGAAACTTAAAAATTTATGTTTAGATTCCTTTTGCATAATAATTTAATAGAAACAGTATTCTGGATCTCACAAATTAAAATTTTAGTTGAAATTCATGATTTTCTGGTTTTTGTCTTAGAAATTAAGGAAGCAAGATAGATTAAGTAGGCGAACAAATAAAGCTAGGATGCTTAAATTTAAGTAGAAGGGAGATCCGCTATAATCATAAAAATGTGAGAAGTTTCAACAGAATAACTATAGAACTATAGCTATAGCGTATCTCCAAAGAGCAAGTTCAGAGCTCGTCTACTGCGTGTTGTGTAATTAAATTAATTCTCTCGCCCAAAATATTTGACTTAGCCACGTCAGACTTTTATTATGATTACTTACTTGTGTGATGATTGCACTATTAAATTGAAAGCTTCATCGGCCATCAGCAAAGGAAGCAATGATTTATTCGATAACTTAAAGTGGTGCATTACTAGCCCAGCGGCTAGTCGGGAGAGCAGATTTGATCAGGCGTTCCCTTAGCCGTCCGCACCGCGGCTTTATGTGTAAGAACGCTGCACGAGAGGAGTAAAGGCCCTAGTTCTCTCCAGGCGCTGATTAGTGCACCACCTGTGCCGGGAGTCGCGTCACGTCGGTATCGTTGATATAAACAGCCTCGGATGCAGTAATAAGTTACTCGGGATACGCGTAACCATGAAATCGTTTTCGAGTGAAGTGTTAATTTTGGGATGACGTTAATGATCTATCTTTAGTTTGCGTATGTCGTATTTTGACATGCCGCTGCAGGACAGACATTCTACCATTATTAGCATGGCGTTTGATGAACATTATCATCAAATTATGCCGAGCATTCACTTAAACATTTAATTTGAACAGTTATAGTTGCATCATCACATAAGACTCTGAACTTCTCTGGTAGTTGGATTGTGTGGATTCTTTTTGGTCTGTGACTTTCAGAATATAGTGAACATTGTAGAGAGAATGGTTTTTGATTATGAATCCCAGACAATCTCCTAATTCCTCAGAGCTATAAGCTATAGCTATAAATGTATTTTTCAGATGAAGTGGGCACTAGGAATTCTAATTACAGGCTTCACGTTTTTCTAATCACTTTCTGGTTGCCAATATTGTAGTTAGAGAGCCAGTGTTGAGAACGGCAAACAACAGCATTAAATAAATGCAAGGAACATTAACAATTATTCCACCCGCCGCCTCACATATGGTGCATCGGCCGGGAATCGAAACTGAGTAAAAGTGAAAGTGATTTTTAAGTATACGGATTCAGGAGTGAAATGCGACACGCAACTGAGTAATGGAACAGTGATAGTGTTACGTGTGCATGTGGACGACGCAATTGGATTAACAACGCATTTGGATTGACGGAGCTGGCAGTGAGTCTAGCGGCGCTGCAGGCATCGCGAGAAGCCAGTTTCGCCTCACCGCAGTCGTCCGCCGGAGCAACCGGTGCCGCGCCTGCAGTTGCAGGCCACGCAAACACACAGCAGCCGTCGAAGTGCCGTCTGCAGTTCAACGCGCCGCGTCGCATCAGTAATCCTGTTACGCCGCGCTGGCAATGCCATATGTCGTGCAGAAGGAACTAAGTTAAGTGAAAAGCTGTTAATATTTTTACTAACCTGCACTAAAAGACTGTCGGCGATGGAACTGCCAGAAGAAACTGAGGTTAAACTTAAATCAGAACCTATGTCTGTTGAGGGAACTGTAAATCCAGACAACGGTTCAAGTGTAAATATACATGAAAATAGTAATGTTAAAGTGAAATATGAACTATTGTCTCCTGACAGTAGTGTGAAAAGGGACAATGATTCAATAATAGAGGCCCCTGTAGTAAAGCAGAATTCAGAAATTGTTAATTTATTGGATGATAGTTTATCTGATGAGTTAAAAACGAAACGGTCATCAGAGGTGGTAGAGTTTAAAAAGGATAAGTTAGATATGACTGATCAATCAGATGTTCCATTTCGTTTTGATGATTCTGGTATTGGAGCTAGTTTTTCGTCACCTGAGTGTGATAAAAACCAGCTAGTGAGCAATCCAAAGATACTGGGGCTATTGATTTAAATGTTATATTACAAGCAATAGCTACCAGTAATGCTAAAATGACAGCTGAATTAAAGTCTGAAATAACTGAGGTCAAAAGCAGTAATGCTGAATTAAAGTATGAGAGTGTGGGCAGCCAAACTAATTTTAATAAACGATTGGAGGTAATGGACAATACCTTCAAGGTTGGTTGCAATAAGTTGAAAGAGGATCTGGACAGTTTGAATTATAAAATTGATTACAATCATGAGGATATTAAGAAAAAGGTTGCTCAACAATTTTCTGAAATGTACAAAACAGTAAAATCCGAAGTTGCTGAGGTTCGCAAAGACTTCCAAATGGAAGATGCGAAGCTGGAGCACAAGTTAACAGAAAAGGTCGATGCGGAATCTGAGCTGTGCTCAGATAGGTTTAAAGATGTTAATATAAAAATAAACATATGTCAAGCAGAAGTAGATGCAATCAAAACTGATACTACTCATTTTGTGCAAAGGGTAGATAATGTTGAAATGAGAGTAGAAAATATTAGTACTAACTTTGCTAACATTGAGAGTAAAGTAGCTTCAGTAAGTTCTGGTAATGGTAGTATACAACAAGTTATAGCTGCAAACGCCGCATTTATCGGATGTCGGCAGTTCTTGCGGTTCGATCCAGATAAAAATATCCACCCGCTAGATTTCTGGAACGATTTTGAAGATGTGATTCCACCAAATTGGTCTGAACGAGAGAAAATCTCATTTATTAGAAGCCATTTAACAGGTGACGCCATGCGTTGGTCAACTGATGTTATGTTGAAGTGTAAAACATTAGCGGAATTTAAAACAGCTTTCATTAGCAAAAAGCCAAATGAAGTGTTGAGAGAATTTTGGAGTGGAAAATGCTTCAATGCAGGCAAGGAATCTATTAAAGAGTTTGCTAGGTCATTGTTTCACGTTTGTCACATTTGGCGGAAAAGCTGAAACCTGAAATGGTAATACTAGGTCTTGAAGCCAAACTGCCATGGTATTGGCAAACTAGAATTATATCTGCCCCTAGAGACAATCTTGATCGTTTCATTGAGTATTTGGAACGTGTAGAGCGTGTTGCTGCCAATTAGGAGCAAGCACGTAATAACAGAAATGGTAATAACACTAGTAGTCATTTTAAGAACGAGCAGAATGGCAATGTAAACATCAGAACAGTAGGTATTCGCCATCCTAAGAGAGGTAGGAATTGGAGAAATAATTATCAGAACCAACAATGGCATCCAAATGATAGTAATTTTGTTCCAAACAAAATTATGCAGGTAAACAACAGTGCGGAAAGCAATGCTGAGCCAGTTAACTATAATGGAAATAAAGGAAACAGTAGTAGGCCGAGGCAGGAAAACTAGTTCCCGTCTATGAGGACACTGGCGCTCACCAGGCGGTTACTTTTCCTAAGCCAGTAATTACAGTAATTGGTAAGACAGGTCAGAATACTCAGACTGAACATGTGGATGAGGGGTCGGTAGCATCTAAGGATACAGCAGAAATATTAGATCACTCACAGTATTTAATAGATACCATGTTAGAGACGCTTTCTAAGTGGGAAGAGAAAGAGAAGGCGCAGCAGTGTAATGGTAGGGAAGAGCTACAAAATACTGAATTGTCAGGTGAAGAAGCAGAAGAAATTCATGCTTATATTTACGATAAGGATGATGTGGTCTTATCTAAAGTGTCTGTGCAGGATGTTGATACTGTACTAATAGATTTAGGACAGGAGGTAAGTGAGAATGTAGAGGATAGCCTGTTGTGGGTCGATGAACCCAGTAGCTGTGACCAGTTGTCACTTGAGAAGGAACCCGACGATAATAGTAAAAGTGGTTTAGCTGTAACTAGTGTTATGCCCGGTCTGGAGGCGCAGAATCGCTCAGACTACAGTAATTTGGGTCATGTTCAGCAAACTAAATGTAATGAAGTCGTGCGGTGTTTCAATTTAAAATTAATAGACCGACTGGAAAAGGCAGCTGAAAATGTAATTCAGGAAACCACTACACACTTTGACCTAAATGTAATGAAGACAGATGTCGATAACTTTAGTTGGAGACAAATCCAAAAGGAACTATTGGATGGGTTTGAGGAACCCTGTACAACCTAGAATAAGCCACCCAATAATAATAGTGAATATGTTGGGTATCAATGTACGTTGTCTCTTAGACAGTGGAAGTGAGGTGAGTGCGATATCTCAGTCATTCTTTGATGCGTTACCTAGTAAAGACAAGCTTACCATAATGAGGGTATCAGGACTAAGAATAATTGGTGCTACTGGCAAGGTGTCAAAAACGGTAAAACAAGAAGCTTTGCTGCCCTTTAACATTAATGGTAATTTAATTGATCATCCATGCTTTATTGTAAATAATCTCAGTATTGAGGTTTTAATTGGCATAGATTTCTTGTCAAAATATCAGTGTTGTTGACTCTGAAAGAAGCCAGTTAAAATGGTCTTGCCGATAACCGTAGTAATTACGGTACCTTTTATTGGTAAACATGTAGTAACTAATGATGAAACTTGGGAGCTGCCTATACGAGTTCTGAAAAATAGGAGATATTGGGACGAAGGTGTTAATCTTAGTAAAAGTAAGCTAAACACAGAAGAAGAAGCAATTATTTTGGACAAGATAGAAGCTAAATTGCAGGAAATTGATAAAATTTCAGCTAATCAGAAGGAAGAACTGAGACAGGTTTTAAAAAGGCATCATAAGGTATTTTCAAATCGATATGGCGTGGTCAAAGGTTATGAATGTCAATTAAAGGTGAAACCTGCCCAAGTGTTTTTCAGGAAGCCATACCAAATACATGTAGCTAGGAAGGAGGTGGTTCGAAAGAAGATACAGAGAATGCTAGAGTGGGGTGTGATTAAAAAAGCGGTCAGTGAGTACAATAATCCTCTTGTTGTTGTACCAAAAAGAGACGGAAGTGTCGGATTGGTCTTGGACGCTCATTGGTTGAATGAAATAGTGGTTAGGGAAAGTGATAGACCGCAGAACATGGACGAGTTATCGCAAAAATTCTAGGGAGTAAGATTCTTAACCTCTATGGACATCATGTGTGGATATTGGAATTTGCCACTGGCGGAAAGCTCAAGGAAGTACACAGCTTTCTTGAACGGAGACTGTTACCAATACCGTGTGGTACATTTCGGACTTATTATCTTTGTTTGTGCCTTCGTACGTGTGATGTGCCATGTTTTGAGACCAGCCTTAATTAATAAAATCACAGTCTACGTAGATGATCTGTTAATAGCAACTCCTAACTGGGAGGAACACATAGTTTTATTAGAGGAAGTGTTAGAGGCTATTGAGAGAGGTGGCATGAAACTAAAGATTGAAAAGACAGAGTGCGTTAAAGAGGAAATAGGTTTCTTGGGATATATGATAAGTGGAAAAGGTATTCTGCCTGACCCAGGCAAGCTAGCAGTCATTGAAAAATTTGAGGCTCCCAGAAACAAGAAGCAGTTGAGATCGATGTTCGGTCTTTTCGGCTTCTATAGGCGTTTTGTTAGTGATCAAGCTTTTAATGCGCCCTGTCTTCACCTCCTGCTGAAAAAGAATACCCCTTGGGTTTGGACAGCGGAATGCCAACAGGCGTTCGAGGTGCTTAAACAATCTTTAATTACTAGTCCTATTTTACATCATCCTGATTTTGAAAAACCATTCTGTATGTCTGTTGATGCTATTGGCTATGGTATAGCTGTGGAGATATTCCATGTAGAAATAGAGAACGAACAAGAAGTGCACAAGACTATAGCTTTCGCAAGTCGATCTTTACAGGCAGCAGAGAGAAATTATGGCATCTCAGAACTGGAAGCATTGGCAATAGTATTTGGGGTACAGAAATTTGAGCAGTATCTATTAGGTCACAAGATAATTGTTTACAGTGACCATAAGGCGTTGACCTTTTTAAAGACCTGTAAGTTGAGGAATGCTCGTTTGGTAAGATGGTCATTGTATCTCCAGCAGTTTGATCTTGAGGTTAGATATATTCAAGGGAAAGAAATTTGGTAGCTGATGGGGTATCTAGAAGTGCGGAGCTATGTGATGACGCGGGAATTATAGCAACTGACCTAAGTGAAGTACGAATGCTTGCGTTGCACGAAGTAAAGGAAGAAAGTGCATTAAAGAGGGTGATTAAGAACTTGAGACGTGAGCAGAATGCAGATGACCTGCTGAAATTAGTGAAGAGCTATTTAGGAAATGCAAACTAGCCTAAGTTTTCGCAATACTATTGTCTGCATAAAGGTATTCTGTTTAGAAGGAAAAATGTAGGAGTTTCAGAGTGGAAGCTGTGCTTTCCCTCACAACATGTAGACTTACTAATCGACTATGTACACCTGAGGTATGGGCACTACGGTGCAAAGAAGTGCATTGCCAAATTAAAAGAGAGGGTTGTGTTTGGCAACATGTACCGCCGTGTTGCCAAGCGTCTGGCATCTTGTGTAGTGTGCCAGCAAGTCCGTGCTGCTAACACCAGCATACAAGGGGATATGCATTCAGTAGAGCCAACTGAAACCCTAGAATTACTGGCTTGTGATTTGTTTGGCCCTCTTCCTGCTTCGAGAGGTGGGTGCACCCATGTTTTTGTTGTTGTGGATGGATTTAGTAAATATGTTAAGCTATACCCAATCAAATGAGCAAATGCAAAAACGTTGGTAGAAAAGTTGGAAAAAGATTTCTTCGTGAACGTTGGCGTTCCGAAGAGTTTGCTGTCAGACAATGGGCTTCAATTTACTTCTGATAGATTTAAAGAATGTCTGGATAAGGCCGGAGTGAAACATCTGAAAATATCTGCGTATTTCCGCCAAGGAAATATGAGTGAACGTATTATGAGAGAATTGAACAGGCTTTGCAGGACTTATTGTGCTCGGAAACACTCAAGTTGGGCAGAGCACATGAAGTATTTTGAGAATGTAATTAACAACTTAAGGCATTATGCAACTGATTTTGCGCCTTGTGAATTGATGTTTGGCCAAGAACCACACAATGTGATTGCAGATATGGTAGAATTCCCTATTCTAGCGCAAATATCCACAGACGAAAAGAAGTTAAGGGCTAGGGCAAATATAAGGAAAAGAACATTAGAAAGAAAGAAGCGTCATGACGCAAAAGCTGTACCCACCAGTTTTGAAATAGGTCAGTTAGTCCCTGTCAAAACCAAGGAAAAATAAAAGAAAATAAATGCAGAAACAAAGAAATTCATGTTCGTATACCAAGGATCCTTCAGGATCATAGGAAAACCACATGCCAATGCATATAGGCTAGAGTACCCTAAGAGTAAAAAGCTATTCGGTCTCAGGAACGTGATCGACCTGAAGAAGTTCATAGGTAGTGAATGAATTCTGTAGGGAGGAGGTTGTTCTGTAACCTCTACACAGTGTGGCAGCTGTGCAGTCCCAGCTGTGTGAGATCTTCTTTCCCATTTCAGATTTCACTCTCTCTTCATCTTTTCCATCCACCTAAAATTTCGACCTCTTCTTTCCAACACATTAAATTTTCCGTTATGGTTATCATGCCAATAATAAAGTAATGAATTCTGTAGGGAGGAGGTTGTTCTGTAACCTCTACACAGTGTGGCAGCTGTGCAGTCCCAGCTGTGTGAGATGTTCTTTCCTTTTCAGGTCTTACCCATTCTTCATCTTTCCTACCTACCAAAGTTTCGACTCCTTCTTTGCAATACTAAAATTTTCTGTCATGGCTATCAAGCCATGAGTTCTGTAACCATTCTATCCACCGATTAGTGAAGAAAATACCTAATGTGACAAACCTAACAGTGACATAAGCAACAGAGAAGTATGATGTAATTAAGATTGAAAGGTATTTGAGTTACAAGTATGTATAGAACCTTGGTAATATTATAAGTACAAAATTGTTGTTTTATTGGAAATGGTCCACCAACAGTAATTTAAAAAGATATAAAAATTCGTGTACAAGCAGGATCTGAAGTGGCAGTGAAACCTATTGTATGCTGTAGAGCTAACTAATTAATAGTAAAAGAGATTGCTTAGTGTTATGAAAAATATGCAGATAAGTTGTAAGAATGAACTCACCTTGTGTAGCAAGGAATGGCAGTGTAATAGAATTGAACAGTGTTTGTGGTTGAGACGTGAAGGACACGTCCTTGAAGTATTTATAAGGTTGGAGCTGGCCGTTATTTGGTGTAGTGTGTGACAGGACACACCTACACGTATTGAGGTTATGAGTTGGAGGCGTGAATGAGACCATAGGTACCCTTATGTTAGGTGAGACAGAGCAGCTCATGGTGTCCTATAGGTTTAAGGAATTTAGCATGACGCTCGGCCATAATTACTTAATGCACTTTAGTGGTAGGTCGAGAGAGACTACCTGTGGTTTCAGCATCCAATCAAGTGGAAATGAATTGCAACGTGAGCAAACTGATCAGCTGCAATACACTATAGATATGAAATAAATGTGCTATCCTGTGCTTTAAATTTTAATGGAGTGAGTATTACTTAAGTTCTACACTAGCAAAGTAAGTAAGTACAGAATTGCAGATGTGGAACTGACACAGCAGCAGAGGACCAATAAGTGGATTTAGTAGTCAACTAAACGTAGTGTGTTTTGAACACTCAGAACTGTACTAATACCACAAGTTACTCACATGTACAAAGAAGCTGAGAAGACAACTACCAATCAAATATACTCATACTATCTCTAAGAATAAAGTAATCGAAGATGAGTCAGCTAAGTAAATAAAATACAAATGTATCAAGAATGTACTGAGCATTGGTTCAGTGTTCCGGCCCAGAAATAATAAATTGAGATTAAATAGGATTCATGATTGTATGCCTTGAGCATAAATTTTCTCTAGTACGTGACTACCGGCGTTTTGAGCCATTTGTTTACCGATTTTATGACAGTTAAGTATCCGCGAGAGTAAAATTGAAAAAGTTCTGTTAACTTTGTTCCAGTAACACATTGAAAGATAAAATGTATATATCCCCATTTCATTGTGACCCACCCTTACATATTAAGTGAACAGAGTATGAGGCACTCTTTTTGTTTGTTGTACAGGACAAACCAGATAATGGCAGCTGATAGCTGCGTGAAAGCGTGGAGTGACTTGGACACAACTCACAGTGACCCCTCCCCTTTCCCCATGTAATTTGTAGTGAACATGAAGGACGTACACCATAGCAACTTCCCCTCCTCTACCCTTGTGAATGGAAGTGTAGAACGCCAGCCTAAGTGGCTACAACCACGTGTGTAAAAATGAAATTGTCATGATTTGTGAAATTTTCTTTCAGGTGTAGAAAAGACTGCTAAGATATAATTATCTGTTTATGTATCATGAATAACTGTGTTATTTTCATTGAATTTGTGTATGTAAAAATATTTACAGACAATTTAATGGATTTAAGATTTTCATAATTTTACATATTTTTATGTGTTTGTCTGTCTAAGGCAATATGTATGCCAAAGTGTTTCATTGATTTTGCTTAAATTTTGAGTGATAATGTTGCTTAAGAGGCTGTGAACATGCCAGCAATTTAAATAATTGAAGTAAGTAATAAGTTTTCTTTTAATATTTCTATATGTTTACATTTCAATTTTAATTTTCATAGGGAGTTAAGCAGTACTCTTGTTTTCCTTTTCGTAATTAATTTTTTTCATTTACATTCAAAAAAATGAAGTAGATGGTGATGTAGGGAAGCAGCATACTCACGCCTTAGAAAATTCACATCAGTCTTTCCATTGTGTGCCTGCCAGTTCGCTGTAACTAGCTCTGATGTCATAAATGTTGCACTATACTTTAAAAATCAAGTAAATAACCTGAAACGTTTCTAGCATGTCAGGAGTAATACTAAATCAATATGTGTTGAATATCAGTTCAATAACTTTAACCATCTTCGAAAATTGGACGTTTTTTCTGTAAAAATCATTGGCGCAACAGAAAAGAGCTAGAAACTTAAAAATTTATACTTAGATTCCTTTTGCATAATAATTTAATAGAAACAGTATTCTGGATCTCACAAATTAAAATTTTAGTTGAAATTCATGTTTTTCTGGTTTTTGTCTTAGAAATTAAGGAAGCAAGATAGATTAAGTAGGCGAATAAATAAAGCTAGGATGTTTAAATTTAAGTAGAAGGGAGATCCGATATAATCTTAAAAATGTGAGGAGTTTCAACAGGATAACTATAGAACTATAGCTATAGCGTATCTCCAAAGAGCAAGTTCAGAGCTCGTCTACTTCGTGTAGTGTAATTAAATTAATTCTCTCGCCCAAAATATTTGACTTAGCCACGTCAGACTTTTATTATGATTACTTACTTGTGTGATGATTGCACAATTAAATTGAAAGCTTCAACGGCCATCAGCAAATGAAGCAATGATTTATTCGATGACTTAAAGTGGTGCATTACTAGCCCAGCGGCTAGTCGGGAGAGCAGAATTGATCAGGCATTCCCTTAGCCGTCCGCACCGCGGCTTTATATGTAAGAACGCTGCGCGAGAGGAGAAAAGGCCCTAGTTCTCTCCAGGCGCTGATTAGTGCACCACCTGTGCCGGGAGTCGCGTCGCGTCGGTATCGTTGATATAAACAGCCTCGGATGCAGTAATAAGTTACTCGGGATACCCGTAACCATGAAATCGTTTTCGAGTGAAGTGTTAATTTTGGGATGACGTTAATGATCTATCTTTAGTTTGCGTATGTCGTATTTTGACATGCCGCTGCAGGACAGACATTCTACCATTATTAGCATGGCGTTTGACGAACATTATCATCAAATTATGGCGAGCATTCACTTAAACATTTCATTTGAACAGTTATAGTTGCATCAGCGCATAAGACTCTGAACTGCTCTGGTAGTTGGATTGTGTGGATTCTTTTTGGTCTGTGACTTTCAGAATATAGTGAACATTTTAGAGAGAATGGTTTTTGATTATGAATCCCAGACAATCTCCTAATTCCTCAGAGCAATAAGCTATAGCTATAAATGTATTTTTCAGATGAAGTGGGCACTAGGAATTCTAATTACAGGCTTCACGTTTTGCTAATCACTTTCTGGTTGCCAATATTGTAGTTAGAGAGCCAGTGTTGAGAACGGCAAACAACAGCATTAAGTAAATGCAAGGAACATTAACAATTATTCCACCTGCCGCCCCACACCGTCCTCCACGTCTTCAGAGTAGTTTCATCAGGACCAACAGATTGTTTCGCCTGTCAGTCTGAGTCCAGAGTTCAATGATGAATGAGTCTGTTCGACTGTTACTACTCGGTCCAAAAATTCCTTCGGACCTAGCTCAAAATGATCGAGACACGACAGGAAAGTTGAAAGGCACACCCGTTTGTTACTCACCGTCAGCTGTGAACATCGCATACTTGGCATGTAAAACAGTAATTCCCGTTCCTGTCGATACACCTATGGCCTCTCCTAGTTACGGCACTTTCATTCAACTATCAGTGGACTTCCTCAGCCACCACATATGTGGGCCGTCCTGGGCGATACTCATCAAAAACGTATGTTCGATCACATGTAAATTTGTTTAACCATTATCGAACCGTTGTCGCTGATGGCAAAGGGATCTCACAAACAACATCACACTCCACCAGCCTTCGTCATAAGTTTCCCAGTTTTTTTTCAGTCGACAGTCTTTTTACTGTTTTTATACTATCATCCTCCGATTACTCTCTTGCGCCAATCTCTTCACCTCAGAGTAGCACTTGCATCCAACATCCTCAGTTATTTGTTGGATATATTCCAACTTCTGTCTTCCTGTACAGCTTTTATCCTCTACAGCTCCCACAAGTACCATGGCTATTTTTTCTTGACGTCTTAACACGTGTCCTGTCATCTTATCCCTTCTACTTGTCAATGTTTTCCACATGTTCCTCTTGGCGCCGATTCTGTGGAGAAGCATGCCACTTGTTATCTGTCGACGTACTCGTCAACATCCTTCTCTTATCAAACTCTTCGATTCTTTTCTTTCTTTGGCTTTCCCGCAGTCAATTATTCACTTGCATACAATGCTGCCCTGGACTTACTTTATCAGAATCTTCTTCCTCAAATTGGAGCCTATGTTTAATACTAATTGAATCCTTTCAGCTAGGAATGCCTGTTTTTCCTTTTCAGGCCTGTTTTTATATCCTCCTTACGTCGTACATCAGTGTTATTTTATTCCCAAGAAAGCAGAATTCCTTTGCTTGGTCTACTTCACAGTCCTGAATATTAATGTTTCGTTTATTGCTAATCTAGTTTGTGCTACTCATCATTATTTTCGTTTTTCTTCGGCTTACTCTCAATCCATAGAGTGCGCTCATTTCACTGTCCTTTCCCAACTACAGATCTATTAACATTTCCTCACTTTGACCGAAGAGAGCAATATCGTTAGCGAATCTTATCAATGATATCCTTTCTGCCTGAATTTTAATTACACTCTTGAACCTTTCTGTTTTTTCCGTCAGTGCTTCCTCGATGTATAGAGTGAACAGTAAAGGGCGAAAGATTACATTCCTGTCTTATACAATTCCTAAATTGAGCACTTCGTTGCAACAGAAAAAAAGGAAAACTTTTGAACTATACTGCGCTTCCAAAACTCGATATAAAACTCGTAACGTAACTTGGCTAACAAATCCTAACTAATCTATAAATCACTGTCATTTTTGCTGTAGCATACTCTGACAGATTTTTGCACACGATCGTACCAACGTTCAATAGAAACGATGTCTGAAGTCAATCGTCAGTGCTTATGGAACCAATATCGTAAACACTTTGCCGGCATAATAGCCGATTAATAAGCTACAATTTAGCTTAGTAATAGAATCTTCGTTAGCATATGTGAATTCTCACACACGCACATCGAGTTTAGTTTTCAAATTAAGAAGAACAGCATTGAAATGTTGCCCATCGGCTCTTGCATGCGCATGCCCTTCCTTCAGTATCCAAATGCGTACTTCAGGAGCCAGGGAAGAACGAAACGAACAAGCGTGGAATCATGTACGCAGTCTTGATTTCCGTCACACTTTGTGATGAGTCGCCGTTGTAACATATGATAACTAGCGTGGTGTCGTGGAAGGAGTTGATAGTAGCGAAGATTTTTAGTAGAGCAGCCGATGAATCGGCCTGATAAGTAAGTCAAAAGCCTAATGCTGCATCATCAAATAAACTCTGAAATTAGTTATTAGGTCTAGAACTTCGCTTCTGCCGTTTTTCTTGAAGTTCGAGGCTTTATTATGAAAAACGTACAAAAAATCTGCGATTCAAAGTGTTGACTCTCGCTGGCCGCTACCTTCTCCCATCTCTCGGGCAGCATACGAATCCTTGACGAAAGAACTCGGCGCCTTTTGAGGAGCTCCATGAATCGAACCAATTTTGCTCGTGCGCGTATGAGCAGGAGTGCTGGCTAGCCAGGTTGTCTGCTTCTGATTGAAAAAGATGTAGTCTGAGGGAGCAATGTATGGAGATTATGGCGGGTGGGGTAGGACTAACAATTTAAACTTTTCAAAGTAGGTTTTGACGGGCTTTGGGACACGGAGTCGTGTGTTGTCATGATGCAAAATCAACTTATCATACTTATCTGTGCATTGTGGCCATTTGTCTTTCAGTGTACGGCTCAAACGCCTGAACTGTTTTCGTTAACGACCTCTTGTGATTGTTGCCGTCGGTTTCAGTAGTTTCGAAAACCTTCTCTCTTCCTCCGCTATGTCGACCATCGACGTCAAAATGACCGTTCCTGAAACGGTGAAACAATTCTATGCACCTTATTTCACTAATAGGTGACTCACCATAGGTCCTTCCCAGCTTTTATGAGCAGCCGTAGATTTCTTCTTGTTAAAGTAGGAGCATTGGGATCGCAAATTGACATACTTAATCGAGAATAACTTCATGATACAATCACAAATTGACTAATACGAGGGTTGCCCAGAAAGTAATGCACTGCAATTTTTTTCACCCGAAAACAATGCTACGAATGTGAAACGTTGTGTATGTATTATCCGAAGTCTCATGAGTGAGCGCGACAAGTTTCCATCACATCCGACTGATAGCGCAGCTGCAGGACAGTTTCAAAATGGCGTCAGTAGGTGATGTACTTACAAGAAACGTGCCGTCATTGAATTTCTCACTGCAGAGAAAGGAACTGTGGGGAATGTTCACAAACACTTGCGGAACGTGTACTGAGCATCTGCTGTCGACAGAACTATAGTTAATCGCTGGGCGCGGAGGGTGAGGTCATCAGAAGGCGGTTCGCCGGAGCCCCACGATTTGCAGCTGTCGGGGAGACGATCCAGGGCTGCCTCACCTGACAGCCCTGACTATCCCTCTCAGACTTCCTCTTGTATAGTCCATTACAGGATGCCATTTGTGGAAGACATTTTGAGGACAATGAGGTGATTCACACAGTGAAGCACTGACTCCGCCACCAGGACAAGGATTGTCACAGACAGGGCACACACACCCTTCTTTCCCGCTGGAGGAAGGTCATAGAACGGGATGGAGATTACGTGGAAAAGTAGGGTGTGTAGATACAACACCATTCTTTCGTGTGTCTAATTCTCATTATGGTCACTAAAGAACTGTTTAAGAAGGAAAAAATATGCTGTGCATTACTTGTGGGCAACATTCATATTTTTATGACGTTATATTCACAAATGACTAGGCTTTTTGTATGACACTTACGACCTACCACCTGCACCACCACTTGCTGCTACTGCCATCTATTGCAAAACGGAGAAAGCAAAGTTGTACACCTAATATATAACTGGTTTAGTTGGTGTAATTCTTTTTGATGATGCAGAACATAAAGTTATTGGCCCAGACTGTGGCAATATAATTTGGTGTATAACTCATTGCTAGATAATTGGATCATTTCGTATTACGTCATTTACCTACTACTGAGTGGACCAGGGAATTCAAAAACTTTTTCTTATTAATGGAACATATATGTTCAATAGAGATTCTAGTCAGGGACAATATAGGAAAGAAAATAATGTACTGAAGGGAATCGGTTTGTGGTTCGCGACTTCGTAGAAACATCCAGTTTATCACAAATAATTAAATGAACGCTCTCAGAATTCTAAGAGTAAACCACGCTGTGATCCTCTACGCTTCTCTTGCAGCGTCTGCCACTGGAGTTGTATGAGCATCTCCGTAACGTTTTCTCGCTCAATAAATGATCCTGAGACGAAATACTTTGGATGTTTTCATTTACTCTACCAATCCTACATGGTACGGCTCCCTGACTGACGAGCTAGTTATGATTATGTGCGCAAGGCGTTCATACGTAGAATGAATGACAATTTGCGTAATTTAATATTAAGTAAAGCTATAAGCTAATAAACAGTCTTACTCAAGCTTCATGACTTGCATGATGCCTCGCAAGAATGACTGTCCGATTCTATCTTGCAGCGCAGAAATCTGTTCTATGTTGGGAAACGCGTCATTGATTTTGGCTTTCTACTCAGATCCCGTGCTCGCTGGAGTAATGAATACCAAACGGAAGTCAACCACCAAAGAAAGAAAACCAACTAACAGTAGAGCACACCAGTCACGCAACAGATACCCTGAATATTTCTATGTATCGAGTACACAGATTGTTGGTGTGTATCGACAACCATACAACATAACGAAAACAAGCAGCTGTTCAATGCCATTAAAAATGCTAAACGCTCTTACTGGCCAATTATCCTATACAGGTCTTAATCTCTGAATTATACACACGTATGGAAGGTAGGATCATTGGTAAACAAACCATCACAAAGAATACGTTGAAGTTTCAAGTAATTGTTGTCCTTGTGCCATTTACATTTTGGTGAACGAACCACTACACAAAATACGTTCAAGTTTCAAATAATTGTTGTCCCAGTGCCAGCATCCTCTGGAGGTGGTGAAACGCCCTGCTAAACCCGCAGGACAGGACAGGTAGTTGGAATTGTGGAAAGGGGCCAAAATAAGCTGCTGTCAGTTACACTAGAACACATATAACTTTATTTATTGGACAAAACATTACATACAAATTCTTGAACTTAGTTATCGGCTGAATACGCCACACTGTCTTATGCCTTAAGGGCACAACCACTTTAATTTAAAAAAACAAAAACGGCTAAGAGCCATTAACTCAAAATTCAGACGCCAAAGGGAATACTTAGAAGGCAGAAGGCCTCACGTTAAGTACTATAATTTGGCTCAAGGCCCAAAAATCTAACACTTGAAAAGCAACAACCGTAATTTAAAGACGGATGAAGGCCCATGATCTAAGACTCAAGGTAAAATTAAATAAAAAAACACAAGGCAGAAGGCCTTATCTTCAGTTAGACTGAAGGCCTCAAACAGTCTGATGGTCGAAAGACAAAGATCCTTAATTTTGAAACGGCTGAAGGCCCATGACTTGAAACACAACTAAAATAATTTTTAGTAGGCAGAAGACCCAAGGATTTATCTTTGAAGAATGTATTAATCAGGCTGAAGGCCCAAACACTCCAATACGTGACAAGCAAGGAACTTTAATTTTAAAACGTCTGAAGGCCCATGACTTAAAACACCACCAAAAACAATTCAAGCTAAATTCAAAACCATTGGCTATGAGCCATACAAATACACACAACAGAGAATAAGAAAAGGCAGTGCAGCTAACGGCGCTCAGAAGTTTCGGGGGTCGGCCAGCACTTGAAATACTAACGTCCACTTAGGGGAGACAGGCAATCAGCCCAACCATTCTCGATCCGACGACAACCCAACCAACAGTCAGTCAACGGACCCGCTGACTAGTTAACTTGGGCTTCTTTCAACTAGCACACTACCAGGAGTTCAGTGCGAAACGTAAAAGGCATAGACATGCACACCCAAGCACACATTAAGCTGTCAAACTACACACCATGCTGGACAGTGACAACAATGTGAGGAAAGGACACTGCCTGAATTTACGTCAACGGCCAGGGCAGGTAACCGGAACGTTAACGGCCACAAAGCAGAAAATCCCGCTGGTGCACTTCAATTGCAAATAACCAAATACAGTTAGACTCCACTGGACAGTGGCTAAGCCTTCGCCAACTCGAACACACACGTTGTTGCTTGCGGGAATGTCTCAACAGCCAACAATGAGAACCAGATGGCACAATGTGAACAGTCTTGACTTGCTGATAAATTAAATCCAAACTCAACTTTCGTGTCCAGGATCGGTGGCCACAGACCCCGTAGCAATCGGAACAGCCCCACACACTCCGACACTGTGTAGAGACCGCCAGCGGGCCCAGCCAAACCACATCCTGCGGAGATTTGCTCGCTGCTCCACGCCAACCTACCGACTCCCACACATCAGCACGGAGACAGCACTAAAATAACTGAGCAGTCGACATCACAAGCTACACACAGTTTCACGAACACTTGCATGAAGAACTATACAATACTAATGGCAGCGACTGTGCAATAACAAGGACGAATCACGAGTCGGCAAATGCAGGCAACCCATAAGCGATCGCCGGCCAACATACACGTCGTCCGACAACCAAGCTGGTCCGCACTCAAGTGGTACGTATCGGCAACCGTCGGACGAGTCATGGCTGTCTGGACCTCTCTGCAGCCGCGCCCCGACTGAACTTCTACCGTGTCCTAAGTCAAACACTGCCAGGTCTGACCTGCACTGCTAGCGCCTCCCAGCTTACTGTCAAATCCGAACTCCTTGAACACATGACAACTGGGAAGGAATAGCGGTCAGCAAAGATAATACGCCAGGGCTTATATCGATAAGTGCCGCTGCTGCCGCTCACTGGCAGGCAAGGCGGCAACTCAGTGACACCAGTACCGGTAATTGAAATTAACATAACGAGGTGGTAGTACAGTAAAAACAAGATGTCAGATGAGATATGGCACGAACACGAGCCACGCACGGCTCAGGCGGTACGTTTGTAGTTGTATTCCTGTAGTACCCTCCACCTGTGCTACAAGTGCCACTTGTCGTGTCCTGGTTGACGATGTATTACAGAAACTTTCCATCAGATCATCCAGAAAGTTCTGTGAACTCACGCTATACCAGCCAACATTCTCAGGACGAACACCGATATTCGAAAGAAGGGCAACAGTCTCTTCCACTACCCCTTTGCTCTACCTTAACACACCATCATATGAGTGAGCTCAAACATTATTGCCGTGAGTAATAAGGATAATGGGCAAGAGGCATTACATGTTGTTCAATAGTGTGTGGATAATCTGATGATTTGGGTCTGACAGAAGGCGGAATAGGGTAGTCAGTGAATTTTCGATGGACACCGATCTGGATGACGCAGTTTTCAGTGCATCTGCCTAGTAAGCAGGAGGCCTGGGTTCAAATCCCGGTCTGGCCTAAATTCCTTTATGTCTTGATTCATAGTGGCTGCTGGATCCAAACATACCATTTTGCATCACCTCGGTTCCGAGAGTTCCACAACCTGTACAGAAAATAGGAATAGAGATCAACATAAACACCATTTCCACCCTTTTTATTGTTCATGAAAACCACACATTGCATGTTGTGCCATCGTACAGTGAGACCTTCAGAGGTCGTAGTCCAGATTGCTGTACACACCGGTACCTCTAATACTCAGTAGCACGTCCTCTTGCATTGATGCATGCCTGTATTCGTCGTGGCATAGTATCCACAAGTTCATCAAGGCACTGTTGGTCCAGATTGTCCCACTCCTCAACGGCGATTCGGCGTAGATCCCTCAGAGTGGTTGGTGGGTCACGTAGTCCAAAACCAGTCTTTTCAATCTATCCCAAGCATGTTCTATAGAGTTCATGTGTGGAGAACATGCTGTCCACTCTAGTCGAGCGATGCCGTTATAATGAAGGAAGTCATTCACAAGATGTGCACGACGGGGGCGCGAATTGTCGTCCATGAAGACGAATGCCTCGCCAATATGCTGCTGATATGGTTGCACTATTGGTCGGAGGATGGCATTCACTTATCGTACAGCCGTTACGGCGCCTTCCATGACCATCAGCGGCGTAAGTCGGCCCCGCATAATGCCACCCCAAAACGTCAGGGAACCTCCAACTAGATGCACTCGCTGGACCGTGTGTCTAAGGCGTTCAGCCTGACCAGGTTGCCTCCAAACACGTCTCTGACGATTGTTTGGTTGAAGGCATTTGCGACACTCATCGGTGAAGAGAACGTGATGCCAATCCTGAGAAGACCATTCGGCATGTTGTTGGGCCCGTCTGTACCACGCTGCATGGTGTCGCTGTTGCAAAAATGGACCTCGCCATGGACGCCTGGAGTGATCTTGTGTTTCATGCAGCCTACTGTGCACAGTTTGAGTCATAACACGACGTCTTGTAGCTGCACGAAAAGCATTGTTCAACATGGTGGCGTTGTCCTCAGGATTCCTCCGAGCCATAATTCGTAGGGAGCGGTCATCCACTGTAGTAGTAGCCCTTGGGCGGCCTGAGTGAGGGATGTCATCGACAGTTCCTGTCCCACTGTACCACCTCCATGTCCAAACAACATCGCTTTGGTTCACTCCGAGACGCCTAGACACTTCCCTTATTGACAGCCCTTCCTGGCACAAAGTAACAAAGCGGACGCGATCGAACAGCGTATCGACCGTCTAGGCATGGTTGAAGCACAGACAACACGAGCTGTGTACCTACTTCCTGGTGGAATGACTGGAACTGATCGGCTGCTGTCGGACCCTCTACGTCTAATAGGCGCTGCTCATGCATGGTTGTTTACGTCTTTGGGTGGGTTTAGTGTCATTTCTGAACAGTTAAAGGGACTGTGTCTGTGATACGATATCCAGTCAATATATACTGGATGGTCCACTGATAGTGACCGGCCCAAATATCTCACGAAATTAGCATCAAACGAAAAAACTACAAAGAACGAAACTCGTCTAGCTTGAGGGGGGAAACCAGATGGCGCTATGGTTGACCCGCTAGATGGCGCTGCCATAGGTCAAACGGATATCAACTGAGTTTTGTTTAAATAGGAACCCCCATTTTTATGACATATTCGTGTAGTACGTAAAGAAATATGAATGTTTTAGTTGGACCACTATTTTCGCTTGGTGATAGATGGCGCTGTAATAAGTCACAAACGTATCACGTAACATTCCACCAGTACGAACGGTATTTGCTTCGTGATTACTCCTGTTAAAATGGACCGTTTACCAATTGCGGAAAACGTCGATATCGTGTTGATGTGTGGCTATTGTGATCAAAATACCAAACGGGCGTGTGCTATGTGTGCTGCTCAGTATCCTGGACGACATCATCCAAGCGTCCGGACCGTTCGCCGGATAGTAACGTTATTTAAGGAAACAGGAAGTGTTCAGTCACATGTGAAACGTCAACCACGACCTGCAACAAATGATGATGCCCAAGTAGGTGTTTTAGCTGCTGTCGCGGCTAATCCGCACATCAGTAGCAGACAAACTGCGCGAGAATTGGGAATCTCAAAAACGTCGGTGTTGAGAATGCTACATCAACATCGATTGCACCCGTACCATATTTCTATGCACCAGGAATTGCATGGCGACAACTTTGAATGTCGTGTACAGATCTGCCACTAGGCACAAGAGAAATTACGGGACGATGACAGATTATTTTCACGCGTTCTATTTAGCGACGAAGCGTCGTTCACCAACAGCGGTAACGTAAACCGGTATAATATGCACTATTGGACAACGGAAAATCCACGATGGCTGCGACAAGTGGAACATCAGCGACCTTGGCGGGTTAATGTATGGTGCGGCATTATGGGAGGAAGGATAATTGGCCCCCATTTTATCGATGGCAATCTAAATGGTGCAATGTATGCTGATTTCCTACGTAATGTTCTACTGATGTTACTACAAGATGTTTCACTGCATGACAGAATGGCGATGTACTTCCAACATGATGGATATTTGGCACATAGCTCGAGTACGGTTGAAGCGATATTGAATAGCATATTTCATGACAGATGGATTGGTCGTCGAAGCACCATACTATGGCCCGCACGTTCACCGGATCTGACGTCCCAGGATTTCTTTCTGTGGGGAAAGTTGAAGGATATTTGCTATCGTGATCCACCGACAACGCCTGACAACATGCGTCAGCGCATTGTCAATGCATGTGCGAACATTACGGAAGGCGAACTACTCGCTGTTGAGAGGAATGTCGTTACACGTATTGCCAAATGCATTGAGGTTGACTGCCATAATTTTAAGCGTTTATTGCATTAATGTGGTATTTACAGGTAATCACGCTGTAACAGCATGCGTTCTCAGAAATGATAAGCTCACAAAGGTACATGCATCAAATTGGAACAACCGAAATAAAATGTTCAAACGTACCTACGTTCTGCATTTTCATTTAAAAAACCTGCCTGTTACCAACTGTTCATCTAAAATTGTGAGCCATATGTTTGTGACTATTACAGCGCCATCTATCAGAAAGCGAAAAAAGTGGTCCAACTAACATTCATATTTCTTTACGTACTACACGAATATGTAATAAAAGGTGGGGGTTCCTATTTTTTAAAAAAAACGCAGTTGATATCCGTTTGACCTATGGCAGCGCCATCTAGCGGGCCAACCATAGCGCCATCTGGTTTCCCTCTTCAAGCTAGACAAGTTTCTTTCTTTGTAGTTTCTTCGTTTGACGCTTATTTCGTGAGATATGTGGCCCAGTCACGATCAATGGTACACCCTGTATATATACACACGTTTGTGCAGGATGGAGCACGTCCACACCGTGCAGCGGACGTCTTTGATTTTCTAGCATTCACTGGAGATGATGTGGAATGGCCCTCTTATAGTCACGATGTCAAGCCTTGTGATTATTTCTAATGGGCTTTTCTGAAGGACATTGTTCAGTCGTGCATCTGCAACACTCTAAGATGTTGGCACTGCAATTTCCAAAGCGATTCATGCAGATTGAAATAATGTTCTTCGGGAAGTCATCATGGATTTCAGTTAAAACACCTACGAACTCATTGCTGCATAAGGAAAGCAATTTGAAAACATTGGAAGCTGAAGAAGTGAATTAAAATTTGTCCTGCGGCTGGGACTGGAACCCGGGTCCTCTTCTTTACTAGGCAGATATGCTGACCATTACACCACCACAGCAAGATAGCCAACATAGCTGCATGGACTATCCAAGTCAATTACCCTCCACAACACAAACTCCAATTCACATCCCCCCTTATATTGCCATTATTACCAGGGCTCTCCGACATTGGAATAGCACCCCAGCATTGGACGTAAGGGGGATGTGCTTCCAACGTTATCGTAGATAAATTAGAGACTTAAATGTCTCAGGGAAAATTTAATTTAAGAATTAAATTTCAGATACTTTGCTATAGCATAAATACAACAACAATAACTCACCACCTCATGTTATGCTGTGGTACACAACACCTATTTTGCGCCACTCTGTATGAGGAGGATTATTAGAAAATGAATAAAAGCGGAAGTACAGCGTACTCTGCAAGCTTGCAAGTATTCAAGAGTTCTCTAGTAACAGGAACAGCAAAGTACAGAGAGTACGTTTTCCTTGTAATACCAGTTGTTACAGATGGGTCAGAAGTGTGGATGATACACGCGGATACAAAAGAGCTAAGAGAATTTGAAGACCAATCCTGCAAAAGGTGTATGTACCTGAAGAGAGACAAACTATTGGAGAATAAGGTATAACCATGTACTGCATCAACTTAAGCTAGGAAAAATACAGTTAAATTTATGAATTCTCAGCGAACACGCTGGTTAGTACACATGGTAAAGATGCCAGATGATCAGATGTCCAAAAGGAAGAGCCACTAGCAGGAAGCAGGAAGGGCCGACAAAGAGCACTTTGGATGGGCAATGTGTAGGCCGACTTTGCCAAGATGAAAATCTGAGGGTGCGGGTAGAAAGCAGAAATGTATGGAGGCAGACTGTTGAACGAGGCAACGCCGATAAAGGATTGTTGTACTCGAGGAGAAAAAAGAAAAGAAACGTGGTTCCCAGAAGCATTTGCTATGGTTGAGAAGTTGAAGCACGCTAAATAATATCCGTCCTTCCTCCCGTCATCTCAGTTACAAACTATCTGCCTCTTCCTTTGTCAGTGAAAGCCCCTATCCATCCATTCCCTGCCTAACTACAATCTCACATACCTCCTAATGTATATCCCGTATCTTCATCCTTCCCAATACTCCATCATTTCTCGTATCACTTCCTGCCCAATCCCGTCTGCATCCAGACACCTCAAACGGATTTAAAGAGTACGCGCATCACCTAATCGAGCTCAGATATTCATTTTCATTATACACTACTGGCCATTAAAATTGCTACACCACGAGACGTGAAATTTAACCGACAGGAAGAATATGCTGTGATATGCAAATGATTAGCTTTTCAAAGCATTCACAAAAGGTTGGCGCCGGTGGCGACACCTACAAAGTGCTGACAAGAGGAAAGTTTCCAACCGATTTCAAATACACAAACAGCACTTGACCGGCGTTGCCTGGTGAAATGTTGTTGTGATGCCTCGTGTAAGGAGGAGAAATGCGTACCATCACGTTTCCGACTTTGATAAAAGTCGGATTGTAGCCTATCGCGACTGCGGTTTATCGTATCGTGACATTGCTGCTCGCGTTGGTCGAGAGCAAATGACTGTTAGCAGAATATGGAATCGATGGGTTCAGGAGGGTAATACGGAACGCCATGCTGGATCCCAACGGCCTCGTATCACTAGCAGTCAAGATGACAGGCATCTTATCCACATGTCTGTAACGGATCGTGCAGCCACGTCTCGATCCCTGAGTCAACAGATGGGGACGTTTGCAAGCGAACAACCATCTGCACGAACAGTTCGACGACGTTTGTAGCAGTATGGACTATCAGCTCGGAGACCATGGCTGCGGTTACCCTTGACGCTGCATCACAGACAGGAGCCCCTGCGATGGTGTGGTCAACGACGAACCTGGGTGCAGGAATGGCAAAAAGTCATTTTTTCGGATCAATCCAGGTTCTGTTTACAGCAACACGATGGTCGCATCCGTGTTTGGCGACATCGCGGTGAATGCACATTGGAAGCGTGTATTGTCATCGCCATACTGGCGTATCACCCGGCGAGATGGTATCGGGTGCCATTGGTTACACGTCTCGGTTACCTCTTGGTTGCATTGACGGCACTTTGGCCAGTGGACGTTACATTTCAGATGTGTTACGACCCGTGGCTGTACCCTTCATTCGATCCCTGCGAAACCCTACATTTCAGCAGGATAATACACGACCGCATGTTGCAGGTCCTGTACGGGCCTTTCTGGATACAGAAAATGTTCGACTGCTGTCCCGGCCAGCACATTCTCCAGATCTCTCACCAATTGAAACGTCTGGTCAACGGTGGCTGAGCAACTGGCTCGTCACAATACCCGAGTGACTACTCTTGAGGAACTGTGGTGTCGTGTTGAAGCTACATGGGCTGGTGTACCTGTACACAACATCAAGCTCTGTTTGACTCAATGCCCAGGCGTATCAAGACCGTTATTATGGCCAGAGGTGGTTGTTCTGGGTACTGATTTCTCAGGATCTATGCACCCAAATTGCGTGAAAATGTAATCACATGTCAGTTCTAGTATAATATATTTGTCCAATAATGGTTCAAATGGCTCTGAGCACTATGGGACTTAACATCTATGGTCATCAGTCCCCTAGAACTTAGAACTACTTAAACCTAACTAACCTAAGGACATCACACAACACCCAGTCATCACGAGGCAGAGAAAATCCCTGACCCCGCCGGGAGTCGAACCCGGGAACCCGGGCGTGGGAAGCGAGAACGCTACCGCACGACCACGAGATGCCGTGTAACTTCTTCTCGAATGAAATGATAATTAAAGCGACACCCTAACTGCAAACAGGCGTTGATATACATCACTGGGGACATGTTGAAAATGTGTGCCCCGACCGGGACTCGAGCCCGGGATCTCCTGCGTATATGGCAGACGCTCTGTCCATCGGAGCCACCGGGAGCGCAGAGGATAGCGCGTCTGCAGGGACTTATCCCTTTCACGCACCCAGACAGGGTGTCGATTTAATTATCATTTCATTTTTATTGCTATAAATCTGTGTTATTATATATTTTAATTGTATTAATCAAATGCAGAAGGTCAGCAACGTGGCCACTTGTATTCCACCAACGCCCCTCGTGGGTGAGTGTAAAGAACAGATAACTAAAACACAAAAACAAGAAAAAAAACGATTTATCTTCCCCTTAATTTCTACTCCTGCCACTGTGTGGCATATTTGTGGATATATTCTCCTAACTCTGAAACAACATACAAAGCATTGCCATTCCAAATTAACCACTGTTTTCTTTCGTGAAAGCTACATTCTTTTACGAATTATAGGACCGATTAAGAAACTCCATTAGTCTACATCGCACTTTTGTAATTCTGTTTTGTGTAATTTCATCTTCTACTTCTCGCTGATGTGTTTCGACCCGCACAAACTTTTTCTCGTTTCGCGCACAGCCCCCTGGTCCCAGCGCGTGAAGTACCGCCAGAGTTAGCGAGGCGTCCGACACTCGGCTCACGTCTCGCCGTTCCCGCAGGGAGCCGGCAAGTCCAGGAGGCATCCGTCTGGCGAGACAGAGACTCATGCCTCATACCTTACACCTCGCGGTTACCCCCTTACTGTTCCGGCACCACACCTGCAATATTCTGGTGCGCTGTTGTATCATGGCGACTGCAAACGGCTCTGTATCGCAAAAACAGTTCATCTAAATAATCTCTGATTCCTCAGCTTACGCGTTCATATTATTTTTTCTGGGGTTATTGTGTTCTTCCTGCAGCTGTCCTTCTTTCAAGGGCCCATCTCTTGTTTCCATTGTCCTTCCTCACACCTAGTCGTCACCTTGAATTACGGGAAGAAACTTCATAGGTGTCAGTTGTACAATTAATGTGTTCGCTTAAACAGGTGAAAGAAAGGGCTGGAAACCACATCTGGGTTTGTCGGTGTACTAAAACAGTGGTCGTTCATCCAATATAGTGATTATCTCCGCATCTCACTGTCCCGCAAACTAACACTCTACGCATTATGCTGTGCTTGCTGACTTACTGAGGAAGTAATGTTTTGAAACTACTACGTAATTCATCTTAACCTCAGAGCGGCAGAATCCTATTGTTTATTCTCAATTAAAGCTACTTCTCTACCAGTCCTGACGCTTCGTACGTGCCCCTCGTTTTACGGGAGTTCGGTACATTTATCTCAAACGTTTCGCTAGCGCAGTAAAGCACTGGCATATTTGTTTTCAGTTTCCAATCTTTTCGCCCCCGTCGTTGATACGCCATTCGTGAGAGTATTAAAACCGAATCAACATCAGTCGGTAGTCAGAAATAACTTTATTAATACTGTACGACGTGTTCCGAGATTTTATTCTGTATCTTTAGGTGATCCTAGTTTATATGTCACCTACCACATGTGCATTAGTGGACATGTGGTGGTGGTATGAGTCATATGTTAAGCAAAACAACTTCAGGATGTGGGTTAAAACCTCGAAGCACTTCGCACGGTAATAACAAAATCATTTGTGACTGCTTACATATGTCAGTATGTTTTGTATATTTTCGCTTTTCGGAGTCGTGTTAAGGTAGGCCTATCCTAAAATGTGTCTAACGTTTTGAGGAACCAGATATTGGTCTTTCATGTTATAGGACATTTAGTTGCAAAAGGGATAGAAAGAAACCTTGTGCTAACTGCTGTCCTTGCAACATAATCAGTAGTTCTGTGGGGTTTTGGTTGTGCTGGTTACCAAAGCCTTGGATGCTACTGTCCGACCTCTGGTCACCTGCAGAGGAGGGAAATACTCCCTTTGGTCATGCAAATTATTTAAAGGGAATGGTAATGTAGAAACGTCTTAATGAATGACATCTACTAGGGCAGGCCCAATCGATCATGAGAATGTGGGTACCACGCCGTGCACACAGAGATATTATTGACGGGAGGAATTCACCTAATCGATAACACAAACAAGTGGTTACTATAACATTCAGGTTTACTATCGAAAAACAAAACACGTGAGCTTACCACTGAGACAAACAACTAAACATTTAATAATTGGACAAGGGGTTCTAATAGAGAAACAGGCGCTGGAGAGTGAGCAATATTAATGCGAAGTTATGCGAACAGTAAACGAATATGAGCAGAGAGTATAAGCATGGTTAGCAAATTACAGGATGTACGTGAAAAAATAGATTCAAGCACTACTAAAATGACCAAAGTGCATATTGAAAACAACTATGAGGCTGTGAACCATTAATACTTAATAACTGGCTCCTGAAGGGAGTGAAGTAATACTGCATCCCTATGCAACACTGACCCATCTTAGCAAATTCGTGGCGAAAATACGGAAGGCGGTGGAGGTAGTGGCTGCAGACTTGCCTTATCAGTGGTCCACTAACAAGTATTTACTCCATGATCTGCCAGTGGCACACTTTGATCACCTAACAGCAAGTGTCTTTACTCCTCCATTCCTAGCAGAAGCTGATGTCTATGAAAACTCTATGAAACTTCATTGTTTTTGTCAGAGCAGGGATCTCGTTGGCCAATGGTGGCAGACATTATCAGTTCCATCATGAGACATTTTGCTCCCTCTCCATGGTACAATTTTGAAACAGACCTATGAGGCGCTCAGCACGGAGGCACAGTCGAGGAAGTGCTGCTATAAGAGCCAATAAAAACGCTTGATTGCGAAATTTAAACCCAACCCTACTTTGTGGCGTGGCTCCTGAGACAAACGTTTGTTCACACGCCAGTCTCTGGAGAGCGACACTTGAGTAGAGATTCGTTATCTTTCTAAAGGATTCTATGAACTGTTCTGCTGTTTCTTCGGCGGAAAAAGCTCTCCTGCCCACCACCTAGGGAGCGTGGTCTGGGGAACTCGAATGCTGCTCTGGCTACATGGGGCTCAAACTTTGCTCTATAAGATGAGGCATTTAAGAAAAGCACCACACTCTTCCAATCTAGCTTGAGTACTTCCATGACTATGATCCTCTACCGAGATAAAAGAAAGGGAAAAGAAAGATACAAAGGGGACAGCAGCTGGTGGTACTCAATCTTGACTGCAATTACTATGCAGCAACAGAGATCGACTACTTATTCATGGGAACAAGCATAAAATATTCTGACATACGGCGGCCATGTAACAGTTCATAATATAATATGCAGGGAATAAGAATAATGCAAACATCACTTCCTTTCGAGGTACTATGCGTTGGTAGAAGAGAAGAAAGTATGGGAAGTGAGAAAGGAGAACGACGGAAGGGAAGGTGGAAGGAAACGAAAGAGGAGACGAGAAGGAGAGTACGGACGAAGAAACAAAGGGAAAGAGGTTGAGGAACGGAAGTGTAGTCTAAGAGAGAAAGAAAGGTTGGTGAGGAAACAATAGATAGAAGGAAAGAAACAAGTAAGGACAGGCAGAAGGAAAGAAGGGATGAAAAAAGGTGGAGACAGAGGGGAGAAAGGAAAGGGTTGAAAAAGTAAGAAAATCGAAGGAGCGTGTGAGACAGGACATACAGACGGAAGTCGAAGTCGTAAGAGAGGAAGCAGAAGGTCAGTTGAAGAAAAACACGAAAACGGAAACTTCCGGTTAGATCACTCTCCCGCAGTTTCCTTCTACGGGGTTAGTGATTCTAAGGAAAACTTCATTCGGAATGACCGAACGATTCTAGTAATTCATGGAAAAGGCATATGCTGCACTGACATTCATTGGAAGACTCCTCAGAAAATGTAGGGCACCCACGAAGAACACAGCTTACAAGACCCTTGTAGGATCGATACTTGAGTAGAGCTCGTTAGTCAGCGACCCTAATTAGATAAAATTATTAGAGGAAATAGACACGATTCGCCGAAAAGCGTCACGCGAATGCTCATCCACCTCCAACGACAAACGGTACAAGAGAGGATTGTGCATCACAGTGTAGTTTACTCTTAAAATTTTGAGAGCGTACATTTCTTGCTATATTTTTTCCTGGTGACTTCACTGTGGGTACTTCGTGAAACACTAGTGTTTGGAAATACTTCATTTAGTTGCGAAATACTTCATTTAGTTGTCTCTTGTGTCACGAAACTATTTTCACGGTCTAGGTTTCGGAATATTCGTTCATTGTCTAGAGCTACTGACAAATATGTTATCGTGAATAAAGGTACAAACGTAAAAATCAAAGCACATATTTAGTATTAGCAATTAATTTCTTTGTGAACTGTAGAATATTTGCTGTTTGCATTTGTACTATTATGCGTAAGAACATCATTGCTAGTAATGCTAGACAATATACTATTAACCAACAACCTAGGTCGCCAACGTAAATCATTAGCGACACAAAGGGCAAATAAATGTTTTTTCATAAATTGTTTCTTCTTAAGTATATCTCGCAAAAGACCATGAAAACAATATTATGGAGATTTAAACTTTCACGGAGGCTCCAGCGATCTTTTTTACCTCTCACCATTCGTGGTTAGCAAAGGATAGTTGGGAAATGACTGCGGTACGGAAAGCACCCGCCGCCGCACACTACGAGGTGGCTTTAGGAGTATAAATGTAGTGTGAATTCCTATGCCTCGCATACTTTTTCTTAAACACTTTGCCTCCTCCATCACTATTTTTTATTCGAGTTACGACTACCTGCAGTCCTTTGCACTATCTCTAATTTGCTCACAAAAATCTTACATACTGAATCAGAACTATTAATGAAGTGAAATTCTCATATCTTGTTGTTGTTGTTGTTACAATGATCTTCAGTCCGAAGACTGGTTTGATGCAGCTCTGTACACTAGTCTATCCTGTGCACGCTCTTCATATCTGAATAGCTGCTGCAACCTACATTCATTTCCATCTGAATGCTGTATTCAGATATGGTCTCCTCTACATTATTAATATCAGCCCCCCACCCCACCCTTCGACCTATCTTCCATTATCAATCAGGATGTATCCTATCAAGGATTTTAATTCACTTCTTTTAGTCAAGTTGTGTTGCAATTTTTTTTTCTCCAAGTTCAGTTCACTAACTCGTCATTAGCTGGTAGATCCACCTATGTCATAATAGGCATTTTCCGTAGTACTACTTTTCACAAGTTCCTGTTCTTGCCAGAAATGCTTATCGTCCACGTTTCACTACAATAAAAGATTAAACTCCTGGCAAATACCTCCTGAAAAGACTCCCCAACCCTTAAATTTGTATTAGACGTTAGCAAATTCCTCTTTTTCAGATTTGGTTTTCGTGCAACATCCAGGCTACAGATTGTATCTTTTGTAATACGGCCACGGTCAGTTATTTTTCTGTCCAAGTTGCAAAACTCATCTACCACTATTAGTGTCCCATTTTCTAATCTAATTACTTTAGCATCTTGTGATTTAGTTGGACTACATTCCATTATTTTTGTTTTGCTCTCCTTGATGTTCATTTGAAACCTGTTTTCAAGAGACTATCCATTCCGTACAACTGCTGCTCCAAGCCCGTTCTGTGTGTGACAGGATTACTATGTCATTGGCAAATCTCAAAGTTTTGTTTCATTCCCGCAAATTTCAGTTCACTTTCCAAATTTGTCCTTGATGTTCTTTACTGTTTTCTCAGTACACAAAATGAGTAACATCGGGCATAGACGAGAACTCTGTTTCACTCCTTTCTTAACCACTTCTTACCTTGCAGTTCCTGCAGTGTGATTTCAGCACAAATTGTAAATACCCTTTCTATCGCTGCATTTAGTCCCTACCACCTTCAGAATTCCAAAGAGTGGATTGCAGTCAGCACTGGCAAATCCTTTAAATCTACAGATGCTACAAAAAATAGGTGGGCCATCTTGTAAGATACGTCAAAGCCTATTGCTCCCGTGTTCCTACAGTTCTCCGGAAGTGGAACTGATATCCCCCAAGATCAGCTTTGCGATTTCTTCTGTTCTTCTGCAAATAATCCGTGTCAGTGTTTCGCAAACATGCCTTATGAAACAGATGGTTTGGTAATATTCACACCAGTCGGCACCTGTGTTCTTTGGAATTGGTATCACTGACATCCTCTTAACATCACAGACTTCGTGAAAATGCCTCTCATTAATATAAACCGGTATAGGTACAATCGCCGACTGCAGTAAAAATTTTGGGCCCAGAACAGCTAGAAATCATTTCGTGCCTTGAGGCGCCATTGTTACGAAGAGCGCGTATATAATACACGGTGCAGGGGGTATTTCTTCTCTGCCTGTACGGCGCCAGTGCTTTATCATTAGTACGTATAATATCAGTAGGAACAAAAACTGCTAAATCAAGTCATGAGTCACGCTCCTTGAAAACTCGTTCTTCGGAAAGACTGCAGACGAGAACAGCACGTCAGACATCCGGCAGTCTCAACCCGACGAGTGCTTGAGACTACGTGACTAAGTACCTTCGAGGTAGGCAACCAGCGACGCAGCTACTTTGCTGGACCCGCGGCGTCTTTTATAGGGAGATAACAGAACGACGCGCCGTTACGGCAGAAAAACTTGCGCGCAGACGGGGACTCCATTAATTGGCTTTCGCGGATGCGGATTACGAGCTGTTGTACCCGCTAGCAGTTAGACTAGTTCGACAGTTAACACAGGAATTACGAATTCTACGAATCTCTTACAAGACGGTTATTGCATGATTGGGCTTTCGAAGCACTTATTTCTCCAGTCTTTCGGGTTTGTTATCGGGACTGTTTTGTCTTTCAAGTCACGAGAACTAAATGCCTATGAAACAGTCGCAACCAGAAGCTGTTATTTCTATGACCAGCAGCTTTCGCAAGCAGACGAAGCATGTGCTGGAGAGTATAGCGTCTAGGCTGCGAGAGCTATAACGGAAAACAGTTGAGCGGTATCTAGATTTACACTTCAGTCCACAAAAAAAGGAATCGTAAGGAAAAATAAAGAAAAATTCTAATGTTTTTGAATAACTACTATTAAGTATCACATTAAGTTTGTAGGGAAGAAGGTGTGATTTGAAAGGTACTGAACGCTATACTTGGGGTCAGTGTGGTGCTGTTATGAGTGGTTATATCCGCTGTGCAGATTTACCGGAACTAAACTAATGATTATATGTGACATTAACAATTCATTAATTGAAATTCGGCATTATCTTTTAGTTTACTGATAATTTCAAGATAAATCGAAATTATAAAATACCTTTATAAGAAGTATTTTTGTAACAGATAGTCACACTAGCATTTTGTTAGTGAAACTTGGTCAGCTGTCCGTATAACGATTTTGTTATGGATTTGAATGTACTTGTGAACGGTAGCTCCATATTCTCCGTCTCTGAGCTTCAGAAATTTGACTGAGTCTCTCCAACACGGTCCAAAAAAGCAGCTACAAGCGGGAGTTGATACTGATAAGTAACAGGAAAAGATATTTGAATTTCAATGAAAATTATAGTGGTCTAACACCGGGTAATCCAGAAAATGCCGGTATATGGACATGTAACTGCACAATTAAATTACATCTAAAATGGAAAGACAGACTGTGGATAAAGTGTAATTCTCGACAATTTTAGGAAATTTTAACTAAAAACTCTTAACTTGTGCAGTGCCCATGTCTCACGATATTATGTTCATTTACACCTTCGAAAATTGACTTATTATCCCTTTAGTAAAACAATTTATTAAAAAGTACTTATTTAAGTCTGTTTACAATACGGATCAGTTCTCGCATATGTAACAAAATTATAAATTTATTGGCAGTAATCTTGTTAACATAATGAAAACGAGTGTCGGACCGAACCCGTACTTCATATCTTTGCCTTTAAGAGGCAGTGGTCTCTTACCGACTGAGCTATCCAGGCACAACTCTCACCCAGCACTCACAGGTATACTTCGGCCACTACATCTCTCCTACTTAAAATAACCGTACATTCCACTGCAGAGTGACTCCCATTATAGTTTACATTTATCGTGAACCTGTAAAATAGTACTAAATTAATCAGTATCTTTTCATGTAGACCCCCTTGTCCCCATTTTCGTATTATTTTGTACAAATACCGTTTCACTTGTTTCAAAGTTCTTATTAACTAGATAATTTGTGTACAGATGATCATAGATAATAACCGCGACCATTGCGGTAGTCCGTTATCTCTGTCTGTCGTACAAATACAAACGTAGTTTCTGAAACGACAAACATATTTATCGTTGTCGCCTTCACTTTCGAGTTATCTATTACTACTGTGGCCTAACGTGCTTGCATGAAGTACGGAGTGCAATTTTTGTTTTGAGTCATCGGTCTTTTGACTGGTTTGACGTGTTGCGCCACGAATTCCTCTCCTGTGCCAACCTCTTCATCTCAGAGTACCAATTGCAGCCTACGTCCTCAATTATTTACTGGATTCATTCCAATCTCTGTCTTCCTCTACAGTTTTTGCCCTCTACGGCTCCCTATAATGCCATGGAAGTCATTACCTGATGCCTTAACAGATGTCCTTTCATCATGTCTCTTGGTGATTTCCACATATGCTTTCCTCTCAGATTCTGCACAGAACCTCCTCATTCCCTGCCTTATCAGTCCATATAATTCTCAACATTCTACTATGACACCACATCTCAAATGCCTGGTTTCACTTCTGTTCCGGTTTTTCTACAGTCCATGCTGTGCTCCACACATACCTCCTCAGAAATTTCTTTCTCAAACTGAGGTCTGTTTTTGATACTAGTAGAGTCGTCCTGGCCAGGAATACCCTTTTTGCCAGTGGTAGTCTGCTGTTGATGTCCTCCTTGCTCCGTCCATCATTGGTTATTTTGCTGCCTAGGTAGTGGAATTCCTTAACTTCATACTTTGTGACCATGAAGTCTGATGTTAAGTTTCTCGCTGTTCACATTTTTGCTACTTCTCATTACTTTCGTGTTTCTTCGATTTACTCTCAGTCCATATTCTGTGCCCATTACACACTTCATTCCATTCAGCAGATCTTGTAATTCTTCTTCACTATCACTCAGGATAGCAATGTCATCAGCGAATCCTTACTCCTTGAATTTTAATTCCACCCTGAACCTTTCGTTTATTTCCTTCATTGCTTCTTCGATGTTCAGATTGCGTAGTAGGGACGAAAGACTTAGATCCTCTTTAATCCGAGCACTCTGTTCTTTGTCGTGCACTCGTATTATTCCCTCTTGGCTCTTGTACATATAGCTTGCCCTATTTTTCTCAGAATTTTGAATATCTTGAACCATTTCACATTGTCAAACGCTTTTTCCAGGTGGACAGATCCTATGAGCATGGCTTGATTTTTCTTTAGTCGTGCTTCCGTTATCAACCGCAACGTCAGAATTGCCTCTCTGGTTCCTTTACCTTTTCTACAGTCAAACTGATCGTCGTCTAATATATCTTCAACTTTCTTTTCTATTGTTCTGTCCCTATTATTCTTTTCAGCAACCTTGATGCGTGAACTGTGAAGTTCATTGTGCGATACATCTCGTACTTGTCCGCTCTTGCAGTCTTTGGAATTTTGCGGTTGATATTTTTCCTAAAGTCAGATGGCATTTCGCCAGACTCATACATTCTACGCACCAACGTGAACAGTCGTTTTGTTACCACTTCTCCCAATAATTTTAGAAATTCTGATAGAGTATTATCGATCCCTTCTGCCTTATTTGATCTTACGTCTTCGAAAGCACTTTTAAATTCTAATTCTAATACTGGATCCAATATCTCTTCTAAGTTCTGGGTGCATTCAGCCTCGTGATGCCAATTGAGGAGCTACTCGACCGAATAGTAGCGGCTCCGGTGAATGAAAACCATCATAACGACCGGGAGAGCGTGTGCTGACCACATGACCCTCCTATCCGCATCCTCAGCTGAGGATGACACGGCGGTCGGATTGTCCCGAAGGGCCACTTGTGGCCTGAAGACGGAGCGATTTTTGTATCTCTGCTATCACATCAGACAAATCTTCCCACCCATAAAGGCCTTCTATGTATTCTTTCCACCTATCCGCTTTGTCCTCTGCGTTTAATAGTGGAATTCCAGTTTCACTCTTAATGCTACCACCCTTGCTTTTAATTTCACCGAAGGTTACTTTGTCTTTCCTGTATGCTGAGTCAGTCCTTCCGACAACCATTTCTTTTTCGATTTCAACACATTTTTCGTGTAGCCATTTCGTCTCAGCTTCCGTGCACTTCCTGTTCGTTTCATTCTTCGGCGACTTGTATTTCTGTAATCCTCAATTTTCCTAAATCGTATCTCGTCATTTCTTCGTAATTTCTATCCCACTTCTTTGTGTATTGATACTTCCTGACCAATCTCTACATCGTAATCTGAGTTATATCTGCTCCTGGGTACGCCTTGCAATCCAGTATCTGATTTAGGTATCTCTGTCTGACCATGGTGTAATCTAGGTGAAATCTTTCCATATCTTTTGGCCTTTTCCAAGTGTACCTCCTCCTCTTGTAATTCTTGAACAGAGTATTCGGTATTACTAGCTGAAATTTATTACAGAACTCAATTAATCTTCCTCCTCACTCATTCCTTGTCCAAAACCCATAGTGTCCTGTTTCCTTTTCTTCTACTCCTTCCCCTGCAACGACATTCCAATCCCCCAGGAGTATTAGATTATCTTCTACGCACTGTATTACCCTTTCAACATCCTCATAGACTTTCTCTGTCCCTTCAACTTCAGCTTGCGACTATCGTTGTCAGTATTGGTTTGCTGTCGATTTTGACGGGAGCAATCCTATCACTGAACTGTTCACAGCAACATACTGTCTGCCGTATCTTCCTATTCCTAATCCTGTTATCCATGTTCTGCTGATTTCGATATTACCCTATACTCATATGACCAGAAATCCTTGTCTTCTTTCCATTTCACTTCACTAACCCCTACTATATCTAGCCTTTGCATTTCCCTTTTCAGATTTTCTAGCTTCCCAACCACGTTCAAGCTCCTGACATTCTACACTCCGACTCGTAGATCGTTATCCTTTCGATGGTTATTCAATCTTTTTCTCATGGTCACCTCCCCTTTTGGCTGTTCCCTCCTGCTGGCTGGGGTGGCCGAGCGGTCCTAGACGCTACAGTCTGGAACAGAGCGAACGCTACGGTCGCAGGATCGAATCCTGCCTTGGGCATGGATGTGTGTGATGTCCTTAGGTTAGTTAGGTTTAAGTAGTCCTAAGTTCTAGGGGACTGATGACCTCAGACGTTGAGTCACATAGTGCTCAGAGCCATTTGAACCAAGTTCGCACCTGGAGTTCCGAATGAGGGACTATTCCGGAATCTTTCGCCAATGGAGAGATCACTATTACACACTTTGAATTACAGGCCATGTGTGCTGTCGATACACATTATGTGTCTATAATGCAGTGGTTTCCGTTGCCTTCTGCATCCTCATGCCTTTGATTATTACTGATTCTTTTATCTTTAGGGGCAGTTTCCCACCCAAAGGACAAGAGAGTGCCCTCAATCTCTGTCCGCTCCTCCACCCTCTTTGACAAGGCCGTTGGCAGAATGAGGGTGACTTCTTAATGCCGGAAGTCTTCGGCCACCAATGCTAATTATTAATCAAAACCTGGGACCGAGGAAGTTGTTGATTACATATCAAAGACGCTACCTCTTTTTTTGTTGATCTCATTTTTTCGTGATTGTTCGTTCTATTTCTTCTGGGCGGAGGTCCCATGACGCTTGTTCAGGTTCATCGTCGTTCCATTAACTCAGTTTTTTTGTTGCAGAGGGCGACTAACCTTCTGACCTAACACGCTGAGCTACCGCACCGGCTTCTAAACTATGGGTGCAATTAAAATCTCTAAATACAGTCAAGGTTTATTGTTGCGTTAGTGATATACTTACTTATTACTTCTTTGCATGTTATGTTTCGCATTTATCATTAAACTTTTCTTCAACAGAAGTCAATTGTAAATATTACGATTCAAAGTTAGAAAATAAAAGCAGTAATGCGTGGAAATACGAGTACATATACAAGAATGTATTATAAATTCATGATTATTGTTTCGCGTCGTTCGGTTTATTTTTGAAGATATTTTCTCTTCATTTCCACGGCTATTCTTATCCTCACGACTGCACTTATTCCAAATACTGTCATTATTTGAAACTACTATAAAAGTGTGAAAGTATTGCACGGGTCCCATGGTGTCATGTTGATACCACACTTTTTTTTATTTGTTGTTTAACAGCTCAGTCCATAACGCACCGTTCGTTGATTTTGCTTCTAACACACTACGTAAGCAACGGCTGTTCTTGAGCTTTGAGGAAAAATTGATTTGTTGCATGGAAAATCGTTTAGTTGTAAGAGAAATAATACATACAGGGAAAAACCATATTCATTTAATATATAATTTTTTATTGTTTATTTCAGGCTCAGATCACACGTCACATCTGAGTGTCCTGAGTCAGAAATATGAAATAATACATGCATAATCTGTGTAATATATGAAGGATAGAACGCTTAAAGTGACAGAAGTAACAATAGCCTTTTCTTCTTTTTTTTCAGCTGTTGGAGGCAAACAGTATGACAACGTAAGTTAAACAATACGTGAATCTTTGTAATTAATGTTTAATTTATATGTCGCATGGTCCAATTTTTGAATTATGTAGCTTATTATTAAAAAACTTACATATATTTTAGAGTATTTACTTTTCTTGCTTAAATTGTAAATATAAGACCTAGCCATGAGGAAGTTATGCATTATTAGTAGTTTTGTTGAGTAAAATTGTTGCATTTATCTTTTTTTGCTGACAAATAAATTCATATTTAGATGGATCCGCATTGAGCAAACACATTTTCTTTATTGTGTTTGTCTGCATGGCCATTTTCCGCAGCAGCTATTAAAATCAATTATTATTCGTAATTGATAGCTGCAGTTAGCTTAAGATGGAAAAAGCCCTAATAACTGACATTTTTGTTTCCTTCACCAAGACACGTTTCGCCGATGTTACAGGATCATCACTTTTTTTTTAATTCACTTTCTATTAAACAACAGATAAAAATTTGAGTTTGTTACACAGTATTAAAAATTTGGAAACACACGAGACAGCATCCAAACACAAATTTAAAATTGGTGCTTGAACTTTACTTATTGCCACACTTTAAAAGACTCTATCCGTGAGGCACATTAAACGACAAAATCAACCTGGATGCGCTTTTCTGAAATTTGCAGCATTGCTCAAGTCATCGAAGAATATTAAACCAACATCAGGCATGGTATCCTAGTCCCATGTGAGTCTGCAGGTTATCTTGATGATTGCCATTGAAGGCAAAACCTTCTAGGTTGTGAGGTCGCGTCTTGTCTCTCTGCTGGGACCTTCTTCTTTATAATCTTCGGGTGTCACTAATCGGCTGAACACTTTCAAAGACATTTATAAAGGGGAGTTACCTCGCAGTTTTTCTGAAGAAATGGGGTTATTGGGCGTAATACTTTCGGGTACTACTGGTGGACCATAGTTATTAGATATGTAGCATAACTGGCGGAAATGGAGAAGAGAATATCACCAAAATGTTACTGTCGTGCTGTCCTGTCCGTAAGCAGATAGAACTGAGAAAATATTATATTTCAATGTTCTTGAAAACCAGCCCTCACACAGCCAAATAGTGGATAACAGTTGGTGGCGTCTCACATCAGTACCAAATTTCAACGTGGGAAAGCTAACGTATGTAACTGTGAACAAGCAAACCTTCGAAAAAATTGCGACCATTTCAGTTTACCATCAAAACCCGATTGGTGTGACATCTCCAAAAGAAGTCAATAAAACTCACAACGCAAGCACAGTAGAATTTATAAAATGAAATGTGACAGTAGGTATTTATACGTTGGACCGGCAGAAAACGGGTTTGACATCAGCTGTAGCGATCAACGGCAGCACTCAGACCCAGGTAACAAAAGACGGTAGTCGCAACTCGTCTGTATAAGAAAGGACATAGACTTGAACATATTGCCACTACATTATTTTATTCAGTCCTAATTCTAAAGGTCTCACAAATGGATATTTTGGACTCAGTCTCCACGAAAAGTTAGAGAATAATCGGTGGGAGGGGAGTGGAAGAAAAATGAAAGGAGTTTTACCAAGAACTGCCCTTTTCCTAAATTTATCCTCTATCGAAAACAGACAAATATACAAGAAAAAACATTTTATGTGCTTTCACGTCTTATGCATGCAAAATACAATTTAACACTCGAATACGGTTATAGGCGGTACATTGTTTCTTCGGTAGCTATTTAAATTTAATTCCAAGGCACTGCCATAACCATTTTGTTAGAAAGTATCTACTATAGCCCGTAGTATTTACTCTTAAATATGTCTTCTCTCTTTCAGTCTGTTTTCGTGCTGTAACCTTTTAAGCACTAAGTGATGCATTAAATATACCTTGCTGTCATTGGCTTACTGAAAGTAGTAAATATGTGATACAGATCTCACCAGAATAGCTAACTCCTCGAATGGTACACTTCTTAAGTTATCTCAGAACATTTTCGTGGGAACCATTAAGGAAATTAAGTAAACGACTATCTCCTGCGGGTGGAGTTACGGGCTTCGTAATGTGCGGTGATAATAAATATAAAATTTATCGTCTCGGCACAGAGTGCTTTTCTTATTATTTTAACTTTTTAATGGTTTAAAACTGAAATGGGGTGGATCAGTTGAGGGTTATCACTTTTGAGCTGGCGTCTTATCAGTTCAGTTCCAATAGACACTGTTTTGGAAAAAACCATCTAAACACTTAAGTAAAAAAAAAAAAAAAGTTGTTGCCTTTGGTCTCTCATTTTAATTTTTGGATTCATTTTTACGGGCAGTCGGCAAGACTTATCGGCACTAAAAGTGCTTCTGAAGCAACTCTGGACAAAACGTCAGAAACAAAAACGTTTCATGAAGAACGACCATACAGAATGGAAGATTCATCAACAGCTAAAACATCCCGTCGCGATATCTTTCAATTTACTGTGGAAAGATAGCTGGGCCACTTTTAAGCGGTGCGACAGAATCAGTTTAGTGAAAGAAAATACTTCCTTTATCATTATGTTATTTCGATCGTCGTTTCCATATGAACAGAAAATCTTCAGATGAATAAACTGACAAAAACAACACAGAATGGTAATAGAAAAATTACAGCATTATAATATTAAAAAACATCAGGCACTGCTAGTAAGAAAGAAGAAAGGTACATTGTGAACTTGTCACAGCTGGTTCCGCGCAGAGCAAAGTTTATTCTGAAAGCGTGACGTTGTAACGTAGAGTTCGTAAATTGTACGAATTATGGTTTAAGGGAAGTTATATGTGAACATGCAAACGTCCTCACATAAGTACGTCTTTAATACTGGTAAAAATTCTTCAAATATAAAAAAAAACTATAAAATGGATACATGACTTCAGTATATATGAAATATGACAAGGCAAGAATAAAAATATACACACAAAAACATCAAGCTCACAAGTAATATTATACATTTCAATGATACAAACCCAAACGATCTGCATTATTTGAATCCTCTCTCTGCTGAAATGCGACTTACAAAGAATTAATGTTATGTTCTTAACAGGAACAGGACTCGTAACCTAGATTATGATTAAAATGTGAGATATATGCATGTCAGTCCCATGAAACTGTTCTTAAAAGAACATGACTACAAAAATCGGTAACAGTTTTCAGGAGTTAACGTCACGTGTTAAAGATGGAATTTAAAAAACATGGCACCTTGTGGAACACTAGAGTGCCGAATAAGGCAGGTTGAGCGATAGGTGTCAATGTGTTTGCATCTGCTGCAGACAGCTGTCTGCGCAGACCATCCGTTTACGTTTAGCTGTCGGGAGAAATATTTTCCTGGTAGAGGAACGAGGGAGACATCAGATATCGTACATTTGTCAGACAGCACAGCATGACCATACTTTTCAGTGGATTTTTGATCCTGCGCTATCAGTGGCAGAATTACAATGTCATCGGCAATTAAAGTTTTTAATTCTTCTCCTTGAGCTTCAATTCATTTTTTGGAATTCTCCCTGTTTCCTCCACTGATTGTTCTACTCGCTTGTACGTAATAAATGACAAGTTGACCATGCTACAACGATGTCTCACTCCCTCCCCCTGCCCTCCTCCCCAGCTAATTCCGTTGTCTCAACAATAGTCTCCGTTTTTTTTATGTCTTCAGTACTGTAGAATAGGTTTTTCAATGAGATGTTCTCATCAAAACCACAGTGAAGAATAAGCGCAATCAAAAAAGGGATTTTTAAATTTTTTACATCAGAAGTAAAAGGTAACTGTAGAAATGTATGAAGCTTTTTTTAATTGTCATGAAACAATTTGATTTAGTTTCTAAGCGGAAGAGACAGAATCCCTGAATTATACCGAGGCGAGCAGGTATGGCCGAATACTGGAGATGCATGTACTGTACGTTTGCCACGGGAAACGTAGTATATCCTCATGCAGAGTATAAAAGCTACGTCGTTGTATTTTTCTGTCTTTATGTACACGGTCCGGACATACACTACTGGCCATTAAAGCTGCTACACCAAGAAGAAATGCAGATGATAAACGGGTATCCATTGGACAAATATATTATACTACAACTGACATGTCATTCCATTTTCGCGTAATTTGGGTGCATAGATTCTGAGAAATCAGTACTCAGAACAACCACCTTACCGTAATGACGGCCTTGGTACGCCTGGGCATTGAGTCAAACAGAGCTTGGATGGCGTGTACAGGTACAGCTGCCCATGCAGCTTCAACACGCTACCACACTTCATCAAGAGTAGTGACTGGCGTATTGTGACGAGCCAGTTGCTAGGCCACCATTGACCAGACGTTTTCAGTTGTTGCGAGATCTGGAGAATGTGCTGGCCAGGGCAGCATCGAACATTTTCTGTATCTGTATCTGCAACATGCGGTCGTGCATTATCCTGCTGAAATGTAGAGTTTCGCAGGGATCGAATGAAGGGTAGAGCCACGGGTCGTAACACATCTGAAAAGCAATGTCCACTGTTCAAAGTGCCATCAATGCGAACAAGAGGTGACAGAGACGTGTAACCAATAGCACCCCATACCATCACGCCGGGTGGCGATGACGAATAAACGCTTCCAATGTGCGTTCACCGCGACGTCGCCAAACACGGATGCGACCATCATGATGCTGTAAACAGAACATGGACTCATCCGACAAATGACGTTTTGCCAATTGTGCACCCAGGTTCGTCGTTGAGTACACCATCGCAGGGGCTCCGGTCTGTGATGCAGCGTAAAGGGTAACCGCAGCCATGGTCTCCGAGCTGATAGTCCATGCTGCTGCAAACGTCGTCGAACTGTTCGTGCAGATGGTTGTTGCCTTGCAAACGTCCCCATCTGTTGACTCAGGGATCGAGACGTGGCTGCACGATCCGTTACAGCCATTCGGATAAGATGACTGTCATCTCAACTGTTAGCGATACGAGGCCGTTGGGATCCAGCACGGCGTTCCGTATTACCCTCCTTAACCCACGTATTCCATATTCTGCTAACAGTCATTGGATCTCGACCAACACGAGTAGCAAGGTCGCGATACGATAAACCACAGTCGCGATAGGCGGCAATCCGACCATTATCAAAGTCGGAAACGTGATGGTACGCATTTCTCCTCCTTACACGAGGCATCACAACAACGTTTCACCAGGCAACGCCGGTCCAGTGCTGTTTATGAATGAGAAATCGGTTGGAAACTTTCCTCATGTCAGCACGTTGTAGGTGTCGCCACCGGCGCCAGCCTTGTGTGAATGCTCTGAATAGTTAATCATTTGCGTATCACAGCATCTTCTTCCTGTCGGTTAAATTTCGCTTCTGTAGCACGTCATCTTCGTGGTGTAGCAATTTTGATGGCCGGTGGTGTATTAATGTGACCACCACTTATGTTCAACGTCAAAGTGCAATAAACACTCATAGACGGCATGTGGCTGCACTATCAATCAATAGAAGGTATATGAGGCACGTCGGGTGGGAGGGAGGGGGGCGGACGCGGAAAATAATGCAGTCCTTGTCGTAATTCAGACCACGGAAGGAAGCATTCCCGAAGCGGCTAAGTTTGTAAACTGTCCGCGTGCCACCGTGGTTGAAGTATACCGTACGTGGCAATATGGTGCTATCCAGAACCGGTGTCAAGGCAAATCTGGGACACCACTGGCCATAGATGACAGCGGTGAACGAAGGCTAAGGAGATGAAAGGGCGAATAAACGTGAAGGTGTCGAGTAACTGACAGCCCATATGACCCAAGGAGCTGCCAACAGTGTCTCCTCAACGACTGTTCAGCGATCTTTAGTACATATGGGCCTCCGCAGCAGGCACCTGGTTCATGTTCCCACGGGGACCGCTGTTCATCGGCGACGAGGGTTGGAAATTGCACGCCAGTGCCGCAACTGGACGTACACTGAGTGACGACAGATGACCTTTTCAGATGAATCACGTTTTATGCTCTGTCGGACTTAAGACTTCTGTAATCAAACACCCCGCAACAAACGTCGGAAGCGTCCAGGCCGGAGGAGGGAGCGTTATAGTCTGGGGAATGTTTACGTGGGATTCCCTGGGTGATCTCGTCATTCTGGAAGGCACAGTGGATCACCACAAGTGTGCATCTATCCTTGGGGACCTTGTCCACCCTTACATGCTGTTTGTTTCTTCCTCGCCACGATGGCATCCTACCAGCAGGACACTGCAAAGTGTCACACAGCTAGCAGTGTACGAGCGTGGTTCGAAGATCACCAGAATGAGTCTACCGTACTCCCCTGGCCCCGAACCCGTCGGGTTTAAACCCAATAAACAATCTGTAAGACCGTCAGGATCGGGCTGTTCGCCCCATAGATCCTCAACTTCGAAACCTAGTGCTGATGGCCACTGCATAGGAGTCGGCATGGCGCTCCACCCCTGCCGATAGCTTCCAGAACCTCATTGACATTCTTCTTACTCGTTCGTGCTGCAAAAGGTGGTTATTCAGGCTTTTAAAAGGTGGTCACGTTAATTTGATGGGACACTTTATTTACGCGAACCTGTGACGATAGAAAAGAAATAGAGTATCAAATAACTTCCGGGAATTCAGCCAGGTAACACTTTCAGCGACCGCCGATATTTCGGCTGGAGAACACCCCGCCATTTCAAGGCAAACTGCAACGGACAGACGGCGTACATGCAAATTTAATACCTCGGTTCTCGGACAGAAGCAGGAAAAATAACACACACACACACACACACACACACACACACACACACACACACACTGAACACTAGTGCCACCAAAGATGACCAGAGTCAGAGCTATCGATAGTGAGACTATGAATTCGCAGGTGAGGTAGCATTGACCTTGTCCCTCTGTTTTTTGACAAGGGAGAGAGCCGGATTCGAAACAAAGCTCAAACAGAAACCTCCATCCCTGTTAAGGACGTTGTTCGCTAATTTAATCTCAACTGCCTCCCTAATAACACTGTCCCAATACCTGGACATGCATGCCAATATCTCGGTGTTATCATATAACATGGGGTGACCAGTATCCAATGAGCGTTTTATTCACAGCCGTCGGTCTCATACTTAGTACATTTCCAGCCTAAGGATGTCCGCCCCCGGTAGCTCAGTGGTCAGCGCGACAGACTGTCAATCCTGAGGGCACGGGTTCGATTCCCGGCTGGGTCGGAGATTTTCTCCGCTCAGGAACCCGGTGCTGTGTTGTCCCAATCATCATCATTTCATCCCCATCGACGCGCAAGTCGAAAGACTTGCACCCGGCGAACGGTCTACCCGACGGGAGGCCCAAGCCACACGGCATTTACATTTATAGACTAAGGATCCGAAGTGTGCAACGGATGAGTAGACAAAATCTTGCAAAGAGTCTACCATACATTCCTAATAGAACATGATATCCAAAATGAAAGTTCTCAACGACGCGAAACGGACACGGATATTATGCGGCATAGCTCTACAGAATTAAAGTTTTAACCTCTCCATATCACCGACTTCACCCGTCAGAAACGGCAACTCTACATCACCTACTGTTCCTGCTGCCTCAGTCAGCAGGCCAAGGTTTATAAGGCAACCGTCAAACTAGGAGTTCCCCTACCACAAGTGCCACGATGCTTGCTCAGCAGCTAAAAATCTATGTTGACATCACAAGATTCAAGAGACCGACAACCATTTCCAAATTCCAAGATGTTAAGAGACCGATGTACAGCGACTGCATCACGTTACTGACTTCACAGGTACCCACTGCTCACCTGATACCAAAAGAAGAACCGCAACAATCTGGATGGTTGACTGATCTGGCCTTGTAACATCAACAAAAACGGCCTTGCTGTGCTGGTACTGCGAAAGGCTTGAAGCAAGAGGAAACTACAACCGTAATTTTTCCCGAGGTCATGCAGCTGTACTGTATGATTAAATGATGATGGCATCCCCTTGGGCAAAATATTCCGTAGGTAAATTAGTCCCCAATTTGGATCTCTGGGTGGGGACTAGTTAGGAAGATGTCATCAGGAGCAACAAAACTACCGTACTGTGGAACAGAGCTTGGACTGTTAGATCCTTTAATCGTGCAGGTAGGTTAAGAAATGTAAAAAACGAAATGGGTAGGTTGAAGCTAGATATAGTAGGAATTAGTGAAGTTCGGTAGCAGGAGAACAGGATTTCCGGTCAGGTGAAAACAGGTTTATAAATACAAAATCAAATAGGCGCAATGCAGGAGAGGGTTTAATAGCGGTAAGAAAATAGGAATTCGGGTAATCTACTATGAACAGCATAGTGAACTCATTAGTGTAGCCAGGATAGACACAATGCCCGCGCCAACCAAGGTAGTAAAAGTTTATATTCCAGGTAGCTCTTCAGGTGACGGATAGATTGAAATTATGTGTTATCATATAAAGGAAATTTTTCGGGTAGTTAGCGGAGACGAAAATTTAATTGTGGTGGGGGACTGGAATTCGATAGTAGGAAAAGGAAGACAAGGAAAAAAAATAGTAGGTGAATATGGATTCAAGGAGAGGAAAGAAAGAAGAATCCACCTGGTAGAATTTGGCACAGAGCATAATTTTATCATCGTTAACACTTGGTTTAAGATGCATAAGAGAAGGGTGTATATGTGGAAGAGACCTGGACACAACGGAAGGTTTCAGATTTATCATATAATGGTAATAAAGAGATTTCGGGACCAGACTTTAAATTGTAAGATATTTCCAGGGGTGGATGTGGTCTCTGACCACAATTCACTAGTTATGAACTGTAACATTAAGGAGATGGTACCTCGATAAGTTTAAGGTAAGAGAGGTTGGTGAGGGTTTTAAAAGGAGCATTAGCCAACGATTGACTAGAACAGGAAATAGGAATACAGTAGAAGACGAATGAATAGCTTTATGATATGAAATAGTGAAGGCAGCAGAGGATCAAATAGGTAAAAAGACAAGACCTAAAAGAAATCGTTGGATAACACAAGAGATATTGAATTTTAGTGATGAAAGGAGAAAATATGAAAATGCAGCAAATGAAGCAGGCGAAAGGGAATATAAACGTTTAAAAAATCAGACTGGCAGGAAGTGCAAAATGGCTTAGCATGAATGGCTAGAGGTCAAATGTAAGAATTTAGAAGCACAGTTCACTAGAGAAAAAATAGATACCGCTTACAACAAAATTAAATAGGCCTTTCGGGAAAGAAGCAGTTGTATGAATATCAGAGCTCAAATGGAAGACCAGTCCTAAATAAAGAAGGGAAACGTGAGAAGGAGTATATGGAGTGTCTATAAATAGGAGATAAACGTGAAGGCAGTAATATAGAAATGGAAGTGGACGTAGATGAAGATGAGATGGGTGATATAATTATGAGAAGAATTTGACAGAGCTCTGATAGATCTCTGTTGAAACAAAGCCCTGGGAGGAGATCATATTCCGTCAGAAGTAAGTGGTGGGAGAGCCAGCCATGTGTAAACTCTTCCATCTGGCGTACAAGACGTATGAAACAGGCGAAATAACGTCATACTTCAAGAAGAATGTAATAGTTCTACACTCCTGGAAATTGAAATAAAAACACCGTGAATTAATTGTCCCAGGAAGGGGAAACTTTATTGACACATTCCTGGGGTCATATACATCACATGATCACACTGACAGAACCACAGGCACATAGACACAGGCAACAGAGCATGCACAATGTCGGCACTAGTACAGTGTATATCCACCTTTCGCAGCAATGCAGGCTGCTATTCTCCCATGGAGACGATCGTAGAGATGCTGGATGTAGTCCTGTGGAACGGCTTGCCATACCATTTCCACCTGGCACCTCAGTTGGACCAGCGTTCGTGCTGGACGTGCAGACCGCGTGAGACGACGCTTCATCCAGTCCCAAACATGCTCAATGGGGGACAGATCCGGAGATCTTGCTGGCCAGGGTAGTTGACTTACACCTTCTAGAGCACGTTGGGTGGCACGGGATACATGCGGACGTGCATTGTCCTGTTGGAACAGCAAGTTCCCTTGCCGGTCTAGGAATGGTAGAACGATGGGTTCGATGACGGTTTGGATGTACCGTGCACTATTCAGTGTCCCCTCGACGATCACCAGTGGTGTACGGCCAGTGTAGGAGATCGCTCCCCACACCATGATGCCGGGTGTTGGCCCTGTGTGCCTCGGTCGTATGCAGTCCTGATTGTGGCGCTCACCTGCATGGCGCCAAACACGCATACGACCATCATTGGCACCAAGGCAGAAGCGACTCTCATCGCTGAAGACGACACGTCTCCATTCGTCCCTCGATTCACGCCTGTCGCGACACCACTGGAGGCGGGCTGCACGATGTTGGGGCGTGAGCGGAAGACGGCCTAACGGTGTGCGGGACCGTAGCCTAGCTTCATGGAGACGGTTGCGAATGGTCCTCGCTGATACCCCAGGAGCAACAGTGTCCCTAATTTGCTGGGAAGTGGCGGTGCGGTCCCCTACGGCACTGCGTAGGATCCTACGGTCTTGGCGTGCATCCGTGCGTCGCTGCGGTCCGGTCCCAGGTCGACGGGCACGTGCACCTTCCGCCGACCACTGGCGACAACATCGATGTACTGTGGAGACCTCACGCCCCACGTGTTGAGCAATTCGGCGGTACGTCCACCCGGCCTCCCGCATGCCCACTATACGCCCTCGCTCAAAGTCCGTCAACTGCACATACGGTTCACGTCCACGCTGTCGCGGCATGCTACCAGTGTTAAAGAGTGCGATGGAGCTCCGTATGCCACGGCAAACTGGCTGACACTGACGGCGGCGGTGCACAAATGCTGCGCAGCTAGCGCCATTCGACGGCCAACACCGCGGTTCCTGGTGTGTCCGCTGTGCCGTGCGTGTGATCATTGCTTGTACAGCCCTCTCGCAGTGTCCGGAGCAAGTATGGTGGGTCTGACACACCGGTGTCAATGTGTTCTTATTTCCATTTCCAGGAGTGTAATTCCAAAGAAAGCAGTTGCTGACAAGTGTAAAAATTACAGAACTATCAGTTTAATAAGTCATAGTTGCAAATTGCTAATACGATTTCTTTGCATAAAATTGGAAAAAGTGGTAGAAGTCGACCTCGGAGAAGATCAGTTTGGATTCCGGAGAAATGCGGGGACACGAGAGGCAGTTCTGACCCTACGACTTGCCTAGGATAAGGAAATAATAACCTACGTTCATTGCATTTGTAGATTCCGAAAAAATCTTTGACGATGTTGACTGGGATATTGTCTTTGAAATTCTGAAGATAGCAGCCGGTAGATACAGGGAGCGAAAGGCTGTTTACAACTTGTACAAAAACCGGTCGGTAGTTGTAAGACTCGCGGGATATGAAAGTGAAGCAGTGGTTGAGAGGCAATTGGGACAATGTTGCAGTCTATCCCCGATGTTATTCAATCAGTACATTGAATAAGCAGTAAACGAAACCAAATAAAACTTTGGAGGAAGAATTAAAGCTCAGATAGAAGAAATAAAACCTCTTAGGTTTGGTGATAACACTGCGTTGGGACTTGGAAAAGCAGTTGAACGAAATGGACAGTGTCTTGAAAGGAGAACATAAAATGAATATCAACAAAAGCAAGACAAGGATAATGCAATGTAGTCGAATTAAATCAGGCGATGCTGAGGGAATTAGATTACGAAATGAGATTTTTAAAGTGGTAGATGAGTTTTGCTCTTTGGACAGCAAAATCACTGATGATGGCCGAGGTAGACAGGATACAATATGTAGACCGGCAACGTCAAGAAAGTCATTCCTGAAGAAAAAAATTTGTTAACATCGAATATAGATTTAAGTCTTAGGAAATCTTTTCTGAAGGTATTTGAGGAGTGTAGCCCTGTATGAAAGTGAAACAAGGACGATATACATTTTAGACAAAAAGAGAACAGAAGCTTTCGAAATGTGCTACAGAGGAATATTGAAGATTAGACGGGTAGATCATGTGACTATTGAGTAGGGTCTGAGTAGAATAGGGGAAACAACTTGACTAAAAGAAGGGATCAGTTGACAGGACACATTCTGAGACATCAAGGAATCACCAATTTAGCACTGGAGCGAAGTGTGGGGGGTACAAATCTAGAGGGAGACCAGAGATGAACATAGCAAACAGATTCAGGAAGATGTAAGTTGCAGTAGTGATTCTGAGATGAAGAGGCTCGTACAGGATACTGTTGCATGGAGCGCTGCGTCAAACCACTCTTGGACTGAAGACCACAACAATGGCAAGCATAATATTGTCTCACTATATTCTTTTCAAGAGATGTCTTTGCCAATATTTAAGCAATTCTTTTCATGGAAAAAATCGCGACTGCGGTAAGGAAAATAAATCAGAAGCTCTAAAAATACAGAAAAATACCTACTCATTTGTACGTTTTCAACTGTTAATATCTTTCTTTCGATCTCGAGTTCTTTGTCAAATGTAAGTAGAATCTGTGGTGTAAGCATTACGTAGGATACCCTCGAACGCGAGCACGCGCGCTTGTGTTTGTGTGTGTGTGTGTGTGTGTGTGTGTGTGTGTGTGTGTGTGTCTGTGTGTGTGTGAGGGTGGATAGGTGGGTGTGCGATGAGTTTACCTCAGCGTTAAATGACAAACCTTGCAATGTTTCCTTAAGGCACCTGGAAGCGGACGTCGAGGTGATGCGGTCCCTCATGGCCGAAGTAGAAGCCATCATCGACGCTGAGCTCCTGCCGGAGGATCCCGAAAAGTCAGGTCAGCTCATAATTTCGCACATACTCCATTGACGTCAATTACAATTCCAAGAGAAAACTGCAATTAAAGATGGCTGCACATTTTAGTTCTAAAATTAATAAATTACTGCAACAGCTGTTTTCTGTGTATTTTTTACGTGAGCATACCCTTAGCGATAAAATAGAAGGTCGCAGATTCGAACTTACTGACAGGATTTTTAGAACATGGGAGATACAATTTTTGAAACAAGAAATTGCAGAAATCCTACTGCAAGTAGTACAAGCGCCTACGAGTATTTACTGTAATATTACTGTTCCAATTTTTATCCTTCTGGCCTGTGTGTGTGTGTGTGTGTGTGTGTGTGTGTGTGCACGGACGCACACAGGCGTCCCGTAACCGTACTTGTGAGCTCACACAATCGTAAACAACCTTGATAAATGGATTACGTATCCAGAAATCTCTAATATTTTTTGCATGAATAAATAAATTAATAAAAAGGTCGGTTACATTAAGAGAGCAGTAGTTACTCCTATGGTAAACGCGGAGGAGAGAGCGGGTAAGTGGAAAGGATACGCTGAAGACTTGGGTGAGGTGGAGGATTTGATCACTTGATAGAAGAGGAAACAGGAGTCGAAAGGGAAGAGATACGAGCTCCAGTACTAGAATCAAAATTTACAACAGTTTTGTAAGACGTAACATCAAATAAACCACGAAGGATAGACGTCATTCGACCAAAATCTATAGCACCATTGCGGGAAATGGCAACAAAACGACTATTTATGTTGATGTGTGGAATGTATGAGTCTGGCGACATATCATCGGACTTTCGGGAAAACATCATCCACTCAATTCCGAAGATAGAAAGATTCGACAAATGCGAGAATTATCGCACAATCAGCTTACCAGCTCACGAATCCAAGTCGCTAACAAGAATATTATGCAGTAGAACGGGAAGGAAAACTGCGAATCTTTTAGATGACAATCAGTTTGGCTTTTAAAGGTAAAGGCATAAGACAAGAAGTTCTGAAGTTGCTTTTGGTAATGGAAGCGAGACTGAAGAACAGATACGTTCGTAGGGTTTGACGACCAGGAAAAACTTTTCTAGAATGTTAAATGGTACCAGATGTTGTGCTAAAAATTGGAGTAAGCCATAGGAAAACGCTAGTAATATACAGTATTAACAAGAAATAAGAGAGAACAATAACGATGGAAGACCAAAAACGAAGTGCTTGGATTAAAAAGGGTGTAAATCATGGACGTTGCCTTACGCCCCTACGGTTCAGTCTATACATCGAAGAAGCAATAAGGAAATAAAATAAAGGTTTAATAGTGGGATTAAAATTCAAGTTCAAAATACCAATGATAAGATTCACTGATGACATTACCACCCTCAGTGAATATGAAGAAGAATTACAGTTTGTATTGGATGGAGTGAATAGTCTAACGCATGCAGAATTTTGACTGAGGGTAAATCGAAGAAAGACAAATGTAATGAGAAGTAGGAGATATCAGAACAGTGATAAGCTTAGCATCAGAATCGATGATCACAAAGTAGACGAAGTTAGGAATTTCTGCCACACAGGCAACAAAATAATCATTAAGGCACGTAGCAAGGAGCAAATAAGAAGTAGAGCAGCACTGGAGAACAGGGCGTTCCTGGCGAAGAGAAGTCTATTAGTATCGAACACAGGCCTTAATTTGAGGAAGCAATTTCTGAGAATGTACGTCTGGAACACAATATTATATTTACTGTGGGAAAACCTGAACAGAAGCGAGTCGAAGTATCAGGGATACGGTGCTACAGAAAAATGTTGAAAATAAGACGAACCGGTAATGCACGGAACGAGGCGGTTTCCGCAGACTTGGCGAGGAAAGGAATATATGGAAAAAACTGACGTTAAGAAGGGAATCACTTCCATGGTACTAGAGGAAGCTGTAGAGGGTATACGAGAGAGACTGGAATGCATTTAGCAAATAGACGAGGACCTAGGTGGCAACAGGTGCTACGCTGGGAAGGTTGGCACAGGACAGGCATTCGGGGCGGGTAGCATCAAGCCATTTGTGAAAGAAGCGAAATGTTACTGAATCAGGCAGCGATATCGAAAACAGTCTACCATGGCATGTTCACAAAATCGAACTAACTAATTCCTGAGAGAGGGCGCACTTATGGTTATCATATCTTTTATATTATAATCTCTTGGAACTTTTAATCGCCGATATTTTATTAACTGATATTTATTTACAAAGGATCGTACCAACAACAAAGCTTTTTTGATAAATGCTCAATGTGCCGTTGGCTTGAAACGATATATTATCATAAGACACAAGTACTAATACGGAAATAGCCAAATGTGAAAATAAATTCTTTAACCACAAGTATGATGTTTTCTGTCATTACAACAAATCGTGCAGATGACGATGTGTTGAGGAGAATTCTTCAATGTGCTTGTGTTTTGAAACAGTATATATTCATAAGACGTAAGTTACAATATAAAACCCATAAATACGGGCTCTAACCGGAGATGACGAAATATAATATTTTTTGAAGATGTGTAATGTATTAGAAATCTAACATGGCGTGTCCCAAGTGCTACTTGAGATGTAGGCAGCGGTCCTGCCTCTTATTGGTTAGACGTATCGTTGCATATTTGAAATACTGCAGAACTTGTTTCACATGTATCAATGCCTCCTCAACGTGAACTGACGCCACAATACTCGTACAGCTCCACATTCACATAAGCTTTTATGTGCCGTGTGAGGACAGTTTTACCAGCCTCGCATTTTGTACAAGCATTGCAGAGAGCGGCGCTCGCACCCATTTCAGTAACTTAGAAACACCTTTGCCTTTGTTTATCACTGATCGACGTGGCACAGTTGTTGAATCACTGGACTCACAGCAGGGAGGGGCGTGTGCATATCCCAATACGCCCATCCAGTGGTTCCCTAAAGCACTTAAAGTCGGACTCCTTGTTTTAAAAAGGACACAGACGATTTCATTCCCATCTTTACCTGCTTACCTTGTCAACGGCATAAGGCAGGCGTAGTCCAAAACACGGCGTTAAAACTGAGCGTAATGTTTTAACTAATTTGTAAACGCATGAGATTTGGTTAGAAGGACATTCACGACTGAGATTCGCAGTAGAATCAGATAACTAACAGTTCCAGTTGTAAATAGTTTTATTGGTTCAAAATCACAATCATTTTTGAGCAATTATAAGCCCATCTTCAGGCATACAATATAACAAGAGATTGTATAATATTTAACAATTGTTTGTTTTAATAATAGTGGGGATTCATTGTTCAACTATAAGTACGAGGTCGAGACGGTCGAGTTAGAATGAAAACGCGGATGCCGCAAGAGATAGCCACAAAGTAACATAAGGGAAGTGAGCGTTCAAAGGGAAAAAAAGGGAAAAGAAATACTAAGAGAACATTACTGAACCACTTAAGATAACGTACAGCGTGAGGCACGCGGCTTGCATGTCATTCAATTTGATTTGCTCGTTAAGGGTGGATGAAGGGTTCTTGGTTAAGCAGTGAATAATTTCTGTCTCTTTAATTGCTCTTAACGAGCAAACCAGGCTGAAGGACAGGCATCCTCCAAATAATTATTGGGTTTTGAAATAGTGTTCAAACCTTACCAATATTCTGCTCAGACTTTCCTCTCAAAGGAATTGTATTTTTCTTTCTATCCCTTTAATTTTGGTCGCCTAATTGATACTACTTTTCCTGTGTGGGTATTTAATGGCGTTATTTTTATTTTATTTTCATCCAACTTTCCCTAATAGGCTCGTTTATTCCTTTTTTGCTTCTTAAATTTTATTTTTTATACTTTTGTAACTAGTTATACCCAAGTACAAAATTTTTATCTTATTTTGTATCGTGACTATGTACATTTAACCATCTCCCATCCACTTTTATATATTCACCATCCGTTAACTTTGGGGCTAGTCAGACACCTCTTACGCTGTTCGCTCGCAGATAGCTTCACTTTCCCTTGTGCAATGACGGTTGCTGGTTTTCGTGTACGGCAACCTTCTGCCACCTTATTATTCCATGTCTCGGTTTCACGTGCGGCCGTCACCTACCCACAGCGTAGTGTTCACAATGTGTGGCGGCTACGCTCCTCGCTGTGTACGTTATCTTACGTGGTTCTCTTAGTATTTCTTTCATTTTTTTCTTTAGTTGAGCGCGCAATCTCCTTAAGTTTTTCTTTGGCTGTCTGGTGCGACACCAGTGCTTTCATTCTTGCTAACCCGACCGAATTGACCTTATGCTTATAGTTGGACAGTGAATCACCATTATTATTACAACCTACAAGTGTTACGCCTTAACTTCATTAGTTTCCGTTTAGCATTCTTGTTCACCTGAAGATGGGCTTGCAATTGCCCGAAACCGGCCGTGACTTTGAAACAATAAAACTATTTTCAACTGAAATGGTTAATTATCTGACTCTACTAATTTGTAAACACAGAGAAATAAAATTTGGCGGTTGCCAAGAACTTGCTAGTGACATGGCTCTCAGATTTTTGAATTTTTCTTCTTCCTTTGAATGGAAGAAAATTTTTTTAAAATCATTGATAATATGAAATTTTCTTTTTAAAAAAGTGTTGCCGTTATGACACGCTTCCGTGATATGGTAAACCTCTTCCTATTTGGACGCATGCACTTTAATGTAACAATTTTTGTTTTGTTTAGTTAGTTAAATAATCACAGTCCTTTAATTTTTTAACTCAAGAAACTACACTCTCCTAATATACGTTATAAACTGTAAAAGCATTAATCACCACTTAATAAAAATGATTTAGATCATCAGTTTTATTCCATAGGAATGTGTAAGCGTTGCAGTTATGAAAACAACAAAGTAATCCTTTCCTAGGAACAGGTACATGAACTTACAAATTTCGTGTTTGTTTGACACTACAGTAAACTTGAAGTTATATAATGCGACACAATAGACAAAAAACGGATCCTAGGTGCTTCATTTAGTTTGACCACTACTGCTGCAGCATTCGATACACCAACGTCGAGAGCTCAGTGAGATCATTCATTTCATACGTCGATTGGCTGTGGTATTTATTGAGTGGAGAAGGAATCTCCTGTATGACAACATTTTGTACTACATTTAATAACATTTAAACTAATTTAGCCATAGAAAAGCTCAACCTGCCGTATGAAAGCGCGCATCGAGAGAATCGAGTGAGCTATTCACATGTTAATTTGTATACTTAAATGGGATAAGGTTTGAATCAAATGTTTAATTAAAGTCATCATAATTAATTATATAAGACAGTTATATGAACAGCAGGGCAACATGTGTTTGTAAATCTAAGAACAAATCATAATCAACCTTTACATCATAAATTTTCTATGCTTAAAACAGCTTTTGATTAATTAATTAGAATTTTCTCAGTTTCGCCATCATTTGGTACTCAATTTGGACATCATCAGCGGAAAGAGCGGTTCATTTTTTAGAAGACTGATGTCCCATTTGCATGTTTACTGTAACTGTTCGAGGCACAGTTATCAGAAACTAAATATTCATAATGGATGAGATTTGCTATCATTATAATTAAGACTGAGGAAAACAAATTATAACAAAAAATATTGTATTCCTAAGCCATTTTAATCGGCATTTCATCGTGCATATTCTGGTGGATAAAGTCTTAAGATAGCTTGTGTTAATGAAAAGTTATATTTACGATTAGTGAAATTTCTTGATGATTGTTTGACGCAAGTCTTGGAAAACATGTACTGCATTAATTAATGGGCGGTGGTGGTGGTGGGGGGGGGGGGGGAGGGGGTCTATCTTCTTAGCTTTTCTGCAGTCATCCAGAGACATGCGGAGGGGCAGGAGATCTGGCTCTGTGGCAGTGATTTAGGCGTTCGATTTTGTGAGACTTAAGTCTGGCGTCAGAATAATTTCACAGCGAGAAGGACTCTTGAATATTCCGTCTGATCTCAGAATATTTTGCATCTGTCGACACTTAGACTAATTCCGATGTGTGTTGGCTGGACTCGTGTTTTCTGCAAATAAAGCCGGCCTAAGCTTAGAGTATTACACGAGAATGAACACTTGCACGTGGAATAATTTTGCTGTTTTTTCGATTCATTTAAAATTTGCAACGAGTTTCTAACCGCTCTATGGATGCTCGAGTCACATTTAGATCTCATTAGTTATAGCAATTAGTTTTTCACAAGTCTGCTACTTAATGTGTCCATGTATTGAATAAATAGTGAATAATTTTAACTGTTAACTGGTTTCTGGGATCATTATGTACATGCAGCACCTGCTATTCAACCAAACGGACATTTTATCCTAATTATGTGAATCAGTAATTTAAATTTTATTGTGGGTTGGCTCTGATATCAGAGTAAACCCAAATAGTGTTTTATTACCGTTACGCAACAAAAAACTTAGTAATTGCTTCATTCCAGACGACATTAAAACATCCTGCATTCGACTTCGAAGCCTGCTTCTCTGTTATTCTTTATTTGGCACTGGAGGTCGCCTGTTGACAACCACTTTGTAAATTATCTTCATGAATGTTACTGGAGTAAATCTAATTGAGTTCCAGTACGATTTGTGTGATAACATTTACACACCCCCTCACTCGTGCTAGTCATGTATTTATTACATCTTGTGAAAGGCTTACCTAAAGACACAATACAAGAAATACTGTATTTCGTTGCTTCACGCTACCTGTCAGAAAGGCCAAAAACGCACAGAAAGCAAGGCGTAAAGTATTGAAAGATTCATTTATGACAGCTAGAAATATTATATTTCTATTGAACTTTGTAACTGTTTTCATGAAGCTGTAGGCTATTTTGAAAACGTACTAAAAGTTTACAAGTTTTTCTCAGTTTTTTCTGTAGTCCTTCTTATCTTCTCCTTCGTTCCTGTTGTATATATCTTTAATTGAAACTCTGTCTAAGAATGTATGCCAGCCCATTCAAAAGTTTTAACTATTTGTCATTTCTCTCCAAATGGCTAAGTCATCTGCGAAATTATGTACTTGTGTGATCCATGTGGGTTCTTAGTGAGTTAAATTTACTAGGTCTGGCTGTTATTACCAAACGAAGATAATTCCTTGCATAAAAATTCTGTTCTAGATCGTCGTTTTTACGTACACATATACGCTACCAAGTCCATCCTAGCATACAGTTGCAGAAATGAGGGAAGGAAAACTAACACAATTTGTGATATTCCTTTCAAATATACAGCACTATCTCTCTCTGGTAGCCAGTTTACGTTTCTCATTGATATCCAGTACTCAATAAGCAACAGTTTTGATCGGTTGATGAGTAGTTTGTAAATACACACGGTTTTCAACAATTTCGAATGTTAGCTCGAATATTATCCAAATCGTCCCATTTGGACATAGAAAATTGACGTCTATAGCTGCACAGCGTGCTACACGTAATTTTTACCATCCGAAACGGAGTTTCAGTTCTCATGAAGAAATCCAAATTTTCCGTAAACATCAGCTACACCTGAACTTAAACATTTCCTGGTTAATCAGAAAATCTAAAAATTGCTTATGATTCAGACTTAACAGAACTGCAAAGAAGTCCGGACTACATGACTCATCGTCACAAGAGCCGACCACTGACTTATACGTGAAATTCCTCTTCCACTACCAAATCATGCAAAGAATCTCTTTTCTATTTGGCCGAACACCACAATACCCAATCAGCTTCCTATTTTGATTCATATAATCCGGTACTGTCCCTCCTTAAATCAGTTCCCTTTATGAAGCCAATTTAGATGAAATTACTTCATAGTATCTTGTAAGAAAGCAAATGAAAATAAATTATGTACATCTTTAATCTTCTTAAGGAAGGAAATTTTATCTTTCCACAATACCGAAAACTAGCTGCTTTACAATTCGCATTTCAGATTCCCAACACTTAGTCATTCACAGTTTCGATAATTTCTGCTTTCAGAAATATGATGCATTCACTTATTCACTCAAATAGAACAAAATGACAGTATCAAACACAACAAGAAACAAATACTTTCTGAAAACGAACGTTAAATAATTTATAAGATAGAGTGTTGTACAACTTTAATATATTATCTTAGAATGTTTTTAGATGATGGTATTCTACTCTTATATGCAGCAGTCTTCTTCAGAAATCACTAAATTTCTCTGGAAAAGTAAAGTTTTCCCATACACGAAAACATGTATGCTCTTATACCTAGGAACAAACACTCTATTAAAATTAAAAAGCGTTGCAGTCGAGAAAACCTTGTCCGTATTGCATTTAATCGTCTATTTGTTACATTATTACTCTGCTGCACACCGTTAATCAGTAAGTGGTGTCAAATTAAGCAGAATTATTGTCAAAAATCAGTTACAAGTTAAATATTCTTTGAAATAGACGCTGTTGCAAACTAAAATCAATTTCCATTTTCAAAACGGCTAAAATTATTAAGACATGTTGCGTGGTAAAAGACATCTCAAGGTGCAAGATGGCGCATGACAGATCAGGTATCGTTTTACTGTCCACCCATTATATAAATAGTTTTAAAATAAGTAGCATTTTGCTCACCATAAAATTCTGTACCTGGAGAATTAACAAAGCTTTAATATATTCTATGGCACTTAAATGTGTAGAACGCGAAATATTTACAAATGCTACGCACAACACAACCTCGTATCTAGCGACAATAAAAGCTGTAGAATATGCTGGAAACTGCTTATGACGGTGTGTTGTGCACTATCCTTCATGTGATTCCAAAATCAGTAACTAGAGTGAAGCACGGACCAGAAAACTTCAGGTATTATTAGCCACAAAATCTACGAAACACAGAACTCTCTCCTACTGTTAAACACAATATTGTTTAAGCAACTTTTGTGGTGACTAATTATTGTGTTTCTGTAATTATGTTATGCATTTACACAACATATTATAGTGTCTGAATATTGATTGCAATCGGAAATTATAAATTTTTATTTTGTCTGTATTTTTAAATATTAACGGGACTACTTGAAGTATGAAACTCATACATTAGTGAAATAGGTTATTCTGAAAATCTACACAAGGTTTCACCTTAACTGAGTCATGACTACGGTCTGTATTATCAAATCATACACAAAATTTGTTGCTACACATTCAGACTTGGCTCTATACACACTAACTCACATATTTTATATTTTTTTCCTAGATCTCTGCACCTTCACGAGATATATACCTATATTCAAAAGTGTTACGTTGTTTTGGAAATCAGGTTTTACTGAACTAAGGTTTTTCTTCCTAATCAGAGATTAGTTCCCTACAAAGTACTAATTTTTTCAAATTGCCTTTACCGCATCTAATATCACTGATGTTTAATCCTTTGATATTTCAGGTTGTATCACTATGCTGAAGGCCTGAACATTGTTTACAGTATGAACTTTCAATCGTATCTTTGAAGAGCCACTTCTGCAGTGTGCATTTCCTTTAAAAACATACACCGAGCGAGGTGGCGCAGTGGTTAGCACACTGGACTCGCATTCGGGAGGACGACGGTTCAATCCCGTCTCCAGCCATCCTGATTTAGGTTTTCCGTGATTTCCCTAAATCGTTTCAGGCAAATGCCGGGATGGTTCCTTTGAAAGGGCACGGCCGATTTCCTTCCCAATCCTTCCCTAACCCGAGCTTGCGCTCCGTCTCTAATGACCTCGTTGTCGACGGGACGTTAAACACTAACCACCACCACCTTTAAAAACACATTACTTATGTCATTAAGGCATCTTAATTGTGTGGTGTCCGTAACACTCGACCCTCTCTTTCGATACAGTTCAGGGTTCTGTCACATGTAGGTAGGCAACCACAGGAAAAGAAAGCCACTGCTGTAAAACTATACTATTGATGGAATACTATTACTGGAAACAGTATCTACCATAAAATATCTAGAAGTAACTATTAAGAGTGGCCATTCTTCTTAAGGACACATGAAACAAATAGCAAGTAAAGCAGTTGCCCGACTGGGATTGAAGTATCTTAAGAAAATGCAACTCATCCACGACAAAAGTGGCTTGATTCTTGAGTATTGTTCATCATTCTGGAACCCTTACCATGTAGGACTGATATAAGAGGCAGAAAAGGTCCATGCTCTATATATATATATATATATATATATATATATATATATATATATATATATATATATATATATATAAAAGAGACACCTCCAGTGGCAGACGCTACAAGAGAGGAGCTGTGCATCACGGAGAGGTTTACTACTGGACATACGATAGAGTACTTTTCGGGAAGAGTCGCGCAACGTATTACTTCTTCACTAATACGTCGAACGAAATGACCACGACGAGAAAATTCGAGAAATTGGAGCTAATGCAGAGGCTTCACTCCACGCAACATTGGCGAGGGGAGCATGGAAGGAGGGACCAGTTAGTGGTATCAGAAGTATCCCTCGCCACACATCGTCAGATGGCTTCCGAAGTATTAATGTAGAAGTCCTGTAAACATAATATAATTTGATTCCCTTCTTAGCTTTACTTATTTAAGAGGTAAAAGCTTATAACGAATTTTATTCCTACTTCTCTCCATTATTAATTAACTCTGCTAATGTTTTATTCTTTCTCTTCAGTGCGAATCAATTAACACAGAATCTTACTTCTGCTACTCTCAAATGGCACACAGAAAGTGGACTCACGAAATCGTTACTTGAGATTGAAAATATAAAAAACTTAAGCAACATAAGTTTGGCAATGAAATCACATTTTACTCTTCTTTAAGTAGCTCAGAATATTTGCTTCACAGTTTATCATATAATTATACAAGAAAAATCATAATGTTTTACGTAAATGAAACACAGCATGGTTATCATTATTTGCCTGTTCTTACCCTTAACTTTATTCATGGTCACACATAAAATGGGCAAACAACGTTGCCTCTTAAACATCTTCTGTTTTTAATCTTTCACTCATGACAAGAGTATATTATATACATATACAAAAACATAAATATTATTTCCACAACGCCCCACGGCATTGTCTTTCATTCTCACTTTGCCTCATGTGGTTCACGTTAGGCACATAAACAAAACTTTTTTTGCATTCCCACTTTCTCTCATACGTGCCAGGTTAGTCACCTAAACAGTACTACGTCCTTTTCACTTTCTTATTGGAATTTCTTCAGCACTGTAGTGGTTCCCTTAAAAATTATTCACCTGCCATTCTCAAAACAACACATCTATTGACTCACAGAATAATTCTCAATCAGTTTCACAGTTACGTTCAGCATACATGCTACTGCCTTTTCAAGTCAAACCTGGTAATGATTACTTACGTATATCTACTTTCACACAACGTTATACACTTCAGCACCAAGTATTTCTTACAGACTCGTTTCTGCATTAATAACTTTTCTCTCTAAATGTACTTATTACTCTCTTTACCAGTTCCTCCACACTTTCTCAACTACTGGTAACCATATCTGTAGCTCACTGCCTGTTGACATATCCACCCGCAGCCAGCTAGTGAAGAATGCTGGAAGTTACGGTTTCAGAATGACAGAAGAGAAAGATTGACAACATGAAACCAAAGTGAAACAACATTGCCAATAACTCGGGTATCTGGTGACCTTCACTCACCTAGCAATGCGTGCAACTCAAGTCCACCTAGGCCTCACTCCTATCCGTTAATGCTAATGCAGTCCTCCGCCAGTAGCTGAGTGGTCAGCCGGCACGGTAGCTCAGCGTGTTCAGTCAGAGCGTTAGCAGCCCTTGTAATAAAAAAAACTGAGTTTATCGATCAACAACGAACTTAAACAGATGTCTTACGACGTCCGCCCCGAGCAGATTCAACGAACGAAAGCGAACAAAATGAGATTTAAGAAAAAAAGTGGTCAGCGTGACAGAATGTCAATCCTAAGGGACTGGGTTCGATTCCCGGCTGGGTTGGAGATTTTCTCCGCTCAGTGACTGTGTGTTGTGTTGTCATAATCATCATCATTTCATTCCCATCGACGCGCAAGTCGCCGAAGTGGCGTAAAATTGAAAGACTTGCACCCGGCGAATGGTCTACCCGACGGGAGGCCCTAGTCACACGACATTTACATTTATCGTAATGCACATGTCTTTTGAAGTCTACTTTGTTTCTCATCTCAAAAGGCTCTTTCGTCTCATTCGTGAATTACTTTCACCTTTTCCCCTGTTTTTTTCTTTATAGCTTCTAATTCCATTGGATCCATGCTGGTTTACTCTCTATATTCATTGTACCATTCAAACACTTCCTTTTTCTACTATATCAATTGTGAATAGTATCCCTTTTAGCAGTTGTTTTCTTTTACCTGAAAAGATTGCATTTTCTTCCTCTCCTCTATTGATTGGATCGGAGATTTCTCCATAAAATCCATATTTCCTTTACACTTATTCAATAAATCTGTACCGATCAGGGATTACGAGAAATTTTTGATACAACTGGACACCATTTATTTTTTTGGGTAATATTGCTTCATGTTTGGCACCTTTCTTTTGCCTTACAATTCCGACGCTTCAAAAGTATAGCCAGCAGCTTCAAGTTACTGGTTCCCGTTCTGAAAACGCTAGCCACTTTGTTGACAGTATATTATTCTGCGATTGTGCACCACTTTCAATTCGTACTCACCGTCTGCTGCTTAGTATGTATATCTGCACTGTCATGCATTAGTGAGGGTGATCTATAAATAGAGTCTTGTTCGTAATTACCTTGCGGGGAGATTGGAACATGGTGCGAACATCCTACCTCTCCTACCACTACAGTTATTCCGATATATTCCCATCTGTTGACAATTATATTTTATTTGCTGTCTGTATTTCCCTGATCCCTAAAATACTAGTTCACCTGATCCGTTTCTGCATTAACGTTTCCATCCTCCAAAAGTAATTAGTGAACTTCCCAACGTCATCCCTGGGAGGTGCGATGATTTTTTTTGCCAGTTTATGGATTGCTTCCCATATAAACACATGAGTTTTTGGGCTCCAATTTATGACTTAAATTTGAGAAATAAGTCTGCAATTTTAAAGCAAATCTCTTAACATTTTATTTTTTAAGATTCAACTTTTCCCGCACGCAGAAATTGTTTTGCAGTTCCATCTCCTTTCGTCGACCCCAGTATTCTTGAAAACAGGCATTCTTAAATTAATTCCGTGCATCATACTGTTGTGTTGCAGTAATCCCCGAAACTTAGCTTCTCCTAAAAATTTTGAAGTAATAAACCCAAACTTTTGTCTGTCACTCCAAAATATAGGCAACTCATTTTCAACATCGTTCCAAAATTCTTTCGACTGCACGTTACCAGAGGGATAGAATAGCAGAAACTGTCTTCAGCGACGTAAGCCACTTTAGGTAACTCAGTTACAAAATTACATTCTACAAGGTTAATGCTCATGCTCCAATTATTTTCTACACTAACCACTGTACAAGCACGCTCATGCAGATTACTTCTGCACTGACTTGACTTGGCAGCACATCCACATTAGACTTCACCAAATCCACACGAGCAGAATGCATTGTTTTCAAACTGTACAGATATTTCACTTTCAACATTAATTTTGCACTCCAAAGCTTGTAAATTACTGTTACGAACAGAATCGACAGCACTAAACTTTTCTTATACGTTTTGTAGATTCTGATTCAATTTATCTCCTCACTGTATGCTTTCAGGAGCTACGTAAAGCTCTTTCTAATGTAATTAGTTTATTAATTCTGCGGCTATCTACCTCGAGTATGGGAGCTTTACAGAGAGAACACGCTTCGTTACTAAATAAACTTCTTTACTAAATAAACATCCCCACTAAATAAACTTGACATTATAGCCTAATGCAAACATGTCCCATATACTTGCAGATATTAGCTTAATTAAAAATGTGAATAATGGCGCTTTGAGACAAATCAATATTACTTCGCTTTATTATCCTTTTGGTACGTAACACATTCCCTAGCAATGCCTCAGTTCATCCTCTCTTGTATCAACGGTTAACCTAATTACACATTAATGTTAAAGCAACCATTTCTGCATTACATTTCAAAATTAATTTAACAGGTATCACTGTTCACTGTAGCCTGTTCATTTCTGCTCTAATAGCAATGTGTCCCACTAGTGGAAGTTATTGACCAGCAATCAAGTGCTGTATTGTACACTAGTTTCATAAAGAATTTCGCACACATTTCCGCGAACAAGTCGAACCACTAAAATACTTTTAACCGACGCTCCGACGTAATACTTTCAACTTATAATCATACTTCCTAGAATTTTCTTTGGACATTTTATGCGCTCCAAAATAGTATGACCAGACGTCCGTTAGATGGAAATTGTCGCGGATTTTCGTCATAAGATACAGTGTTCCGAAAAATTGTTTCGGGATGCCCAAAAGTCCCGGTATTAAGTTTGTAAATATATTTTACAAAATTCTACACGTTTTTAGAGATTTGTCTCTATTAAACAGAGTACGTCCCTATAAATTAATACATTTTAGCTTATTTTTCTAACCTGCATAGTCCCACAGTAATCATTGTATCAGTATTGATATACTGAAACAATAATTTATTCTTAGCGGTGGCGGAAGAGTAGTTACACTATCGTAACAGTTCTAGACGTTGCAACTTGAGAAGAGTTATGAAAATTGTACGGTTCTCGCGTCACTTACCACTGTCATTGTCAGAATAGCGTAGCTGTTGCAGTTATGTCAGACAACCTGTACCGATGGCTTCTCATATTAGCCAGATTGTTGCTACTTAGTTGGAAAACGCAATGCTGAAACGCACCTGCAAATTCAGTGTCAGTTATTGTAAGGAGTGGAATGTTATTAAGAAAGGTCGATTTAGTTACGAAGCAGAGTGGTCGGTATGTAACCGTTATGTTTGTATCAGTCATTGTAGGTGTTCTGACATAGTTGATCACATCAAGTCAAAGAGACACGTTAATAGATTTAATACACCGAACTGCAGTAAAACTCGACAAAAGTATCGAGTGAAGACGTGAATGTTCGAGCAACTGAGCTTTAACACTAGCCTAACACATGGTAAAACACCAAAAAGCCTTTAGATCTTGACTGTACTAATAAGATTATTAGCTTTATGCTTGACGATTCTTCCATTACAAAAAAAGTTTAGTTCGGCAAGAATTAAAGTATCTGCCCAAGTAAAAGCAGTCATGGCTTCCCAGAGTTTAAAGGAAAACCTTGAGAATACCAAAAAGTCTTCTTTCTACGAAATATTCATTGATACCAGCAATCGTAAAGCTGCGAAAATACTTCCCGTTGTTGTTTAGTAGAACCTTACCACTACGTATCAAAGAACAAAGACATGAACAAGAAGGCTGGGAGTAGTGAAAAATACTCTTTTCTCCAAGGACAATCAACCCCATCTACAACTGCTCAGTAACATTTAAAGCTTAGGTAATTTTATGTTCTGAAAAGTTCCACACCTATAATATTTTAAAAAATAATAATAAATCCGTTTTTATTATTATTTTAAACATCATTAATTAAAGAGATATTGTAGAGATAAATCAGAGCCAATACTTTGTCCTTTTTACTAATAGTAAACAGGCTATCATACGGTCAACAAAATGTATCAACGAAACGTTAGATCGATAGGAGAGCGGATGGTTTTGTATCGGTTTTCTCCGAAAATGATTTAGTCACCCAAGATTTGAAACGTTTAAGCTCAGCAGCCAAACTACTAATGCTACCGGCGTGTTGTTTGAGCTCATAGGTCAAATTACTTAGATTGTTAATCAGCTTTCTGGCTGAGATCAATAGCCAGTGTAATTATGTTAACAGACTGTTACTTCATTGTGATCACTAATTTCGCAAACGTTTTCTGAACACTTTCCGGTTTATGTTCAAAAAAATGGTTCAAATGGCTCTGAGCACTATGGGATTTAACTTCTGAGGTCATCAGTCCCCTAGAACTTAGAACTACTTAAACCTAACTAACCGAAGGACAGCACACACATCCATGCCCGAGGCCGGATTCGAACCTGCGACCGTAGCGGTCGCGCGGTTCCAGACTATAACGCCTAGAACCGCTCAGCCACCACGGCCGGCGGTTTATTTTCCTCGCGTTTTATTTGCTTTACAAAGAACGGTACAGTTTTTTAACATCACCTTCCACTGTTTCTTCTTCATTACTTCTATGCATACATAATGAATATCTACTGTTGCTGACTCGACTATTGTTAAAATTAAAACTGTCCCCCATAGTTGCATCTGCAAACGCATCCTGTTCCTGTTTCATCTCCACAGTTGTAAAAAATTGATGTACGTTATCATCTGAAACGCTGCTAATTTCTACACTGAAACACCAAAGAAAGTGGTATAGGCATGCGTATTCATATACAGTAATATGTAAACAGGCAGAATACATCGCTGCCACTGGCAACTCCTATATAAGACAACAAGTGTGTGGCACAGTTGTCAGATCGGTTACTGCTGCTAGGATGGCAGGTTGTAAAGATTTAAGTGAGTCTGAACGGGTGTTATAGTCGGCGCACAAGCTTTACGCCCAGCCTGGGACCGTCAATAGCAACAATGGACCGTTGATGACTGGAAACATATTTCCTGGTCGGTGGAGTATCGTTTCAAATTGTATGGAGGGGATGGACGTGTACGAGTATGGAGACAACCTCATGGATCTATAGACCCTGCATGTCAGCAGGGGAGTGTTCAAGCTGTTGGAGGCTCTGTAATGGTGTGGGGCGTGTACAGTTGGAGCGATATGGGACCCCTGATACGTCTAGATACGCCTCTGACAGGTGACACGTTCGTAAGTATCATGTATAATCACCTGCATCCATTCATGTCCATTGTGCAATGCGACGGACTTAGGAAAATTCCAGCAGGACAATGCTACACGCCACACGTCCAGAACTGCTACAGAGTATCTCCAGGAATACTCTTCTGAGTTTAAACACTTCCGCGGGCCACCAAACTCCCCAGACATGAATATTGGTGAGCACATCTAGGTTGCGATGTCCACCCCCTCGTACACTTACGCATTTATACACAGCCCTGCTGGTTTCTTGGTGTCAGATCCCTCCAGCAGTACTTTAGACATGAGTCGAGTTCATGCCTCGTCGTGTTGCGGCAATTCTGTGTGCTCGCGGTGTCCCTACACGATATTAGGTGGGCGTACCAGTTCCTTTGGCTCTTCAAAGTATATCCCCATTCTGTCACTTGTTGTACAGTACTAATTTACCTTGCACTCACACAAAAAATGTACCAAATGTCCTTTCTTCAAAACCACGGTATCGTCACCTTGCTTCCATACTGTCAAACCTGTTGACACTAACAGACACCAAACAAAATGAATTTAACTTCTCTTTCGTGGTCTTGGGCAGGCGCGACGTGTTGTTAGTTGTCACTTCTGCGGTTCCGAACGCTACGCCCATCACCAGCAGGTCGCGGGCCGTCGCCTGCTGCGGCAGCTGTCAGTCCTCCCTCCCTCCCACCAATTAGCCAGCCGTTTAGCTGGAGAATCTGCCGTGTCCGGCGTCTCGCGGCTCGCTGCTGTCCACGTCATGCTATTGATGCCTGCCACCCGCAACACACCGTTAAACAAACCAGTTTCGCCACATTGTTCTGCTTTTCCCTTTTGGTGCCCACCGTGTGACCGTCTGCTCATTGCGCTACTCTGTCACTTCTCAAAATCACTTTCGGCTGCTTTACTATGTAATCCACAACAGCTAGTCGCCGTTCATATGTAATACCATACGCTAAGTAAATAAATCAATATCGGTTGTGGTTCTACTCTGATATAGATCTTCTCAATACCGAATTTGGAATATTTTTACTGTTCATGATCTAAGATGTATCGCATGCAGCAGCGCGGTTTAATTGTACTGAATTCCTGTTAACACTGAAAGCACTCACCTTTGGTGAAATCTTCAAAAACACTGCCCTGCATGAAGCGGCTTATACACTGCTGGTCATTAAAACTGTTACACCACGAAGATGACGTGCTACAGACACGAAATTTAACCGACATTTAACCTTGAGTCAAAAGATGGGGACGTTTGCAAGACAACAACCATTTGCACGAACAGTTCGACGACGTTTGCAGCAGCATGGACTATCAGCTCGGAGACCATGGCTGCGGTTACCCTTGACGCTGCATCACAGACAGGAGCGCTTGCGATGGTGTACTCAACGACGAACCTGGGTGCACGAATGGCAAAACGTCATTTTTTTCGGATGGATCCAGGTTCTGTTTACAGCATCATGATGGTCGCATCCGTGTTTGGCGACATCGCGGTGAACGCACATTGGAAGCGTGTATTCGTCATCGCCGTACTCGGGTATCACCCGGCGTGATGGTATGGGGTGCCACTGGTTACACGTCTTGGTCACTTCTCGTTCGCATTGACGGCACTTTGAACAGTGGGCGTTACATTTCAGATGTATAACGACCCGTGGCTCTACCCTTCGTTCGATCCCTGCGAAACCCTACATTTCAGCAGGATAATGCACGACCGCATGTTGTAGGTCCTATACGGTCCTTCCAGGATACAGAAAATGTTCGACTGGTGCCCTGGCCATCACATTCTCCAGATATCTCACCAACTGGAAACGTCTGGTCAATGATGGCTGTGCAACTGGCTCGTCACAATACGCCAGTCACTACTCTTGATGAACTGTGGTATCGTGTTGAAGCTGCATGGGCAGCTGTACCTGTACACGCCATCCAAGCTCTGTTTGACTCAATGCCCAGGCTTATCAATACCGTTATTATGGCCAGAGGTGGTTGTTCTGGGTACTGATTTCTCAGGATCTATGCACCCAAATTGCGTGAAAATGTAATCACATGTCAGTTCTAGTATAATATATTTGTCCAATAAATACCCGTTTATCATCTGCATTTCTTCTTGGTGTAGCAATTTTAATGGCCAGTAGTGTGATTTACCTCAACTGAGAAAAACTGCAAAAAATGAATAGTGTCTACATACACATGGAGTTTAACCGTTTTGAATGCTCACTCGAATACTGTGCAAATATACACAATTGGACTAAGACAGTTCAAATATAACTGGACAGCGGGTTATGCAGAAGTCTTACCCACTGAAAGAAAGTTTAATTTATCACGGAAAAATCCAGAATTTCGAGAAACGTCGTCTACGCTTGATTTTAAATCTTCTTTGATAAAACACACCCCAAAAATTCACTGTTACTCAAATTTAACAATACTGCGGGGAGTTCAGTGGCTACATGGCTTATCGTCACAAGAGCATACCACTGATTCTTTCCAACTCAGGAAATGTATTCGCAAACAGCAAGTATGGTACCACATCAGCTATACGTTTTCTTGAAACCAATGATAATTGGCGCCGGACCGAGACTCGAACCGGGATTTCCTGCTCTACGCGACCGGTCACCTCAGTCGCTTCGGCTACACGAGCACGTTTCCCGGAGAGACACAGACTTCCACATGCCCCAGTGCCTGCATCGCAGAGTGCTCATGTAATTACGTGACTCCTGCACAGGAGAGGCCTTAATTAGTCTTCACCCCAGATTGCCTTGGCTTTGGCATGAAATACGGTACTGCAATGTCTGTATTGTACATGCCTGTAAAGTTCGGTGCAATGTTCCTTCTGACATGCAAGCAAGCAACAGACACTACTGATGATTTATAGCCGTATTAAATGAAGAAATGTTCTCGCAAATTGCGAAATGGAACTGGCGATTCTGGTGGTTTTACTAATTAACTTGTACTCATGAAACACATGCATTTACTCATTTTTAGTTACGATTCTTGCTCGCATAACATGTGCGTCAGACATGATTTAGTTCGAAAGGTTTACAACTGTACTCATACAACTCCATACTCATCAGATACAACTGCACCGACTCATGACACAGTCATCTTCAAATATATAGCTAACATACAAAGACAGTGAAATAAAGAAATACACGTAAATTGATGTAAACATTAGTTTTCGCTATACGTTTTTGTATGCGTGTCACAGTACCTCAGATTTACAGATACCAGTCTCATAATATGAAATATTTTTAGATTAGTACTTTCCTAAACTATGATATAACGAAATAGAGAAATTTATAACGTCGTTGATTTGGATGTGGCAGAAACAGAAACAAGCGCTGTTTACTGAACTATTACTTCAAAGAGAATTGATAATATTTAATTGAAGCCGACGTACAAAGATGATAAAAAGAACTGATCAACATAGCTTCGCAATGACAAATAATAGAGACCCAACGAAACAAACTCCCATACCTCTAAAACCATTACACTTTCAAAATCACTATACAGTGGATGACGCAGTGTCCTTCACCCCGATAGTGTCTTGACTGTTTCCACTGATTAAGTGATATACTGGAGCAGACTAGGTTCTTTTTACCTTGTTTTGTACTTTACTTCACATCTGATCACGTGGAACAAAATTATAAAATTTTATTCTGAACGAAATTACCAAGCCAGAACTCCTTACTTCATTCTGGATAGGCTTATCGAATGTTTTACTTTTCAAGGCAGAAAATTATTTTTTTAGGCAACTTTTACATGATACAGTCATAATTAATAGCGTGCAACTGAGTTATATTTAAATTTATGCTGCTTAGTTAATACACCAGTCGATGAGGTAGTTAGTCCACAGACGATCAAAATATAATCAGTTCGCTGTTTAATCATACAAGCTCGAACACAGCTTCATAACTTTTGTTATCGAATTTGACGACAAAAAAGTTGGTGCAGTACAGTGAGACGACAAAAGTCATGGGATAGCGATAAGTACGTATATAGATGGCTCTACTCTGGCGCACGCAAGGTATAAAAGGGCAATGCATTGGCGGAGCTGTCATTTGAACTCAGGTGATTCACGTGAAAAGATTCCGAAAGTGATTACTGCCGTACGAAGTGAATAAAACGACATTGAACGCGGAATGGTCAATGTAAATTGTAAATAGTGGCGGGCCTATATTCTCATAATGGTAACTGCACCAGTCCTCCGAAGCCAACCAAAAATCTACAAACCGAACCTTCCTGTAAGGCCAATACTAGATTTCAGAAAATCCCCCACTTACAAGCTTGCAGGATACATGTTAAAAGTACTGTCTGAAAATTTCAAAGTACAAGAAGACAGAATCATTAAAAACACTACACAGCTAATACAAAAAATAAAAGATATAAAAATCCCAGACACAGCAACACTCCTCTCATTTGACATAGAAAACGTGTATTCCAACATACCAGTACCAGAAACAATAGAAATTATACACAAGAACCTTAAAACTTATAGTCAACTCCCTGATGAACAGATTAAGGAAATATGCACACTAATAAAGCTCATAACAGAATAAAATTACTTCCAGTTCAATAATGAATTTTATTTACAAGAAGATGAATTGCCAATGGGGTCTCCAGTTTCAGGAGCTTTAGCAAATATTTTTGTAAACCACATTGAAGAGATCATTTTCACAAAAATAGTAGCAAAAGAATACAACATATTATATTGGTTCAGGTATATGGATGACATCATTTGCTTAATAGATGAACCACAAACAAGAATTGAAAAACTACATACTGACATCAACAAGATAGATAAAAATATAAAATTCAAAATTGAAAGAGAACAGAACAACCAAATTAACTTTCTGGATATAACAATCAAAAAAGAAAACAATAAACATATGTTTGAAATTTACCATAAACTCACAGCAAGGGACATTATCATTGGCCAATCCTCGTACCACTCACACGCACAAAAGCAAGCAGCACTTCGACACATGCTCCATAGACTCAACACAGTACCACTCACCAAAGAAAGCTACCAAAAAGAACTGGACATAATAATGCAGATAGCACATAATAATGGTAACAAATAACACAGTCACAAAGCTAAACAACAAAATTAAATGTAAAATAAAAGCAGAAAGCTCCAAACCACAGATAACGACACAACAGAAACAAACACAAACACACAGTCCCATAACAACTACACCGGATAATCAGAAAAAGACGAAAGAAAACACAAGATGGTACACAATGACATACAAACACAAACTCACCCACAAAATCACCAACATTTTCAAAAGACAGGGAATAAACGTAGCATACACAACAGACAATTCTATACAAAAGTACACCTCAAAACTGACAAAAAACAGAGACATATACCAAAAAGCAGGTCTATACCACCTACAGTGTAACACTTGTGAAGGCACATACATAGGCCAAACAGGGAGGACATTTGATGTCCGATACAAGTAACACTTGAGAACATGGAAATATGGGGCAAACCACTCCACATTTGTTGCAGAAGACCTAAGAGAAAATGACAACAAAACAACCACTAGAGAAGATGACATGAGAATAATTATAATCAACAATAAAAATCAGCTTCTGACCATGCAAGAAAATTACCACATACATAAAACCAAAGCAGAGGTGACAATCCTGTTGAATGACCAAGTACACATGCCAAGCAATTCACTATTTACACTAACAGATAAAATAATTGAATAATGTTCACAAAAAGGATAAATATAATAATACTGTTCAATGTAATAATAATAGAACCCAACATCTTTACACTCACTCATCCATGGCCCCTCCCCAGAATATTGAAACGAAAAGTCAAAACAGCTGTCACCAAAGTTTTCAGCCACTCGCTAACAGCTAGTATAACCGCCCCTCACCCCCCCCCCCCCAAATCGGCTCTATACCTCCCCTCTCTCTCTCACTCATACGCACACACAAGGTATAAACATCATAAACAAAAGTTAGTAACGAACATATACTTCGTTAGGGTGACAACACATGGGTAAACATACCAAAGACGATGAAACACGTAATGGAGTCGCAATATTTACGCTGTGAAATGAAGTGTACAACGAAATAGTTGTATCAAGTGACAGAAGAACGATAGTCCACCACAAAAAAGAGTGAGAAACATGGTGAACAGTGTGTGGATGGCGAAAACACAAAGATGTGAGTGAATATAGGATAGTGATAAAAGTGGTAGTGCGATCTCCAGACCAGATGTGAGGTAACGCAGATCAGCAAATCGTAAGTAATTACATTTTTACAAAAAATCGCAAAGTGAACTGTTTGATAATCTATAACTAACAAAACTGTATCTTTATAGATCCCAATGTTGATGCCTTAGAACAGGAGAAGATGAAACGCGTATGGGATAGATAAAGTAACTAGCAGCAGGAAAAGGCAGTTTGATTTTTCAGAACATGTATCTCATAATGGTATTTAGACGCTGTGGAAGTTAGGTCCCTAAACAGGCAAGATGCAAAGAAGGGTAAAGGTAAAGTAAAGTCGAATAGCTTGGAATACTGAGACTTACAGTGGGCTGAGGTGAGCCACCTGGTTGCGTAGTTTTTTGATCCTCCGGTCACAATGCACCTTTCATTCACGTAGTGTTTGATAATTGTGTCTTGCTTGTGTGTGTTGAGTGTAGGTGACTGTAGTGGGCGTGTGTATAGTGTTTGGTTGTGTTTGCATCGAATATTGATCAAAGTTAAGTATGGGTGACACCTAGTGACGACATGTACCCTACTCCACTTGAATAGCTTGGAAGGGTACACGGAAATTGACTCCTCATTGCCATCAAAAGTACACATTCCTTCGCTTCATTACATACCGCGGACACTCAGGAAAATCTGCTGATTGTGAACTCTACCCCTTGCCAACCAGAATAACTACGGTGATGAAACTCTTCCACTTCCTAGATTCGAACCAACTACATCCGAGTCGATCATCGCTTCACAAGTGGTAATTAGCGAACTTATTTACTTAGGAGCAATCTTTGAAAATTAAAAAACCCATCTTCGAAAAAAATAATTACACATTTTTGAAATCTAGAAATATTCTTAGAAAAGATACTGTAGAACTTTTATATGATAAATTACAACTAATGTTCGAAAAATTAAACATCTCCTTCCAAAAAATTAAAAACTTTTCATAGAAGTACGTATAATGTTTTCTTTGGAAAAAAACTAAGACTGTCGCCAAGCAAGAAAGACATTCAGGGTGTTCTTGCGACTAATGTTTGTTTTCTTGCGTACAATCCATTGTTCACGGGTAAGCAAATGCAGGCATCCCATTTAAGAGATACGGCGACCGTTAGAAATTAATATACACATAAATCACCATACGCAACGCCTTGTTTGCTTTGTTACTAGTTTTGATTGTCACAATCTTGAGGTATTCATTTCTCTGATGGCAATACGTTGAAGATTCGAAGCTCACATCTTCTGTTGACTGTGGCGCTGATCAGAGATTTAAATTTTTAAGGTGTACGATCAGGACAACTAAAATCTGAAGATACTCTCGTTTGTAAAGTGAATATAGTAATAAAACAAATAATCAGCGACTTGTGGCATTTTACCTCCCCCCGTACTTTCCGCAAACTCAACTCCAGCAACCCAATGGTTTTTCACCAAATCACAAACCACGGTGTAGTGCCGCTCACGTATCAACACGGTTCAGCTTCTCCACACTTAAACACACCCCATATCCTCTTTTTGCTGCCGCGAGACTTCACGATCCAGCGGCAATTTAAATGTCGCGCCAACGCGACGTGAGGGCAGCATCAGGCAAGTATGCCGCTTGAACGTGGGAAGGAAGCTAGCATATCTGAAAAGGGAAATGCAAAGGCTCAGTGTCGATATAGAGGGAGTCAGTAAAGTGAAAAGGAAAGAAGACAAGGACTTCTGCTCAGACGAGTATAGGTTATAACAATAGCAGCAGAAAATTATATAAAGCGAGTGAGATTCGTTGTGAATAGGAGGGTGGGGCAGAGAGTCAGTTACTGTGACCAGTTCACTGATAGGGTTGTTCTCATCAGAATCCACAGTAAACCAACATTGACAACTGTAGTTCAGGCGTACGTGCCAACGTCGCAAGCAGAAGAAGAAGAGACAGAGAAAGTATAAGAGGATACTGAACGGATGATTCGGTTTGTAAATTGAGATGAAAACCTAATAGTCATGAGAGACTGGAATGCAGCTGTATTGGAAGCAGCAGAATAAAGGATTAAAGGGGGATTTTGGAATGGTAGCAGGAATGAGGGAGGAGAAAGACTGACTGAGTTCTACAATAACTTTCAGCTAGTAATGGCGAATACTTTGTTCAGGAATTACAGGAGGAAGCCGTATTCTTGGAAAAGGACGGAAGGTACGGGAAGATTTCAATTAGATGAGAGCAATGAATACCTAAAGACGCTCTAGTCTGATGAGGAAACTAGTAACAAAGCAAAAACGCGTCGTATGGGACAGTTTATCTGTACATTAATTTCTAACAATAGCTATGTACCCTAAAAACGAATACTGCATTTGTCTACATGTGACCCATTGATTTTGCAAAAAAAAAAAAAAAAAAAAAAAAAAAAAAAAAAAAAAAAAAATCGGACATCAGTTATCAGGAATACCCTCAACTTTTTTTTCCCCTTGGCGACAGAGTATTAACAGAAAAACTTTTAGCTGTTTCCATGAAAAGATTTTAATTTTTTGTTGGAGGTCTCTAATTATTCGAAGATTAGTTGTAATTTATAACATAAAAGTTTTAGTTTTTCGAAGAAGGTTTCTATGTTTCGAAAATGGGTAATGATTTTTTTCGAAGATGGGTTTTTCAATTTTCGAAGTTTTTTTTTCTAAGCAGCTACGTTTGCTATTTACCACTTCTGTATCGATGATCGACTTGGATGTAATTGGTTCGAATCTAGGTGGTACAAGAAAATTTCAGGCAGATGTTCCGAAATAAGATATTGAATTGAAAGGCCTATCCAGGAGCAGGTACAAAGATAGCAGTTTGGTGGAGATGAAGAAAGTTTATGAGGTACTCAGGAAGACACAGAGAACAAGGAGGTGGGGTGCGGAAGTACGGAATGGTTGGTTCAAATGGCTCTGAGCACTATGCGACTTAACTTCTGAGGTCATCAGTCACCTAGAACTTGGAACTAATTAAACCTAACCAACCTAAGGACATCACACACATCCATGCCCGAGGCAGGATTCGAACCTGTGACTGTAGCGTCTAGAACCGCACGGAGTAAGGAATGAAGAGGTACGCTTTAAGTTCTCTGACGTTATAGATACATCGATAAGGAGTAGTTCAGTAGGCATTTTAACTGAAGAGGAAAGGAATCATACAAATAGGAAACAAAAACATAGATGCAAGGAAAGTAACTGCGAGTAAACCGTGGGTAACAGAAAAATACTTCAGTTGATCGACTAAAGAAGGAAGTACCAAAATGTTCAGAGAAATTCAGCAATACAGAAATCCAATTCTCTTAGGGATGAAATATGTAGGAAATACAAGGAAACTAAGGCGGAACGGCTACATGAAAAACGAAGAAATCGAAAAAGAAATGATCGTCGGAAAGAAAATTTAAAACAAGTGCGGCAACACTAAATGTGCAATGGGAATAGCACTGTTATATGCAGAGGAGAGAGCGAATAGGTGGCAAGGATTCGTTGAAGGCCTGTACGAGCGGGAGAACTTCTCTGATGACGTGATAGAAGAAGAAACAGGAGTAGACAGGGAAGAGACAGATCCAGTATTAAAAGAGCTTTGGACGAGTAAAGGCCAAATAAATCAGAAGGGATAGATAACATTCCATCGGAATATCTGAAATCACTGAGTAGAGACCAAAAACGACGATTCACGTTGGTGTATATGGTGTATGAAACTGGCGATATACCGTAAGACTTTCGGAAAAACATCATCGACGCAGTTCCGAAAACGTTGAAGGCCGACAACTGCGAGAATTACCGCACAATAAGGTTAACAGCTCAAGCATACAAGTTGCTGACGAGAATAATATTTGGAAGAATGGAAAAGAAAATTGATGATGTGTTGGACGACGGTCGTTTTCGCTTTAGGAGAGGTAAAGGCAAAGCCCCCAGAGAGGCAGTTCCGATTTGCAGTTTATAGTGGAAGCAAGATTGAAGAAAAGTAAAGACACATTCGTAGGATTTGTCGACCTGGTAGAAGCGCTTGATGATGTAAAATGGTGCAAGACGTTCCTAATTCCGAGAAAGGCAGGCGTAAGCTAAAGGGAAAGAAGGGCAATAATATATAATAGTTACAAGAACCAAGAGGGAATAATAAGAGTGGGAGACCAAGAACGAAGTGCTCAGTTTAAAAAAGGTGTAAGACAGGAATACAGTCTTTCGCCCCACTCTACAATCTATACATTGAAGAAGCAATGATGAAAATAAAAGAAAGGGTGAAGAGTGGGATTAAAATTCAAGCTGAAAGGATATCAATGATAAGATTCACTAATGTCACTGCTATGATCAGTGAATGTGAAGAAGAATTAGTGGACCTGTTGAGTGGATGAACGATCTAATTAATACAGCACATGGATTGAGAGTAAATCGAAGAAATAGGAAAGTAATGAGAACCAGCAGAAATGAGAACTTAACACTACAATTGGTGATCACGAAGTAGATGTAGTTAAAAAATTGTGTTACCTAGGCAACAATATAACCCACGACGGACTTAGCAAGAAGGACATTGAAAGAAGACCACCACTGGCAAAAAGGGCATTCTGAGAAGTATACTGGTATCAAAAATAGACCTTAACTTGAGGGAGAAATTTCTGAGAATGTACGATTGGAGCGCAGCATAGTGTGGTAGTGAAACATGGACTGTGGGAAAACCAGAGCAGAAGAGAATCAAAGCATTTGAGATGTGGTGCCACAGAAGAATGTTGAAAATTAGGTGGACTGATGAGGTAAGTAATGAGGAAGTTCTCTGCAGAATCGGTGAGGAAAGAAATATGTGTGAAACACTGACCAGAAGAAGGGTCAGGATGATACGCCATATGTTAAGACATCAGGGAATTATCTCTACGGTGCCAGAAAATAATTGAGGACGTGCGTTGCGAGCGCTATTCTGAGATGAAACGTTTGGCTCAGGAGAGGAATTTGTGCCGGCCTCATGAAACCATTACAAAAAAGTGTTTATTTTTGGTCCGTCAGTCCGTCCTTCGTTTGAAACACCTTTTTCTTAGGAACGGGTAGAGTAATCAAGTCGAAATTTATGTCAGATTCTAAGATCTATCGTCCTTTGGCAGTGCAAAATGTTTAATCTTCTAAGTAAGTGCAGTCATAATAAACGGTTTGTAAAAGTGGAACACCCAGAAGCAATGTCTGCAACACTCCGTGATAAGAGAACGTGTAGAGCAGAGTAAGTGATACACGTGGCGGAGAGGTGGCGTGTACGTAGGCCAACGGCGCCCTCTTCTGTGTGACCGTACAGTCAGTGTTACGCAATGCTCAGCGGGTGCGGAACCGCCTGACGATATGGAGACGTGTAACCAAGTACCGCTATGCCCCGCTGACATCCCATGGTGGAATGTTGACATGTGAGTGCTTCGAACAGGGCAGAATGATTGGTCACCGGCAGGCGGTATGTCGTTCCGTTACGGTGCCACTCGTATAGGGCACGCTGATTCATCAGTGAGAGGTATTTGGAGGCAGTGGAGAGAAGAGGGCCGTACACAGCGCCGACACAATGCAACGACACTGCGAGGTGACCGCTGTCTTGCCCATAGTTTTGGGGCGCCGTTGGAGCGCTGCTGCGCGTGTGGATGTGTCTAAATGGACGGTTCGACGCGACATTCTGCAGGCTGGACTGGTAGCACGAATGCCATTGCGCCGGCTTCCATTTATCGGAACCAACCAATGCTGCAGATTGCAATGGACACGTGAATGCCTACACTGGCACACTGAATGTCAAAATATTTTAGAACGAGTCGCACTTCAGGTTGTCCTGCAGTGATGGCCGCTTACGCATTAGACAGCGCCGTGGTGAACGCAGTCGGGCAGACTGTATTGTTGAGCAGCATAGTGGAGAGACGGCAAGTGAGATGGTTTGGGGTGTGACTGCCTTTAACACGCAGCCTCGCCTGATACGTCTTGAGGGCATTTTGAACAGCTACCGCTACACAAGGTTGGTTTTACAAAAAATGGTTCAAATGGCTCTGAGTACTATGGGACTTAACTTCTGAGGTCATCAGTCTCCTAGAACTTAGAACTACTTAAACCTAACTAACCTAAGGACATGACACACATCCATGCCCGAAGCAAGATTCGAACCTGCGACCGCAGCGGTCGCGCGGTTCCAGACTGTAGCGCCTAGAACCGCTCGGCCACTCCGGCCGGCTAGGTTTTACAGCCAGAGCCACTGCCCCTCCTGCAGGCTGTTCCACATGCCACATTTCAGCAGGACAACGCCCGGCCGGATGTGGCGAGGAATGTCCAAGGCTTATACGTAGAACGACTGGTACCACTGTTTCGCTAGCCTACCCGTTCACCTGACATGTCGCCCACCGAACGTGTCTGTAATGTGGTCGGTTGGCCTCTTCTTCATTCAGGTTCTACTGCAACCACAGTGGACACGCCTCAAACCGCGTGGCAGAGTATTCCCCAACAGCATATTCAGGGGCTCTCTGATTCCATGCTACGATCTTTAGGGCTCTGACTGCAGCACGTGGTGGCGCTACTCCGTACGTAATTTCCACAGTCACAGTGCAGAACAAGTTGTAAGTAAGCTGTTTAGGTTTTTATGTTGGTAACGCCACGTACTGCTCTGTATGAAAATCGCTGACTGCGCTGTGTGCAGTCTGTGGCTGGTTGGACTCGTTGGAATATTCTCTAGTGTAGTGTTGGGCAGTTGGATGGGAACAGCGTGTAGCGTTGGGCAGTTGGAGGTGAGCTGCCAGCAGTGGTGGATATACGGATAGAGATGACAGGGTTTTGAGAGGTTACTATGAACGGACAACCTGGACGTGTGTCCGCCAGAAAAAGAAAGCTTTTAAAACTAGATGTCATGAACTGATGTAATGACTTTTGAACACTATTAAGAAATACATTGTTTGTTCTCTATCAAAATCTTTCATTTGCTAACCAAGCCTATCAGTAGTTAGTGCCTTCAGTTGTTAGAATCTTTTATGTAGCTGGCAGCATTGGCGCTCACTGTATTGCAGTATTTCGAGTAAGGGGGATTTTGTGAGGTAAGTGATTCATGAAAGGTATCGGTTATTGTTAGTGAGGGCTATTCTTTGGTAGGGATCATTGAAAGTCAGATTGCGTTGATCTAAATTATTGTGTGTCAGTTTAGTGATGATCAAAATAAGTAAAGATAAAACTGTCTGAGCACGTTGAGTTTTACTCAGCTGTTTCTGTATAATATAACGTAGATGACAAGTTTACCAGCACAGACATTCTTTACATACAAAGGGGAAGTTTCAAAGTCTGTGATGGCTATCGTTTGTGTAGTGTCATATCCCTGATCAATGGAAAAAATTTCATTTCGGTCACATATCTCGGTCTGGGTGTTTACCTTTTTCCGAACAGAAATGTATTTCTTTTATTTTGTTACTCACAAACTGACATATAAAACCTGCAGTCGAACTATCTGTATACATGCTGGTGGTCTCGAGATAGGGAGCGTGTTTGGAAACCGAGACAGACAACGGATTTCTCGGTCTTCTTTTGAAACTAGCTTTCACCTCTCATCAATGTGAGGAGTTGCCAGAAACAACACGTGGTTCGGATTCGATGTTAAACTGTAGGTCCCCTTTTCCCCGGTTGGATATCTGGGGTATGTAAAGAACATGCATGTCGTACAAGTGGCGTACAATAGAAAGAATTGCACCAGGCCATTGAACTACGCGAAATTATTATTATTATCACCTACATACATAATTAAGTTCGTACGTAAACCTCAGAGCGCGGATCCTACTAGCACTTCTCCGGTTTGATGTACAACACATTTAAACTTATTCGTAAGTTTCTGCACTGCCACTGGCGTCATTTTGACAACATCTTAAACTGTTTCTATCTTGAATGTAATATTTATGCAAGTAGAATCGCGACTTACGATGAACCGCTGGAATGTATCCGGAATGAGATTTTCACTCTGCAGCAGCGTGCTCTGCTGTGAGACTTCCTGGTAGATTAAAACTGCGTCGGGCCGAGACTCGAACTCGGGACATTTCCCTTCCGCGGGAAACTGCTCTAGCGCCTGAGCTACCACGCCTTTTTTTTTTTTTCTAGTTGCTCGTTGAAGCTTTGACTAAGTTTTTTTGTTACAGTCTGCCCTCTCACCAAACACGCTGAGCTACCGTGCCGGCAGCAACCCAAGCACGAATCACATCCCGTCCTTACAGCTGTACTTTCTTCAGTATCTCATCACTTCCTACTTCCCAAACTTCGCAGACGCTCTCTTGCGAAACCTGCAAGATTAGCATTCATACAAGAAATGATATTGCAGGGACACGGCTTAGCCAAAGCCTGGGGGACGTTTCCAGATTGAGATTTTCACTCTGAAGAGCATTTCGCGCTGATTTGATATCTCCTGGCGGATCAGAACTGTGTGCTGGACCGAGACTCGAACTCAGGCCGTTTGTCTTTAGCGCACGTGCTCTACCGACTGACCTGGAGTTAAGAGGTACTGGCAGAGTTCGGGTCACGAGTCGTGCTCAGGTAGCTCAGTCGGTACCGCAGTGCGGGCGCTGTGGTATGTGATGGGGACTGAAGAATTCCCCACCCGCCAACGTTTATACACTATACATCTTGCTGAGGCCCCTCTCTGTCCCAGATGCACCGCTGTCGACACCGACATGCGCCACTCGTTTGTGATGCGGCTGCCGAATGTTGGTTCCTCACATGCTGCATGTTGGCATTGTTTTTGCGACCGACGGCTCAGTCCGTAGAGCGCGCCGAACTGTTTTCATCCTGAATTGACGTATTTCCCTGCTACTCGACATTAAGTCACGGTATGGGTAAGAGGTGTGGCGTCGCCATACTTTTTTACTCAGGGCGTTGCAGAGTTGTTGTACTTTTGGTACTGCTTATCGAGCAACTACTCGGTTTCACAGCGTAAGACGTCGTAGGGTTCGCTTTTTGCGAGTTACTTGGGGTCGTCGTTTATGCATCCTCCAGAGCATTGAGGTGTGCCGGATGCGACAACAGATTGAAGGTGTAGCACAGAATGGACGAACGTAAAACATCAGCTGTAGTTACAGGATGCTTAATCCTCGATGACCGAGAAGAGGACCTGCTCATACCCACGTTTGGCCGCTGCGGACACCTCCCAGGAAAAAAAAATCATCCTTTCATTTCCCCTGCTGTTCTTTTATTGAACGATCGGAGCCGTATTCCGTTTTTTTCTCGAAGTGGTGCCAAAACTCTATTGTAGTTAACTTTAAGGGAGGAAGTGTGACGGCATTAGATATTGAAACTTCCTGGCAGATTAAAACTGTGTGCCGGACCGAGACGAGATACTGGCAGAAATAAAGCTGTGAGGACGGGGCGTGAGTCGTACTTGGGTAGCTCAGATGGCAGAGCACTTGCCCGCGAGAGACAAAGGTCCCGGGTTCGAGTCTCGGTCCGGCACACAGTTTTAATCTGGCAGGAAGTTTCATATGAGCGCACACTCCGCTGCAGAGTGAAAATCTCATTCTGGCATCAGATATTGTTTTTTTTTTTTTTTTTTTTTTTTTTTTGTAGGTTAGACAGATTTTGTGGGTAGTATGAGTGTTAGGGGACAGCGTCTGAAAGTGGAAGAGGTCTACAGCAAAAAGAAAAGTCGATAGAGCATTTGCCTGCGAAAGCGAAGGTCCCGGGTTTGAGTCTCGGTCCGTCACACAGTTTTAATCTGCCGGGAAGTTTCGGCTAAAATGTATGTTTTTATGTTAGTTCAAAAAATACGTGTCCCATGTAAATTACTTGGGTTTTCATGACTGGAGTGGTAGTTAGTGAAACAAAAGAATTCTTTTTTAAAGATGATTAATGATGAACTGTTTCTGCTATTACGGACGTCATTAAAATGTGGGAGGTGGTCCACACAAGTGCGAGGCTCTTGTAAGTCTGCCAACCAGAAACACTGCAATCCGACGTAATGGAAAGACGGTATCTAAGGGAGGCAGACGAAAAGAAAAGTGAAGGAAAAATAATGGTGACATTTACTCGCCAGATCCTCGCGCGTAACCTACGCTTAGCTGGCGTCTCATGAAGGCAGGATACTGTTCCCCCTCTGTATACAGAAGTACCCCAGAGAGAGCCGGCCCTCGTGGTTTGGGACGTTTATTAGCGCCAGCCGACGTCAGACTGCATGACGGCGCAGCCAGCAGAAGCGAAGAGACGAAGAGGGTTGGGAAGCGCCGAGCGCCGCGCGGCGAGCGCCAATCGCCGCCCACACGTGTGCGGCCGTGACCGCGCGCGCTGGCACGGCGCATGCGCGGCCGGTCCGTACAGCCGCCGCCCCCACGCCTCGCCCATCCGCCGCCTGCCCCCGACGCCCCCTCCTCCGACGCCCGCTGCCTCGTGCCTGGCCTGACCTCGTTGCGAGACGCGGCAGCGGCAGCAGCCGTCGCGACGCCAGAAGCCGGCACGTGTCGCGCCACGGACTCCCGTGTACACAAAAGGGCGGCGGCGGGGCTTTTGTGATGCCGGAGCGGCACGGGAATTATTGGAGGAACTTTGATCGGCCAAATACCCGACTGTCGTCACAGACTCACAATGGAATGTTCCTCTCATTATATTTACGTAAACAGACTTCCACCCTTGTTACGACGATGCTCTTCTAGTGCACGCAGATGTGATCTTTTTCTTTCTTCTTCTTCTCACTTAAAAAAAGAAAAGAAAAAGAAAGCTTTCACATGCCGTGATTGTAAGAGTTATGGCAGTCCTGACACCTCCTTAAGATTCGTAGACCACAGCCCTTACAAATAACTGTTTGCTGGATCGGCACCTGAGGCTGATACCTTGCGTTCACGGACAATAATGTCTGAGTTATCCAAGTTCGTATCTGACAGTGTGTTTCTCCAACTTCCAAACTTTCAGAGCAGCTCTCTGTCACGGGAAACGTAGTTATAAGAGTCTTAATTCTCTGATCTGATTTGATCCATTATAAATAGTTTTCGAAAGCCTGCGACTGTAGAAACAATAGGTTAGTTTATAAATAAGTAAATCTTCTGCTACCAGTCACGATTTTTCTTTATTTTACTATTCGCACGACGCGTTTCGAGAAATAATTCCCATTTTAAAGTGCGTTTATTGTGTGTGTGTATTAAGCCATTTCTTTTGATGTTGTCAGTGTGTGTGAGTCTGCTTCATTTTGTTGACTTTTAAGTTTTCTAATGGTCCATTTGTGTAGAGTCTCACAAACACTTAACATCACACACAACTTGTTGTTCACTTTACACATCGAAAATATTTTATATATGAAGTGAACAACAAGTTGTGTGTGATGTTAAGTGTGTGTGAGACTCTACACAAATGGACCATTAGAAAACTTAAAAGTCAACAAAATGAAGCAGACTCACACACACTGAGAACATCAACAGAAAAGGCTTAATACACACACAGAAAACGCACTTCAAATGGGAATTATTTCTCGAAACGCGTCGTGCGAATAGTAAAATAAAGAAAAATCGTGACTGGTAACAGATTTATTTATTTATAAACAAACCTATTGTTTAAATTCTTGTTGTTGTGGTCTTCAGTTCGTAGACTGGTTTGGTGCGGCTATCCAATTTTTAACCCCGAAACTCCTATCCCCCCCTCATCTACTACCAGATTGCTGAATCCTTCAAGAATCCATCTCAGCAGCAGAAAGACCACACGGCAGCGCGCTTCGACATTCAGAATATTCAATAGCGTCAAGCTGTACCCTGCTACATAGATTAGACTTCTCATACGACGCCATGCAGGCGATTTTCGTGTCAGTTATAACGATATAAAGATATGGACGACACATCACCCAGTACTCAAGTGAAGGAAACCTCCAATTCGTCCGGAAATCGAACCCAGCACCCATCAGTTAGCAATCTACCGAGGGGACAAGAGCACTACTTTTCAAAATCTTTATGGATCAGCTTGTCTGAACTGTGTATCGCCCGCGATGCACTTCCAGATGGAGCTACGCTTCTCGCAAATACCTTGAGGAAAGACATCCAATCACTTAAATTTATATTACACGTAAACAAACTTCTTTTCTACTGTAACGATTTTGCATCTTCTCTGCTTCGGCCATCCTCAGTCATGTACTACTTGCAGCGTCTCATTCTCTAACCTAATTGCTTCAGCATCACAGGATCTAATTCCAGTACATTCCATTATACTTCTTCCACCTGTGCTGACTTTCATATTATAACCTCTTTCAAAGATATTATCCATTCCGTCCAGTTGCTCTTCCAAGCTTTTTTCCTGTCCCTGACAGAACTCAAATGTTGTAGGCTAATGTTAAACTTTTTATTTTCTATCCTAGACCTTTAACTCCCTTTCAAAAATTATTATTGGTTTTCCTTACTGTTTGGTCAATGAACAGACTGAATAACATCGCGGATAGGCTACAATCTTGTTGTCTCATTCCCTTCTCAACCCCTGCTTCCCTTTCATGTCCTTCGACACTTGGAAGTGTAGTTTGGTTTTTATACAAGTTGTTATAGCCTACAGGGTGAATAATCCGTCATTCTGGTGGGGATTTTGTTGCTGGGCCGGCAACCAGCCGGCTGCGGCGCTGGCGGGGAGTGTATTAGCCCTCTGCTGCGAGGCCTTTGTGGAGGCAGCAAGCGTTCGTTAGGCGACACAACACGGTGTATTGAGTGGGAGCGTTTGTGAAATGGCGAATTACAAGTATTGTATTCGCCGAAGAGTACTCATGCATGAGTCATACGTGCGCACAGAATAAGTGCGTGCAGTAGGGAGCAAACAAGTAAGGAGATTATTTCAAGAGGAATTTCCTGATATTCAGGTCCCTAATCGAATTACGATTCATCGATTGATAAATAAATTTCGCGAAACGGGAAGTGTTCTTGGGTACAGAAGAAACTCTGGATAACATTGGGCATGGTCTGGAAACGTCTCCGAGAACATCAGATCGACTTCTTTCTCAGAAAATGGAAATTTCGTATGGCTCTGTTCCAAAAGTTACTGAAGTTACAGCCCTGTAAAATAAGTGCAGCGCAAGAACTTAAATTGGGTGATCTTGCAAAAAGTTGCGGTTTTTTGAATGGTTTTTGAACAGGGTGTTTGACGGAAAAATTGACTCTCCTCTAACTTTTTTCCGAAGAATCATGGTTCCACCAAAGTAGACAGCTTAATTCAGAAAATAACTGATACTGGACTTCTGAAAAGCCTAACGTAATACACGAGGCATCCCTGCATGTTCAAAAAATGGGAGTGTGTGCGCTATTAGTGGTGACAGAATGATAGGCTCCATTTTTTCCAGGAAACAGTTAAAAAGTGAGACATGTGTGCAGCCTTTTTTTTCTTCTTGGCCATTTTACTGAGACAGAAAGTGCTTTCGCGACCTTTCAGCAGGGCGGCACATATAGCGAACGTCTCATTACGGGTAATTCGTGACGTGTTTCGAGATACAGTTATCACTAACAACATATGGTGTCCTCGTTCCCCCGATTTAAGTCCCTGCGGTTATTATCTACCATTCGTCAAGAAATTTTTGAGAGAGAACTGCAGAGCGTAATGAGCAGTTTCCTAAGCAGGTGTCAGAAATGCTTGAACAACAAAGGGAGGCAGTTCCAGCATCTCCTTGCTTAATATACGTGAGGAATTCACTTTTCTTTTTGTCTGTTACGTATACTGGAAATAACTTCCGCGACAGACCGCACCGTATTTACTGCGGGCCACCTGTTACACTCGCCGCGGCCACAGCAGCCGGCCTCGCCGGCCTACCTCACTCCGCGAAAGCGGTTGCGTTAGCGACCGATCACCCCCTACAAATTGTCGATAACATTTTGCTTCCTATATATTATCCCTGCTACTTTCGGAATTTCAAATAATGTATTCCAGTCAATTTGTCAGAAGCTGTAAACGTATGTTCGCCTTCCTCTAATCTATCTTGTAAGAAAAATCGTAGGGTCAGTGCTACCTCGCATGTTCCTACGTTTCACCAGAACATAAACCGGTGTTCTCCGACGTCGGCTACTGCCACTGCCAGTTTTTCAATTCTTCTGAAAATTATTCGCGTCAGTATTTTCCAACCATGACCTATATAGTGGTATTTCGGTAGCAGTATTTTCCAACCATGACCTATATAGTGGTATTTCGGTAGCGTTGTAATTATCACCTCAGAAGATCATGTTACGTAATAAATTTTTTATTTGTTAGCAAGTGCACGTGTGTGATCCTAGCACATACTGAAATTTCGACGCCAAAACAAGATGGCTCAGCGCCTCTCCACCTTATGGCTAGGCTGTAGGATGGTGTTATGGCTCCTCCTGCGCCTTGGGACGGTACTGTGACGTTGGACTTTCAGTGTCTACTACGACTGCAGATTTGGCCTTGCAAACAAATAAAAAATTAATTTCGTAACTGGATTATTTCGAGGTGATAATTAAAACTTTCTGATTACTGTCAGTATCTTAGTGGACTAGTGCTCCTAGAATGTATATCGAGGTTTCTGTGAAGTGTGGAAGAGTACGAGAAAAGGGTTGTCATATTAAAGCTGTACGTGTATGTTCGGAATTCTCAGTCATACCTAGATAGTCCAGCCACTACCAAAACTATCCGCAAGAAGCGAGGTACTGATTACCGGGTCCCAGTCCAGCACACATTTTAATCCATTAGGAAACTTCCGAATAACGCACCCACTGATACGGAGAGGATGATTAATCCTGGATGCAAAGGGTTCGTAAGGATGAACCAAACCAAAACGAAGGTGAAACTTCCTGGCAGATTAAAACTGTGTGCCCGACCGAGACTCGAACTCGGGACCTTTGCCTTTCGCGGGCAAGTGCTCAACCAATTGAGCTACCGAAGCACGACTCACGCCTGGTACTCACAGCTATACTTCTGCCAGTAAAGCTGTGAGTACCGGGCGTGAGTCGTGCTTCGGTAGCTCAGTTGGTTGAGCACTTGCCCGCGAAAGGCAAAGGTCCCGAGTTCGAGTCTCGGTCGGGCACACAGTTTTAATCTGCCAGGAAGTTTCATATCAGCGCACACTCCGCTGCAGAGTGAAAATCTCATTCTCAAAACGAAGGTGTTGATAAGTAGCAGAAGGAGAGTAATGAGTCGTTGGTGGGGGAGGGGAGTACGACTCAGCTGTGGCAGAAGGGAAAGAATTCACCAATTTAGGGAGTAGGTTTACAGAGAAGGGCCGAAACCATGAATATACCGTAAGTTACAGCGTAAGATATCCCGGCGGAGTAGCTTGTGATACTTCTCTCGGGTCTCCAGCCGGATCTTCTAGTCAAGGTGAGGCAATATTTCGACTGTACCAGTCGTTCCTATACAGGATGTCTGTCCTAAGAGACGTCAGGCTCAATTTCCCTGGTGTTTTGGCGCATGTTTGCAGTATCGTTTTCGCAAGGTGCAACTGGTGTCAGCCCAAACAATTACTGCTCATCACGTTTTCAGCGTCGCACTCCTTTGTCGATGGAAAGCGTCAGTTTGTCTCCCGTTCCAAACAAGATGATTTTTAAAGCAGAATTTTGCATGCCCATTCGACAGATCGGTCCACAAGTAGTGTAGCGCGGTATTCGTTTTATCGATACTACACGATGTTCAAAAAGTCTCTCCGCAGCGCAGTGTGATTGTTAGCCGCGCGTGCCGTATGCCGCAATGAATATAGCGAAATGAATCTCAGTGAAATACAAGTTATTAACTTATTAAATATTCATTTTTGTTTACAAATTTTCACATTAACTGTTGAAAGTGGCCCCCCTGTTGTTGAACACACAATTCAATTCGTCTAATCATGTTTCCAAACACAAGCTGTAACATTTCTTCCGTAACAGAAGCAGTGAAAGTAGATACTGCAGTTTTCAATTCATCGATGGATTTTGGACGGTTTTTGTAGACAGTTGCTTTCGCTGCACCCCAGAAGAAAAAGTCAGGTGGTGTTAGGTCAGGCCATCGTGGAGGCCAAAGTCCCTGTGAAATTATGCGATCACCAAAAACATCAGCAAGCAGTGACATTGAGCTGTATGCGCGGTTGCACCATCTTGTTGACAATAACCGTTCAGTATTTCACTTAACACATTTCTTACTGATTTGTTCGGACTCATGAACATTTTATCGGAAATATCGAGTAGTTTATCCTCAGACAAAACACTAGGACGACCACTTCTCGGTGCATCTATCACTGAACCCGTATTGCGAAATTTGTTAATCAAATCTCGCACAGTTTCGCGATGTGGGAGTGTTGTCTCCCGGAAAACTGTATTAAATGCTTGACGAACTGAAACTGTGTATTTAACGCCAGCTTTAAACACTTGATCGACTAAAAACACACGTTCTTCAATGGTTAGCATTGTTAACAGTGAGAAAAACGAAACAAACGAACAAAGGAACTAAACTTAAACATTCACGTCAACACGTAACGACACACACCAACGATACTACTGACGCTGGCTGAGATAAACGAAACAGAGGAATGCTGGCAGAGTCCACTTGAAGGGAAGTAACCCAGGCAGGCGAACAATCCTACGGCACTGCGGAGAGACTTTTTGACCACCCCGTAGTATTGCCCGTGGCCGAAATTAGACCAACTGATTCAATGGACCTGACCTACACAGATTAACTTCCCCTGATGACAATGCAATGTGAATCCGTTTTATCGCGTGAAATAACCTCAGATGCGAAATTATTTGCATTGCAAAATCTGCATTGTAAATTCATTAAATCGCATTGTAGCCCTCACATTATTTGGAATTATGTACAGTGCTCATTTAAATTTATCTTTCAATACAACAATAGAATTGTTATTATCATCAGCATCCACATTATTCCTACTGCTTTGGCTGGCTCTGAGCACTATGGAGCTTAACTTCTGAGGTCATCAGTCCCCTAGAACTTAGAACTACTTAAACCTAACTAACCTAAGGACATCACACACATTCATACCCGAGGCAGGATTCGAACCTGAGACCGGAGCGATCGTGCGGTTCCAGACTGTAACGCCTAGAACCGTTCGGCCACTTCGGCCGGTTTACTGCTTTGTCTACACAAAAGTTGTGCACCTTTTCACCTTCGCCTTTCAGTCCGACCCGTTAGCGATCTTCTTTGAGGCATAGCCTAGAACAAATATAGTTTCCGTACAGCAAGGAAAGTCGTAGCTATTCAAAGTAAAGGAACTGAAAATTAGATGCGTTGAAATTTTGTGGTAAGTGCGGCAAACGAGAACAAAGGCATTTCCGTTTACTCTTACACGAAAGCAAGTGAAAAAATGACGCTAATGAACGGCGCATTTGCTGCACGGGACGACTTCGTTACTGCCTTTCTTCTGCCATGTCTGACAGCGTCAGCGACGCAGCAGTTGTGGCTCTGTAGCTACCCGGTACGCATGACTTACTGCAAATAACGAACTATCTGCAACATTTAAACATGAACGTCTCTAGAATGTCGTTTCACGGGCCGTCGTTTCTTTCATGTCTCATTTCTACCGTAACACCTGATTAGTGTTGGTACCAAAATTACCAATGAAAGAGACGGAGGCATTTTAGGCTTTCACGTATTAATATTAAGATCCTCCAATAAAACAAGTGCATTAGGATTGTGGGTGTCCACATTCCTTTTAATTTCTCTGCTCAGAAATTGTGTCTCTCACTCCGACGCGTTAGCGTTCTCCTTCTACTCATTAAAACAAACGTGGTTTCCATATTATTAGGGCGTTGGAAGTCATAGCTATTCAGAATGAAGAAATCAGAAATTAGGAACTTATTTCAGATTTTCTGGAAACAGCGGTAACTGAGCACAGAGTTACTCTTACAGAAAAGTAAGATAAATAATGACCGCAGCGTACAATGTTACTTACAGACTTCGTCATTATGATATTTTGATTTCCGACGCTGAAACTTCATCGACCTAACAGTTGTTGCACTGTAGCTGCCCGGTATGCGCATGTTACTGTAATTGAATCAAGTAAACGTGAACTCTCGTAGGTAGAGATTTCACGAAACGTTGTTACTTTCATGTGTCATTTCTACCATAGCACCTGATCGTTACGCAGCTCAGATGGGGGCAGCACTTTATTTGCGATGTTTACTTACTGGGCCGCGCGGGATTAGCTGAGCTGTCTAAGGCGCTGCAGTTATGGACTGTGCGGCTGGTCCCGGCGGTGGCTCAAAAATGGCTCTGAGCACTATGGGACTCAACTGCTGTGGTCATAAGTCCCCTAGAACTTAGAACTACTTAAACCTAACTAACCTAAGGACAGCACACAACACCCAGCCATCACGAGGCAGAGAAAATCCCTGACCCCGCCGGGAATCGAACCCGGGAACCCGGGCGTGGGAAGCGAGAACGCTACCGCACGACCACGAGATGTGGGCAGGTCCCGGCGGTGGTTCGAGTCCTTAAGTAGTGTGTAAGCTTAGGGACTGATGACCTTAGCAGTTAAGTCCCATAAGATTTCACACACACTTGAAGATTTTAAACTTATTGGAGATTTTAATGCGTCACAGAGAAGGTATTATCAGAGTGTCTAATGTGAAAGTATCAGCCGGCCGAAGTGCCCGTGCGGTTAAAGCCGCTGCAGTCTGGAACCGCAAGACCGCTACGGTCGCAGGTTCGAATCCTGCCTCGAGCATGGATGTTTGTGATGTCCTTAGGTTAGTTAGGTTTAACTAGTTCTAAGTTATAGGGGACTAATGACCTCAGAAGTTGAGTCCCATAGTGCTCAGAGCCATTTGAACCATTTTTTTGTGAAAGTATCTAGTTACATTTACTACTCTCAACGGCTACATACACACATAACTTTTTCTTTATGCACATCTGTTGATTCGCCTGGTTGTATAATTACTAAGAAAAATCGGTACTTCTATTTTCGTGTTCTTTTATTAACATTATGATGTATTAACACTGGTAATAAAACATGAAAAATAACCAGTAATACACCAGCGACAGATCACCCTTGCTACTGCTGATTGCTACCACTATACAGAGGCGCTGCTCAGTAGCTGCTGTAGTAGTGGTAATTCTTCTTTTTTTTACTGTACCTGATAACTCATATCGATATAACAAATATCATACTAGACTATTCTGGAACCGATCCAATGGCCACGTAAAATTTCGCTTTAAAAATAGCTTTTTTTTTTGTCACGGATAACAAACCGCCGCATTCCGACGATACTCGGCGTCTCATTAAACACGTGATGAACAATACTTGTTAGGGGCGACTGCAGCTGTACATTGCAAAAACGATGTCGCAAATATCTGCAAAATTGCCAGATATAAAGAGGCTGACGTTTCTTAGAAGAGACGATGTATACAGGCCTGCAGTGAGCACTCAGGAACGGCACCAAATGCCGTGTGTACTGTCCCCGCTGCAAAATATAACAGCAGCGCCGTCGGTGGTGAAGGGAAAGAAAAACGGTGTATCGCTGTCGTAATTAATCGCCAAAATCTTTTGCCGTTTCAGAATGTCGTGTTTTAAAGCAGGTCATCGCAGGGTACCACACCTTACGCAGAGCATAGACCTTGTGTCCACTAATGATTATCAGCCAGCCTAATTTCGATCGATTTTTTCGTAGCACAGTCCCAGATTCGAGAAGGGGCAGCAGCCGCCTGCCTCATCATATTTAATTGCTCTCCGAAATATCAGCTACGTCGGCTCTCAGCATACTGGCGGCGGCGAAATGGACACGGCAGAGGAAAACACATGAACGCGACGCTGTGTTCGGCATGACGCAGTAGTAACTCTACGACTGACAAATAAGAGGAAGAGGAGAAGCCTTTGGAATTTTCTGTGTTTCTTTTAAAGTTTTTGATAATGTTAAAGCCCCGACTTTTTATATGTTGTGCTGAGGATGGCGCTCTTGAGCGCTGCTGGCTCTTTGTTCGCCAAATGTAAGGAGGAGAATATATCTTTGGCATGTTTCAAAGCCCTTTTAAAGTTTTTAATGTTAATAATGTCTTCATCGACGTTTCATTTGCCACATTTAGGAATATCTTTTGTATATTACATCAGACCTCAGAGGTGTCTTTCGAGAGCCACACACTTCGCACCAATTAGAAAACTTATAAAAAAATATTTTTAAAAAATTATGATAATTTTTAAAGTTATTTTAAAATAGTATAATGCTGTTTATTTCCACATCACTGTTTTATGCTATAATTAGGAAAAAAATGGTTCAAATGGCTCTGAGCACAATGGGACTTAACATCTGTGGTCATCAGTCCCCTAGAACTTAGAACTACTTAAACCTAACTAACCTAAGGACATCACACACATCCATGCCCGAGGCAGGATTCGATCCTGCGACCGCAGCAGTCGCGCGGTTCCGGACTGAGCGCCTAGAACCGCTCGGCCACCGTGGCCGGCTATAATTAGGAGCATTTTTTATCAATTACATCAGCCGGCCGCTGTGGGCGAGCGGTTCTAGGCGCTTCTAGTTAGAGACCATCATTAGATTTACTCCTTTTATACAATACTTTTTTTTACAAATAACTTATTAGATAATGTAATGCCACACTATCCACTCGTATCTCACTATCAGTCACTGCACACACTATACACACATTGTTTCATGAAACTTCACTCACTACACACAAAAACACACACACACTGGTGATCACTGGGCCATTTTCTGTACCACGACTTCCCATTTTCTATCCTGAAAAACTGAGTCAGCATCCCTTTATAATGAGTGAGATGTTGAGCTCAAGAAGAGGAAGAGGTGTTAATATTGTGCAATGCATAGCTTGGGGGTAAGTTTTTCTAGCAAAGGAAAAAAGAAGGGAAAAAACATAGTGTGGAGGTGTTATGTGGAATGTTGGATGTTTTATAATCATTACTATTATTTATCTGTATAACATTTTTTTTACCAAACCCTTACTCAGTTTTATCTTAGTAATCCTTCAATGTATAAAATGTATTGCATAACAGGTACTTCGTAGCTGCATTTTTAAATAAGTGTATTTTTGCAATTTCTTTCATCTCTTTTGGTAATCTATTGTACAGTTTTATTCCATGGCAGAAAATCCTGTTTTTAGTTTTATGTTTATTCTTTTCTTGGCAAATTTGAGTCTAGCTCTTGTTCCATGGTCATGGACAGAACTATTTGTGCAGTAATTACCAATGTTATTTTTGATGTGTACAACTGACTGGTAAATATATTCACACATAGCGGTTAAAATCACCATTGTTTTGGACAGATCTTTACAATGAGCTCGACTACCATTTTTGGTTATGATTCTTACGGGTCTTTTCTGGAGTTTGAAAATTGTGTTCATATTTTGTACATTTGTTCCCGAAAAAAGAATGCCATAGCGACGAATTGAGTGTTCATATGAATAGTATGCAACTAAAAGACACTGCATGTTACATACTGACGGTAGGATTCTAAGACCCCCTGTGGTCTCCAGACAGGAATTATCACGCGTTGTTACTATAATATTGTTGTAAAATGTTGCCCTGGCGTAACGGGGAAAACACTAACAAATCAGGTAGCCACGTAACTCCTGCAACAGACTTCCCCGACCACTCGCAACCTAGTTGAAGCAAACTTACGGAAATCCAACACATCAGTGAAGGACTGTCTACAGAAAGAGCATTCCATCTAGATAGCCGCTTCTGAGCGGTGGCCTCTCATGATACTGTTGATGTGAGTTACGTAAATTAATACACATAATACAGATCTACGTACGATCATCCCCATAACGTTCAGAAACAATATGATACAATTTTACACCACCACAATTCGGATCGGCTAACGTTTGCTTCTGTGATACCTGCATTAGGCTGTGTTACCAGCGTCGTTTTTAGCTAAAACAAAATAAGAAACAGTTTCTTTATAAAACGAAATCAACTTATAACAATTTTACAGAATAATTTGGGAAGAAAACTGTGTAATAAGCAACGAAGGGTTATACTGAATGTGTCGGTTTTATCTCTGTGTAACTGTCACAGTATCCCGTTGTACACTGTTAACGACCATCTGAGCACACGCAATAGGTTGCCAGGTAAGTGAGTGACTCGGAGACTTTCCAAGTATGAGAACCCAGTAAATTGTCATGGACGCCGAGTATCCATCGGACACAAAGGTATTGTCAGAGTGCTCCAGAGAAGCGTGACAGGGCGCTTCGGATAATGTGACCAGAAATGAAATGAGCGTTTGGCGTCATTGACCGGGAGGTCCCTTGCGGGGCAGATCTGGCCGCCTTGGGGCAGGTCATTAAAATTACTGCACTAAGAAGAAATGCAGATGATAAACGGGTATTCATTAGACAAATATATTATACTAGAACTGACATGTGATTACATTTTCACGCAATTTGGGTGCATAGATCCTCAGAAATCAGTACCCAGAAAAACCACCTCTGGCCGTAATAACGGCCTTGATACGCCTGGGCATTGAGTCAAACAGAGCTAGGATGGATGTACAGGTACAGCTGCCCATGCAGCTTCAACACGATACCACAGTTCATCAAGAGTGGTGACTGGCGTACTGTAACGGGCAGCAGTCGAACATTTTCTGTATCCAGAAAGGCCCGTACAGGACCAGCAACATGCGGTCGTGCATTATCCTGCTGAAATGTAGGGTTTTGCAGGGATCGAATGAAGGGCAGTGCCACGGGTCGTAGCACATCTGAAATGTAATGTCTACTGTTCAAAGTGCCGTCAATGCGAACAAGAGGTGACCGAGATGTAACCAATTGCACCCCACACCATCACGCCGGGTGATAAGCCAGTATGGCGATGGCGAATAAACGCTTCCAATGTCATTTCACCGCGATGTCACCAAACACGGATGCGACCATCATGATGCTGTAAACAGAACCTGAATTCATCAGAAAAAATAACGTTTTGCCATTCGTGCACCTAGGTTCGTCACTGAGTACACCATCGCAGGCGCTCCTGTCTGTGATGGATAGTTTAGGGTAACCGCAGACATGGTCTCCGAGCTGATAGTCCATGCTGCCTCAAACATCGTCGAACTGTTCGTGCAGATGGTTGTTGTCTTGCAAACTTCCCCATCTGTTGACTCAGGGATCGAGACGTGGCTGCACGATCCGTTACAGCCATGAGGATAAGATGCCTGTCATCTCGACTGCTACTGATACGAGGCCGTTGGGATCCAGCACGACGTTCTGTATTACCCTCCTGAACCCACCGATTCCATATTCGGCTAACAGTCATTGGATCTCGACCAACGCGAGTAGCAAGGTCGCGATACGATAAACCACAGTCGCGATAGGCGGCAATCCGACCTGTATCAAAGTCGGAAACGTGATGGTACGCATTTCTCCTCCTTACACGAGGCATCACAACAACGTTTCACCAGGCAACGCCGGTCCAGTGCTGTTTGTGTACGAGAAATCGGTTGGAAACTTTCCTCATGTCAACACGTTGTAGGTGTCGCCACCGGCGCCAACCTTGTGTGAATGCTCTGAAAAGCTAATCATTTGCATATTACAGCATCTTCTTCCTGTAGGTTAAATTTCTCGTCCGTAGCATGTCATCTTCGTGGTGTAGCAATTTTAATGGCCAGTAGTGCATACCTCGTTCAAATGGTTCAAATGGCTCTGAGCACTATGGGACTCAACTGCTGTGGTCATAAGTCCCCTAGAACTTAGAACTACTTAAACCTAACTAACCTAAGGACATCACACACATCCATGCCCGAGGCAGGATTCTAACCTGCGACCGTAGCAGTCGTGCGGTTCCAGACTGTAGCGCCTTTAACCGCTCGGCCACTCCGGCCGGCTGTGTGATGCCTCGTGTAAGGAGGAGAAATGCGGCAATCCGTCAGGGTGACCAATCAGCTATCGGGGCTGACAATCGACTTATATGTTGTCTTCCCACTTATATATATATATATATATATATATATATATATATATATATATATATATATATATATATAAGTGGGAAGACAACATATTCGTCTTCGATTGCAGAAATTATTTCGCAATTGCATTTTCTACGATTGGGCCATTTTCAAGTGGTACTGTAAAAGATTTTGCTTCGGCACAAGTCAGACTTTTTGATGATGACATGAAAAAATGTCGGAGGATTTTGAAGTCTGACATGTGCTAAAGCAAAATCTTTTGCACTTAAAAACGGCCCAAATGCCGGAATTGTAATTGTGAAATGAATAATATCTGTAGTCAGAGGTGAGTATGATGTCCTTTAATAAATGAAGAAGAGAGAGAGATTTCTGTCTGATGTGAAGAATGGCAGCTTACTGTAAATAAGGAAAACTTTGAGTTAATGACCATGAATTTGGGAAAGAATTTTTAATGTTCGAATACTGCATTAGTGGTGCGCAAGATTAAATATGTAGGCGTAGCTTTGTAAAGCGATATGATGGATGACAACAGGGAAGGAAAATCATCTACTCCGCTTTATTGGGAGAATATTAGGAAAGTGTATCTCATCTACAAAGGAGACCGCGTGTAGAATACTAGTGGGACCCAGAGTACTGTTCGAGTGGTTGGAATCTCCATAAGATCAGAGCGAAGAAAGACGTTGAAGCAATTCAGAGGTGTGTTGTTACAGTTATTACCAACAGGTTAGATCAACGCGTGAGTATTACGGAAATGCTCCAAGAACTCAAATGACAACCCGTGGAGGGATGACGACGTTGTAGCCGTGAAAGGCTATTGTGAAAGGTTAGAGACCAGCGAACATCTTGTGCAGGGACCGCGAAGACAAGATGAGAGAAATTAACGGTAGTACGGAGGCGCGTAGACAGTCGTATTTCCCGCGTTCCATTTGCGGGTAGAGAAGAAAAGGGAATCACCAGCAGTGGTACGAGATGAAATCCGTCGTCCACAATACATCTCTCGATGCAGATGTAAAACAAGGTATTTTTGATGTTTTTCTACCACTGTTCTGTTCGTCTTCGAATTTTCTTTGCAGGTGCGTGTCCCTTACAGGGTAATTTTGTGGTGTGAATCCTGACCGTAAAGTCAGTGTTGCATTTCAAACAAGGCACTAATTTCAGTTGCAGAGCACAGACACGAAGCTTAATATAGCTATCGTTTTGACGCTCAGCATGTCGATAGCCACTTGATTATTCCACGAGTTCACGGCAATCCAATCACGAGGCAATCACAGATGACAGGAATCGGAGGGAGGCTTTCTCGGAACGTGACCCAAATGGCTGATGGTGGGGAGAGGGTGGCACTGCAAAACCTGCTGTTATTCGAGCGTACAGATGATGAGAGGGAGATTGGAAAGTGTAAAGAAGGACAAAGTGTACCGGTGCAGCCCCGCAGAACCAGAACCATACGACATACCTTTGAAATTAGAAAAGTGGTATAGAGATTCGATGAGATGGGATCAAGGCAGTGGTTCTTTTCATTTCAGTGTACGTAGTACGAATTACAAACCCGACAAACATGTCCAGGATGTACAGCACGCCACAATCATCGGCAATGAAACAGGAACTCTATAAGGACGCATGTACGTTTCGTAATTTCTTACAGTCATTTGATACGATAAGTACTGTATCTCGTTTAAGGAGCGTTTTCCTGTTTCGTCTCTGAAAGCTGCGATAAACCTCTGCCAAGCATAACATCACTGTAGGCCCCATGTTACAGTGAAAAAACAAGAAATGAACAATAACAACAAAGATAATGATGATGGCAGTAAATTTCGTCCTTACAGAAAGGCCAAGCAGATAAACTAGTTTTATATTTCGTTAACCTCCTACTTAACATACATGGCCATTTATCTCCGTGAAGTGGACGAAATCTTGCAGGATAAATAAATAAACCAATTATAAGTAAGTAAGTAAATAAAATCCTGTCAGAAAATATTACGCTTCCCAACCCTTGCAGTTTAAGAATTTGTTCTTACAACATTTGTTATCAAATAGTATAAAATGGAGACGTTATCTTTTTATCCAGTAGTGAAAGTTTTTCTTGGGAAATTGCTGAATACTGTGCGTTGTGTCACAGCAACATATTACACACCATTATGCGAAATGTAATTTGGAGGGCGTAATATGTTTCTTGACTCGTACTGCAATGTAATTGTGAGAGTAAGCCACTTCGCAATGCATTGAACCAATTTTTGCCCCGTCTTAGCACTGGTGCCTGTTGACCATTTCTGTGACTCACTAGATAGACGAAGCCGTGACCAAGCGCGCAACTCTTGTTCGAATCTTCTTTATTGGCTTTCGTTCATCTAACTTCGTAGGAGCTACAGACTGGTGAACAGTACTCGTCGAACGAAGATTTTGTGAGTTGCCTCTTGCAAAGATGAATTAGACTTAATATTACTCCCGTGTCAGTTTGACATCTGCGTTTCCCACAGATAGCGATCATGGAGTGAAACGATATCAGGGATTTTCATCTATTTACACACATTAAATTACTTTTATTTATGTTGAGGGTCAGGTTCCGATCATTTTCAAGCCTTTCTGCGCTCCGTAACGGTTTTCTAACGAAGTGGGCCCACTGCAGTCGATGCATCGTCTGCGAACAGCCTCAACGAGCCTTAAAGCAACTACTAAATATGCGGAATAGGGGCTGGAAAACAAAAACAGACAACATTATTATGATGCCCAGTCACCTACTTTTTGACAGCCTTCACGTGAAGAACCAAAGTATCCTTCAATCTACATCAGACGATTCAAAGCATTAGTTTTAATAAACATTGTAAATATAATAACCTAGTACTTAAATATGTTAATGTAATGATCAGAAACAGTTCACGTGCCACACAAAAAGCAAAGTAATTACACTACTGGCCATTAAAATTGCCACACCACGAAGATCCAGTCACCTCAAACGGATTTACAGAGTACACGCATCACCTAATCAAGCTCAGATCTTCATTCTCATTGTACACTACTGGCCATTAAAATTGCTACACCACGAGACGCGAAATTTAACCGACAGGAAGAAGATGCTGTTAATATGCAAATGATTAGCTATTCAGAGCATTCACACAAGGTTGGCGCCAGTGGCGACACCTACAACTTGCTGACATGAGGAAAGTTTCCAACCGATTTCTCATACACAAACAGCAGTTGACCAGCGTTGCCTGGTGAAACGTTGTTGTGATGCCTCGTGTAAGGAGGAGAAATGCGTACCATCATGTTTCCGACTTTGATAAAGGTCGGATTGTAGCCTATCGCGATTGCGGTTTATCGTATGCGACATTGCTGCTCGCGTTGGTCGAGATCCAATGACTGTTAGCAGAATATGGAATCGGTGAGTTCAGGAGGGTAATACGGAACGGCGTGCTGGATCCCAACGGCTTCGTATCACTAGCAGTCAAGATGAGAGGCATCTTATCCGCGTAGCTGTAACGGATCGTGCAGGCACGTCTCGATCCCTGAGTCAACAGATGGGGACGTTTGCAAGACAACAACCATCTGCACGAACAGTTCGACGACGTTTGAGGCAGCGTGGACTATCAACTCGGGGACCATGGCTGCGGTTACCCTTGACGCTGCATCATAGACAGGAGCGCCTGCGATGGTGTACTCAACGACGAACCTGGGTGCACGAATGGCAAAACGTCATTTTTTCGAATGAATCCAGGTTCTGTTTACAGCATCATGATGGTCGCATCCGTGTTTGGTGACATCGCTGTGAACGCACATTAGAAGCGTGTATTCGTCATCGCCATACTGGCGTATCACCCGGCGTGATGGTATGGGGTGTCATTGGTTACACGTCTCGGTCACCTCTTGTTCGCATTGACGGCACTTTGAACAATGGACGTTTCATTTCAAATGTGTTACGACCGGTGGCTCTACCCTTCATTCGATCCCTGTGAAACCCTACATTTCAGCGGGATATGGCACGACCGCAAGTTGCAGGTCCTGTACGGTCCTTTCTGGATACAGAAAATGTTCGACTGCTGCCCTGGCCAGCACATTATCCAGATCTCTCACCAATTGAAAAGTGTGGTCAATGGTGGCCGAACAACTGGCTCGTCACAATACGCCAGTTACTACTCTTGATGAACTGTGGTATCGTGTTGAACCTGCATGGGCAGCTGTACCTGTCCACGCCATCCAAGCTCTGTTTGACTCAATGCCCAGGGGTATCAAGGCCGTTATTTCGGTCAGAGGTGATTGTTCTGTGTACTGATTTCTCAATATCTATGCACTCAAATTGCGTGGAAATGTAATGACATGTCAGTTCTAGTATAATATATTTGTCCAATGAATACCCGTTTATCATGTGCATTTCTTCTTGGTGTAGCAATTTTAATGACCGGTAGTGTAGCTTAGAAATGGTAGCTCGAAAGGGAAATCAGAACAGTATACATTAAAAATCGCAAACTGAAACGTAAATTGTACGAAATGCACTTGAGTTAGTTGACTTCATAAAAACCGGCGCTTTCTCTCCTATGCAGGGCGATTCATCTGCTCCTACCTATGCGTTTTGTGCAAAACACATGGTTATATATGACCTTCGGAAACCATGCGCGAAATTTTCATATTCTCTCGCTCGCTACCTGGGAATTATTACTCCTACATAAAAACTGAACAGAATCTTTTTATATGAAAATGGCTGGAGGCCACGGTTTTCGATTTATTCAAGGAAACGTAGAAAGAGTGGCCTTCAAACACATCTTCACCTGCACACTCATCGCTCACCAGTAAGTATTTCTCGTGTGTTGTTCGTGGCACTCCTCCTATCGCTGTAGAAAACTTCCCCACTACACGAACTGTTACCGATAGTCGACCTTTTTTTGGTTTCGATTGGTTGAGCTATTATGCCACCGGCATAGTCGGCTAATTCATTAACATTATCAGCTGAAACTTGCCAGTGAGGGTAATGAAAGAAAAACAACTTCTGTAAACCTTACATTAAAACTAATTACGTTGACAGTTCGATTCAAACTTAACCCTTACAAGCGTAGTTGTTTTTTGATCAGAAGGCCCGTAGAATTCAACGATGTGTATTTAATGCTTTAAAATTCACAAAACTGTTATGTATGATGCACAAAACGTCAGTTTTACAATTTGTAAATGCTCGAGTAAGCCGGTGACGTAATAAGATCAGTCATTGAAAACCAAAAAAGGTCGAATGTGGGAAATAATTAATGAAGTCGCAAATATTTGACAGAGATAGGAGGGAATACCATGAATAACACACTACAATTTTGATTAACGGGGACTGAGTGTGGGAGTGGGAGAGCGTTTGAAAGTCACTTTTTTTTCGTATGATCTCGCTGCTTGTGACACTGGTTGGGCGGTGCGTCCTTTTAAACAGCCGCACTCAGACCTTAGTGGATCTTCGAGCTCATATCGACCTTAGTACAAACAACTGCAGTCAGGAAAATACGTCGACCCAGCACGACACTACTTAGCGTTACTATTATCAGTGACTGATCGGATTGTTGCTGATTCGAGGTATGCTATGCGGGATGGTAGGTCCGCAACTGTATAATACTGAGGAACATTTGCTAAATTTTTATATTTGTCCGTCTCAGCTGCATGAATACAAGGTGCGAAAATAAAGTAATGAGACTGATGTGAAAAAGAATGTTGCTTACCATTTTAATCAAGTTTAGTGTTGTCTCTTTCAAAGTAGTTCCCTTCTGATTGTACACACACGTTTGCCAGAGCTTCTACCATTGATGGTAACATTTCTGGAACTCATCTTCTGTAATATCCTCCAAGACCCTCGTCACAGCTCTTTGGACACCTTGCGTTGTTTGAAAATGGTGTCCCTTGATCGCCGTTTTGACTCTTGGAAATAGAAAAAAGTCGCACAGGGCGATATCTGTTGAATAAGGTGGCTTTGGTAGTACTGAAATTTGTTTTGAAATTAAAAATTGCTGTACTGACAGAGCAGTATGGATGGCGAATTATCGTGATGCAGAATACAATTATCACCAACGTTGGCACACAAGAACTCTTTTATGAAGTCTTTCTAAAATTTCTTTGTAGTGATATTGGTTAACTGTTTGTCCAGGAGGCACCCACTCTTTATGGCCATTTCCCTTGGAATCAAAGAAGCACACAAGCATGCATTTCACTTTTGACTTTGACATGCGAGCTTTTTTTGGTCTGGGTGATCCCTTTGAGCACCATTGCGAACTTCGGCGTTTTGTCTCTGGATCGCATTGAAAAAAACAACTTTAATCACCACTGATAACAAGGCTCAACAATTCTAGGTTGATTTCCGTTTACTCTAACAGATCGGCTGCCCCATTTTTCCGTGTTTCTCGCTGTTGTGGTGTGAGATTTTTGGGGACTATTTTTGCACAAATCTTTCTCATACCAAGATCTTCAGTCATTACTAGACGAACCATTTCTAGATTGATGTTCAGTTCTTCTGCAACCATTGTCACGAATAATCTTCGATCAGATCGTACGAGTTGACGCACCCTGGCCAAGTTGCATCCATCCGTGAGGTTGATGGTCATCCACAGCAGTCTTCATCTTTCACATTCGTTCTGCCTGCGCTAAACATTTTATGCCAACGAAAAACTTGAGCTCTTGACATAACCTCCTATTCAAAAGCCTTCTGAAGCTTACTGTAAGTCGTCGTAGCGTTTTCACCCAATTTAACGCAAAAAGAAATGGCATACCGTTGCGCAATATTATGCGGTTCGATTTCCGTGACGAGGGACACAAACACGTGTTAACGTATTACAGCACAACTCATGACTGAGCAGTTGCATCGATGTGCCATTTGGATTAGAAGCAGCTTAAAGACCAGAGATATTGTGCCTACGCAAGCCTGCAGGGTTGCCACATCTTGCAAAGAAAATCAGTCTCGTTACTTTATTGTCGCACCTCATATACAATTTTTCCTGCAGCACACCTTTTTGTTAACCGTAACAAGTTATAAAACTTGGTGCCAAAAGGTACTAACAGCTTCGTACAAGCAAGTCAGACTGGGAGCAACAACTATTCTCATTGATATGACGGGCTGTGTCTACTCTTACATCTGAGCGGCACAGCCAATCCATATTGGATTGCTTCAGTAGTCAACATTGTTTGTTTCTATCAAGCATGTTGTTTACATGGCACCACATGAGGACCTACAGCTATGCGAAGTTATGTATTTTTCAGTTATTAAATGCACATAATGTAAATAACCTTATTACAGTGTTATTTCTCTGTAAACGTCTGACTGCCTTTATTGGACACTCAACTAACGACCTATCGGGACCATTGACCGTAGCAGTCTGGTCCCTTCAATCCGACAAACCAACCAACCAACGACACATCAGACATTACATATCGGCGGCTGTTATCCTTATTACTTACAGTGGATGCAAAACTTTCAAAATGTATATGAGGCTAGACGATGGGAATTATGACTTTGGCGAATTGTAAATCACCGAGTAATCACATTAATACTGTTTACTGGTGTCACTCATGACAGCATCTATAACATTCATAACTCACATAGGTAGTTGCACAAAAACTTACAAGCCTTTCTGGAGCAACGTGGTGTAATCTCATAGTCAGTCAGTTGACTGGGCCCTTCGTGTTACTGCATCGCTCTACAGCCCCCCCGCCCCACATTACATTAGACGTTCTTCGAAATGAGTTTCCAGTGTCATTGGCAGCAGTTCTTTGGCTATAACGGTGGGTGTGGTCTTCCAATGTGGCTGGCCCCTGCACAATCTAGTCGTCAGTTGACATCTGAACCTAAGATTCCCCAGAAGATGGATCGGCCACCAAATTCCCCACTAGGTTTTTGCCTGTGGGTATATCTGAAAAGTGAAGTGTACAAGGAAAAAGTGAGCACAAACACCAACTGATGGTACAGGTTAATGAACAGTGCTTGTGCTATAGAAGAACCTCAAGACCACATCAGAAGAGTCACACATGCTATTGTCGAGAGTATTCCAAATTGCATTGCAGTCAGAGTTGAAATTCATGAAAATCAAATTTGAACGTAATCGTTTGGGTTTTCTGAAACCCTTTTGTGAGTATTTCTTTGGGTACCTGTATCTCTATGACTAATAGAAATGGGCACATCTTACTGTATGGAAAGCCTACACTAATGTTTGATACTAGCTGTATCCTGCCATGCTTTTGAGACAGTCACAGTCGAAAAATAGTCAAAATGCTTTCAAATTCTGCCACGATTTATTGTGTCTCAGTCTGCTTAAATGGAAAAGAGAGAAAATAGAAAGCACACGTTTATAATATGCATAGGAACTGGATATATATCCTCCCTGTCTCTGTCCATCCCCCCTCCTCCTTTCTGTTTTCACCGCCTCATTCTCCCACTCTCTCTGTCCATCTTCTTCTTCCCCTTCCTCCCCCATCTCCTCCATTTCCATTTCCTCCCACCTCTCTGTCTACTCCTCTTCCCCCTCTCTCTGACCTTGCGCCTTGTTTATTGTTATTACAAAATTAGAATTTGCACTAGTATTATAATAATAAACCAATGACCCTTACATACAAGTTTCCCATTTTTCTAACAACGTTTCAATATTGTATGTTTTATGTATTTATTTATGTATTCTAAAGCTATGGGCTATACATGTCTAAATGTTTATTATAGTATTGTGTAAAAATTTGAAGTTGACTGGAAAGGTACATTTTGAGAGATTTGGTAAAAATGTTTTCCCTTTTCATGTATGTTTTAAAAGAATTAGGTACCTAAAAGCGCACCCAAATTAGAATTCAACGTTGTGTCAAAATTTAAAAGCAATCAGTCAAGAACTTCCGGAGATTAACGATTCTGAACAAACCAATATTTGCATTTTTATTATGTATTCCTTTTTATTACATACATAATACATATATACCACATGAAGTTCTAGAAGGTATATTAAAATTCGTCACTATTCGAATGTAATCTTGCGTCAAAATTTCAAAACAGTCAGTGAAGAACTTAAGGAGGTTTAAGATTTTGAAGAAACGAACATCTAAGTTTGTAGTTATATAGAAACAGTAAATGTTTGTAAGCTCAAATCTCCAGAAGTTTTTAACCAAATGCTTTGAAATTTTGACACAATGTTGCATTTGAATGCATGTGTGTTTTTATATCTAATTATTTACTTTATCATTTTTCTCCTGTTTTTAATTTAATAATTTCATTGCCTGTTTGAGTAATTTTTCCTTATTTGACTTACATGTGTTCTTTCTCTATTTTGTAAATATATGCAATATGTAATATTGTATAAATTTAATAATAGCTAAACATTGCTACAAAAAATCTCAAAAAGTTATATATATGTTCAGCTATTATTAAATTTATGAAAAATTATATATTGGATATATTTACAAAATAGTTATATAAAAACGCTATATATTTATTTGCGGAGCGTTTCAGTGTCAGATTAACAAGCATTATATCACTGTACTCGTCTTTTCAAGCACTTTCGTGTGACGCTAAGAAACGTACAATATTCTATTAAAAATCATACTTGCTTCAACATCTCGATTTTGCTAAAGTTTTCTAGCGATACGACTTCTATATGTACAACAGTATTATTCACAAACAGTGTTATAGAGCTTTTAACGTTACCCACTACGTCACTGATACCTATTACACAATAGTGGTCCCTTTGAATACACACGGAATTAAAAGTTACGTCTGCAGATAATTCAATGACGTATTTCTGTATTATACTTGCTAGGAACTCCTCAGATCAATCACAAGGCCCATCTGGTATTCCGTAAGATCATATTTTGATCACTGAGGAAAGAGCGAAGCTGATTCGAACGCTTTCGGGAAGTCGTAGACCTGGGTGTCACACTACCATTTGCTGAATACGAGCTTGAAACCGGGATGTGGAATACTTGGCCAGTTACAAATATGTAGTTAAGTGTGTGCAATTGCTTGCGCTCGTGTGTGAATGAATGAAGCACTTAATTCGCTCTGTATGACTGGAGCGAGGTTTTCGCACAGTATCTGCTACCTACCATTCACGCACGCCTCCCTACGGCTGCCGTTCGTTTCTCACACTCCGAAAGTTGAAGGTTCCAGTCTCACTTCCAACATGGGTGTATACTTCAAATGTAGCCTTACTATACACGTGCTTCGTTCTCGTAATTTACGTATACGTGGTGATTAAAAACCCAACCGCAACGTAAATGCATTGGAAAAATCAAGAAAACGTTGCGTCGGCGACGACGTCGTTAGAGATGGAGCACAAGCTCAAAAAGGACAAGCATGATGAACGGAAACTCTTTCGTCGTTCTGAAGGAACCGTTCCGGCATTTGTGTTAAGCTATCCAGGAAAACAACAGTAAAACTTGTATATAAACGGCGGAAGATGGATTTTGAATCCGACATCACCCGACAGCGAATCTAGTTCGCTAGCTGTTGTCTCACCTCTGCTGATGAGTAATAATTAAAATTAAAGTATCGTGAACATCTTATAAATGTTTAATAAGTCTATAAAGCAAGTCAATTTTACGACAGAGTTGTTTCTGTTTTTGTGTTATCCTGAAAACTGAATGGTCAGTATGTCATATCTAAGCAAAAGAATGCAAATAGCTGTACTTAGTAATTCAGCCAATGTAATGAGGTAACATTATTCTGATAGGGGAGAAATCACTTACGGGGTTCCCGAAGGCTCTATCCTAGGTCCGTCATTGTTACTCATATAATTATGAGCTTCCACCTAATACACAAGAAGCAGTATTAGTTCTTTTTGCAGATCAGACTAGTATTGTAATAAGCCCACACATAGAAACAGCAACAGAAAAAATGGTAAACAGTGCTCTTAAAAGTGTCAATGACTGTTCTTTTGCTAAGTCACTCTCTCAGCTTTAAAAGATAATATATTCAGCTTGGCACGTCCAGAGGTACTGCACCAATTATATGTGTAACGTATGGTGAGGAAATGATAAATTGCGTGGAAACTTCAACAATTGTTAGGTGACCATCTTGATGACAACTGAAATTGGGAAGGGCAGTTTGTAGATCTCCTAAAACAATGTAGTACAGCCACATTTGCACTTAGATTAGCTGCAAATCTTGGAGAGAGAGAAATCAGTATGTTGACATATTTTACATATGTTATACTATAATGTTATATGAAATAATATTCTGCGGTAACTCATATTTAGGAAGACAGTCTTTATTGCTCAAAAACCTGCTGTAAGAAAAATATGTGCTGCTCACCCACGATCTTCTTGTAGCAATTGTGCATTTTGACTGCTGCTTCAGACTATCTTTATTCCTTCATGAAGTTTATTGTAAGTAATCCATTACCATTTAAAGGGAACAATGATGTACATAATTACAATACCAGAAGAAACAATGACAGTCATCACTCCACATGAAGGATGTCTTTAGCAAATAAAGGGTGTGTAATGCTGCAACATAAATTTTTGATGACTTACCCAGTGTCATAAAATGTCTGAGAGACAGCTAAGAAAAACTTGACAATAAACTGAAAAAGTTTCTCCCTGACAACTCCGTATGCGCCGTAGATGAATGTCTATTATTTTATATGTAAAAGGTGGCGGATCGGGATTACTAACACGTCTGTATAACATCTATTAAAAATTATAAATGCTCAGCAAATGGCGTAATTTACAAATGACTATGTATTGAGAATGTAAATTATCTCGTTCCCTATTACGACGATTTATGGCACAAATGATCCGTTGACATAAAACTAACACAAAACGAAAGCCGACTTTTCGACGGATCAACAGCTACTCAACAGCGACTCTCTTCGTTGTCATAAAGAGGCCTCATGCTAAAAATGATGTTATTCGAATGTATCTACAATGACTTATGTTTTCTCCAGACGTGAATGTGAAAACGTTTGGTGTATGGTACACGAATACTCAGTAGCAAATTAGGTAACGTGCTATGTGTTTCGTATTGAAAGAAGTATACTGGGGCGCGCTTGTATGTGGCACCAGAATGAGATAAGAATATTAATAAACCAAAATGAAATTAGTGTACTATAAACGATGAAAGTCTGTGATAGGCTCGATAATTGGGATCGCTGACTGTGCGCGACCGCAGAGCTAAAGATCTCTGGTGTGAGATTATTATGGAGTTGGAGTAAGAGAGTGCTTGGCGCACAGTTGTAGGCAGTTTTTGGTGGTGTGCTGTGTGAAGCCACCAAGTGTTAGATTAATTTAGGTATGTCATTATTGTTGGACGTGGAAGCAGAAGTCTTCACGCAGCAAGGAAAAGATGTTAAATAATTATGATTTCTGCTTTTGCCAGCGTGTTAGTATAGATGAGTTGGCTGATAATTTTGTAATTGTCGAGTAACCTCAGACTATATGTAAACTGTTTTGATAAAAAGTCTAGTTAGATAATTAATTTTTGTAATGATTTTAAGATTTGTTAACAGAGCTATATTTAATTTAATGCCGCGTGGGATTAGCCGAGCGGTTTAAGGCGCTGCAGTCATGGACTGTGCGGCTGGTCCCGGCGGAGGTTCGAGACCTCCCTCGGGCGTAGGAGTGTGTGTTTGTCCTTAGGATAATTTACGTTAAGTAATGTGTAAGCTTAGGGACTGATGAACTTAGCAGTTAAGTCCCATTAGATTTCACACACATCTGAACATTTTTTTGTTTGATTTGATGATTTGCATTTATGTTGGATTAATGAAGGTAGATAATACTTGCTGTTTAACTCTCATTGTTTGTGAATCAATTGTAAGTAACGTAACTTCAATTTTCAGATGTTTTTGAAAAGCCAAATTTAACTTGCAATATAATTTTGCTAAAATATCAGTGTTAGTAATTCACTACGATCAGTACCGCCTCCCCGTCCAGGTCATATTTATTAAAGAAGTTGGATTTTCTTAAATGTTCTTGTTTATCAGCCAAAAGAACTACATGTGCATTTCAAGAATTGTGGCCAGCATTGCATACTGTTGAGCCTGTAGTTGAAATTTTTTATGAGAGACCAGAATATATTGCGTTACTCCGTTGCTGCATTAGAGGTAAGACTATTTAATTTATTTGCTATGTGCACAGGGACCAAAGCTATCAGCTTAGAACAGGGCCAGATGATTCAGTGCCTAAGGGGCCGAATGTATTTTGCTGTGACTGACTTTCTTTATTGATATTGGGAGTTGCATTTCCCAATAAATACGTGTGAAGTTTTGCTAACAATAATACAAAGTAAGCACGCCACTTGCAGTTACAACACGCAACACGACAATTCGATTTCAGTACCTATTTCACGGACCAGACATTCAATCAACATAATCTTAAAAAGTTAATTTTTATAAAAGGATGTTACACTGGGAACACTTAAAGGTAAAAACGTAAGTTAGCATCCCTGCTAGAAGGTCATAGAATCAGAACAGCTTGCCAACGCTAATGCTATCCAGAATTAATTTTCGCTCTCAGGCAGACTGAGAGCTGATCTGAAACTTCCTGGCAGACAAACTGTCTACCGCACGGGGACTCGAAATGGGGACCTTTGTCTTTCGCGGGGTTAAGCCTGCGTGATCGTATCTAGTACTGTAGCTGCACGAGACCTATGCAACGTCTGCACGGATGCAGACAGATTTGTAGCGCTGTGCAAAGTTCGTTCACACAGCTGTCAAAATATTGCGTAGCTAAGGAAAACAAAATCTGAAAAGTCTCTTCTCAAGATAACGAACGCTGAACTCGTTCTATCATCTACGATGGACAAGACGTCAGAAGACAAAAAATGGTTCAAATGGCTCTGAGCACTATGCGACTTAACGTCTGAGGTCATCAGTCGCCTAGAACTTAGAACTAATTAAACCTAACTAACCTAAGGACATCACACACATCCATGCCCGAGGCAGGATTCGAACCTGCGACCGTAGCGGTCGCTCGGCTCCAGACTGTAGCGCCCAGAACCGCACGGCCACTGCGGCCGGCCGTCAGAAGACAGTTGGGTACCCAACTGTTCAGCTGTTTTCAAACATCAACTATCATTAATGGTGTAAACGTCCAGAAAAGTGTCATAATGGCTTTTATGTTCTGTCTACCAGGAAAAAATCGGAGTTCGGTCATGGACATGTACTCAAAAAAAATGGGTGTGGACACGGCCGCCATAACCGAACACATCAGGGACACGTTGATGAAGATGGTATCCAGAACGGAAAATCCGGTGAGTAGCGACGCACATTTCTACCTTCATGGTTGCTATTTCGTTCCGCAAACGTAACTTGATGTACAAACTATGTGACAACTAAGTAGCAACGGTAACGTTGTGTGGATCACAGCCTGATATGTTTTGCAACTGTGCTAATCTTAGTTGGCATACTTGCGAGACATGAAATTGTGTAATGAGTACTACTGCGTTGAGATATTGTGAATGCAATGCACCGTACATTTGTGCTTAAGGGTCCTATGGAATGGAAGGAAGCGAGCATATCATCCTGCTAGTTCGTTGCTCCATGTCCTCTTAGCATTTGAAAAATTCTTTTAACTTCACATTTGTACTACATGGACCGTTCGCATAGAACTATATCCATATTCAAACCATTCGCTACATCTTTGACTTCTCCAACAATCGTGTACAGACAACTGCATACAACTTCGGCGTGAACCATTCTACCACCCGTGGGACATAACGCGCCCCGAAATAATTTTAGGACTTCGTTGCCACCATTAATAGGAATGAAACTACGCCACACGTTGCAGGAGGGAAAAAACAAATAACAACCCTTCCGGTGATCGAAAGAAGTTGGATATGTTGTATCAGTTCTAACAAAGCGCGTATTTCATTAGGCCATCGGTTCGCTGTTGAATGATTAATCCACAGGCGGTTGTGATCCCTGCTGATGAAGTCTTTCTTCGATACGTCTCTGCCGCCATTAATGTAGGCGCTGTTGCCCTAAAAATTTGCCACCGTTAATAATTCCAAAGGTCACCCAATTTGCTTCATAGCGCTTGGTCAATTAATGGGAAGAATGAAGCATTTGCCATACTGCAGATTTGTTATTTTCGGAAAAGTACCGTAAAATGGGGTGAACAGAAACAGTTTTCAATCTTAGAAGAAAAAGAAATTATTATTCTAAAAGATATATGAAACTCAAAATTATATGGGACTGTAGATCTTGTACCTAACTTCAAACTTATAATTAGCTTTACGACCTAGCTCCGTTTTACGGTATGTGTGTTGCTAGCGTATGTTAAATTTTTTCTGAACGGTATGTTATTTTATTCGGCATACTGTCGGACCTGAATGAGTGAGAAAAGGCTATTGCTGGGATTTGTAAATACCCCTGCAAGTGAGACATGTTTTCCACGCCGGCCGTGAGGTTATAGGCGCTGCAGTCCGGAATCGCGGGACTGCTACGGTCGCAGGTTCGAATCCTGCCTCGGGAATGGATGTGTGTGATGTCCTTAGGTTAGTTAGGTTTAAGTAGTTCTAAGTTCTAGGGGACTGATGACCTAAGATGTTAAGTCCCATAGTGCTCAGAGCCATTTGTTTTCCACGTTGACCCTCTGTAACACCACCTGACCTCCCACCTCTATAAGGAAGAGGAAGCTCTTGGCTTATCTACACATTTATTTGCAATTTTGAACACACATAGGCGTGTGTCGTTGTTACATACATCCAGAGTTTGATAGTTTATGTACAGTGTGTCGAGGAGATATGGGATATGACAGAATGATTGTTTATATACAGTGTGTTCAGGAGATATGGGATATGACAGAAACGAACATTCGAAGGTAAGGATTGGCATAGCTGAAGAGCTATGCGCACTTCTTCATCTTCGATACTGTGAAACAAATCTCTTCAACTCTTTGCTATCTATCAAGAGGTTGTAGTAAGGACCAAAAAAAGAAAAAAATGTCCGATAAAGTAGGGTTCTAAAGTGCATACTTTAATAAGACATATGAGCACTTGCTCATCTTCGCTACTGTGAAATACATATTTTCTAGTGAGCAGGTGCTCATAGCTCTTACGGTATGCATTATAGAACCGATGTTTACCAGACAATTTCCCTTGTTTTAGTCCATGCTACCTCCTCCCAAAGGACTGTAAGAAAAGAGCTTGCAGTAGAAGAGATTTATTTCACAGTATCAAAATGAACAGCTGGTAGATCTTAAGGTATAGACTTCCGAGCCCGTGTTTATTAGACTTTTTTGCTTCGAACGACACTTCCGTCGTGTCCGTGAATAATGACTATTTCTCCTGGGAGACCTTGAATATCGCTGGACATGACATGTCTAGTGCGTGTTTTGAAAGATCAGGCAGATACTGGCAAAGTTATTGTTTTTTACGGCATCAGTGCGTTAGAGAATAAAAGTAGACAAATATTATCAGTTCTCAACGGTCAGATTTTGATAAGGTATATGATTTTGAAAAATGCGTTCAAAATACCATACCGGAAAAACAAACGAATCTGGCAGGTTTCTCTAACGAAGGAGTATGCTTGTAAAAGCTAAATAATTAGATAATTATATCACAAATTATTACGAGATTTATTATTTCTTATCCTGATGACTCTATTTTCTTAAATCTGCCTAAATGAGAGACATGACTGCTAGCCCTGGATTATCGTCAGCATGAGTATGTGAGAGAAACACAACTGAGAGAGGAGGTACGCGTGAACCCCTGTAAGCGGGAAAAATATGCTAATCCATTCAAACCTAGCTTATTGATGTTCATGTATTTATTTTCATCCATTGAACCAATTACGGTATAGATGTAATAAATTTAACCGAAAGGAAGAAGATACTGTGGTATGCAAAGATTAGCTTTTCAAGGCATTCACACAAGGTTAGTGCCGGTAGTGACACCTACAACGTGCTGACATGAGGAAAATTTCCAACCGATTTCTCATACACAAACAGCAGTTGACCGGCGTTGCCTGGTGAAACGTTGTTGTGATACCTAGTGTAAGGAGGAGAAATGCGTACCATCACGTTACCGACTTTGATAAAGGTCGGATTCTAGCCTACCGCGATTGCGGTTTATCGTGTCGCGACATTGCTGCTCTCCTTGGTCGAGATCCAATGACTGTTAGCAGAATATGGAATCGGTAGGTTCAGGAGGGTAATACGGAACGCCGTACTGGATCCCAACGGCCTCGTGTAACTACCAATCGAGATGACAGGCATCTTATCCGCATGGCTGTAACGGGTCGTGCAGCCACGTTTCGATCCCTGACTCAACAGGTGGGGACGTTTGTAAGACAACAACCATCTGCACGAACAGTTCGACGACGTTTGCAGCAGCATGGACTATCAGCTCGGAGACCATGGCTGCGGTTGCCCTTGACGCTGCATCATAGACAGGAGCGCCTGAGATGGTGTACTTAACGACGAACCTGGGTGCACGAATAGCAAAACGTCATTTTTTCGGATGAATCCAGGTTCTCTTTACAGCATCATGATGGTCGCATCCGTGTTTGGCGACACCGCGGTGAATGCGCATTGGAAGCGTGTATTCGTCATCGCCATACTGGCGTATCACCCGGCGTGATGGTATGGGATGCCATTGGTTACACGTCTCGGTCACCTCTTGTTCGCATTGACGGCACTTTGAACAGTGGACATTACATTTCAGATGTGTTAAGACCCGTGGCTCTACCTTCATTCGATCCTTGCGAAACCCTACATTTCAGCAGGATAATGCACGACCGCATGTTGCAGGTCCTGTAAGGGCCTTTCTGTATACAGAAAATGTTCGACTGCTGCCCTGACCAGCACATTCTCCAGATCTCTCACCAATTGAAAACGTCTGGTCAATGGTGGCCGAACAACTGGCTCGTCACAATACGCCAGTCACTACTCTTGATGAACTGTGGTATCGTGTTGAGGCTGCATGGTCAGCTGTACGCGTACACGCCACCAAGCTCTGTTTGACTCAATGTCCAGGACTATCAAGGCCGTTATTACGGCCAGAGGTGGTTGTTCTGGGTTCTGATTTCTTAGGATCTATGCACCCAAATTGCGTGAAAATGTAATGATATGTTAGTTCTAGTATAATACACTCCTGGAAATGGAAAAAAGAACACATTGACACCGGTGTGTCAGACCCACCATACTTGCTCCGGACACTGCGAGAGGGCTGTACAAGCAATGATCACACGCACGGCACAGCGGACACACCAGGAACCGCGGTGTTGGCCGTCGAATGGCGCTAGCTGCGCAGCATTTGTGCACCGCCGCCGTCAGTGTCAGCCAGTTTGCCGTGGCGTACGGAGCTCCATCGCAGTCTTTAACACTGGTAGCATGCCGCGACAGGGTGGACGTGAACCGTATGTGCAGTTGACGGACTTTGAGCGAGGGCGTATAGTGGGCATGCGGGAGGCCGGGTGGACGTACCGCCGAATTGCTCAACACGTGGGGCGTGAGGTCTCCACAGTACATCGATGTTGTCGCCAGTGGTCGGCGGAAGGTGCACGTGCCCGTCGACCTGGGACCGGACCGCAGCGACGTACGGATGCACGCCAAGACCGTAGGATCCTACGCAGTGCCGTAGGGGACCGCACCGCCACTTCCCAGCAAATTAGGGACACTGTTGCTCCTGGGGTATCGGCGAGGACCATTCGCAACCGTCTCCATGAAGCTGGGCTACGGTCCCGCACACCGCTAGGCCGTCTTCCGCTCACGCCCCAACATCGTGCAGCCCGCCTCCAGTGGTGTCGCGACAGGCGTGAATGGAGGGACGAATGGAGACGTGTCGTCTTCAGCGATGAGAGACGCTTCTGCCCTGGTGCCAATGATGGTCGTATGCGTGTTTGACGCCGTGCAGGTGAGCGCCACAATCAGGACTGCATACGACCGAGGCACGCAGGGCCAACACCCGGCATCATGGTGTGGGGAGCGATCTCCTACACTCTCCGTACACCACTGGTGATCGTCGAGGGGACACTGAATAGTGCACGGTACATCCAAACCGTCATCGAACCCATCGTTCTACCATTCCTAGACCGGCAAGGGAACTTGCTGTTCCAACAGGACAATGCACGTCCGCATGTATCCTGTGCCACCCAACGTGCTCTAGAAGGTGTAAGTCAACTACCCTGGCCAGCAAGATCTCCGGATCTGTCCCCCATTGAGCATGTTTGGGACTGGATGAAGCGTCGTCTCACGCGGTCTGCACGTCCAGCACGAACGCTGGTCCAACTGAGGCGCCAGGTGGAAATGGCATGGCAAGCCGTTCCACAGGACTACATCCAGCATCTCTACGATCGTCTCCATGGGAGAATAGCAGCCTGCATTGCTGCGAAAGGTGGATATACACTGTACTAGTGCCGACATTGTGCATGCTCTGTTGCCTGTGTCTATGTGCCTGTGGTTCTGTCAGTGTGATCATGTGATGTATCTGACCCCAGGAATGTGTCAATAAAGTTTCCCCTTCCTGGGACAATGAATTCACGGTGTTCTTATTTCAATTTCCAGGAGTGTATATTTGTCCAATGAATACCCGTTTATCATCTGCATTTCATCTTGGTGTAGCAATTTTAATGGCCAGTAGTGTATGAATAATGAGACTGACAGGAAGTACAAAAGACTAAGCAGGAAATGCTAGGGGACAAGTGTAAGCATTTAGAAAAATTCAAATGGCTCTGAGCACTATGGGACTTAACTTCTGAGGTCATCAGTTCCCTAGAACTTAGAAGTTCTTAAACCTAACTACGCTAAGCACATCACACACATCCATGCCCGAGACAGGATTCGAACCTGCGTCCGCAGCTGTCGCGCGGTTCCAGACTGAAGCGCCTGGAACCGCTCGGCCATTCCGACAATGTTGACTGCAATACTCTTACGTTCTGAAGGTGTCAGAGGTAAAATACAGATAACGAAAGGCTATTTAGAACATAAAGACGGCAGTTATGAGTCGAGGAGCATGACAAGGAAGCAATTGTTGGGAAGGGAATCTGACAGAGTTGTAACCTATCCCCGATGTTATTCAATCTGCACATTAAGCAAGCAGTAAAGGAAACCAAAGAGAAATTTGAAGTGGGAATTAAAGTTCATGGAGAACTTTGCGGTTTATTGGTGGGGTCGTAAATCTGTCAGAGGTAAAAGACAACTTGGAAGGGCAGTTGTACGGAGTGGACAGCATGTTGAAAGCAGGATATAAGATGAACATTAACAAAAGGAAAACAAGGATAATAGAATCTAATTGAATTAAATCAGGTGAGGCTAAGGGAATTAGATTATTATGAGACACTGAAAGCAGTAGACTGGTTTCATTATTTGAACAGGAAAATAACTAATGACGGCTGAAGTAGGGAGGATATAAAATGTAGGTCGGCAGTAGCAAGAAAAGCGTTTCTGAAGAATAGAAATTTTTTATCATCGAGTATAGATTTAAGCATTAGCAAATTTTTTCTAAAGGTATTTGTCTGGAGGGACGACATGTATGGGGGTAAAATATGGATGATAAACAGTTTAGACAAGATAAAAATAGAGAACTTTTTAATGCAGTGCTACAGAAGAAAGCTGAAGATTAGATGGATAGATCGTGTAGCTAATGACGAGGTACTGAATGGAATAGGTGACACAAAATATTTGTTGCACAGTTTTGTTAAAAGAAGGGATGAATTGTTAGGGCACATTCTGACACATCAGGGGATCACAAATTTAGTGTTGGAGAGAAGTGTGGGGGGTAAAAATCGTAGAGGTAAATCAAGAGACGAATACAGTACAGTAAGGAGATTTAGAGGGATATAGTTTGCAGTAGTTATTCGGGGATGAAGCGGCTTGCGCAGGAAAGAGTAGCATGCAGAGCTGCATCAGACTGGTCTTTGGATTGAAGACCACAACAAGAGCAACGTTGTTCATGTCTACATATTTTAGGCCTATGTCGCTAGAGGGCTCCGAATAGTAGCGTGTAACGTGGCCCTGTGTAACGTAACTGTGTCGGTGTGTGAGAAACAGTGTGATGTAGTCGAGTTTCGAATTCAGGGCGTTCGTCCACACATGGAACACCCTCTCTTTCAACATGACAAGGCCGAACCACACACGAGCGCTGCGACATCTGCTACAATCCGACGCCTTGGGTTGTCTGTCATCGATCTTCCTACATAGAGTCCCAACCCATTTTCGTCTCTATTCAAAACTCAAAGAACACCTTCGTCGACTTCGCTTAGAGATGGGGCGGTGCAATAAGATGTGAGGTTGTTGCTCCATCGACAAAGTCAAACGTTCTGCAGTGACAGTATCAACAAAGAGGCCTCCCTTTGGGATAAATGTGTTTGTCGATGTGGTATCTTTCGCAGAACGAGCTCTCATGGAAAAGTTGGTATTTCAACACAAGTACAGACAGTCGTTGCGTGACGCATTAGCGAATCGTAGATGTCGGATTTGACAAGCACTCATGTGTCTGTGTCCTGCAGCTCGTGGTCACGCGGTAGCGTTCTCCCTTCCCGAGCAAGGGGTGCCGGGTTCGATTCCCGACGGGGTCAGGTATTTTCACCTACCTCGAGATGACTGGTTGTTGTTGTGTCGTCATCATCATCATCATCATCATCATCATCATTCATCCCCATTACGGAAGGCAATGGCAAACCACCTCCTCTAGGACCTTGGGTAGTTCGGCGGTACGGGTCTCCGGCATCGTCCCCTACGCTCTGTTACGGAGTATGGGACTTCATCAACATCATGTGTCTGTTTACTCCACCGCAGCCGGATAGTTATTTGCGTCCGAGTGCATTGCCGCTCAGCACAGTCTCCACGTAATCAACAACTACTTGCCACCATGACTTACAGTGACAGTCTCGTCTTAGATCCGGCTGAGCGCCTATAGGACAGTTATTCAGGACTAATAACTGCACTCTGATGTGAAACTATCATTTTGCAGTGAATGAAGTACTATTTGTATACATGTCAGCTGTGAGGACAATAATTGTTTCCAAAGTATTTGCCATGCTCAAGTTTTAATAAATTACTGACAATTTGTATGTTGTAGTGTCTGCTCGAGCTTCACCTGAAGTAATTTTGACTTACCACAATACACCATACTCGCCGGGGTGACTATGGTTCAAATGGCTCTGAGCACTATGGGACTTAACACCTATGGTCATCAGTCCCCTAGAACTTAGAACTACTTAAACCTAACTAACCTAAGGACAGCACACAACACCCAGTCATCACGAGGCGGGTGACTATGTTGAGACATAAATATGTAGACATGAAGAATAAAGATACAGAATTTTAATGACGTTTGTTTTATTTGAAAAGTTTGAACAGTTTTCACACAAAAAGTTCGTTGGCGTTACTTTTCGACACACTCTCGTAATATGCATATACCAAATAACTACTGAATTCGAAAACGTCGACTAACGTTAAGAGCTACATAAGAGTACAGTTTTCCTGTTCAGGGACAAACAATGATATTTACAGAGACAGTAATATCTTGAAATGTGCTGAATTATAATTAGTGTTGGTGAATTCACCACTGAGCAAAGTGGAGTTCGCTGCTTACCTCAGGGCTGTAGGAGTAAGTAGCGTGGCCACTGTGGGGTTAGAGGAGTAACGCGGATCAATTAATGCACATTACAGAGACGATCGCCGGGCGGAGCGGCCGAGCGGTTAGCCGGCAAGGTAGCTCAGCGTGTTCGGTCAGAGGGGTAATAAAAAACTGAGTTTATCGATCAACAACGAACTTAAAAGGGTGTCTTACGACGTCCGCCCCGAGCAGATGCGACGAACAATATCGAACAAAATGAGATTTTTTTTTTAAAAAAAGCGGTTTGAAGTGCATGTCACGGAATGCGCCCCCTCCCGCCGGAGGTTCGAGTCCTCCCTCGGGCAAGTGTGTGTGTGTGTGTGTGTGTGTGTCTGTGTGTGTGTGTGTGTGTGTGTGTTGTTCTTATCGTAAGTTAGTTTAAGTAGTGTATAAGTCTAGGAATTCACATCCACCCACCCAACCACACACACACGCACACACACATACATACACACACACACACACACACACACACACACACACACACACACACACAGACGATCATCTTCAAATGCGCTATATATTCTAGCAATGAACATTAAATTAATTAATTAATTAATACAACGAAGTGAGTAGAAGAAAAATGATACTCAAAATACTTAGTAAACACATGTTTACGCATTGCATAATGCATTTAACCTTACTGTTATTACGCTGTTAAATAAATTACCGTTATTATTCAATTATCATCCATTCAACTGGACAACACAACACAAGGGATGACAGTTATCGCTGAAACAACCGGTTTTAGGTTATACCAGTTTTTCTATCTCCGATTTAACCTCACTGTTAAGACTACTCAAAATAACCCGTTTCTGAAATAAGCGATTTTCGGTTTTTTTATTGCCATTATTTCCAAAATAAACGTGGACATCGAGCAAAGATTGAAAAATACTAAGAGTCCCTCCGAGTTTTGGCTTTCACGTACCAAGATAATAGAATCAAAATACAAAATGTATAACTGAAAAGAAAAAAAGGTAGTCTGTCCATCATTCGCTCTTTTTCTCGAAAAGAATTCTTCAGTGTTCTCCTACTGATTGTAACTTTTTGAAAATGTCTGCTCAAATTGTTGTAATCGAGGGTCATACTACAGTTAGGATATTAACGAATGCTAAGTGGGAGAAAGTGAAAACTAAGGTTTGATAACTCTATCTTTCGTGTTAAGTTTACCGTTTCCAAGGGTTCCAAGCAGATAAAGGCATAATTAGCTTTTGTATAAACTGTAGCGTTCTTTTTATTTAGTTATTTCGATCGAAAACCCTGTTTTCAATCAAATATATATCCTTGCTTCTTACTGGGAATTTTAATTCAATGGATTTCTTATTGACATAACGAAAAATGATCTTTCAGAAAATTCAAATGAACAATTTAGGTAGTAGACAATACATGCCTGAAAATTTCAGTAATGAGTTAATCCACTGGCCAATAATTATGTTTCAATCTGTTCGTAAATACTCGTTCTGAGAAGTGTAGACCTGTAAGTTGTTTCATTTGATCAGTATCATTCAAACACGACACCAACCATTCAGAAGCAACAGAACTTCCTACCACACCATTTTTTTTAAAAACAGTATTATTTACGAACCAAAAATTTTAGCGCCACTGCTATGGTAAATTGATATATTGATTTTATACCCTGGTAACAGTAAAAAATAAAAATATCTGTTATAGCCGAGAAATACGTGTTATTCATAACGAAGATACTGGAATCGGTTTTAACCTGTCGGTTTTTCCCATCCTTGCACAACACTTCTTCAGACTACTACAGGGCTGCCATACGTCCGGCTTTTCCCGATATTGTCTTGGTTTTGTGGGCGTCTAAGGACGGTCTAGTGGATTTTAGTACAACTGCCCGAGGTTTACAAGTTCTGCTATACATATGCTTTCCGAACTACTTTCTTGAGAAAAATGAAGAGCCACCGGTAATCGACTTTCGCGTGCAGGGAGTCGCTGCTACCCCGCCCGCCAGACATTTGTGCACATGCTATCCAAATGGGCGACTTACGTTTCACTCCAGACGTCTTGACCACGAACATATCATCTCGATTCTGCAGGGCACTGACTTGCGTAAGCTTATATCATTATATTCGTTAAGATACCTCTTGCCTTGCTCTTTTCGCTGTATTTGTGTTGATAATCACGCTGTTTTAAGCGTTCTAAAACCCAAACAACAGGCTATTTTTGCTTCCAGATGCAAAGTGCCAAAACGTAAATGTATATTTAACAGCAATTTGCAAAAGAAATATCCAGTGTTACAAAGAGGAAATCGTATCTCGGAAGTAGCCCGCGCAATTTGTTCAACCATTTGCAAGTAAGAGTCCCATTGGGTAACAGTGACAATCTGCGAACTCATCGACGATGGACCGTAAGTGTCCGGGAAGATAAGCCAATTTTTCCCAGATGTCTAGGGCTGTCTTTGTCCGGGGTCACCAATACAAGTGATGTCAGGCTTAGACAATTACAGCGTCACAACTTTTGGGTCGCTGAGGGTGGAAGCAACCTGAAACACAGAACAATCGACATGACGTATTCTGAACGGAGCTGACTTTTAACGATCGTTTCTCGGGAACCTGCGGCCGACTCTTCACGTCCTTACCACAAATAGTCTACTGGGAGCCCATGAGACGACAATTTACGTAGGTCACCAATAAATAATGAGACCGATACATATACCTCCCGAGAAGCCACCTCACACAGTCAGTATTGGCTGTTGAGCAAAAATTGTTGACGACCACTGATCCAGGTTCACTGTGCCCATTTTTTACTTTAATTAGACATAACGATAGAGCAGAGTATTGAAAAATTGGGATCGTGGGTAATCCACTATTTTACGTTATTATTTTCACGTTTTTACTGCTTCCTGAAACTTTCCTTTTCGCAAATAATGCATTTTATTTCCGTCTTATCACAGAGGTGTGTTCGTTACTTCAGGCATGCCTTTGTGTATTTATGTGGACAAATAACACATTTTACTAATATACAGAGTAGTGCGCGATCAGAACACTAGAGAGTCATAACATAATATATAAAAACTACAATTCTGACCGCTTTCATTCGCTGAATCGTCATAAGTTGGAATTTCATTGACTTCCAGGTACCTGCTGATCAAGAGGAGAATGCCACCAAATATGTGAAAGACATTGTTAGATTGTTCCTGGACGTAATTCGCCTTTTTAAAGAGATGACGGACATTTACTTCTACACGGTAAGCAGTAAAACCTTCTTCCTTTGTTGCACGTACGAATACTCAAGGAAATGTAATGAACTGAGCTGTTATATTACGAGAGAAGTTTTTGCTAAATCTTAGAATGAGATTGTTTAGTATTTTACCGTATCTATTAAAAATTAAGAAAAAGAGTCGACTTACGTTCTTGCCATTTCGTTGAAAGTGGTGCATTAAGGTGCTTCGTATGTTATGATCTTTACCGTCATAAAATTTAACGCCCACTCTTGGATAAAGGCCTCCTCAAAACTTTTCGGTGTATTATGATATTCAGCTTTACGCATCCATGAACGTTTAAGACAGCCATCTGCTTGCTTTCCATTAAGTAGTCCTCTCGGTATTTTTAATGTTTGCAGTCCGTCAATAAATAAACTTTAGCATATTCAATAAATACTTTGCAGTTTGTTTGCATAGCCGTCGTCCACAACAGCTGTTATGATCAACTGTATTCAATTTTTCGGTCATAAGTTAACTGAAATTAAAGAACATTTGATACCAGAACCGAAAAGTTTTTACCGTGGTCATTCTGGAAATACAGACACGTAATAGGTTTATACGTATTTCTAGATTAAAGCAGTATTTGCTTATGAAGGCGTATAGCATAATTACGGTATTTTTGTCTTATGTTTACATATCTACAAACAACTCTTCTTTCCTTCGTTGTTAGCGAAGGTTGAAGTCGAAAAAAGATTCTTCCAACACAGTGCTTATTTTATTCCTGTGTTTTCTGTGTAGTTTGTGCGTATTGCCAACCTGCGAACACAATTTTTTCTCCTCAGACTTCGTGTGTGTGTGTGTGTGTGTGTGTGTGTGTGTGTGTGTGGCGGAGGGAGGAAAGGGTAGAGAGAGGAATAATGCTGACAGGGCGGGGGGTGGGGGTGGAGGGGGTGGGTGGAGAAAAGTATGCGTGGTGCATGTGAACAAGCGCAAATTACTGAAGATTTCTCAGATATCCAGCAGAAATATGAGAAATATTAGTGGTTTGTGACGAAGCTATGAAAGTGATGTAGGAAGAGCAGCTGTGAGCGGATGGTCTTGTAGTTGTGAATAGAAACTAATTGTCGGTTGAGAGGCGGATATCGGGTAATAGTGGGTGGCTGACATATGGAGACGCGATCTCTCTCTCTCCCCTCCTCCTCCTCTCTCCCTCCCTCCCTCCTTGCCCCCCCCCCCCCCGCCTCCTGTACAAATGGGTTTACTTTCACCCACAACCTCCACTAACAATGAAGGAAAAGGCAGTGGTTTGCAGAACATGTAAACAAGGGGCAAAAACACCGTATGTAAACTGTATGTCAACTGTATAAGGAAATAATGTTCTTAATCCTTAAAAACCTAAATGTACAGACATATAATGTATTCATATTTCCATAATGACCCCAGAATATGCTTAACAAATAAAAGCGAAACGCGTCTGGTGAAAAATTGTCTTTAATTCTTGTAAACATAAGACGTAAAAACCATTGATAATTGCAGTCCTTACGTCAGTTTAAATTACGCATCTAGCAGCAGAATAGATTTACTGTCATAGGAATTGTGATTTTCTTTGTTAATATGAACAGTAACAGCTTTGGTCAATTAGTTTATACGTTGGTACACTTCTCAATCCTATCTAATACAACGTAGCAAATTCTGAGACTTCCGCTTTTAAAATTTGTTGGATACTCCTTACAGTTCAGACATTCAAATCCAACATGTGCCATTAACAATGAAGAGGACATGAAAGAAGCCGTAGTTGAGAAGAGAGTGAGTCAGCCTCTCCTTGGTATTATTTAATCTGTATTTTGAGCAAGCAGTAAGTAAAACCAAGGAGAAATTTACAGAGGGAATTAAAGTTCATGGAGAACAAATAAAAACTTTAAGATCTGCCAACGACTTTCAATTCTGTCACAGAAGACAAAGCTGATAAACGGAATGGAGAGTGTTTTGAAAAGTATTCATAAAATGAATATCAACAAAAGTCGAGCAAGGATAATAGCATGTAGTCGAGTTAAATCATGTGATACTGAGGGTATTAGATAAGGACATGATGAATTAAAGGTAACAAAAGAGTTTAGTATCTGGGAATAATATTTGGGGAATTAAGGCACTGACGATGGCCATAGTAGAGAGGATACGATATGCAGACTGACAGTAGCAAGAAAAAACATTTCTGAAAAATACAAATTCGTTAACAACAAATGTAAATTTCACAGCCAGGAAGTCTTTTTTCAATATCTTCCAAGGAGCTACTGAATCAAATTGGAAAGAAAAGAACTCTGTGGCACATCTTGATTACGGAAAAGGTATTAATTGACAGAACACATCCTGAGGCATCGGGAAATCGTCAGTTTCGTGAGGGGTAAAAATTATGGAGGAAGACAAAGGCTTAAATACAATACGCAAGTTCAAACGAATATAGGCTGCAGTAGTTATGCAAAGATGAAGAGCCCTGAACAGGATAAGTTGCAGTCTTCGGACTGAAGGCCACAACAACAACAGGTTACTTTCACTGCAAACAATAATTAGTCTCCGTTTATGCCCATTTAAACGATTTTTCAAACCGGGGGGAAGTCTGGAGTTAGCAATCAGTCGTGTTTCAATGTACAGAATGTCTAGATTTTAGCTGCAGTATAGCTATCATCAGTGCTACGAAATATCAGAAGTACAAAGCAATTAGACATTGAATAACATAAACCAGACCTATATCACAGATATAGAGGAATGGAAACTACATACTAAGTAACATACCTTATAAAGTGAGTCATATAAACCAACAGTCTTGGAAATTCGATTGGAATCACACGACCTTAAAATATAACTAACTTAATTCAAGCTGAAGCTGCTATTTACAGACCTTTACAACCAACGAGAGTGTTCGTCATAGAGCATGAATAACAGTCTCTAGACCACAGACATCAGTGAAGACCTGCAGTTACAACAAATTTTATATTAAAATAACAGTAGATAAATAACAATTATAGTAAAATGACAGTTTTTCATCAAACAGATGAGAATGTAAAGTAAGACCAGTATAATGACTCAGACATCCCTTTAAACGTGGAGTGAAATAAATGACCTAAAATTAATGTTAAAAGTTTTTCAAAACATAATTGAAACATAATTAAACATAATTAAAAGCTTGGTGTAAGCTAATTACAATTATTTTATTTTTAATTTTAATCTACAGTGTCATGTATAAAATATAAAAACTACAGGTTAACAGTCTATGTCATAAATCATATCAACAATAGTGTCACGGATATTGAGAGAAAGTGACATACAGTAAATTTATCTATAAAAGTTTTATTGATAATCCAATTAAATATATAACGGCCTGAATAGACGTTAATATCATTTTTATGGAAGAAAATGCCAGTAGTTACAGGAAAAAGAATATAATATTGCAACCACAAAATTTGTTCTCATTTGACAAGGTGTCAATCGTTACTATATAGAGATGCATCATGTCCGGCACCATACAGTTACAGTGGAGGCAGGTAATATCAGGTGTCCCTTAGGTAAAAAACGTGTCACCAATTTGTACTACGGCAAATACCGTATGTACGCTGATGTACCCAGTTGTATCCAAGGGAAAATCCAATAAACCTGAAGACAGCTATCGGGAATCACAATACCGACCTGTGTGCACTATCAAAATGGGCTCAGGATATAAGGTTATAACTCAACCCATCCAAAACCCAAGCGGTATTGGTTGGTCATTCTAGGATCTTTAGGCCGAAATATCGGGAACCCCTGCTATCTTTAACCCTAAATGGGACAAATATCTCATTCAGCCAAGTGTCTAGGAGTAATGGTAGATGAAAATCTAAACTGGACTGCGCTCATAACTACAGTGTGCAAGATGGAATCAACACCTCTCCCATACCCTACAAAAATAAAAAATAGATTTTCCCTCTTGACCTTAAGAAGAAACTTGTACAAATGCCTCTACTTCTAGATACTGATTAAGCGACGTTACCCTGCAGGGACATTCTCAGGAAAGCTTACGGCGCTTCGAACTGGTTATGAATGCCTGTGTTCGTTATGTGTGATGTTCCACTTTTTAATGTTTCACTATCATATGCACAGCCATCCTGGCTCCGTGTAAACAAGCACGAAATAGGGGCAGATCCGAACTTGCATCTGTCGTCGTTCATGTGTCACAACCTGGACTCTTATGTCAAGTATATTTCCCTCTGGGAAGGACATATTTGTTGAGAGTCGCGGGCTTGGTATTGGCAGACGATGATTTACGGAAAATTCCATAGTGAAACAGAGTCTCTGGTGGAGGAGCATAAAATGTTCCAGAGATGTAGGAAAATTTGTTGTTCCACTCGGCCACACCACAAACGTATCCTCTACGTACGCTAACGGAAAAAAATCGCAAGACCAAGAAGGAGTTGTGTGGCATAAACGACGGTTGACAGGCGTGTATCTGTCGTACATCTGACTGATGATGTCTATTCAAATCTCGCGCCAGTCGCACAAGAGTCGCGCTAGTAGCGCAGCTAAGAGGATGAAAAATCAGATTTGCGTTAAATACACGTGTAAACAGTCGTGAGTGTGAGCTAACTTTGAGATTGGACATGGTGGGCTGACGGCTCCAGAGGGTCACGTGGCACTACCGAGAGCGAAAACCATCGTGTTCAGCGTATGGCTCTGGCCCATCGTACTGCATGTGCCGCAGGAATTTGGGCTGCAGTTGGCACCACAGTGACACAAAAAAATGGTTAAAAATCGGTTACTTCAAGGACAGTTCCCAGCCAGACACCCTGCAGTGGTGACCTCAAACCACCACCGTTGGTGACTTCAGCGAGAGCTCATTGGAGGGCATGGTGGATACCTATTGTGTTTTCTAATGAAAGATGGTTCTGCCTAGGTGCCAGTGGTGGCCATGTGTTGGTTAGACGGAGCCAAGTCGAGGACGAGCATCCAACCTGTCAGCGTGCTGGATACACTGGAACTACGTGTGGAGTTATGGTCCATGGTGCGTTTCGTATGACAGCAGGAGCACTTTCGTTGCTATCCCACGCTCCCTGTCTGCACCTTTGTACGCCAGTTTGGCGATCCGACCTGTTGTGCTGCAATTCATGAACAGCACTGCAGGGAGTGTTTTTCAACAGGACAACACTCGCCCACATACTGCTCTTGTAACATAACATGCTCTACAGAGCTTGGCCTGCTCGATCACCAGATCTGTCTCCAATCGAGCACATGTGGGACAACGTCGGACGACAATTCCAGCGCCATCCACAAACAGCATTAACAGTCCGTGTACTGACCGACCAAGTGACACACGCATGCAAGTCTATCCCCCCAACCAGTATTAGGCACTTGTACAATACATCGCGTGCACGTTTACATGCTTGCAGTCAACATTATGGTTGTTACACCGGTTATTAATGTACCAGAATTTCACATTTGTGGTGGCATATCTCGTGCTTCCATCAACTTGAGTTCTTGTAATATTGATCACTTAAATACGTTACCTAGATAAATTTCTTTACCCTACATTAATTATTTTTTGGTGTAGCGATTTTTTCCGTCAGTTTATCTCTAAAAAAATTAGGTTTTAAAAGCGCCTATTGACGTGCCTTGTCCTCAAAGTTTTTCATGAAAAAGGTTAGCTACAATAAAAGACCCATCCCAACACCGTCTATAGTGAGCGCCTCTAATGGATTCACTACAACTAATGAGATCAAAGCTGGAAGAGGTACTCTCACTTCTTTGTGGTTACCTCGACGTACTTTGTAGTTAACGATCAGTATTTTGAGCAAACAGCCATTCTTGGTGTTGGTAGGCTTCTGTCTCCCGTAGTAGCTAACATTTTTGTGAAAGACTTCGAGGATAAATCACTTCAGTTGGTGGTTTTTAAACTTAAATATTTTTGGAGGTATGTAGAAGATGGCTTTGTGGCACGACCACATCGGGAGAACAACGCTTCCTTCATTTCTGGAAAGGCGCAACTGCCTCCATCCCTCAGCTGTTTCACCAAGGAAGTGGAGAAAAATGGAGACTTCGCGTTTCTGGTTCCTGGAAAAGAAGACGGCACCCAGGATGACACTGTGTTTCGTAAATGTATTTCCGCCCTTGTTGCAACCCCCGAACGAAACGGATGTCGTCTAAATTTTGACTTGCCAGGGTACGCTGTTGCTGTTGCAGGTAGGTGTGGCGACGGATCCTTCGACGGTGTTCAAACGTAAGCTGGCGCTGCACAGACTCTACTGGTTGGCACTGCAGCGAACGATGGACAAGGCGTACGTCACGTACTCTACGGTAAGACGGCGCACTTCCACGCTGTTTCCAAACCGTACAGAAAATTCACACAATACAAGTGACGTACTGATGTTAGCCTTTTATTTCTTTCGCAGTTGTGCACCCCACTGGGAATGTCCAGGTAAGCTGTGCAATGGTGGCCGGCAGGTTTACGCTCTCTGCAATTGTCTCCACGAGTAATGTTAACTGAATATTTTAATAAAAGTTTCGAAAGTTGCTAATAGACAAATAACACACTACTGGCCATTAAAATTGCTACACCACGAAGATGACGTGCTACAGACGCGAAATTTAACAGACAGGAAGAAGACGCTGTGATATGCAAATGATTAGCTATTCAGAACATTCACACAGGGTTGGCGCCGGTGGCGACACCTACAACGCGCTGACATGAGGAAGATGGGGACGTTTGCAAGACAACAACCATCTGCACGAACAGTTCGACGACGTTTGCAGCAGCATGGACTATCAGCTCGGAGACCATGGCTGCGGTTACCCTTGACGCTGCATCACAGACAGGAGCGCCTCGCATTGACGGCACTTTGAACAGTGGACGTTACATTTCAGATGTGTTACACCCCTGGCTTTACCTTTCATTCGATCCCAGCGAAACCCTACATTTCAGCAGGGTAATGCACGACCGCATGTTGCAGGTCCTGTACGGGCCTTTCTGGATAGAGAAAATATTCGACTGCTGCCCTGGCCAACACATTCTCCAGATCTCTCACCAATTGAAAGCGTCTGATCAATGGTGGCCGAGCAATGATGAACTGTGGTATCGTGTTGAAGCTGCATGGTCAGCTGTACCTGTACACGCCATCCAAGCTCTGTTTGACTCAATGCCCAGGCGTACCAAGGCCGTTATTACGGCCAGAGGTGGTTGTTCTGGGTACTGATTTCTCAGGATCTATGCACCCAAATTGCGTGAAAATGTAATCACATGTCAGTTCTTGTATAATATATTCGTCCAATGAATACCCGTTTATCATATGCATTTCTTCTTGGTGTAGCAATTTCAATGGCCAGGAGTGTAAGTAGATGAAAAATATGCAAAAGTTTTCACGAACGAATAATTTACTTACAGACTCCAAGGAAGTCATAGGAACTGTAACTGTAAGAAAGCGCTTCATGGATTATAGTGCTACAGCAGAATGCTGTAAATTAATCTGTTAAAAGTACTACCAAATCAAGAGGTGCTGTAAAAGAAGGTTAAATCGAATGTTTTACAGTGTAATAACTCAGCAGGCATAACCGAATATTTATATGAGTTGACATAGGGTAACATCAGTGTAAAATATTCGAACAGCGTGGTACGAGACAAATGAAATAGCTGAGAAAGTATCCAGGTGGAAACTCCAGAAAGAGAAGAATAGCCGGGAATGTATGATTTAGATTAATAATTATGTAATACAGGAGAGCAGCAGGGCTTTCAATCGACGACTCTGGATCTCCAGAAGACACGGCTAAACAACGCTAGTCAGCGTAAGTGAAAGCAATAGATCGCAATCGCAGTGTAAATCTATGTGGCGCTGCACATGTGTGTGTAGCAAAGGGTGTGGTGGTGTCTGGGAGTGGTCGGAGGAAGGGGGGAGTTGGCAGTGGGACTTTGCGATAGTCGTTTGGGAGTACCACGTGTCACAATTATTGGACAACGAAAGTTGTGGCATAGAGAAGCCATTCTTGCTACGAGCAACCAAAGAATAGCTTTGAGAAGTCATGAAGGCAGCTTAAGTGTTAGAGGAAGCTCGGTATTTATCGTGTCACAAACTGAAGTATGTAAGAATGTAAACTAAGTGTTATGTCATTGTGAGCCTGTGAAAAAAGTTTAAGCCTATGCAGAAAATTAGAAGAGTCGTATCCTTTGCCTTAGTCAAGGTCTACCGTGCTCATTAGCTACTATCCTATTACCGTAGGCTGCAAACCAGCAGTTATATACGCTATCTGATCAAAGTATCCAGAATCCTACATCCTAGTAATGGACAATAGTATGGCGTGTGTCCACCCTTCACCTTTATGACTACTTGAACTCTGCTGGAGACACTTCCAGTGAGGTGTCTGAATGTCTACGTAGGAATGGCAGCCCGTTATTCCTCAAGAGGCGAAACCAGAAAAGGTAGTGAAGTCGACGCTCTGGCTCTTCCCATGGGTAGGGGCTGTGGGTAGGCCAGTTCTTTACTGGAACGTTACTGTCCACAAGCCACTGCCTCACAGATGCCGCTTTATGACAGGGCGCATTTTCATGCTGATGCAATAATTCCTCGTCTCCGAAATGTTCATCTGCTGTACGCTGTACATAATGCTGTAAAATGTGTTCGTATCTTTCACACATTTGGCGGTTCCTTGAGCGCGGTAAGGGGACCAGAGCCTCCACTAGCGAAACACCCGCATACCGTAACATCGCCTCTTCCGTACTTCACCGTTGGCACTAAACGAGAAGGTAACGTTCTCCAGGTATTCGCCAAACCATTTCATCAAATAGCTACAGGGTACAGCGTGATTTATTACTCCGAAGCATTCGGTCCCAGTCATCTACTGGCCAATGGCGTCACGCTTTACACCACAGTAATCGTAGACTACAGAAATGTGTGACTTATGGGGAGCTGCTTGAAAGTTGTACCCCATAAGTCATTGTACTGGATGTCTTGTGGCAGCACTCTGGAACTCACGAGGGATTGCTTCCGCTGATTTCATGCGATTTTCTACAACGACCCTCCGCAATGATCGACGGTCCCTGTCCTCAGTACCCGAGGTATGACTGGCCATAATTTAGCTGTGGTTGTTCTTTCACGCCTCCACATCACAGTCACACCACCAACAATCAACTCTGGCACCTTTAGAAGGGCTGAAATGCCAAGGACGAATTTGTCATTCATATGATGTACATTGTTTCTGAAAGTATTTGTATGGAGTGTAGCCATGTATGGAAGTGAAACATGGACGATGAATAGTTTGGACAAGAAGAGAATAGAAGCTTCCGAAATGTGGTGCTACAGAAGAATGCTGAAGAGTAGACATGTAGATCACATAACTAATGAGGAGGTACTGAATAGAATTGGGGAGAAGAGGAGTTTGTGGCACAACTTGACAAGAAGAAGGGACCGGTTGGTAGGACATGTTCTGAGGCATCAAGGGATCATAAATTTAGCATTGGACGGCAGCGTGGAGGGTAAAAATCGTAGAGGGAGACCAAGAGATGAATACACTAAGCATATTCAGAAGGATGTAGGTTGCAGTAAGTACTGGGAGATGAAGAAGCTTGCACAGGATAGAGTAGCATGGAGAGCTGCATCAAAACGGTCTCAGGACTAAACCACAACAAAAACAACATGACGTACTATGACCAGCCCACTTCTGAGGTCAGTGTATACTCTTGACCGACCTGTTCTGTTTTTACAGCTTCTCTATCGACGACACAATATTTCCCTCCTCCTTTTATACCGTCGGGTCAGCCTATCGTGACAAGTGGTCAATTACGCATTACAGTTTGGTCTAATAGTGTACATAAATTTGAACCAAATGGTTGATAAGATGAGAACAGTTACAAACTTTTAACACTTGGAAGTCCAATAAATTATTCATTTATCATCGCTAATTAGTTGTAAGCAGCGTTTTGTGAATTAAAACAAAAGGACTTGTAGAATATATTAACAATAAGTGCTGTTGTTGGTATCATTTCCGCAATTCGTTCAGTATTAGAATTTTCAATATAAGCATGAACGTAATCGTCACCTAATTCTAATGTGGGTGTAATTTTAACTCGCACAATACAATACGTTTGTGACAAAGCCGGCAACAAGCGATATTTCGTTGTTCTTCGTAGCGTGAAACATTAATAGTTCCGAGGAGTCATACAAAAATACGGTGGATGAACTTTTTTAGCAGCAGTTGCAGACGTTAGAACTGTTAGATGTAATTTGTCCGGTAGCCTAATCCGTAGAGCCAGGCAACGTCAAGTTGGAACACGTTCTGACTTGCCAGTCAGTATCCAGGTTCGCTAGAGTTAGGTTGGGTTGTTTTTACCGTATCTTCCATACATTGTGGATATTGAACACGCGTCAACATTACGTCCTGTTTGAAGTTGTAAAAGAAGAGCCGAAGGAACACATCAAAATGTTGAAATTGGTTTATGACGAAAAAGCGAAAATATGTCGGTAGAAGACGAGCAACGTTCAGGACGTCCATTAACCTCAAAAACAGAAGGAAACGTGCAAAAAGTGACAAAACTGTTCTTTCGAATAGACGAATAACTACTCGGGAGCTTACCGAAGATTTATGTGTCTCGTATGGCGAAACAATGTACGAAGAAGGACACCAAAAAATGGGGCCGTGGCTTCCTTCTTTTTTGGCCTGAAAAAGGTTTCCTATCTGTCCACATACGCCTTAATCGCCACATTTAACACCATACGGCTTGTGGATTTTTCAAAAAATTAAAACCGCGCTTAAAGAGAAACGCTTTGACGCCATTCCTGACATTGAGAGAGTCAAGATAGAGCAACTGAACTCCCTTCCAATAGAAACCTTCCAGAAATGCTTCCACTCATGGATTGAACGTACATCTGAAAATAAATTCTCATATCCGCAGGACAACATACGACACTTTATGGCAAGTTGAAAGTCAGAGATATTACCCACAGTATAGTAAGATAGGAAAATCGAGATCCGGTCATGTATGTAGCTCGAACGAGTCACATATATTCTCAAATAGGTATTTAAGTGTATATTAGCCCCGTAGTTTCCCACCTAGGGAGGGGCAAGAGGGAGGGACGAGAGTATTGACCGACATCTGATCTCTTCATGCGTAATGATCACAGAAGAGTTGTGATACACTGCTACAACGCTGTAGTGGGGTCAGGGTTGTCTAGTCTCCTGTAACTTATTGTATCCAGTGAGCTCTGTGACAGAGTAGAAAGATAAACATAATAGTTCAGGAGCACATTAATTAATACTAATAGGTGCAACTCTAAATATATTGAGATAACTGCAAGAAATTCTGGTTTCACGTGCAAAGACCATGCACTGAATCGTCAAAGAAACTCGTATAGCCATGCGTATTCAAAAACAGAAATATGTAAACAGGAAGAATACGACGCTGCTGTCAGCAACGCCTATCTTCGATAAAAAGTGTCTGGCGCAGTATTACATCGGTTACTGCTGCTACAATAGCAGACTTAAATGAGACTGAACGGCGCACGAGCGATGTGGCACAGCCTTTCAGAGGTAGCGATGAAGTGTGGATTTTCCCGCACGACAATTTCACGAGTGTACCGTGAATACCAGGAATCTGCTAAAACATAAAATCTCCGACATCGCTGCGGCCGGAAAAAGATCCTGCAAGAACGGGACCAACAACGGCTGAAGAGAATTGTTCAACGTGACACAACTGCAATCCTTCCGCAAACTGCTGCAGATTTCAGTGCGAACCATTCAACGAAACTTCATCGATAAGGGCTTTCGGAGCCGAAGAACACTCGTGTACCCTTGATGACTGCATGGGATCGGATGGACGTGTTCGGGTATGGAGACAACCTCATGAATCCATGGACACTGTAAGTCAGCAGGGGATTGTTCAAGCTCGCGGAGGCTATGTAATGGAGTGGGACATGTGCAGTGGGAGTGTTGCGGGACCCCAAATTCGACCCCTAATTCGTCTAGATATGACTGTGACATGTGACACATACATAAGCATCCTATCTGATCACCTGCAACCATGCATGTCCATTGTGCATTCCGACGCACTAGGGCAATTGTAGCAGATTAATGCGACACCCACCAAGTCCAGAATTGCTGCAGAGTGACTCCAAGGAACACTGTTCTGAGTTTGAACGCTTCTGCTGGCCACCAAACTCCCCAGACATGAACAATATTGAGCATATCTCAGATGCCTGCAACGTGCTGATCAGAAGAGATCTACATCCCGTCGTACTCTTACGGATTTGTGGACAGCCCTGCATGATTCATGGAGTCAGTTCCCTTCAGCACTACTTCATACATTAGTCGAGCCCATGCCATGGGGTGCTGCAGCACTTATTCGTGCTAGCGGAGACCCTACATGATGTTAGGCAGGTGTACCTGTTTCTTCCGCTCTTCAGTGCATAAGGGCACTGAAGAGTGAACGTATCCACTCGAGACATGGAGAACATCCAATAAAAGAAAACGACCATCACTCTGGGAGAAAACGTTTGCTCAGCGTTTACGAAGGATTTCATACAGAAGGACGCAAATAAAAATAAAAATATGATAAAATGACAAAAAGTAGTAGAAGGAAACTATTTTCACTTATCAGCAACTTACCATTAAAAAAATAACACACACACACACACACACACACACACACACACACACACACACACACTCATACACACAGTGCCGCATCACCAACCCCCCCTCCACCCCTATCCTAACACTCCACTCTACGCCAACGCTCCCCAGCTCTCATGATCCATCAGGCTGCCCTTCAGCATGAGGACGAAACAGTGCGCAGCGTGCTGTGTATTGGGTTATGTGCAGTTAAATGCTTCAGTGTGACCTATCAGTTGGACACCTGTACCATGTGCATCCAGCACATACAACAGAAGACGTGGGTACAAGAAAAGGACAGAAACAAAAACGACCGACATTTACCACGTGCAACGTGAAGCTTAGGTTTCAATACACTTGTCCTTATAATTCTGACCTTATACAGGGGTATTATGAAGTCTGAAAAGCTTGTAAGGGAGTTGCAGGGTAGGTTGTACCGAATAATAATTGTTAAGAAAAAATTCGATACGTAGCGCCGTTTCCGAGTTAAATAGCGTTGAAGTTAGGCAATCAGGCCTTTGCGCGAAAATTCAAGAGGTCCGTCAGATACATTTAATGTCAGTTGTTCTCACAGCGTAGACGACAGCACACGAGACTGCTCAGCAAATGGCTCAGGTTCCATCCTTACTACGGTCGCATGTTAACCTTTTGTATCGCTTTCTTGTTTATTTTTAGGCAACCCCCGTCTCCGGTGGGCCACTTGAATCTGCGTACGCGACGACCTGATCGGCTAACTTCAATGGCAGCTAACTCGATAATGGTACAACCATATCGAATTTTTTGCGTAACAGTTACTTCTCAGCACAACCTACCCGCAACAGCCTTACAAGCTTCTCAAACTGTTTCTGACCCGATATACAGGCCGACATTATTAACAATTTTTTTAATTTAATGACTGCCTTGCACACTAGTTCAATAACAAATTTCATTTAATAGTGACCCGACAGATCAAGTCATTGTCACTTTTCTTGTGCTTGTTACTAGCCTTTTGTTTTTGATAAGAACGGCACTCGAAACTGTATCATAAATACTGAATTACGTCACTGCATCAATTAGATAAGAACATCGTTGTCTTAATTATTACCTACAAGTATATTTTATACACTATTATTTTACGAAAATATTCATCTTACAAGAAATCAATTTGGGATCTACGATTTATTGCACTGCCGTATTTCACGATGTAGAGTCATCTGGACAATTCTCCTTACGTTGCGCTCATTGTAGTTCGTTTCTTTATAGTAACCCCAAAAAGTTGCTAACATTGAACTAGTCTAGCATTCATTGTACTCTCTAATTATGTTACAGATCATGATTTACGGTTACGTGTGTATTTGATGACATTTATTTGTTAATTGGCAGCAGTCTTTACAGAGCATGTTACATCTTGGATTTTAACCTAGTAGTGTGATATATGAAATTAGCCAGATTTTACATACTGCAATTGAATATCGTGTTTGATGTGCTGGTGAGTTGTTTATGGGTCGTATGCATTTTTGATCCATGTGATGTGTTGTTTCGTTAGTACTGACTATGATTTTGATGTACATAAGTACAATTCTTATATTTTTCTTTTTTTTGTCTGTATACACTAAATATGTTTTTATGTTTTTGTTGCTTAGTCTTCCATTGATGATTGTTTATAAAAACGAAACCAGTAAAGAATACAGTAGAATATGTACATCTGGTGGCTATAGAAATGCTTTTCTTTGCATAATAATGATTGGAAGTGTCTAAAAAACTGTATATTTCTAAATAGATAGTTTAAACGAATGCCAAGAACCACTAGAGAGTTCCCGTCAAAAGTATGTACAATTAACTAATTTCCTTTGTTGTAGACCATTGATGATGCCTATCACAAATAGGTGAAACAATTTCAATAGACACAAATAAGATATTCATCTCCAAAAGACAGATTTTTTTCAAATGTATATGATAAAGCATCATTGAAATTAGAGGTGTGTTCAATAAGTACTGCAGCACATATTTTCTGAAAGCAGGTTGGTTTTATTGAGGATTCCAGTACACCATATTATTCCCAATTTTGTGATACAAAATCCAATTTTTGAACATGCGTTTAATGTGTCACCCTTACACCACCTTACCAGGAGGGCCTGTATGCTCACACGGTAACACCGTACTGGTCTATGCCGGAGCCAACATCTTGCTGCATCAATGACCTCCCCATCATCCAAGTACTACTTCCTGCGGAGTGCACACTTCATTGCGTGAAACGGATGGAAGCTGGATGGAGCGATATCCAACCTATAGGAGGATGAGGATCAGTTCAACGAAGTTTTGTGAGCTCCTCCCAGGTGTGCAGCTTGTGTGAGGCATTGAATTGTTATAGCGAAGGAGAAGTTCGTTTCCATTTTTGTGGCGACGAACACGCTGAAATCGTTCCTTCCGTTTCCTGAACATAGTACAACACACTTCAGAGTTGATCTTAGCACCATGAGGGAGGACGTCAAACAGAATAACCTCTTCAGAATCCCAGTAGACCGTCACCACGACTTTTCTTCCTCTTCGGAGGTGAGGTGTCATTCGATGGATTGCCGTTTTGTTTCTGGTTCGAAGTGATGAACCCATGTTTCATCGCCTGTGACGATGTTCGACAAAAATTGTCACGGTCAACCTCGTAACGCGCAAGCAATTCGTCACAGATGGTCCTTCGTTGCTCTTTACGGTCTTGTACTAGGTGACGAGGAACCTAGCGGACATACACCTCTGAGTACTCCAACTGGTGGGCGAGTGAGTCAGCACTGCCAACAGAGACGCCCACTTGAGCAGCGAGGTGTTTGATTGTGATCCGTCGAACACTTAGAATGAGAGTTTCCGCAGGCTCCAACATAACAGAAGTCACAGCTGTCTGCGGTTAGCGGGTTCGTAGGTGATCGGACATGTTAGCGTGGCCTTGTTGCGATGATGACAAACGCCTCGTTCAACGATTCTACGTGCTTTTGGTCACTGTCAGGGCTCATGCTCATAAATTAAGGATAATGCTGGTGCATGGTGAAACAAAGTTCTGTTGGGTGGTTTGCTGGATTAAATCACCTCAGGGTGTGACCATGCGGTGCATTTTACTTGCGGTCTTCGCACAGTGGCGCTGGCAGCAGTCCACATACGCAGAGGAGTGTTGGTGCATGTCAGAGTAGGGTGCAGCGAGTAAGTGTGCAGACGTTTTTAGACGTGCTAATGGTGACTATGTGTTGAAAACGGCTCAGAGAACACATACTGATGACGTTATGAGGGGTAGAACACTAGCGCGACTGGAGGTTGGTCAAACACAGCAGGTCGTAGCACGGACCCTCCGTGTGACACAAAGTGTGATCTCAAGATCATGGAAACGATTCCAGCAGACAGGAAACGTGTCCAGGCGCTACAGTACGGGATGTACACAGAGTAAAACACCACAAGAAGACCGATTTATCACTATCAGTGTCCGCAGACGGCCACGGAGTACTGTAGGTAGCCTCGCTCGGGAACTTACCGCAGCCACTGGAACAGTTGTCTCCAGACACACAGTCTACAGACGACTGAACAGACATGGTCTATTCACCCGGAGACCTGCAAGGTGCATTCAACTGACCCCTGGTCACAAGAGAGCCCGTAAAGCCTGGTCTCAAGAACACAAGTAAATGGTCATTGGAACAGTGGTCCCAGGTTATGTTCACGGATGAGTGCAGGTGTAGTCTGAACAGTGATTCTCGCCGGGTTTTCATCTGGAGTGATCCAGCAACCAGATACCAACCTGTATCGAGGTCGTGGTTTGATGATGTGGGGTGGAATTATGATTGGTGCACATACACCCCTGCATGTCTTTGACAGAGGAACTGTAACAGGTCTGGTGTATCGGGACGTCATTTTGCCCCAGTATGTCCGCCTTTTCAGGGGCGCAGTGGGTCCCACCTTCCTCCTGACGGATGATAATGCACGGCCCCACCTAGTTGCCGTCGTGGAGGAGTACCTTGAAACAGAAGATATCAGGCGAATGGAGTGGCCTGCCAGTTCTCCAGACCTAAGCCCCATCGAGCACGTCTGGGATGCTCTCGGTCGACGTAACGCTCCACGTCTTCAAGCCCCTATGACACTTCTGAGCTCTGACAGGCACTGGTGCAAGAATGGGAGGCTATACCCCAGCAGCTGCTCGACCACCTGATCCAGAGTATGCCACCCCATTGTGTGGCCTGTGTATGTGTTCATGGTGATCATATCCCATATTGATGTCGGGATACATGAGCAGCAAACAGTGGCGTTTTGTAGAACATGTGTTTCGGGACGGGTTTCTCAATTTATCACAAATACCGTGGACTTACAGATCTGTGTCGTGTATGTTCCCTATGTGCCTATGCTATTAGCGCCAAATTTGTGTGCTACCACGTACTGTGCCACCACATTTTGCAGTCATCCTTAATTTATGAGAATGAGTGTAAGTATCGAGAATGAAGCGAGAATATTTCACGGTGTCCCACAGCAAGTTCCGCAATTTTTTTCAGGCGAAACTGACAGAGAAAAAAATGTGTTGCGTTGCTTATTGAACGTACCTCATGAGGAGACATTGCTCTGAATAATCGTATTGCAGCCAGTGAATTAGCAGCATAAGTTGTTTCTCTGTTTGTTCATTAACATGTGCTTGCTGATATGTACAGGGCTGACGAGGTGATGCTGGCGTGGCGTCGCTGGGCACAGGCGACGGTGCGGCAGTTCATTCTGACGCACACCGAAGTCCTCAGCAACCACTGGCCCTATGAGCAGCCGTTGTTGGTCCAGGCGTATGCGCATGCACAGTTGCAGCCGCCAGCCGCGGCCGCCGGTGAATCGCAGCAGTTGGCAGAGTAGACTCCTTCCCTAAGTTCTCTCCGGCTGCTACATGATAACTATCACTCCATGAACAGCAAGAAAGCGCAGCCAGTTATTTAGTTTTGTAAATATAAATGTCGCCTTCACTCACAAATAGCTCAAAGTGACGGTAGTCTGGTTTTATGAGTGGGTAAAGCGGGATGACATCACCAATGTTTCCAAACATGCTACTTGTAACGGTTTGAAAAGATTAGAAGTTATATTTTACACTCTGCATCTGTTCGAATAGCTTATGCGACTGAACCTGAGTAACTCCTCCGCAAGTACCGACATTTCAACAGGTGAATGCCCCGTCGTTTTCAAGGTACGAATGAAACGAAAGATCACTGTGCATGGCACCTTAAGCTACATCAAACAGGGTATAAGTTGGCATGCACAGTGATATCTTGTTTCATTTGTGTCTTCAAAACGATGGGGTCTTCACCTGTCCAAATACCTGTGTTTATCGCGGAGGTTAACTGGCGGTATTCCACATCATTCGAGCAACTCATACGTTACATCCACAGTTACTTTATTACATTGTCAAAGGATATATGGGGTGATTCAGCTGACCCTACCTCTGGTTTGTATACGACCCACAGCGCCTTCAAATACCACATGCTAGATTTTCATGTCCTCTCATTCGCTACACGCAAAAACTGAACAAGACCTTTTTGTAGCTCCATTTCGTACAGGAATACGTTTTCGCTGGAGCCCACGATTTTCGAATTATTCAAGAGATATGTGCAAAAGTTACCTTAAAACTCTGTTTTTATTGAAATACTCGAGTACCATGGCCTACATTACGTATACCAGTACAAAATTTAACTACATAAAATGTCTTACAAGAAGATCTGTGTATTCCGATTGAGAGAATATGCAAATCTTTTGTGCGTCATTTGAAGGCGTTGCAGGCTGCATGAAACCCAGCAGTAGGGGCAAATGCATCGCCCTGAAAAAAAAAGACTAATAAGATCGGAATACTGAATCGTTTTTTTTAAATAGTTACATCATATCATTTACCACATTTAACTGGACGACTAGCCCAGTGCAACATGGGAGCGATGGCAACAAGGAATAAACGACATTAACAAGATGAAGCATCATAAGAAAGAACCTTCTAATGGAAAATAGGCTGATTCGATTTTTGACACGTTTCCCCGCGTATCTGGAAAGTGTTTATAAGAGGAGAGCTGTTTCATGCTCTTGCACATGGTACACTCCAAGTAGCAGGTTTTATTTTTCCGAGTGTTGTTGTCACATTCTCCACGCTGGACGCCTTGCGCCTTACCCTGATCGTCAATGATATCACTTGATACTGAACCACTGTATCCGTATCCTCTTCATCTGATCATGGCTTGAGTGAATGCTTAATTGTTGGAGCATACTTTTTCTGAAATTTTGTTTACTTTTTTCTTTCTTATCTTTTCAGTCCAATTTCTGTTCTCGTATTCTTCTTCTGAACTTCACGAAGGTGGATGCCTTACACTTTGCGCATTTTCCTTTTTAATAAGGGGAATGTGTTCTTCGGATGCTAACAGAGCAGCCATGGCTGCCACTTATTGCAATTATCTGATCTCATATGTACACTGACTGGAGATGCAGCGCCTTCTAGCGATATCCTCATCAGAATGTGGTAGTTGGCCATATATTCCGCTTCGCCTTCTCACCTCACTTTACCCTGCATCACTATATATAGTGTAACTAAACTTTTGACAAACGTGGAGGGGGTTTAGAAGGTGTATGTGACAACATTGAGGACCATGAATGGCGTCGAAAGCATACTCGCCTATCACAACACTATACGGACCAATAAGCGCAATGACGTCAGCGTTCGTACTGATATTTACTGTTGAGAGTGTAGCTCAGTGATAAGTTTTGGCACCTATAATTTCGACGCTCTTTAATGTCATTAGATTAGGTTTTCACACGCGAGTACCTGTCCTCAATTTGTTCCTGAAGGTATACTCTAGTCCCTCGAAGTTCATCGGTGTTGTGTTGTTATAACATATATATATATATATATATATATATATATATATATATATATATACGACGCTGTTTTGATAATACACGGATGGACGAAAAACTAACGCACATAAATTATATTACGATATATTTAAAGGACTGCACAAAACGAAAATACATAGACTGAAACTATGTCTCCTTATCTGTTTTGTAAAGCGAGCAAAAAATCTGTTTGGCATTTTTCTAGAAGTGGGACCCAAATTCCGAAACACAATACTTGAAATATGTAGCAGTGCAGTGGGTTGGCTCTTATTTTTTGAGGTTATTTCTTTGTGCTACCTCTAGTTTGTATTCTGTATTACATTCGTAGTTAAGTATTGATACTGTTGTATCAACTCCAATAATACAATCTATAGAGGTACTATTTACGATGCACGTAAACAAAAAATGACGAGAAAATTTCATTTAATTTTAAAAATCATCTTCTTCTCTATTTATATCCTAGAAATTTATGATAAGAAGTAGATATAACCTGAAACACATACTCGCAATTACCTCTATAGATTACATATAATCGTTTCTAATTTGCTTTTCTTTCAATCTCAAAATCGAGGATTCAATACTTAGTAACCTGGATCCAAGTGCTCCTTGAAATTATTGTGTTGAATTCCTGGTTTGAATTTATAGACAGAGGTTTCAGTCGAAGCGGTTTGATTTTTTTCCAGACTGGAAAGAGCGGAACTGTGTTTACACAGATCATCTTTTCTTCGACAACGCTTCTGAATATGATTTGGTGTATATAATGCCTGCAAGGTAAATACTAGAGGTCTTTCTCCAAAATGTTTTCAATGTAAACACACGCATATCTGTAAGTGTCCTTATTTCTTGTGGTTGAGACGTAAACTAATGATTTAAAGTGGAACAGAAAACACCATTCAGAGAGTTTTCCATGGACAGTGTTGATTCGAAACACCTAATTTCGGTGGGCAGCTTCTTAGTTCCTGTGAGTAAATTTGAACTTTTCTTCAATAAAAGATCGCTTCCCGCACATGCAGAGCTGCGCTTCGACGTACAATTGATTTACACGTCGGCAGATTGTAAAAGGAAAACATTGAAGTTTGATTAACAGACTGCAGATTTCTTCCAGTTATTTCTTGAGAGGAATGTCTGAGCAAATATAGTATTTTCTGTAAATGAAGTGAAGATGAAGACGTCTTACTTGCTACGACTGTTACCTTCTCTTGAGAGTAAAAGACTACTCGGTGATCAGGGTTGATTCGTGCAGAGTGACTTCTTTCGGTTACCTTCTGTGCCTGTCTTAGGGTCACTGAACTGTCCCCTCACCTGACCAGCGTAATCTGTTACATGAGAACACATCCAGTTAAGGAAAATGAAGCAAACAACCGACCTATTTTAGGTAGATGAGATGTTTTTTTGGTTTGGATTGTCCGATTTTGATGACTTAGGGACACACTTTCTCCTTATTTTACTGAGCCCTACCTGACATGTAATTTTCACATGAAATGGTACCAGTGTGGGAGGTAGGAAAAGAGAAATTAAGTTCTTCTTGTTGCAGATTGTCTACAGCTGGTGGAGCTCCTCAACCACCTAGCTGCCATCGTCTTCTGTCTTGACTGCTCAATCCTTCTCTTCCGCTACGATCGTATCTATCGTAGTATCCTATTTGGTATGTTGTCTTCATTCGCCCTGTTCACATAGCCAAACGACATGAGCTGTTTCCGTTGGATGTCATTATAGATATCACTATCCACATTTATCCTTTTACAGGTTCTCTTATTTTTTATCCTATCCAGCCTAGTACAGTTTGAGCTTTATCTTAAGTAATCCATCTCAGTGACAAGCAGTTTATTCTTATTTATTTTGCCAAAGTCCCAGGCTTCTGCTTCATACAAAAACTAGAGTCTGGACTACAGTCTTATACATTCTCTCCCTCGTTGTTATTCTTATCTCTTTACTCCACTGAGCAGAGTGCATTGCCCCTGTTACAGCTCGTCCTTTATTAATCTATTAATCCTATTAATCCTACTAGGAGTTTCGTCATTACTTGTGCCTTCTTTATGAAACACTACCCCAAGGAACTCTGCCTTTGGCACACCCACAATTACTTCTCCATTTATCTCAAAATTATTCACTTTCCCATTACAACGGAGAAGTACTCGCGATTTTTCATGTTCATCCTCAGGCCAGCGTTGCTGTGTTCCTTTTTAAGCTTTCTTATCGTATATCTCAGGTCATCTTCATCTTCTGTTAATACAATATGACCGTCTGCCAAATACATCTATCTTCCATTCCACTACTATCACCCTCATAACTTGGTATTTTCTATGCCAAGACTGCAGGTTTGCTCCTGGATACAACTTAAAGAGGTTCTATTACAGCCCACTTCACTGCCACAGAGCATTATTTACATCGGACTCGTCTATCCTCAATCCTTAACCTCCTTATGTTGTTTTCATATAAAGTAATAACAGCCATTAGGAATCTTTGATCCAACTCTGTCTCTTTCAACTTTTCGCACAATTTGTTGGTGGGTACAATATGATATGTCTTATCTAGGTCAGTCAATACAACCGCGTCTCCAACCCAACCCTTGTGCATTTTTCATATATTAATTTCACAGTGAAGTTTGTCCATAAGCAACCTTTCTACTCGGAATCCAGCCTGCTCTTCTTTCTTTCTCCATCAAACCTCTATGTACATTCGAATATAGACTTTCAATGAATGGAATCACTGCCAGCCCCCATAATTATTTGGGTAGTTACGTGACCCTTTTTTATGCGCCGGTGTTATGTAACGTGTCATCCATTCCGATGGAGCATCTTCTCCATTTCGTACTCGTCCAAACGGCTTCCTTAGCATTTTCAATAGTATCAGTGATCCAAACTTTACCGACTCTGCACATATTGATCCATATGCTGGTGCCTTTTTCATCTTACAGCTCCTCACAACCTTAATAAGAATTTTTAAAGCTGAAGGCCAAAACTTGTCCTGTTGAATTGTCGACTTACATTTATTTCGAAATTCAGGCCGATTTTTCTCGAATAAATCCTTAAAACATTTTGCCCATTGACCATGACTAATATTATTATGACGTACTTTTCAGTAGATGGCACTCGCGTTGACTTCATTGTTCCCCATTCTTGAGCACTCCACGCTCCACCAGTCATACTTTTTATATGTTCACATCGTGTTCACACCTTTAGTTTTCCTTGTAACGGTACTCCTTATACTTCTGTACTCAGGATCCAGTCTCTACTTCGTCATACACGTTTATGAACGTCAAATAAGCTTCTTTTTCTCCTTTCTATCATCTCTGCTGTTTCTACATTCCACCAAACTGTTTTCTTCTTCTTTTCATATTCTACAAGGTCTCCTTTTGCTACTTTACATATGACCTAGTTTATATGCTTAAATTTTTTTTCTACTGTTCGCTCTGCAATCTCCATTACTTACTATATTTTATCATCAATTTTAAAAAGTGTCAAGTAACAGCCACCCTGCTGTGCGTACACCCATTTTTATATAACTGATATAGCCTCATTTTGGACGGAAAGTGTTGCCAGTTCAAGCAGTTCCTTCGTGATCTGAAGAGACTGGAAGTCTGACCTTGCAAAGTCAAGACAGTGTGACGAATGCTATATGTGTGTCTAGCTTAACTACTCAATCTAGGAACGAACTGAGTTCCTAAGGTTGGGCCGCGCTACGTCTTGGAACAGTCAAACTTCAGAATAACCATTTTTGGGTAATTATCATGCACTGCCATACGCCTTTTGATGGAAATGGCTGCATATGTTTCAGTATAAAATTTCATTGCCTGATCGCATATTTGTAAAACGACGACCGGTTTCGATTGCTGATGTAATTATCTTCAGATGATTAAAATTTCGTGACAGATTGTAACTCTTCACATGTAGTGCGAACACATACTATGTGGCTTTGAATTACTTAGTACGTGTTTTGCTACATGTATGGAGTTAATCATTATAACGTAATTTTAATGATCTGAAGATGACTGCTTGAGTAAATGTGCAATTCAGACAATTAAATTTTATGCAGAAAATAAGATCGCGTACTCCACACACTTGACCATCTCAACTCTTAGAAAAGTATGTTTCATTGTCGACAGTCACTTCACATGATAATTTCGCTAACGGATAATGTCCTCGAGTGAACACATGAGCAACTTATTTACCGATCGTGTCACTTAGAATGTCTTCAGTGGCAACGAATACCACGTCACTGAGGCCTTGTTTGATTCAGGTATGTAATGGTATGCGCAGGACTTGCTAAATCGTGTCATCATCAATTGGCACTAGTGGACATCACACAGTTTGTTCGACATTCAGCAAACACTGACTTAAATAGACTTAAGTTTCCTCTGTACTGTACTATTTCAAGGTCTTTAGAAATTGTTCACAGTTCAAAAGTAGTATGTTTTAACAATAGCCTCTACATTCCGAAGCAGCTGTAGGATCAGTAGTATTCGAATCCTTGTAATGCATCGTTAGGGTGAAACGATTTGTGAATGAGGGCGTAATTTATATATTCAGGTAAATTATTATCATGTCTTTTTTAGAAACTGTGTTCTTCGCAACTACGGTCGTCCAAATAAGGTAGACAAACGGCGCAACACCCACTAAACTTCACTACAGGATATCTCAGAAAACATCACGAAATATTCAAATTAGTAAATATTTCGATGTTCCTAATCACTTTTGAAATTCGTTCAGAGAATAATAATATTTGAGATATTCGGAATTCATCTCTTACAGAATCCTAGAAGATGCTGGTTTATACTAGAAAGAAACGCATTCATGGAAGCAAATTAAGTCTCCCGTTTCAGAATTTTGTAATATTTATGAAGTTTGAAGAGAAAAGTTCCATACGTGTATAATATTAAAATTTGGCATAACTGTAGAGCATGAAATTAGGTTTTTATTGTTTCAGATGCAGTTTTTCAGATGAACACAACTCGTTGTCCGAATCTGTATTAGACGAGATGTAGATGATGTAGATTTGATGTGCATTTGCAAGAAACACACTGATTGGTAACATTTAATTAAATGCTATAGGTGTGCCTCGATGGCTACGTGGGTAAGTTTCAGACTGATGTACTCGGGTGTTTGACCTTAGGTCGCTCCGAAGAGTTTCGTTATTTTCAACCTTAGTGATGAGGAAAGACTGACGACTTTTTGAGATGCCTGCTAGTATGCTGGCACTTTTGTATCTTCTGCGAATTCCGATAACTATTTTATACAATAACTGTTTGCGGAAAGATAGCTGTATTATAGAAACTAAAACTAAAAACGGCGAGCTATACGGTTCAGTACTGAATTTTGGTGTCAGTGCTGCAGCCCCGTAAGTAACAAATGCCACACGCTCTAGCGACGCACCTGACATTTTCTGAATTTCCTCTCTTTATCTCTCTGTCTTTCTCTCAGTCCCCCTCCCCCTCTCTCTAAAACAACCACCCACCCACATACACACACACACACACACACACACACAAACACACACACAGAAGCGCGTGCGCGCGCTCGCTCGCGTGCGCATTCACGCACAAATGCACGCGCTCATGCACGAACTATGTTGAAGGTATTCTTCCACCTTAGTGTAAGCTGGCTGTTGTCCTAACAGCTTCGTAATATTTCTGACTGTTAGTTTAAGCCTTTCAATCAGCAATCTCCCATACAGCCATAGTGGTGTGAGCTACAACAATCTACCATCATGTAAAGATCTTCCACGCAACGTTTTGGCTAATTAATGCTCTCTTTTACCATTGTACGATTGTAGTTGCACAAGTCCCGAGTTTTCTGTAGCAGTTTTACCTGACGAATTTTTAGCTATATGGTAGTAAGAGAACTGTAATGTTGCAGTTGTTCAGAGTCATAGAGATCATTGTAAACTTTCTAAAAAGCATCACGTAAGCTACTATTTGATGTTATCTATGGCTGTGTTGCTGCTGTCCTGGTTATCTTTAGCATTAAACGAAGTAACTGGATAACTAGTTCTTGTTCGATAAAAGTGTCAACAAGACACTATTTATGTGTGCTCAGTTGTACCGTAGTTGTCGCGGGAGCTTTTCTCGTTAAGTGATTACTCTATTGTATGTTAAACAGAGAATATGTCTATCAGTAAAATAATATAGTATTTTGGTGTTATGCAATGTTAACTGTGGCTGTGTCAAAGTCATATTGTTAGTATTAAGGCGAATAGGATATATGGACAACTTCTCCTTATTTGATAAAATGTCTATGTGGCAGTATTTATATGTGCTCAAATTATACACTGTTTACCACTAATGGCCTCTCGTGGTTGGTAAATCATTTTATGTCAATGTCTATGCCACTTGATAAAGAAAAAATATTTTGTGTTATTTGATGTTAACTGTGGCTGTGTACTGTCAGTCCATAAGACTGAACCAAAACTTCGTTACGGCTTGTAGGAGAAATACCTTACAGTATTCGTGTATGCTCAAATCATGTGTCAATAACCAGTAACTGTTTCCAGTGAGCAACTATACCTTTCAAAGTAAACGAGGCTTATATTTATTTATAAATAATAAATATTTTGATGTAATTGTGGATGATAAACGCGTAAATGTCACTAAATCTATTTTCTCCCAACTTCTGTTGTTTGTTCTGACATTGCGGAATACCAGTCAGAAGTCCATTTCCTTTAGTGATTACAAAACCTTAGATTGTTATGGCTGATAGAAGAAATACCTGAAAGATCAGTATTCATGTACTTTCAAATCATATATCAATAACCAGTAGCTGTTCCTTGTTAGTGACTAAACCTTTTAGACTAAATCAAGGTTTGCATTTCTCTATAAACAACAAATATTTTGATGTGCTTGATGTAACTGCGAATAATAAACGCATAGCTGTCACGAACTGTGTTTTCTCCATAAATCCGTAGTTTATCCTCACATTATGGAACACCTGTCACAAGCAAATCCTTGATTATTGTGGCTGACAGAAGAAATACTTGAAAAACAGTATTCATGTATGCTCAAATCATGTATCATTTAACCAGTAACGGTTTTCTATTTGAGTGACTACACCTTTTCAAGTAAACAAAGTTTACAGTTATATATAAATAATAAATACGTTGATGTAACCGTGAATAATAAACAAATAACTGCAGCCAGCTGTATTTCAATTATATATTGATATTGTTTCTCCCTAGTTCCTTAATTTGTTCTGACATTATGGAATACCAGTGAGAAGCCTTTCATCTTTAATGATTACAAAATAATTCGTTTTTATTTCTATAGTTTGTGAATGATTGTAGTGCTACTCATCTGCGAATGTTTATTATATTTTATATTATTATTTATTATTTTTACATATCTTTTAGACATATAATTAATATAAAACGAAATACATATGTACTATCGACAGTCGAGTTTCGGCAGAGACATAATGCAATTCGATATTTGATTCTTGTACATATATGGCTGTGACAAATTAGCCCTTTAGCGCTACTACCGTTGAAACGCACCTAAAACCAGTTTCGACAATTGCTGGTGAATCTGATTACGTTAGTGATGATCAGCTACGTGAGGTGCGGTAAGAATAACCGATGCACAATTATGCTGACTTACGGATATTTATTCCTGTCATACAAGCCTAGGTTCATATATTATAACTGTGGGTACCACTCCAGAGAATTAGTTCCTTTCATCATGTGCATTTCGTACAAGTGTTGTGGCAAACCACCTCCAGTTCGGTGTCAGTTCCCACGGTGATGATTCGGTTACACAAGCAGGAGAGTCCCTTAGTGTAACACGTTCGAAGAAGCAGACAAAAAGACAAACACACATTGGTATCGCAGGTTCCCTTAGATGCAGCCAACTGAAGGTAAATATTTGGGGAATTTCTGGGATGAAAAACAGTACTTTGTCCAGCATCTAGAGCAAATGAAAGAGTATGTTGATGTTCAACAATTTTTTAAAAATTATCATGAACAATATTATCACAAAACTTTACCAGCTACTGAAACAACTGCTACTAAACATTGGTAGATATTTTATTTTCTTCTAAAGTGCGTATGGGTAAAGTGCATTTCTCCACAGGTGCAACCTTGTGTAATTTGCTGTGGTCGTAAGAAGACGTGGTATTTCTTGTACGGATATAATGCAATTTATACGTTTTGAAAATATTGGTATGAATTTAAACTAAGGAACCTCCTCACACGAATTTAAACTGGTTGAACGTGAAACACCATTGTTTGATCTAATGCTTCGCTGGAGACTCTACGTCTGCAGAATAAAACAGGAAACAGTTAAATATTTGTAATTGTTTCTTTCACTTATTTAATTGTGATGATTTCAACACTCCAGCTGTATCATTGCACCAGACCAGACAGACTGTTGCATGGCGACATTGTTAGGTAGCTAATGACCGATCTCAAACAGTGTGCTTTTCGCCTGAAAACAAAACCCAGATCGCGAATAGAAAAGATCGGAAAAATTATCTCAGGGATGTGTAGATTTGAACTGATGCCTTACGCGATGAATGAACGCTATCAGTATTCGTTTGTTGCCACCAAACAATGTTTGCCGCAACTTCTGTCCAATGTGGTTTCAAGCATTACTTTTGAAAACAATAACAAAAATTAAATATGACAAGGATGGACTGGGAAGAGGCATCGAAGTAGTGACACGGCAGTTTAGCATAAATTCACCTTAATTATTCAGCTAAAGTACAAAAACATGAGTGGCAATTACGAAACATGTCTGATACGACGGCTTAGAAGAGAGAGAATGAGGAACATTCACTTTTTACTTAAGAGAAGACAAGGAAGTGCGCTCTCTTGTTCAACAGAAAGCAAAAATTAATTATACAGGGTGGTCCATTGATCGTGACCAGGCCAAATATCTCAAGAAATAAGTATCAAACGAAAAAACTACAAAGAACGATACTCGTCTAGCTTGAAGAGGGAAACCGGATGGCGCTATTGTTGGCCCGCTAGATGGTGCTGCCATAGGTCAAACGGCTATCAACGTTTTGCTTTTCTTTTTTAATAGGAACCTCGATTTTGTATTACATATTCGGTAGTACGTAAAGACATATGAATGTTTTAGTTGGACCACATTTTCGCTTTGTGACAGATGACGCTGGAATAGCCACAAACAAATGGCTCACAATTTTAGACGAACAGTTGGTAACAGGTAGATTTTTTAAATTAAAATACAGAACGTATGTACTTTTGAACATTTTATTTCGGTTGTTCCAATGTGATACATGTACCTTTGTGAACTTATCATTTCTGAGAACGCATGCCCTTACAGCGTGTTACCTGCAAAAACCACATTAATGCAATAAATGCTCGAAATGATGTCCGTCAACCTCAATGCATTTGGCAATACGTGTAACGACATTCCTCGCAACAGCGAGTAGATCCCCTTCCGCAATGTTCGCACATGCATTGACAAATCGCTGACACATGTTGTCAGGCGTTGTCGGTGGATCACGATAGCAAATATCCTTCAACTTTCCCCACAGAAAGAAATCCGGGGACGTCAGATCCGGTGAAATTGAGGGCCTTGGTATGGTGCTTCGACGACCAGTCCTTGCCCTTACAGCGTGTTACCTGCAAAAACCACATTAATGCAATAAATGCTCGAAATGATGTCCGTCAACCTCAATGCATTTGGCAATACGTGTAACGACATTCCTCGCAACAGCGAGTAGATCCCCTTCCGCAATGTTCGCACATGCATTGACAAATCGCTGACACATGTTGTCAGGCGTTGTCGGTGGATCACGATAGCAAATATCCTTCAACTTTCCCCACAGAAAGAAATCCGGGGACGTCAGATCCGGTGAAATTGAGGGCCTTGGTATGGTGCTTCGACGACCAGTCCACCTGCCATGAAATATGCTATTCAGAACCGCTTCAACCGCACGCGAGCTATGTGCCGGACATCCATCATGTTGGAAGTACATCGCCATCCTGTCATACAGTGAAACATCTTGTAGTAACATCAGTAGAACATTACGTAGGAAATCATCATACACTGCACCAATTAGATTGCCATCGATAAAATGGGGGCCAATTATTCTTCCTCCCATACTGCCGCACCATACATTAACCCGCCAAGGTCGCTGATGTTCCACTTGTCGCAGCCATCGTGGATAATCCGCTGCCCAATAGAACATATTATGGCGGTTTACGTTACGGCTGTTGGTGAATGATGCTTCGTCCCTAAATAGAACGCGTGCAAAAAATCGGTAATTTCTCCTGTGCCCAGTGGCAGAACTGTACACGACGTTCAAAGTCGTCGCCATGCAATTCTTGGTGCATAGAAATATGGTACGGGTGCAATCGATGTTGATGTAGCATTCTCAACACCGACGTTTCTGAAATTCCCGATTCTCGCGCAATTTTTCTGCTACTGATGTGTGGATTAGCCGCGACAGCAGCTAAAACACCTGCTTGGGCATCACCATTTGTTGCAGGTCGTGGTTGACGTTTCACATGTGGCTGAACACTTCCTGTTTCCTCAAAAAACGTAACTATCCGGCGAACGGTCCGGACACTTGCATGATGTCGTCCAGGATACCGAACAGCATCCATAGCACACGCCAGTTGGGCATTTTGATCACAATAGCCATACAGCAACACAATATCGACCTTTTCCGCAATTGGTAAACGGTCCATTTTAATACCGGTAATGTATCACGAAGCAAATACCGTCCGCACTGGCGTCATGTTACGTGATACCACGTACTTACACGTTTGTGACTATTACAGCGCCATCTATCACAAAGCGAAAAAAGTGGTCCAACTGTTGTTGTTGTGGTCTTCAGTCCTGAGACTGGTTTGATGCAGCTCTTCATGCTACTCTATCCTGTGCAAGCTTTTCATCTCCCAGTACCTACTGCAACCTACATCCTTCTGAATCTGCTTGGTGTATTCATCCCTTGGTCTCCCGATACGATTTTTACCCTCCACGCTGCCATCCAATACTAAATTCGTGATCCCTTGATGCCTCAGAACCATGTCCTACCAACCGGTCCCTTCTTCTAGTCAAGTTCTGCCACAAACTTCTCTTCTCTCCAGTTCTATTCAATACCTCCTCATTAGTTATGTGATCTACCCATCTAATCATCAGCATTCTTCTGTAGCACCACATTTCGAAAGCTTCTATTCTTTTCTTGTCGAAACTATTTATCGTCCATGTTTCGCTTCCATACATGGCTACACTCCGTACAAATACTCTCAGAAACGACTTCCTGACACTCAAATCTATACTCGATGTTAACAAATTTCTCTTTTTCAGAAACGCTTTCCTTGTCATTGCCAGTCTACATTTTATATCCTCTCTACTTCGACCATCATTAGTTATTTTGCTCCCGAAATAGCAAAACTCTTTTACTACTTTAAGTGTCTCATTTCCTAATCTAATACCCTCAGCATCACCTGACTTAATTCGACTACATTCCATTATCCTCGTTTTGCTTTTGTTGATGTTCATCTTATATCTTTCTTTCAAGACACTATCCATTCCGTTCAACTGCTCTTGCAAGTCCTTTGCTGTCTCTTACAGAATTACAATGTCATCGGCGAACCTCAAAGTTTTTATTTCTTCTCCATGAATTTTAATACCTACTCCGAATTTTTCTTTTGTTTCCTTCACTGCTTGCTCAATATACAGATTGAATAACATCGGGGAGAGGCTACAGCGTTGTCTCACTCCCTTCCCAACCACTGCTTCCCTTTCATGCCCTCAACTCTTACAACTGCCATTTGGTTTCTATACAAATTGTAAATAGCCTTTCGCTCCCTATATTTTACCCATGCCACCTTCAGAATTTGAAAGAGAGTATTCCAGTCAACAATGTCAAATGCCTTCTCTAAGTCTACAAATGCTAGAAACGTACGTTTGCCTTTTCTTAATCTAGCTTCTAAGATAAGTCGTAGGGTCAGTATTGCCTCACGTGTTCCAATATTTCTACGGAATCATAACTGATCTTCCCCAAGGTCGGCTTCTACTAGTTTTTCCATTCGTCTGTAAAGAATTCGCCTTAGTATTTTGCAGCCGCGACTTATTAAACTGATAGTACGGTAATTTTCACATCTGTCAACACCTGATTTCTTTGGGATTGGAATTAATATATTCTTCTTGAAGTCTGAGGGTATTTCGCCTGTCTCATACATCTTGCTCACCAGATGGTAGAGTTTTGTCAGGACTGGCTCTCCCAAGGCCGTCAGAAGTTCTAATGGAATGTTGCCGACTCCCGGGGCCTTGTTTTGACTCAGGTCTTTCAGTGTTCTTTCAAACTCTTCACGCAGTATCGTATCTCCCATTCCTTCTTCATCTACATCCTCTTCCATTTCCATAATATTGTCCTCAAGTACATCGCCCTTGTATAGACCCTCTATATACTCCTTCCATCTTTCAGCTTTCCCTTCTTTGCTTAGAACTGGGTTTCCATCTGAGCTCTTGATATTCATAAAGGTGGTTCTCCTTTCTCCAAAGGTCTCTTTAACTTTCTTGTAGGCAGTATCTATCCTACCCCCACTGAGATAAGCCTCTACATCCTTACATTTGTCCTCTAGCCATCCCTGCTTAGTCGTTTTGCACTTCCTGCCGGTATCATTTTTGAAACGTTGGTCTTCCTTTTTGCCTGCTTCATTTACTGCATTTTTATATTTTCTCCTTTCATAAATTAAATTCAATATTTCTTCTATTACCCAAGGATTTCTACTAGCCTTCGTCTTTTTACCTACTTGATCCTCTGCTGCCTTCACTACTTCATCCCTCAAAGCTACCCATTCTTCTTCTACTGTATTTCTTTCCCCCATTTCTCCCATTTGTTCCCTTACGCTCTCCCTGAAACTCTGTACAACCTCTGGTTTAGTCAGTTTATCCAGGTCCCATCTCCTTAAATTCCCACCTTTTTGCAGTTTCTTCAGTTTTAGTCTACAGTTCTTAACCAATAGATTGTGGTCAGACTCCACATCTGTTCCTGGAAGTGTCTTACAATTTAAAACCTGGTTCCTAAATCCGTCTTACCATTATATAATCTATCTGATACCTTTTAGTATCTCCGGGATTCTGCCATGTATACAACCTTGTTTTATGATTCTTGAACCAAGTGTTAGCTATGATTAAGTTATGCTCTGTGCAAAATTCTACCAGGCGGCTTCCTCTTTCATTTCTTAGCCCCAATCCATATTCACCTACTACGTTTCCTTCTCTTCCTTTTCCTACTACCGAATTCCAGTCACCCATGACTATTAAATTTTCGTCTCCCTTCACTATCTGAATAATTTGTTTTATTTCATCATACATTTCTTCAATTTCTTCGTCATCTGCAGAGCTAGTTGGCATATAAACTTGTACTACTGTAGTAGGCGTGGGCTTCGTGTCTATCTTGGCCACAATAATGCGTTCACTATGCTGTTTGTAGTAGCTTACCCGCACTCCTATTTTTTTATTCATTATTAAACCTACTTCTGCATTATCCTTATTTGACTTTGTATTTATAACCCTGTATTCGCCTAACCAAAAGTCTTGTTCCTCCTGCCACCGAACTTCACTAATTCCCACTATATCTAACTTTAACCTATCCATTTCCCTTTTTAAATTTTCTAACCTACCTGCCCGATTAAGGGATCTGACATTTCACGCTCCGATCTGTAGAACTACAGTTTTCTTTCTCCTGATAACGACATCCTCTAGAGTAGTTCCCGCCCGGAGATCCGAATGGGGGACTATTTTACCTCCGGAATATTTTACCCAAGAGGACGCCATCATCATCCAACCGAAATATTCATATTTCTTTACGTACTACACGAATATGTAGTAAAAAATGGGGGTTCCTATTTTAAACAAACGCAGTTGATACCCGTTTGACCTACGGCAGCGCCATCTAGCGGGCCAGCAATAGCGCCAACTTGTTACCCCCTTCAAGCTAGACGAGTTTCGTTCTTTGTAATTTTTCCGTTTGGTGCTCATTTCGTGAGATATTTGGCCCGCTCACTGTCAATGGACCACCCTGTATATCATTGCTTTTCAAATATGAATCGTTAACATATAATTAAATCTTTCGATTACATGTAGTTTCTAATCATTTTACACATTGATTTACACAGAAATAAAATTATTTATCATGCTTAAAGAATATCCACTAAGGTTGGAACTATTTTTGTTCCTTGTCCACACCTGAGAAGTACTATACCACCCGCTTGAAAACCTGGCTTTATTTTGTCCACATAAATATACAGTAAGTATGTAACTATAGAATATTTATCGAAGTATTTCGTTCAAGTTCTGTGATGAGACAACGCCTTTTATATGGTCAAACTAATGAATTTCACATTTAGTCCGTGTCCTTTCGCAACATTGTTCACAAAACGTTTTACACTACAAAGAGTGAAAGTGTATGTTATTGACCACAGCGCTGTGGCCACTCCATCCGTCCTTTGGGCATGGTAATTCTAGAACAAAATTAATGTCATTCATAAAATTAATGTGAATTTGATACAATTATAGTTATTCAACCAGCATCTAGGGAACAAGAAAATATCAGAGAAGTAGAAAAACATTTGAAAACGTTCCAATGAACAAATGACAGATTCAGATTACGATCCCTCCAGCAGCAGGATAGGGACAAAGTTTGCGTCGGACTGTGAATGTTGTACCCTGTAAGAAACGCCAGACCACGCAGAATTTTGGTATCCATGTTCGCGTGGCCACATTACACTAGCAGTCTCTGAAAAATAAAAACGTTCATGCATTAAAGATATTCAAACCTTGAGCACCTTAACAGCTTAGTAGCACCAATATCAATGATAGCTATGAATAACTTGCAATGAAAAAAGGAATGCCGTTAGGGTCATTCACAATTTCTAACTTTGTTTAGATAACCTGTTTCACCCTGGTACATCTTTATATCTAAATCTAATTCTGCAAAACGCAGTATCTCGATGCAACAATAAGTTGTTAATTATCTCTTGTTATGTAAATAAAAAGAATAGTACATAACGAGATGATGTGTGTCTTGAAGTTTCCCTGGTGGCTAGATTATTCCGTCTTTTTTTCGGTCGTACATCTCGGACAGAATTTTCTTCTGATATTTAGGCTATTCAGATATCTTCAGGATGAATTCCTAACTGTGTTAAAAACCACTTGACGCTAATATACGAGGGAGTAAAAGACGGTCAGTCATGATTCTGAGAATAAACATTTACACTACTGGCCATTAAAATTGCAACACCAAGGAGAAATGCAGATATAAATGGGTATTCATTGAGCAAATATATTATACTAGAACTGACATGTGATTACATTTTCACGCAATTTGGGTGCATAGATCCTGAGAAATCAGTACTCAGAACAACCACCTCTGGCCGTAATAACGGCCTTGATACACCTGGGCATTGAGTCAAACAGAGCTTGATGGTGTGTACAGGTACACCAGCCCATGTAGCTTCAACACGACACCACAGTTCATCAAGAGTAGTGACTGGGGTATTGTGACGAGCCAGTTGCTCGGCCACCTTTGACCAGACGTTTTCAATTGGCGAGAGGTCTGGAAAATGTGCTGGCCAGGGCAGCATTCGAAGATTTCCTGTGTCCAGAAAGGCCCGTACGGGACCTGCAACATACGGTCGTGCATTATCCTGCTGAAATGTAGGGTTTTGCAGGGATCGAATGAAGGGTAGAGCCACGGGTAGTAACACATATGAAATGTAACGTCCACTGTTCAAAGTGTCGTCAATGCGAACAAGAGGTGACCGAGACGTGTAACCAATGGCACCCCACACTATCACACTGGGTGATGCGCCAGTATGGCGATGACGAATACACGCTTCCAATGTGCATTCACCGCGATGTCGCCAGACACGGATGCGACCATCATGATGCTGTAAACAGAACCTGGATTCATCTGAAAAAATTCTGTTTTGCCATTCGTGCACCCAGGTTCGTCGTTGAGTACACCATCGCAGGCGCTCCTGTCTGTGATGCAGCGTCAAGGGTTATCGCAGCCATGGTCTCCGAGATGATAGTCCATGCTGCTGCAAACGTCGTCGAACTGTTCGTGGAGATGGTTCTTGTCCTGTAAACGTTCCCATCTGTGGACTCACGGATCGAGACGTGGCTGCCCGATCCGTTACAGCCATGCGGATAAGATGACTGTCATCTCGACTGCTAGTGATACGACACCGTTGGAATCCAGCACGGCGTTGCGTATTACCCTCCTGAACCCACCGATTCCATATTCTGCTAACAGTCATTGGATCCCGACCAACGCGAGCAGCAATGTCGCGATACTATAAACCACAATCGCGATAGGCCACAATCCGACCATTATCAAAGTCGGAAACGTGGTGGTACGCATTTCTCCTCCTTACACGAGGCATCACAACAACTTTTCACCAGGCAACGCCGGTCAACTGCTATTTGTGAATGAGAGATCGGTTGGAAACTTTCCTCATGTCAGCACGTTGTAGGTGCCGCCACCGGCGCCAACCTTGTGTGAATGCTGTGAAAAGCTAATCATTTGCATATCACAGCATCTTCTTCCTGTCGGTTAAATTTCGCACCTGTAGGACGTTTTATCTTCGTGGTGTAGCAATTGTAATGGCCAGTAGTGTATCAAAATATTCGAGGCTGTTAAATCTGGATGGATGAATTTTTCGTTGAAACTCAACGTTTCGTCCCCATCTGTGGAGGACAGCTACATGTGGAACTGTAGGTTTCTCGAAGGTCCGATGCACTCCCTGGGTCGCTACTGACTGAAGTAAATTTTCGTTTCCGCGTCCTCCGGCACAGACGCGTGACATTAAAAGTGTTGAGAACTTTGAGCGCATTTGGTTGTTTTACATTGCTATTGCATCCATCCTCTGGTGGAAGACATATGTTCTTCAGTGCCGGAATCCAGATACCATTTAGTTTTACACCCTCTTTCTTATTCAAATTTGCGGGGTATTTGGTAACTGACATCTGCAGGGAAAGAGAGTAGGTAGTGGTCAGTACATGGTTTAAAAAATTAGAGGAGGAGGATTTATACCAAAAATCAACAAAGGAGAAATATGAATACCAAATCGGTTTTATACTGATGGAATCGAGAAGGTGTACACATTACTAAAATGTTAACTGAGTACTGGAAAATGTTGAAAGCAGGAATTATAAAAACAGGGCAGGATATGTAAACGGTCAAAGGTAGAAAAAGCATTGGGTTACACAGTAAACTATTTCGAAGATGGAGGAGAGTAGAAAATGGAAAAATAAAAAACAATAAAGATGCCAGTAGTGTACAAGATTCCATAAAAATTAAACTAAATGACAATATTGTGACCGATAATTCACAAATTGCAAGTAGAATCACTTTCTAAACGTAGCAGCAAATATAGAACTAAGTGGTTCACTTCAAGAAGCAAGGAAATATATTAAAAATATAATTACACAAAACCTTAAGCAACTACACGTAGCACCAACATTGTTCACTGAAATTAATACCATTATAAAAATTTTGAAAAATAAAAGCTCTTGTGGGATTGATGGAATTTTAAACAGAAATCTGGAAAGTTGCGCCAACTTAATAAGTAATGTCCTTAGTGCTATATGTAATCCAACACTGGCACATGAAATTTTTCCAGGCAGGTGACAAGACAAACAGTTATCGTCCAGTTTTCTCACTGATATCTTTTACCAAAACATACAAAAAGGTAATGTACTCAAGAGTAATCGTACACTTATGTGGAAACAATTTACTTAGCTTATCACAGTGTGGATTCCAGAAATGTTGCTCGACTGAGATGCTATTTGTACATTAACTCATTAAATAGTACAAGCCGTAAAAAATAATATATTACCAAATGATTTTTTTGTGAGCTCTCCAAGGCCTTCGATTGCATGGATCCCGGAACTATCATAGGAAAACTGACGTTTTAGGGAATCAGTGGCTATACACACAGCTGATCTGAATCATACTTGACAAAGATAATGCAAGAGATTATGCTGAACAATTCAGACAACGTCGGAAAGGTAGAAAATTTTAGTGAGTGAAGAAAAAAAATCGCAGGGGGAGTCCCACAGGGTTCTGTTTTGGGTCCACTCCGATTCCTTACATATTTGAATGAGCTCCATTTAATATTCATCAATCAAAATTGATACTTTCTGCAGACAAAACTGGTGTTATATTAAGTGCGACTGGAGTAAAAGCAACCGAAGAGTTAGTAAATGGTATTTTCCAAAGAATTATAGAGTGGTTCTCTGTGAATGGGCTCTGCCTAAATTTAGAAGAAACACACTCCATTCAGTTCTGTACAACAGTTAGACTCATTCCAACAATTAATGTAGCACATGAGCAGAAGTCAGTAAGTGGGGCAGAACGCTCCAAATTTTTGGGTGTACATACTGATGAAAACTTGGACTGGAAGAAGCATATTCTGAGCATCTCAAACAATTAAGTTCAGCTACTTTATCTCTTCGTAAAATTGCTAATCTTCAATCAAACGACCAGTGTAATACGGAATAATTTTCTAGAGTAACACAGCACTTAGAAAGAAGGTATCAACTGCACAAAAGCCGAGAAGTAAGAATAATATGTGGTGTTCATCCACGGACGTCGTGTAGGTACCTCTTCAAGCAGCTGCGCCTTTTAACCACAACATAACAATACATATTTTCGCTAATGGAACAAGCCATAAATAATCCATCACAATTTAAGAGGAACAGTTACATACTTACCTACAACACTAGAGGAGAAAATGATCTTTGCTACTCATTATTAAAGTTACCAGAGACCTATAGAGGAGCTTAATATGCAGCAATTAAAGCTTTTGACCATTTGCCATATAGCATAAAATGTCTGACAGGTTGGGAAGCAAGTTGTAAATATAATTTAAAATAATTTCTCCTGGACAACTCCTTCTATGCCATTGAAGAATTTCCACGTAAAAACTGTTAGCGACCAAGTGTTTATAAGTGTAGTTGCATGAGTAGGAAAAAATGATATTGCATTCATTAATGTTAACACATATTATTCTACATACGCTATAAACTGATTCTTTCTACATCATTTCGATAACAGCACCACTGAAATGAGGTATGAAACATGTACCTAACTAAATAACAATAAAATTGTACCGAAGGCTGAATAACAAATTCCTTAGAGAAACAGAGCACGCTAGGAAAAGAAGGAAAAAAGAGGAGTGCGACTCAGTTGAAGACGTGGAGAGGGAGGGAAGATATTATTTATTGTACATCAGAGCAAAGACGATAACATAGGATCAAAACAGGCAGGAATTGCTGCTATGGAAATTCTCAGTCAAGACGAAACTGTAGAGTACAAAGACCGTGAGGACGTCCTGCAGAGATAGGAAGACTATATAAAAGATCTATTCAACACAGAACTTGAATCCATGAACAGTGTAAATGATGAGGAGAAAGGACCACAATCGTACAAGAAGTAAAGAGTGCAATGAAAAGTGAGAAAGCACTAGGCACAGGTACAGTGCGAGTACAATACTAAAATATTTGAATCAAAAAGGAGTAAGGCTAACGTTATAAAACAAAATATAGGACAGTGGTGAACTGTCCGACGATCATCTGACGACAGTAATAATTCCGGTGCCAAAGGAACTAGGAACCAAGAAATGCAGTGAGGACAAGACAATTAACCTCATTTCATATGCGGCCGAAGTTATGTTAAGAATCATAAGTGAAAGACTGGAAAAGGCAAATCTAGCTGAAGAGGACTATTGTTTGAGATGAAACAGAGGCACAAGAGATGCAATGGGACTCCTACGAAAATGCCTTAGACAATGTGAGTAGTGATAGGTTTGCAACCACAATGAGCGAAAAGAGAGTGGATTGGGAAACAAGACGACTTATATACTCACTATATTTAAATGAAAAAGCGTCAGTGAATGTGAGAAGAGGACGTAACAATTAGGTACAACTAGGAAAGGGAGTGAGACAAGGCTGCTCTGTGTCTCCTACTATTTTACTTAGAGAATATGATTGACCACTGCCCAGTAGATAACAAGGGGATAACAATTGTTGGAAGGAGAATACGCTGTTTGAGGTTTGCAGGTGAAAAAGAATTAAAGGATATAGCGGATACCATTGAAACAAAAGGAAAGATTTACGGGAAAAATCAGTACAAAGAAAAGAAAATTAATGACACTAGTAGGAAGTAAGAAGGTAGAGATATTGATGGATGGAGACGTATTAGAATATGTGCAGACTTTAAATACCTCGGAGGCAGGATAGAAATCAACTGGAAGAGTAGCACAGAAATTAAATCAGAATAGCAACGGCGAAAGAGGTATTTTATAGAAAAAAGGGAATTTTCTCCAACAATCTGGACACAGATTTGAGGAAAAGTCTAATAAAACGTTTTGTATGGATTGTCCTCATACGTACTACGAAAGAAATATAGAGCAAGGCTGGGAGCTTTTGAAATGTGGACATGGCGGAGGATTGAAAGAATAAGTTGGAAAGACAAAGTGAAAAATGAACAGATACTGAGATGGGTGGGTGTGTAAAGACAGTTACTGGATATAATAAAAAGAAGGACATATATTAGGGAAGAGGGAGGGACTTAGAACGGTATGTGGAAAGAAATAGGAGGCGAGGAAGGGAGAGATTTTAGATCCTGAATGATGTGACGCAAGGCAGCACATACAGCAACATCAAGAAGGAAGCAATGGATCGCAGGTTATGGAGTCGCAAAGGACGTACTAATATAACACAAAACTGATGATGATAATGATAATGATGATGATGATGATTTGGTAATCTTTATGGCTTCTTTGTAAAGACTTCCACAGTAGCCACTTATGCCTACCAGTACATGGGTCTTATCAGATCCGGTGGTCTTCTGACTGCAAAGCATGATCTGCAGTTGCTTCTACTGTTTCCTTTGCGTTCTTCGTTTTTCGGCCACTCGTTTAGTAGTAGTTACAACCTGCCTTGAAAATATCCTCCACAGCTGGGAACGAAGCTTGGGTTTCAACACAAAATTCAGCCTACCACGGCATAACAGTACGGAATATTTTGAAGTGTGACATTTTCGACAGAGAAAGTTTGCATGCTGAGGATAAAATACTGCAACCGCAGAATGGAAAATCTTCAGTGCTTACGAATTCTATTGTTAATTATTATACCCGAGGCGCCTATTGGAAGACCAGTAGCCTTTTTCGTAGCTTAGGTTAGTAAAGGAAACCAAAGGTAGACATGGTAAAAGGATTAAAGTTCAAGGAGAAGAAATAAAAACTTGAGTTTCGCCGACGAGACTGCAACTATGTCAGAGATGGCAATGGACTCGGAACAGCAGTTGAACGGAAAGGATAGTATCTTGAAAAGTTGAAAAGAAGTTATAAGATGAAATACTATAAAAGTAAAACGTGGACAATGGATGTAGTCAAATCAGGTGATACCGCGGAAATTACATCACGAAACGAGAAGCTAAAAGTAGTAGATCGCTTTTGCACTTTGGCCAGTAAAATAACTGACGATGACCGAAGTAGAAAGGGTATAGAATGCAGAGTGACTACAGTAAGAAAAGGTTTCTGAAAAAGCGGAGTTTCTCAGCATCTAATATGAATTCAAGTGTTAGGTAGTCTTTTCTGAAGGTATTTACCTAGAGTACAGACTTGTATCGAAATGAAACGTGGTCCAATTGGATGTAGGCTGCCGTCATTATTCCGGGATAGACAAGCGTGGAGAACTCGGACTGAAGACAATACACGCCAACAGCAAACAGACACAGCACTAAGCATGTCGAAGCGGACTTTTTTCACTTGTGACTACACTTGTTCGGTCCACGAGAGTCCTAGGCGAAGAATATATAAGCCGATTTCCGAACCATAAGATCGACAGGACTACGTTAGAAGTACACTGAGGTGACAAAGTTATGGGATAACGATCTGCGTATATTCAGATGGTGATAGTGTCGCACAGACGTATAAAAGGGCAGTGCATCGGCGGAGCTGTCATTTCTACCCGTGTGATCCATGTGAAAAGGTGTCCGACGTGATTGTGGCTGCACGACGGGAATTAACAGACTTTGAACGCGGAATGGTAGTTAGAGCTAGACACATTTCATTTCGGAAAGCTTTAAGGAATTCAATCTTCTGACATGCACAGTGTCAAGAGTGTGCTTTCAATATCATATTTCAGACATTACCTCTCACCACGGACAACGCAGTGGTCGACGAGAGCCGCGGCGCTCACGTATAGTTGTCAGTGCTAACAGACAAGCAACACAGTATGAAATAACCGCAGAAATCAATGTGGGTCGTACGATGAACGTATCCGGTAGTTCAGTGCCGTGGAATTTGTCGTTAATGGGCTATGGCAGCAGGCGACCGATGCGAGTGGCTTTGGTAACAGTAAGACATCGCCTACAGCGCCTTTCCTTGGCTCGTTACCGTATCGAGTGCGTTCCAGACGACTGGAAAACCTTGGCCTGATCATAAGAGAGCCTATTTCAATTGGTAAGAGCGAATGTTAGGATTCGAGTGTGGCGCAGACCCCACGAACCCACGGACCCAAGTCGTCAACAAGGCACTGTGAAGCTAGTGGTGGCCCCATAATGGAGTGGACTGTGTATACATGGAATACACTGGTTCCTCTGGCCAAACTGAAACTATCATTGACGGGGAATGGTTATGTTCGGCTACTTGGAGAACATCTGTAGCCATTCATGGACTTCACGTTCCCAAACAACGATAGAATTTTTATAGATGGTAATACACTATGGCACCGGGCCTCAATTGTTCGCGATTGTTTTCAAGATCATTTTGGGCTATTCGACCCAATGATTTGGCCACCCAGATTACCAAACATTAATCCCAACAAACATGTTTGGGACATAATAGAGAGGTCAGTTCGTGCATAAAATGTTGCACCGGCAGCACTTCCGCAGATATGGATAACATGGCTCAGTATTTCAGCAGGTGACTTTCAGTGACCTGTTCAGGCCATGCCACGCCGAGTTACTGCCCTACGACAGGCAAAAGAAGGTCTGACGCGGTATTAGGAGCTGTCCCATGACTTTTGTCACCTCAGTGTATAATGAGTAACAATCATTTAGAGTTTTAATTCCTTATCAGCCAGATGGAGGTCCATCCGTTTCGTTTAACTGGCTAGGGTTGTGATCGGAGGTAGGTTTGTAACAGCACTTCGGTTAAAACTAGCCCCTTGTGACCGGCGATGCTCGCAAGCACTCCGTAACGCCACAGAGAAGCGCCTTCCGGTTCAGGGTTCCCAAGTGCGCACTCGCTCAGGAAGAAAGACGACGGGCCGATACGGGGTTTGCAGCCCTAGAGCACCCCGAAGACCACAACAGCACTGCATCAAGGAGCCGATATGTCTAAGGAGAAACCCCTCCGTGTGATTCCAAACCGCACTCACCAGTGGAACCTATTTTATTTTACCTTTTCTGTCTTATTAGTATGAAATACGTCATCTGTTACCTAAAATGAGTAGTTATAACGCTACATTTCTCCAAGGTTAAAGTTTTTCAGTGTCTTATGATGTTGTAGCGTCACTTTCATAATAACATCGCGAATAACATAAATGCGGACTAAAATCCTGTATAAATAAAATATACTCTACTTGGACGTTTCCGTGAGCTTACAAAAAATGCGTGAAAAGACTGGAACTAATGTGAAAAGACATTATAGTGAATCAAAGGGGAGCAACATTTTATAAGCGATGGATGCTCTCTTAAAAGGTAGTAAAAATAAGCTATGGTGTTCATAATTCTTTTCACTGGTGCTCTGTCGTTGGCATTATTCTGAGCTGATCGATGGCTGTTATGTAAAAATATCTGAAGAGGGTTTAATTTAAAATTTATTATGTATCAATTGTGTCATTTGGTATTATTTCAGTACTACGACAGATACTAAAACGGATGGCGTGGCTATGGGAAGCCCCCTAAGTCCCGTAATTGCAAACTTCTTTATGGAGAAATTCGAAGAACAGGCCTTAGGTACTGCCAGCAAGAAACCAAATGTATGGTTCCGATACGCGGATGACACGTTTGTGTTGTGGAGACATGGTAGGGAGGAACTAAGCCGGTTCCACGAACATCTGAACAGTATAAACTCGAGAATTCAGTTTACAATGGAGGAGGAGGTAGACGGCAAACTACATTTCCTCGATGTGCTTGTGTTTAGAAACGAAAATGGTAGTTTGGGCCACTCAGTGTACCGCAAACCCACGCACACGGACAGTTATTTGCACCGGGATTCGAACCACCACAACAGAAGCGGGGTGTTATCAAGACGTTAGCGGACACAGCTAGAAATATTTGTGAACCTGAGTTGCTCGACGCTGAGATGGAACATCTCCACAATGCACTAACGAAGAACGGATATTCGTCCGCCGAAATAAAACGTGCGTTGAGGCAGCCACGCAGAAATCATACTGACGTACAGGCTACTGCAAAATCTAAGGTTTTCCTGCCGTTTGTTAAAAATGTAACGGAAAGAATAGGGAGGATCTTGACGAAGCGGAATATTACCGTAATTTACAAGCCCACCAGGAAGATACAGGAATACCTTAGGCCTGCCAAGGACGCTCGCAAACCATTGGAAAAATCTGGAGTGTATAGGAACCCATGCAGCTGTGGTGATGTTTATGTGGGTACCACTAAAAGAACTATTTCTAAACGTTTGGAAGAGCACAGGGGAAATTGTAGAAGAGGAGAAACGGAACGATCAGCTGTTGCGGAGCATGCTTTCCAGCCAGGGAACCACAACATTCGTTTCGAGGAGACGCAAGTACTAGCGGCCACGAGCGGATATTACGAAAGGCTCTACAGGGAGGCAATCGAAATCGCTAAACACCCAAATAATTTCAACCGAAAGGAGGAGGGCGTCAAATTAAACGGTATATGGATGCCGGTGTTAAAGAAGATGTGTACCATTCGTCCACTACTGGGTGACGGCAACGGCAATCGACGGCGACGGACAGCGGACAATTGAACTGACGTTTTCAAAACACGTGACGTCACGCCGCGGCGCGGGGGCGTGCGGACACGGAATTTAGCGGCAGTCAGTAGCGAGCCAGTGTGTGTGTTGGACCTTCCATCGAGCTACGGACCCCCTTGAAGATGTCTCCCGCAGTCGGAGACGAAACGTTGGGAATCACCACAGAATTCGTCAACCGACCACGGCATAACAGCCCGGATAATTATAATGGACATGACTACGACAGATGTTCTCCATGTCAAATACTTAAGTAAGTTCAGATAAAAAAGGTTAATTTAGGCCAGTTTGCAATTAACATTGTTGGTAGCGTATCTTGGAAGTGCAGCAATTCGATGTCATCAAGACTGCCGCCGATACGATGACTTGTAGGGGGGAGGGGGGTGAGCTGGCAACACCTGGGGATATGTAGTATTTTTAGAAAGACGAATGGCGTGTTTTAAGCAGCTATAAAAAAAGGTCCAGTGCCGACTCTTAAAAAATATCGGTTTTTATATCATTTCCTTTAAACAAAAACACGTGACTGCGCTATTTTTTTCCCTTTCCCTAGGAGCTAGAGCAGGAAATCGAACCTGCTGCCACTAAACAACGGGCCGGACCCTTATTCCAGGTAATAGTAGTAAATAATTTTGCTTTCAATTGGTCATTTACAGATTCTTCGTAAAACATAACTTCAAATTTGACACGTAATTAAAATGCACTGGTGACGTGCTGACTCGGCGTTTGCAATATTTTATTCTTAGATGTAAAAAGTTGTATCTGTGATTGACCATCGACCTTTTTATACCGATTGTCTTACCTCTGACGAAAGCGCTTATATTCCACAGTATATTTCCATCAGGTGGTTTACCAACTCTTGAAGAGGCTGTACTGTTGATAGCGAAATATCGAAAGAGGAAAAATTTGGTCCCCGATTCAAGCCCGAAAGGTGATGCAATATCGATGATGATGTTTTTTCACTGTAATAAAAGTCATCATGATCTGCCAACGGCGTTACATTCTCAATTATAAGACTTCGCTAGGAATGAACATTAAGTAAATCTGATGACATCGGCACGAACTTCTACATTGGATGTGATAATTTATGCCACATTAGTTAGTAGAAGGACAAGAATGACCATCGACTGACAGCCTGGAGCACCACCTATGACTGATTTCGGCTGTCAGTCCCACAATATTATTTTTCAAAATCCATATGATGCAATAAACTGAGCTACGTTACTTGTGGTATTTAATTATGTAGTAAATGTTTATTGTTGGTGGGTCATAGTATTAGATAAAACAGGGGATATAAAGTATTGGTAGTAACTAGCAGCAAAAGATCCATAAGATGTGGTTGTAAATACGCAATTTGCACGACTACGTGGTCGTAGATGTAGACATACGGAATACGTAAGAAGTGGGAAGTAACAGCGCCCCTCGTTACGTAGTCTGAACAATGGTATATTTTATGTGAGCTCAATACTAAGCACTAGAGAGCTTACTGAAAATCCTACTTTGATAAATAGTCCCAAATACGTTGCTTTTTAATTACTTACAGAGCAGTCTAGACCAAGGTCATTATTTGAGGGTGACCCTACAGCTCTTTCCTCTTGCTCTTCGTTTGATTGGTCTGGCGTGATTCCTAGAAAGCCCCTCTTAATCTCATGGTTTGTATTTCCACTTATGCTGAATTTATGAATCATGATCTGCTGTAGCGAAAAGTGTTATGTGTGAAATTTCAGTGTGGCAAAAGTTGCGTAGGACAGACCATACTTATTATACGAGTACAACATCGGTGTATCTAACACTTATCTTCTAATGTAAGTCGTAGTGTAAGTATTACCTCGCGAGTTCCTACCTTCCTCCCGAATCCAAACTCGTCTTACAAGGTTTTTCATTCTTGTGATTATAATACGTCTTAGTATTTTGCAACCATACTTAACAAACTCATGGATTATTTATAATAACACCTATCAGCATGTTTATTCTTTGGAATTGGAATTATTAGCTGCACTATCCTTCAAATCGGAGGGAATTTCACCTGTCTGATATGCTTTGCACAGCAGGTGGAACAGTATTGTCGCGTCTAGCTCTCCCAGTGATCTCAATAATACTGAGGTAACGTCGTCCACTACACGTGACTTGGTTCGAGTTAGGTTTTTCATTGCTCTGTCAAATTCTTCACACGGTACCATGTCGCTCATCTCATGTACATCTACTTCCTCTAAAATTCCTCTAAGAATGCCTTCAAGTTAATTTCTATAATAAATGGAAAGTGACAGTGCCACCTTTCATCGCTGGGCCACGGAACAGTTAGCTTAGTAACCTGCAGTGGAGTTTTGGGTACGATTACTGGCGCCAAATAATCACGTCTGTATTTTTGCTGCACCGAAGTGCAGAACCTCTTTGAGGAGCGTGAGGAATAACACGGAAATATATGTGGGGCACGGTGTGTTTGGCGGATGCCTAGACTGGATTTAACTAGCGACGTGTGAGGTGTGCCAGTGATTACTTAACAATTGATGTTTATTAGTGACAGGCTGTGAATACAAAGAGGTTGCGTGTTGATATACGGTTGCGTAATTTCATTTATGTTTGGCAAAGTGTGCTATTTGAATATATTTGTGTGTGTTTCACCTCATGGTCGCAGAGTAATGTATTGTGTACAATTATAAACAAACGTACTTTGTATTTAAATGTCAGAGTTCTTTCGATACCCTTTCACTTCATTTACGGCTTTTTTCCTCATTTTCACGCCTTGGTGGTAATCATTTCGACGTATTTTTATCATTACGCAAAACACCACTTTAGCTGTATGATAAAGGTTTATTTATGAGCCAACTAGTTTCATGGCGTTAGAACAACATCTTCAGGGACACATCTGTATATAAACAAGAGCAAAATGTATAGAGATCCTGTTTTGGTTAAAATGTAGTTGAAATATACACGAAGTTATACAGGAAAATTATGTACTTACGTTTATTTCGTAACTTAACTCAAGTGAAAGTCAGTAGACGACCCAACATTCTCTGTCCAGTTCTCATAAAAGTGCTCAATCGTCAAGAGGCCGGTAATCAAGTTAAAATACGTCAGGATGCTGAAAACATCATTCCCATAAAGGAAACTTAGAAATGTACGTAAAGGTATAAAACCAACGATGTGTGTAGGTGATGATAACCTACTTTAACTTAGTAAGGTGAAATAAATCTCAAAAACAGAGCCTGCACAACTGTACGACAAGTAACGAAGGTTATGTCTAAATAAAATGCTGTTTGCAAAATAGACCATCATCGACATCAGAGACGTACTGCGAAAATGGAAAATTAAAAATATTGTGCAGACATACCGAACGTGTAACATCGCCATGAAGACATGAGGCAAGCAGCGACCGCCAAGTAAGTATATTTGTAAGCATCGACAGGCGTCGATGGCGTCATATCAATAAAGACAGGAGGTAAGTCCACTTCGTACGAAGTACTTCAGTGACGCAGCGTTTGTGTCGCGTTGCCTTACACAAGAACATGGACGATGGAGGGTAGCTCTGCTACTTGAAGATTCCCCCAGTTATTCAGAAGTGAAGCCAAGTATGAGCTGACAGGGATGTTATGCATAAAATTACATTACAACAAAAACAGATGGTTAAAAAATTCTCCGGTTAGAAGCTACAAAGTGATTATCACGATTATGACAACAAGTAATCTCGTCGGCTGTGGTCGATATTACGAGTGACGTAAACACATTTCCGGTATGTCGGCGCCAAACGGCTAGACTATCCGCGAAAGTATTAGCTTTCAGTCGTGTAGCTGCCACCGTTTCAGAAAACCCAGGTTTGTTCATGCTGTAAGTAGGCTGTTTATGTTTCCTTATTGGTAACGCCACGTAGCTCTCTGTATGAAAATCACTAGCTGTGCCGTGTGCAGTCTGTGGCTAGTTTGCATTGTTGTCTGCCATTGTAGTGTTGGGCAGCTGGATGTTAACAGCGCGTAGCGTTGCGCAGTTGGAGGCGGAACGCCAACAGTGGTGGATGTGGGGAAGTGAGATGGCGGATTTTTGAGAATGGATAATCTGGAGGTGTGTCCAGTACATTTGTACGAACGGATGTCATGAACTGCTATATATATATTAAGACTATTCAGGTAAATACATTGTTTGTTCTCTATCAAAATCTTTCATTTGCTAACTATGCCTATCAGTAGTTAGTGCCTTCAGTAGTTTGAATCTTTTATTTAGCTGGGAGTAGTGGCGCTCGCTGTATTGCAGTAGTTCGAGTAACGAAGATTTTTGTGAGCTAAGTGATTTGTGAAAGGTATAGGTTAATGTTAGTCAGGGCCATTATTTTGTAGGGATTTTTGAAAGTCAGATTGCGTTGCGATAAAAATACTGTGTGTCAGTTTAAGCACAGTCATGTATAATTTTTCTAAGAGGATGTTTCATATGTCGACCCTTAGCCGAGGATACCTCACTGGAATCTTCTGATTTTTTCTTGTAGTTTGTGTAATTAGTGTAGCTTTTGTTTATTGCTAGCGCGTAATTGTAGAGAGAATCTCCTATGTAGTTGCAGTCTTTCCTTGTTGTACAGTAAAACAATTGTGGCATGCATGTAGATTTGCACCAAGTATTTCGCAGCTGCGCTTGCAAGTAACGAGATATTATTTTCAGTGCTATGTTAATGTGTTCTCTTATTTTTGCTCATCAAATTGTGCTTTTCTGTGTTTTCGTGTGAAATATTGTGACAATAATGGCGTGCGAAAAACGTAATACTAGGCTCCAAAGTAAACTGAGAAATGACAGTGAAGACGAAAGCAGTGTGTTAGCGCCGCAGAGTAATGAATTAACTAATGTTCAAAGTAGTAATTTGGTAATTGTGCATAGAAAAAAGGAGCGGACTGCAAATAATGGCGTAGACAGTGAAATAAATAGTGAACAGGGATGCATTATCGATCGATCGGTCGGCAACAGCTCGCCTCAGGAATTCGAAATGACAGGGCACAATCTTGCAAATACTGTAGATTCAGGTTTTGCGTCCTCACCGTTTTCTCAAATAAGTTAAGACACATTTTCTGCTTTTCAAAATGCGAATATTGCCGGTTCAAATGCATTGCCGAATAACACTGAGGAACATGTTTCAGACACCAGTGCATTGTTATTACAATTAATGCAACAAATGGGACAAAAGCTTCAAAAGTTAGACACAATGGAACAAAATCTTCAAAAGTTAGACACGATGAAACAAAATCAGAGACAAACACAGCAAAAACTTCAAAAGTTAGACGCAATGGAACAAAATCTTCAAAAGTTAGACACAATGGAACAAAATCTTCGGAAGTTAGATACCACGCTTGAACAAACACGTGAAGATTTAACTACTGAGTTACATAACATTGAATCGAAATGTCAAAAAGTCTGTAATGACGTAAAAACGCAAATTTGTGAGCATTTTCAACCTATTTTTTCGCGGCATGAAAATGCATTACAGAATCACGAAGCAGCCATAAAAGAACTGCAAACTATTGTTCATGAAAATCATGAGTCCTTGCAAGCTAAAATTGACTCAGTTCCATCTACCGATTCGGTTACGCAACTTGCAAAAACTCAGGAAAACGTAGAGGACACAGTACATACGATTTCAACACAAATGGACACTCTGAAACTTGGTTCAGAAAAACACACAGAGGTAATAATTTCACTATCGGATAAAGTAGCCGAACTTTCAGATCAGTTCACTAACTTATCTACAAAGGTAGATGATGATCTGAATGACACAAGACCTGTAGCCTTCACTGACACTGAAGAGTATGAACAAATTAGAAAATTCAAACAAAATCAAAATCAAATCAATACACAGTACAAAAGAGAAATCCGGGAAGTAAAAGATCAGTTGGCACAAGTAATACAAAAATTACATATTTCAGAGGACACTCGCACTCCAACACGGGAAGAGGGACTTAGAAATACGGAAAAGCCACAAAATAATAATACAGGGCATTTCGTAAATTATGAAAGAAATTGGCAAGGTCCACCGAATTATGAGATGGAACCGCCGACACGACGTAACAATGACCGATATGCTACTCGCCAACACTATGAATTTGACTATAAGCTGTTCATTACTACACGTAAATTCAAAACATTTAAGAATTCTCGCAACGACATTCATCCACAAGTGTGGCTCCATCAATTCTCTCATTGTTTTCCTCCCAACTGGTCATTAGAGCACAGATTAGAATTTATGTGTGGCTATTTAGAGAATGAACCAGCTGTAAGAATGCGCTTGGTCATTCACGATTGTCACAGTGAAGGAGAATTTTACCATGCCTTCCTCTCTGCATATTGGTCTCAAACTACACAAGACCGAGTAAAACATAGCATCATAATGATGAAACATTTCGAACAATCTGAATTTTCCAGCCTTGTGAAATATTTTGAAGACATATTGCACAAGAATCAGTACCTGTCAAACTCATACAGCCCCTCAGAACTCATCCGCATTTGCTTAATCAAACTACCTGAACATTTACGACATATTATTTTGGCAGGACGTTGCAAAGATGACATTGAAGCTTTTCAGGGACTGTTACAAGAATTGGAAATTGACACTGACAATCTCGGAACGCGGAAACAGGAACACAACAATTACAGGTCACATCCGTCACAATTCCGCGATGAAAGAATTAATAACTGTACACGACAAGGCTATTCTCACAACACAAATCGTGACCAAAACGGACACCACCCGTATGACAACCGTTGGCAGAGTAGTAATAATTACAGGGAAAGATCACCTCTCCGCGGTAGTGACTATCACAGAGACAATCAGAGAAACAGACAATATGGGAACCAAAATAATTATTATCAAGGGAGACAGAATAACTTTAGACGCAATGGTCCAGCGCGCAGTTGCGATTCAGGGATGAATTCTCCACCACGTGGCCGACAAGAAAGAAACTATGGAATCTACCGACATGACGACAGACGACATGATCATAACTACAGACCAGAATTTAATCAGAACTGGCGGGTTTCAAACAGGGCTGGGCCTTCTCGGCAAGGTGAATTTGTCGAAGTTAGGTCTCCTAATCCTAACAAGGTCGCGCGCCAACAAAGAGAAAGACAATGACTCGCACCGCAGGCAGGCACGTGCGCCGGCTGGGTCAGAGAAAAATAACATAGACGCTACCCTTGAGAAAAATTTTAGCGTTCCTTGCCGACGTATGCAACACGATAATTGCTTTCAAATTGAAACTCTGTTCACTAGAAAGAGTAAAAGATTGCACCACATTTCAAATGTGAAACCGTTTATTGAGAGGTAATCTGCTTTTTAAATTACTAGTATGCTTCGTCAGACTTAGAAACTGTTAACATGCAACCATGTTTTAAAGTTAACTATCCAGTCTAAAACCTTGGGAACATATTTAGACAGTAATTACCACTGCATTTTGATAGTGACCAGAGGACACAGTGTTGCTGTGTGTGTACATTCTTGCTTGTTAGTTGCATGATTACGTAATGACTATAAGGCTCACATACTTAGAGCATATACTAGTACTGCTAATGAGATTTTAATGCAACATTTTCGTTTACTTGAAAAGATACTCTTTGTTTGAAGTATATTCGGTGAGATTAAAGATGACTTAGCATTTGGTATCTTTGATAGCTACACGATTGTCTCACAACGCTACTAATATGTGACACAATTTACATTGTTGCTTTTGCGGTGTATCTGTTTTATATCTGCACAGTTTTTCTGAATTCTTCTGGAAAGTAAAACATGTTTTGTAGTAACTTTTGTGGTATAGCCACAGTGAGACAGCCTTTTTCATAGCACTACAATACATTACAGTATAGTACTTTCTTGATCACAGTACTGTGCGTAATAACTACAATATCTATACGCATAGCATTTCACTTTTGTTTATCATGAGGTAGGTACATTGACTTCTGCAGAACTTAGCTTTCGGAGGACGATAACTACGACACTTCCACAGAATTATAGTAAGACGCACATTTAGCGCTAAAGGACATGCATTTGAGTGATTAATTTTGTACTTAAACCATTTATTTTTCAAGATTTTTCAATTACAAAGAAAGTTTTTCGTGATACATTTCATTCCATTGCTGTAATCTGTAACACCTGAGGGTATAATTACATTAATTCTCATGGGGGTACACACTTACTTCGTGTACCATGTGTTTGGCCAGCACAAGGAGCCCTAGCTAATATGGTATTTGCTTATAGAACTTTACACATTGGTACCATGTTTCTCTAACACAGAATTACACAGCTATCTGATCATTTAACTGAGAGAGACAAATATTTATTTTACTACATCAGTGACAGATGTTTACGTAATTACACAGTTGGATAACTTCACACTTATGAAATTGTATTTTGTCTGTACTTTGTGAACTGTTCATATTTATTTGGAACCATTGTGATACTATGAGAGCTTTGAATGATGTATTTGATATGAAATCATGATTTTTAAAGTACATTGGAGGTAGATGAAACTTTTGACATGAGCAGAGAATTATTTTTTAGGTTTTGAAATTATTGCAGAAAGCTACGACGTTTTTGAGATTTGACTGAGGTTTTATGATGTTATGATGATGATGTGTATTACGCTGTTGCGGTATGTTTATGATCAATAAGCTGATGTTATATGAAGAATTTGATTATGCTATGTATTTATTATGGTGAAATATTGAAGAAGTGTCGACAAATATGTATATGTGTAATAAGGTAATGAATAATGAGTAGTGGTTAGGGACTCTGACTTGTGAAAAAGGATGTTGGAAACCAAGAATCGTACTTTAAGAGTTATGAAATGTGTGTAAATGCGCAAATGTATCACAATGCCGGCGAAAATTTTTTGGACACTGTTATAGTCAGAGGATTTTGTTTCTACACATTTACAATGCAAATTCTTGACCTGTGAAATTTTTAATATGAGACTGTCACTGTAGTGCAAACTGGTGTTGTAAATATTTCGGTAAGAAAGTTAAATGACCTTCACATAATGCGTCGTGGGCACCCAGCTGCGTGACAGTCGCCTGGAAAAGAACCATTAGTGTGTGCCATTCAGAGGCACAGGTGGAGAAAAAAGGAGGCCATTATCCTCGCTATTGACATTTCTTTGTAGAAAGCATCCTAAACATGACATGCTCAAACTTGAAATTATATGATTACACTGTGGAGGTCTTAATTTATGATATTTACTAAAATGCCTAATGAAACGATGAGAAACATTTTACATCTATTGTCATTCTAGTTGAGAGATTTTTTTTTGCCTTTGGAGACGCCATTTGCGTAGAGAATGACGTTTCATATGTTGCTTTATATATATATTTGCTCATTTCGTTCAATATCTAGTTTCTAGCTGCACTGCAGCATTGGTTAAAATAAAATTTAACAGATGTACTAATATCACTATTTTCTGTCTACAGACCCAGTAAAGAATACGTTTATGATGTACTTTCTTAGAAAAGAGAGCGCAAATAGACATTTCCCTTCACAGGAATTGCATAAATAATTTTTTTAACAACTTGGTAACTTTCTTGCAGAGTAAGATTTTGTGATGCATCACTCTAGTATTAAACATGGCCATCTTTACTGTAATATTTTTTTTTCTTGTGGGTTTGTCATGTTTAGATATAAGTTATTATATTTACTGCTGCTTGCTTTGCCAATTTCCATTTTGTTGTCATTGCTGTTTGTGTTAATTTGTTATGTGCTGCTGCATTGCCTCATCGCTTGGTATATATATCTGAGCTCAGTAGATTTAAGTTAGCTTAAGAGTGGGTAGACTATATAAGAAACTAACTATGATGAATTAGAAGAAATGCATTGAGAATCTATAAGAAAATGCTTTGGCCAAAAAAGTAGTGTACAGTGGAGAAAAACTATTTTTGAAAGAGGATGTGAACAGAATACAGAAAGCAGGCTTAGATAGGACTTTTTGAGAATAATGATGAATGAAGGGAGATCTCCATGCAAAATACTGCAGTAAAACAAACCCTGTCCCTTCCTTTCGTCTTATCCCTCTGTGTGTTTGTGTACCCTTGTGTATTTGTGTTTTTCCTGTCTTTATGTGTTTAGCTGATGTTGTTATGTTGTAGAATTTTTCTAATGCTATGTTATTTACTTTGTAAAGATGTTTAGACATTATTCGTTCTTTTTTGTTTTAATGCTCATGTGTGAAGTTGATGTTTCGAAAGTTATTCCGATCTTTTATGTATGTACTCATGTCATAATTCCTGTTACACTGATGTATATGTTATTCTGATTCTTTTGTAAAGCCCGTATTACTACAAATGTTATCTGTATTATTATGTTTTTAATGATATATTTTATACCTTTGTTATTGAATTCTTATGTTATAAAATTGTAATTGACACCAGTTCATCAAATTAAGTAACTTGTAAGTTACATTTCACTGCACACGTTTCTGTTCGTCATGGTATATGGACAATATGTGAGAAGTTGGGACTTTAAGTGCTTGCATATGTGTTAATAATTCAGCAAGGGACTGGTTAACAGCATTGCTGGTTCTAAGGACAATTCCAAAAACTTTGTGAGTGAACAAGTGGTGGTTTATGGACTTGCTATATTCTCCACAAGACCCTTTGATGGTGATTGTGCACCTGCACAGTCGCAACGGATGGCTGCTAGCCATCTCTACAAGGACTACAGTGGGTCTGCATCTTTGATGGCCCACCAATACCATTGTTTCTACAAGGAATACAGTGGATCTGCACGTTTGATGGCCCACCAATACCATTATCTACCGAGCGAGGTGGCGCAGTGGTTAGACACTGGACTCGCATTCGGAAGGACGACGGTTCCATCCCGTGTCCGCCCATCCTGATTTAGGTTTTCCGTGATTTCCCTAAAATCACTCCAGGCAAATGCCGGGATGGTTCCTCTGAAAGGGCACGGCTGATGAGACCGATGACCACGCTGTCTGGTTTCCTTCCCCAAACCAACCAACCAACCAATACCATTATCTCTACAAGGACTGCAGTGGGTCTGCACTTCTGGTGGCCCACCAATACCATACTCTCTACCAGGACTACAGTGGGTCTGCTCTGTGAAGACCTACCTACCAATATTCTTCAAAACTTCGACTGACTCTGCTGTGGGTTGGCTCTGTTGTGGCCCATTACCTGTCTGCATGTCAAGAGTCAGCACTGTCATTCTGTTGGAAGGACAACACTACTTCTTCAAGACGGCATGGAAATCCACTAGTTCCGTGTGCATTTTCTTTTACTGCTCAGACTTTGAGAAAAACACTGCAATTTTACTGTGATGAATGATCAGGACTGTCTTTATGGACTGTGTGAAAATTTTAGCTTTTGAACAACATTGTATCAATAAGTGTGTGCATTTGATTTTTTTGTTATTGTAATTGTGAAAAAATTTTAACAAATATGTATTGGCCAGTGCCCAAAACAGTTTGTAAAATTTATTGTGGGGAGCATGGGGGCTATGTAACTAGGCTGTCTAGGTTTTCTTACTGGTAACGCCACGTGGCGCTCTGCATGAAAATCACTAGCTGTGCTGTGTGCAGTCTGTGGCTAGTTTGCATTGTTTTCTGCCATTGTAGTGTTGGGCAGCTGGATGTTAACAGTGCGTAGCGTTGCGCAGTTGGAGGTGGGCCGCCAACAGTGGTGGATGTGGGGAAGTGACATGGCGGATTTTTGAGAATGAATAATCTGGAGGTGCGTCCATCAGAAACAGTACATTTGTACGAACGGATGTCATGAACTGCTATATATATATTATGACTATTAAGGTAAATACATTGTTTGTTCTCTATCAAAATCTTTCATTTGCTAACTATGCCTATCAGTAGTTAGTGCCTTCAGTAGTTTGAATCTTTTATTTAGCTGGCAGTAGTGGCGCTCGCTGTATTGCAGTAGTTCGAGTAACGAAGATTTTTGGTGAGGGAAGTGATTTGTGAAAGATATTGGTTAATGTTAGTCAGGGCCATTATTTTGTAGGGATTTTTGAAAGTCAGACTGCGTTGCGCTAAAAATACTGTGTGTCAGTTTAAGCACAGTAATGTATAATTTTTCTAAGGGGACGTTTCAATGCTAACTAGCTGAGCCATGGCAGGGTTGCTGGCGTCCTCTTTCGAATTCCTGGCGCCACTAGCTCGATCTGTCGTGTGATGTCCCTACTGGTTTGATGCCACTAAGATCTTTGTTCGAGGCTGTTGATAGGCACGGGGTGTGCTGTGGCGTGGCGAGTTGGGGGAGTGGTAACGGAGCGAGGCCACTCGGCGAGTAAGGCGAGCACTCGGGCAAGAGTCTTGGGCACGGAGTCCGGCGAGTGGTTGCTGGGTATATTTGTGGGCCGATTTGAATCCGTGACTAACTTCGAGTGCCCTCTTCGTGCATAGCCTGGACAGCCAGGTATTAACGACTGGTGCCCGTGGCCACATCGTTGCTCTGCAGCTATTGCGCTGTGGATTCCGCACGATTTGTTGAATTGTCGGTTTGATCGGAGGATATTAAAATAATGTGCGGGGTCGTTGATGCAAAGACGTACACCCGCTTACTGAATGGAGATCGTTCGTTTACATTGAGATTATTGGTTTGGTGTCGCACCAGGAGTCTGCTATGAAGTGTTCAGTGCAATGCCGTCGCCAGAGTTGGCGGTAGCTTTCGGTAGACACGCTCCGGTCAGCTAAATTGTGAGTGACGTGCAGTTTGCATTTTTGTTACATCGTCGCTGTTATTGCAAGCCCCTTGGCCTTGCTGTTTTGGCGAGTGTTCACTGTTGGCTAGCGAAACCGTCTTATAGTGAAAAGAGGTGCTATTGCATGTGCAGCGATCAAGACGAATTCTACGGGAGCTCTTGGGCAGGAGACGCTTCAAATTAACTACGGACTTTGTGCGGTGGGTCTTGTGCACCATCGACAGGCGCGGAGCGAGGTCTGTGTTGTCTGTGTCTGATGCCAAGTCCTAGGACGGAGTGTAGCCCACGTCAGCCGTTCCTACGTTGGCGCATGTGTTGCTGTTCTGTGTCTAACTTGAGGGTAACAGTAAGCCGTGGATCGTTCATTCTCCCTCTGCGTGTGTTCGTTCCTCTAAGTGTGGTACTGTAACGTTTTACACTACTATGGCGGAAAGTGATTACTGATTTTACGCTTGTCTGCTGTATACGATATCCTTGTTCAGACCTGTATTTTTGGCGCCACGGCGATGAAAGCGGAGGGTTGCGCCATTAGAGGCAGCGCCTGTGGATGAATTACACGCCGTATTATCCTCGTGAAATATACCAGGAAGTGGTGTTTGCCACACTCATTGTGAACACAGAACTGATGATTTGTAATTTGATAATGCGCAATTGGCGTGACCTTTTTGATCCTGTTTGCCAGTGTTGTGTTTAATTAAATTGAAAGTACAAGTGCAAGAAGTTTTCTCGCGCCCGATGGCGCTGCCCTGTAATTCCAAGTTAGTTGATGATTGGTTTGTGGGGCGCTCAACTGCGCGGTCATCAGCGCCCGGGCAAAGTCCCAATTTTTTCACACTCGAATTTTTACGCAGTCCAATCTAGTCACTATAGCGAATGATAAATGAAAAGAGGACAACACAGACACCCAGTGCCCGGTCAGAGAAAATCCTCATCCCGGCCGGGAATCGAACCCGGGACCCCGTAATCCAGAGCCAGCAACGCTAGCCGCTACACCATGAGCTGCGAACTCTAAGTTAGTTGTTAGTGCACCACCCTCCCTTACGATAGTGTACTGATTAGTTATTTAACGTAAGTGGTATCTATGCAGATTTAGAGTTGTTAAGTTGACTTACTTCAGAATGTATCTATCTTAAGACGTGCTAAGGTATTTAAGCTCTGCTGCGCGAAAAATAACTAGTTCAGGCTGATGATTTGGCATATAGAGAGCACAGCGCGTAGTGGGTACCGTTAAAACGGTACATTGAGCATTAGTAGTTATGTGTCGCGTTGTTCTGTGGTGATTGGTGACTAGAGACTCATTAGCTGTTAATGTTGTGTGAATTGATACCGTTGGGTAGTTCTCTGTGACTAGAATGTATTGATTAAAATTGGCATTCACTTGCTCTTGAGGCTCTTAAGGTAGAAACCTTTGGAAACAAAAGCCAAGATTTGATATTATTTATTAAATTGCGTATCACATGATTGATCGTTCGAGTCAATAAGGCCTGCCTGTTTTCTATCATTTAATCTTACTTAACTGAAGCTGCTGTTATTGAAGGTCTCCCTGTTCCCTTTTTAGTTAAAGTAAGAGCTGTTTCATAATTAGAGTTAGCTGAAACTCTTGTTAATGAAGCCCTACCTGTTTTTGTTGCCCTGTTATTGAGATCTGATATGTTACTCAATCTGTGTTGTAATTACCTGAATTTGATTGCCAAACGTCTACCTGTTTCAGAGGTATTTATGTCAATAAAGGTAGTAACTGTAAATGACACATTATCGTACATGGGCTCTAATCTTTCCCCTTACATCCCTTTATCCATTATTGTAAGTTTCTCTATCGATTCGGCGACTCACATAAATCCCGGCCATCTTTGTGCCCCTGACTGCTACCAGTAGCCACTCGATGCTACTGCTCTGTCCCTCTCACTGCTTTATCGTCCGCCAACGGTAGCTGAGTAGTAAGCGCGACAGAATTTCAGTCGTAAGGACACCGGCACGGTAACTCAGCGTGTTCGGTCACAGGGTTATCTATCCCCTGTAATAAAAAAAGAAACTGAGTTAATCGATCAACAACGAACTTAAACGGATGTCTTACGACGTCCGCCTCGAGGAGATGCAACGAAAAAAAGCGAACAAAATGAGATTAAAAGAAATATAAAAATCATTTCATCTCCATCGAGGCGCAAGTCGTGGACGTGGCGTCAAATCGACAGACTTGCACCCGGCGAACGGTCTACCCGACGGGAGGCCCTAATCACACGACAATTACATTTTACAGCTTTATCAGCCAGACGTCTGCGAGCAAATAGTGAGACACACAGAAATACTTTTCTAGCCCGTCAATCAGCAGCGGGTGTCTACGTAATTCCACAATATCCGTCGGTTCCTTCACCATTAAGTGCACTTATAAGTTATGAACTGAGATGGTTCTCCGCAGACTGGCGAGGAAAGGAAAATTTGGAATATACACAACAGATATTTGACAGTGCTAAAGAGAGGAGACTGGCGCGCCAGAGGAACACATGGCGAGTGGCACCAAACCAGCCAGAGGATTTATCTGAGAAAAGTCTTCAGACGAAGTGGGTAGGGAACCAATACAAATGTTACTTAAGGCATCGTTGAGAAGCGCGTAGCTCTAATGAGTAATGGCCAATATTTTTGAATCTATAAAATTTGCCTTTCCGTCGAGTTAGGACCCAAAGTTCTTGTTGTTAATCAGTTTTATAAAGCCTAATAGACTTACAATTTTTTAAGAGTCGTTTATGGTCTGTCGAGGGCCGTTTGTTAAGGAAAGGCATCAGGGGATCTAGTTCTGATCCCTATGGTAGTACATACTCTACGGTCACCAGTTCATACTCGAAGTCTACTCCTGTGGTGAAGCTAGTCACTATCATCCTCTCAGATTTCTGGTATAGGATGTAAGATTCCCTCCATGGGGGAGGGATGCAATTAATGCTTCTTCAATCATAGTTATAAAGTATATATGAATATACAACGGTGTGTAAAACTTACGGATGAGAGTAACTTTCACACGATGTGTCAGTGCCCCAAGTAACATAGCTCAGTGAAACTTGGACCACACGTAGAAAGAATTGCTACTGTATAGTACGGAAGGTAGCCGACTGAAATACTCAGTAAGTGACACTCTTACTCAGAGACATTAATTACGCGGCGTTCCTGGGCACATTACAAGTTCACACCTCTCGCTGTATGTCCAGTACTGTTGAGCATGGATGTTTTGGTCGTCCAGGAGTTCTGAGGTGGGGAGGTATGGGCATACTGACATCAAATCTTTCAGTATTGTGACGTCCCTTCCCTCCTTCTTCACTCGCCGGTAGGAGACGCGACTCGTAACGATGTTCGTCCTCGTCGATGTGACGTGGAACAGCAACTGTAACTCTCTTAAGAGCACAACTCCTCGCGTGGTTTAGAAATATTCTGTTATCTGCCCGCAACAGTCTTCTCAGCTGGTGCGAACTGGTAAACAGCAATCTTTTATTTTTATTTTTATGCCCGGTTAGTTCCGTGATGAAATAAAATCTTGATTCTTGATTTCATCATTACGGTCGTTTTTCACATCCTACATAGCGAGGATGAAATTTTGCTGTCTACTATTACGTTGCTACTTTAAGTTATTAACAACGGTCCAACGAAACTCCAGGGATAACTTACGTTGGAGTAAATGATTTTTTAATACGCCGTAATACTGGTTTAAACTAATCACTTCTCACTGTCCATTATTGCCGTGCGCTTAAAGGCGCTGCAGTCTGGAACCGCAAGACCACTACGGTCGCAAGTTCGAATCCTACCTCGGGCATGGATGTTTGTGATGTCCTTAGGTTAGTTAGGTTTAACTAGTTCTAAGTTCTAGGGGACTAATGACCTCAGCAGTTGAGTCCCATAGTGCTCAGAGCCATTTGAACCATTTGCACTGTCCATTATTCATGTACTCACTTAGTCACTTAAAATGTTTAAAGAGTCAATCAACTTGCATTAATACACACTGTATTGCCCGTTTAATGAGTTAGGCGACACGTAAGATTTATCTTTTGACTCAGATTTTATTGTTCTTTATGTAATTAATTGTTTGTCCCTACAACACACGCACACCGATATATCATTCAAGATTAACTTCTGTTCAGTTCAGTAATCGTGACGCTGACAACAACTTTTGACTAATCGGATTACTTGTCTTTCTCCGTGTCTTCGTTTTATTGTGTCCTACTCACGACTACGAATTGTTTTTCTGTCGTTGATCCATTGCTCTCAAGGTTTGTAACTGTTCATCAGTACGACGGCTATGTCCGCCAAACCAGTATCACTCAATTGAAGTCTAACACTCGTCTTACTATACCGTCGCGTTGAGAACAGTGAAGATTAACTTTCATCAGTCGTATGACTGAGCAATACTTCTCTCTCTTCCTCACGAATTATCAAACTTCCAAAACTGAAACAATCTAATAGCGTTTGCGTCCAGACAACTATCACAGAACTATTCTACAGCGACTCAAGAGCATCTAACTAACTGAACATCTCCATATCCAAGTTGCATTGCAGTCGCATTGAATTTCCTTTACGATGCTGCTACAACTCTCTTCCATGGTAAATGTTATCTTTTACTGAATCACTTTCTTGGTTTTAACCTTCATCCATATGACTATGAATTTATTCTATGGATGTTTGATAACGAATCTACGATAATCCTCTCCTTTTTTCTTCCCTTTTTGTATACTATTCTCAGTATTTGAACGATATAGGTTGTAATCAAAATATTACTAGTGTAGATTTTATCGCCAGTAGTTGCCGTCACTGTCAAGATGACTCACTTCCCTACTTTAAGTTTCCACAAAGTTTGTTAATTGGGGTTTTCTGTCGTTGGGGCGCTACAATATGATACACTTACTGATGAACATTATTTTGACACCTTAAACCTTTCTCATTTACGTCTTTTCCAGGGGTCCATTCGGCCTTACTTAATTTCTGTGGATGACAATGCTCTATGCATCTAACAGTCGCCGGCCGTTGTGGCCGAGCGGTTTTAGGCGCTTCAGTCCGGAACCGAGCTGCTGCTACGATCGCAAGTTCGAATCCTGCCTCGGGAATGGATGTGTGTGATGTCCTTAGTTAGTTAGGTTTAAGTAGTTCTAAGTTCTAGGGGAGTGATGACCACAGGAGCTAAGTCCCATAGTGCTCAGAGCCATTTGAACCATCTAACAGTCGAGGCGGGGTAGCTCTTAGAAGGAGAGCATATTCGGCGAATGGACTGGTCTGCACTGTCTCCCAAGGTAAGGCCCATGGAGCAAATATGGGATGCATTGAAGAGGCGTACTGCAGCACGTCCACACGCACAGACGACCATCCACCACAAGACCTCCTTAGGGAGCACGTTGAAGAGCATGCATAACTGTCCATAATGACCCCATAACTTATTAAGAACTATATTCCGCCTGATGTGACGTCCAGAGGACTACCATGTTTTGTGGTGTTCAAAAATGTTCAAATGTGTGTGAAATCTTATGGGACTTAACAGCTAAGGTCATCAGTCCGTAAGCCAACACACTACTTTACCTAAATTATCCTAAGGGCAAACACACACACCCATGCCCGAGGGAGGACTCGAACCTCCGCCGGGACCAGCCGCACAGTCCATCATTGCAGCGTCTTAGACCACTCGGCTAATCCCGCGCTTCTGTTGTGGTGTCTTTTGCCTACAAACTGTCTTTGAATAAAAATGTCATTTCTATTCCTCTCATTGCATATTTCTTCCAGTTACCTTCTGTACTATACTGTTGCATTTATTTCCACGTATGGTCCAAGGAGCCATTTTATCAGTGAGACATCACGTGAAATTTACTTTTACTTTACTTAGTTTTGCACGCCAGTGTACATTATCCGTGTCTTACAGATGTATTTTTGTTATTGTTCTTCTCAAGCATGTTGCACTTAATCACATAAGGTATTGGCATTCGTTTTTATGTCCCGTATGCTTTGTCTAGTTGTTCACTTTCAACACTGAATGCATATTGTGATCTATCTAGTGCTTACGCAAAGAGCTAACGGCGCCATTTAAACCAAAGGGAACGTAAAAACAATCGAAGTTGCGTAATATCATTAGCTTTCACAACACGGATGATATTTATTTTTATCCACTCGATAAACATCAGTGTGATGGCAATTTAAATTCCCAAATTCTTGCGCTGAGCGATTTTGATAGAGGAAAATCACGGTGACGGCGAGCACGTGTCAGGGGGAGAAGGCGAGAAGGCAGCTACGCCGAGGTGACCTTCTGCTGGGTGACCTAGTTTCTTGATGGGGTTGCGAGGCAGCTGTGCGGTCGCGCTGCCATCTGTGGCGGAGGCGGAAACGACGCAACTCCCAAGCCGCCACTTCCGCGTGGGCTGTCAGCAGGCAGGCCTAAGCGCAAGATAGGCCCCTAGCAGCACGACTGCTCCCTAGGGTACACAGCTGGGGAGCCCAGGAGTGTTTCCCCAATGTTTCTCCCTTCGCCGATTTTTCGGAGAACCTTCATACTTCTTCTGTAGCACCACATTTCAAATGCATCGATTCTCTTCTGTTCTGGTTTTCCCACTGCCCATGACTCATTACCATACACTGTTGTGCTACAAACGCACATTCTCAGAAATTTCTATCTGAAATAAAGAACTAAATTTGATACCAGTACACTTCCCTTGGCCACAAATTCCCTGTCTGCTTGTGATTCTTTGCTTTGTATGTCCTTCTTGCCCCATTCGTCATGGTTTATTTTGCTTCCAGGGCAGCAGAAGTCCTTAACTTCGTGTAATGCATGATCACCAACTTCGATGTTAAGTTCCTCAATCTTCTCATTTCTGCTACTTGTCATTACCGCTGTCTTTTTGCGGTTTATTTTCAGTCCATATTCTGAAGTCATTAGTCTGCTCATTCCATCCAACAGATGCTGTAATTCTTCTTCGCTTTCACTGAGGAAAGCACAACAGTGAGAGAATGTTACCACTGATACCCATTAACCTTGAATTTTAATCCCAACCTTCAACCCTTTTTTTTATTTTCGTCATTGCTCCCTCTAGCTATAGATTGAAAGGTGGGAGCGAAAGGCTGCTTCACTGTTTTACATCCTTTTTAATGCGAGCACTTTATCTTCCAGTCATCCCTCTTGTTTCTCACACACATTGCATTTTAACCGTCTTTCCCTATAGCTTACTCTCATTTTTCTCATGACTATCTTGCACGACTTTACATTGTAGTATCCTTTTTCTAGGTCGACGAAAGCCCCGAGTGTGCCTTTCATTATCAAGCGCTACATGAGAACTGCCTCTCTGGCGCCTTTACCTGTCCTAAAGCCAAACTGATACTCATCTAACATATTCTGAATTTCCTTTTCAATTCTTCTGTATATTATCCTTCTCAGGAGCTTCGATGCATGAGATGTCTACCTGACTGTGGGTTAGTTTTCGCATTTATCTATACTTTCTAAGCCGGCCGCGGTGGCCGTGCGGTTCTAGGCGCTGCAGTCCGGAACCGCGGGACTGCTACGTTCGCAGGTTCGAATCCTGCCTCGGGCATGGATGTGTGTGATGTCCATAGGTAGGTTAGGTTTAAGTAGTTCTAAGTTCTAGGGGACTGATGACCTAAGATGTTAAGTCCCATAGCGCTCAGAGCCATTTTATACTTCCTATCTTCGTAATTGTGTGGATGATACTTTTCCGAGAGCCCTGTGATAGGTCGCCAGTCTCATAGATTCTACACACCAATTTGAAAAGTTGTTTGGTTGCTACTTCCCTCTATGATTTTAGAAATTTTGGTGGAATGTAATCTGTCCCTTCTGCCTGGTAAGATCTAAAGTCTTCCAGAGCTCTTTTAAATTCTCACTCTAGTACTGGATCGCTTGTCCCATCCCTATCGATTCCACTTTCTTCTCCTGACACGTTATCAGACAAGTCTTTTCTGCTATAGAAGCCTTAGATGCAGTCTCTCAACCTATTTGCTCTTTCATCTGCGTTTCATAGTGGAAATCCCATGGCATCCTTAATATTACACACTCTCACCGAATCTTGTTTTGAATTTTCTAAACACTGAATCTGTCTTCCCAACGATAATTTCTTTTTCGATTTCTTCACGTCTTTCCCGCAGCTATTTCGCCATGGTTGTCTTGCCTTTGCTATTCATTTGACTCCTAAGCGATTTATATTGATGTATTCCTGTCTTTCCCTCAATGTTATTGTACTTCCTTCTTTCGTCGATCCATTGAAGTACTTCACCTGTTACTCAAGGTTTCTTCGCAGCTATCTTCCTTGTGCCTATGTTTGTCTGTCCCACATCTGTGATTGTTCTTTTTAATGATGTCCACTCCTCTTCCACTGAGCTGTCTACTCTGATGCTCCTTAACGCAGTCACCACTTTCTTAGCGAACTTCAAACGCGTCTATTCATTCCTCAGTACTTCAGTATCCCACTTCCTTGCACTTTAATTGTGATGTGAGTCTACATCTATACCTCTCTACGCCTTACAATCCAGTGTCTAATTTCGGAATTTCTCTCTGACCACTATGTAAACCAGCTGAAATGTTCGCGTGTTTGTGGTGTTTTCTGCGTATATCTTCTCCTCATATGATTCTTGGACAGAGTATTCGCTATTATCATCTGAAATTTATTGCACAACACCTCTCTCATTCCTACTGCGAAGCCCATATTCCTTCGTAACCATTTCTTCTACTCATTCCCCTGCAACCGTCTTCCAATCCACCATAATTATTAGATTTTCATCTCCCTTTACTCCCTGTTCAATCCTCATTTACCTTCTCTGTCTCCTCATCTGCCGCTTACAACTTTGGCATGCATACCTCAACTATCGTTGTCGCCGTTGATTTGCTGTTGAATCCGGTGAGGACAAACTTGAGTGTTTACATTAGTTGACTGTCTGCCCTTTGTTCCTACTCATAACGAATCCTACCCTCCTTATACCATTTACGCCGCTATTGATATTACCATATTTAATACGTCAAAGATCCGCCTCAGTTGCGCAAAGTTACTGGTCTTTACCCAGGTTTCAGCTAATCTAGCCGTCTTCGGAAGCATAAAATAAACTAATACATGCCAGAATGATGCACGGTGAAAGATTAAATTCTAAAGTACCGTGATACCATGTCAAGCAACGTTACTTAGCTGAGGAACAGCCCAGTGGAAAGCGGACGGTTAGCCTCGGACGATGCGTTGTAACCGTGCCCTATTCTGGCATATATTAGTTTATTTTATGTAACTCTTCAGGCTTTCCCGGCGATCTAATGACATCTTGGGTTGTCGGGTGTTCTGCCGGATGTCAGCGTCGTACTTGCACGATATTTCGGTCACGTAGCTCGAGACCTTCATCAGGTGCATCTCGTGGTCGTGCGGTAGCGTTCTCGCTTCCCACGCCCGGGTTCCCGGGTTCGATTCCCGGCGGGGTCAGGGATTTTCTCTGCCTCGTGATGGCTGGGTGTTGTGTGATGTCCTTAGGTTAGTTAGGTTTAAGTAGTTCTAAGTTCTAGGGGACTGCTGACCATTGATGTTAAGTCCCATAGTGCTCAGAGCCATTTGAACCATTTGAACCTTCATCAGGTGCGACCTGAGACTGCTCCTCGAGTGGACCTGGTCCAGTATTTATGCCTATGGACTTCCCCCTCCACCAACGGCTGCAGGCGCTTCCTCTGTGGTCCGCGCCCATTCCCTGTGACCTGCTGGAGCGTTGCTGCTCCGTTTTCCGTCCGCTGCGGTTCTAGGTGTTCCCTCTGCGGTCCGCGCCCACCAAACCCGCTCCTGGGGGTTTCATCTACGGTCTGGGGTACCAGGCGTTCCCCCTGCGGTCCGCGCCCGCTCACCACGACCTGTTGGAGCGTTGCCGCTCCGTTTTTCATCTGCTGCGGCTCTGGATGTTCCCTCTGCGGTCCGCGCCCACCAGTCCCACTTCTGGGTGTTCCATCTTCGGTCTGGTGCTCCTGGCAGTCCGTCAGGGGCTCGTTTACCATCTCCATGTCTCTGGTTCTTCTGTTTGTGTAGTGTTGCAGCTGGCCCCGTTGCTCCTTTAACAATTCCAGAGCCGGATCCCAGGCTCTGCTTAGCTGGTACCCTGTGTCACGATTCATAAGATCGTCAGCCATTTTAATCTCAATCGATTCTCTTATGACACTGTCCCAAAATCTGGGTCTTTGTGCTAGAATCTTGGTGTCCTCATACTTCATGGCATGATCTAGCTCTAGACAGTGTTCAGCAATGGCTGACTTAGTCACCTATCTTAATCTAGTGTGCCTCTGATGTTCTTTGCACCTGATCTCCACAGTTCTTGTCGTCTGGCCAATGTAGGACATGCCACATTGACAAGGTATATTGTAAATCCCTGGTTTTCGTAACCCCAGGTCGTCTTTGACACTCCCCAGCAGTCCCCCGATCTTGTTGGATGGACAGAAAACACACTTGATATTGTGTTTACGCAGGATCCTACTGATTCTGGCAGAAATAGAGCCAGCATAGGGCAGATATGCCACCTTCCTTGCTTCATCTTGGTCTTCTTCAGGAACCTGTGGTATAGTGGCTGGTCGGAGTGCCCTCTTAATCTGTCTGTCCATGTATCCATTCTTGGAGAAAACTGTTTTGAGACGTTCTATCTCTATGGGTAGATTCTCTTGGTCTGATAGGGCACGTGCTCTGTGGACCAAAGTCTTCAGAACCCCATTCTTCTGTGCAGGGTGGTGACAACTGCTGGCCTGCAGATATAAATCAGTGTGTGTAGGTTTTCGGTACACACTGTGGCCAATTGATTCAACAGCTTTCCTCTGGACTAGTACATCCAGAAATGACAGCTGGCCATTCTTCTCCAGTTCCATGGTGAACTTGATATTAGGGTGGCATGAGTTAAGATGTTCAAGAAACTCATTGAGCCTGTCCATCCCATGTGGCCAGATCACGAAGGTGTCATCCACATACCTAAAGAAGCATGTGGGTTTAAATGTGGCTGTCTCCAATGCCCTCTCCTCAAAACTCTCCATAAACATGTTGGCAACCACAGGGGACAGTGGGCTGCCCATAGCTACACCTTCAGTTTGCTCGTAATATTGGTTTCTGTACAGGAAATACGTGGATGTCAGTGTATGACTGAACAGGTCCAACAGAGCACCATCAAATTTCTCTGCAATCAGTTCTAGTGAGTCCTTCAGTGGGACCCTGGTGAACAGCGATACCACATCAAAACTAACCATGATGTCCGAATCTGTGATGTGCAGTTGCTTGAGGCGTTGCAGGAAACCTTCTGAGTTGCGGATGTGGTGAATACATTTCCCCACATATGGAGCCAGGAGACCTTTCAGGTACGTGGCTGTTGTGTACGTAGGTGCCCCAATATTACTGACAATAGGACGTAGGGGCACACCCTCCTTGTGTATTTTAGGCAGACCATACAGTCTGGGTGGCACTGGCGCTTTTTCCCGTAGTTGTCTGATAATCTTATCGGGCATCCCTGTTTCCTTCAAGAGAGCACTAGTCTTCTTGGCCACCTTGTCCGTGGGGTCACACTCCAGAATTCTGTATGCAGGGTCCTCCAGAAGTTGGCGTACTTTCTCATCATAATCCACTCGCTGCAAGATGACAGTGGAGTTCCCTTTGTCTGCTGGCAGTACCACAATGCTGTTGTCTTCCCGTAGTTTCTTGAGTGCAAGTCAATCCTCGGTTGTGATGTTCGATTTCGGCGGCCTGGCCTTGGTGAGGGCCCTGCAGGTCTCTCGGCGGACTTCCTCTGCCACATTAGGTGGAAGTGTGGCTGCAACTTGCTCTACTGCACTGACGAAACCTGAAATGGGTACGTTTCTAGGGGTCGTAGCAAAGTTGAGACCCCTGCTGCGTACCTTTAAGGTTGTATCATCAAACTGTATGCCACTCAGATTCGTCACCGTGCGTGTCTCTTCCATCTGCTGTACTTTCTTGCTCATGCGGTCAAACTTTGCAGATTGGCAAGATGAGGCATTCCTTCTAGCACACTCAGCTAAAGACCAGGAGGCACGGTCTACCCAATCCCAATCTTCTCTTGTTAAGGAAGCTGCCATGTACAGATGAATGTGTAACAGCTCCCTGGCCACAACATCTAACCTGTGGCGCATATCTCGAATCCTCTCTCTCACCAGTGCCATGCTAGCTCTGCGTTTTATCTTGTTCGCCGCTCTGGAGTTGATGTGATGTTTAATTCTGGAAAATACTGGTACCACTTCTCCATCTCGACACCTCAGCAAAAAACTGAGAGAACTCAGCATCTTCCCTTTCTTCTGCCGTAGCTTGTCCAGCTTCTTGATATTCTGATACATCTCCTCCCCGTAGAGACTTTTGATGTAACTCTTCAGGCTTTCCCGGCGATCTAATGACATCTTGGGTTGTCGGGTGTTCTGCCGGATATCAGCGTCGTACTTGCACGATATTTCGGTCACGTAGCTCGAGACCTTTATCAGGTGCGACCTGAGACTGCTCCTCGAGTGGACCTGGTCCAGTATTTATGCCTATGGACTTCCCCCTCCACCAACGGCTGCAGGCGCTTCCTCTGTGGTCCGCGCCCATTCCCTGTTACCTGCTGGAGCGTTGCTGCTCCGTTTTCCGTCCGCTGCGGTTCTAGGTGTTCCCTCTGCGGTCCGCGCCCACCAAACCCGCTCCTGGGGGTTTCATCTACGGTCTGGGGTACCAGGCGTTCCCCCTGCGGTCCGCGCCCGCTCACCACGACCTGTTGGAGCGTTGCCGCTCCGTTTTTCATCTGCTGCGGCTCTGGATGTTCCCTCTGCGGTCCGCGCCCACCAGTCCCACTTCTGGGTGTTCCATCTTCGGTCTGGTGCTCCTGGCAGTCCGTCAGGGGCTCGTTTACCATCTCCATGTCTCTGGTTCTTCTGTTCTTTGATGAAGTACTTCGCAACAGTTTTGAGCTTTATTTCTCTTACTGTTAAGACAATCCAGTTTACTACATTCAGGACAAAAACTGACCGTGCAAGAGCAGACGTGCTTTTAGCTTCTTTGACACTAAGAATAAGAGACAGCATCAATAATCATCTATAATGGGACCTGACTCTCTGGTCCACGGGTTGTGTTAGGCTGGTTGAACTTGGCGGGAAACAATGGAGTTTCACGTTTGGTAACTTGACTCTCGGGTGTCAGGAAGCATAATCTAGCAAAACGAGAACTTGGCGATTTCCTTTTTGAATTCTGGAATTGAAAGAGCCCAGACATTTCTTCCACAAGACCACTCACCATTCACGCCTATGTATAGCTTCACTACGTGATTGGAAGCTTACTGACGTCTATGTTTTTGAAACAACGTGGTTTTGCCCCCTTTACAAACATCAGTGACTTCTCCATTTCACTTAACATTTTTCCACACAGTAGTACAGTGAGTCTTCCCTTGGACATTTTTCTGTTACCACAGTTTTCACCTCGAATTGCGAGAGATTTTGAAGACGTCTTTCGGGTCATATTCATTATCTTCCATTCCATTGATACACTTTCGTGCATTTCCTTAGCATCTTCATACACCCCATTCCATATGATGTTGTGCCTAGATTTGACACTGTCCAGCCACCCTCGGGATGCCTGAAATTCCGAATTTCCAAACTCTTTAGCGACATTTAGAGCCTCACTGTGCAACGGTGGTCCACACAAAGGTAAGTTTTTTGCCCGCCCACTTACGAGCCATTTCAACACTAATTTTTTCGTTTCCCATATCCCATCCTTGTTTCTTAAAGTATCAGAAATTTGTGTTTTACCGCATTTACATTATTTTGCCCACATGGAGTTTGTCTTTCTCAGTCGCCTCGATTACCATTAAGCTTTGCTTTATGTTTTAGCGCCACATACTTTTTATGCGGTATCAAGTTATCACTTAAATTGCGACAGGTCAACTGAAAGTGGCACAACATTACGCGGGTCTTTCTTTGGGCTGCTTGACTTTGCAGGTATAACTATTGTTTAACGGGACCACACCCACCTCTTTCACCGCCCAGATAGCAGCAGAGTGTTCGTAGGTGCACAACAACGTTCCAGTGTGTGCCCTCGCAGTAACAATGGAAAACCAGGAACTCCGACAAACAAAGCGCTCAACAACGAACCATTTCCTTCGATGTACCGGTTCTGGGGGTAATTTGTTCGTTCTTGCTCTGGGCGGTGCGGTTTGACGTCCACACCCACAGCGCTGCGCTGCACCAAACCTCTTTACTTGGTTTTGCGCTGCTTAACAGCATTGTCAGCGCTCCACATTCTTTGTGTTAAAAGTAACGTCCTTTTAAAATATTGAATAATTAATGTTTACTGTAATACAGTAGTACTGTATAATCTATTTTCCACATTATACAATAAATTATTAATTAAGTCTTAAAACTTGCATTCCATTTCCGCCTTAGGCACGCTCCATTTTACACAAAACATTAGCGTGTAAAAGTGTATTGAATGCATCGAGACTGAAACACTTGTAAGATTTTGGCGCATTACCAACTACACACGTTCCGCTTTGATCAGATGTTGTTATATTTGTTTTACGTTATCATTCCACTTAAGGTCGGTGTGGATCTTTACGCCCAGATATTTTTCCGTAGATATTGTTTCCAGCAATTTACCATCAATAGTGTAGTTGTCTAGCAGTGGATTCCTATTTCTGTGTATGACAAATACGTTACATTTATTTACATTCGAGGTCAGCTGCCAGAGCCTGCACCATTCGTCAATCCTCTGTTGTTTATTTTGAAAATCGATACTGTTATCCGGCGTTGCTACTTTCTTATAGCCAACGGTCTTGAAGGGCTTCCGCTGCTTTCTACTTGTTTTATTTATTTTATTTTATTTATTTATCGTATGGCAACAACAGCAAACATTGACAGGTACATAAAGTTTAATTTTTCAATTATATATAGTTAAGTATTTACATATAGTTTAGTTTTAATTTTTGGCACAAATTTTATACATATTTTTAAATTGTTAAAGTTACTAACTTAATATTACTGACTACTTTAACTGATATAATTGCAAGTTAAGAAAAAGACAGATAAATTTAATCATAGTTCAATATCTAATGACTGAAGCGAACTAACAGCAGGGGGAGTAGCAATTATAAAGTCACTATATGGTCCAGGGTACTTTCTCTGAGGACAGTCTCTAACGATATGTTTAACCGTTTGTTCTTGGGCCCCACAATCACAGGCTGGAGAATCTCAGAGTTCCCACTCGTGCATCATAGCGTTGCACCTGGCGTGGCCAGTTCTTATTCTGTTGAGCCTTGTCCACTCACTTCTCTGCAGATGAAATCCTGGTAGGCTGGCAGTTGGGTCTTGGACACCTTTATGTGCTACTGTTGCAGCATTCCACCTCTTGCACCACTCCTCTTTAATACCGAACTTCTCATCGTTCCTTCCATTATTCCACAGTGGATTACGAGCTTTTAAGCGGTCTGAGGGAGGGTTGTTTAGGACTCTATGAATTGGGAGGTCTTGTGAGTAGCTAGGGTGATGTAGTTTCCTCCATTCTCGACTGATTGCTTCTTGGTGTCGTAATTCAGGTGGTGTGATGTTGATGGTGCAGCCAGGGGATCGGGTTGGAGTTTTATATGCCCGTAATAATCCTTATTGACTTGTTCACGTGTACGTCAAGCTTCCTTGTGCGAGCGCTATGTTGGCACACTGGAGCACTGTATTCAGCAACTGGGTATACCAGCGTAAGTATTGTAGTACGTAGAGTCTATGCGTTGGCACCCCATGTTGTACCAGCTAGTTTCTTTACGATGTTGTTTCGGGTCTTTGGTTTTTGGCTTGTTTCTTCCAAGTGTTTTTTATATGTCAGAGACCGATCTAATGTGACACCAAGATATTTAGGCTGGAAATTATGTCTAACCTTTTGTTGGCGGAAGCTCACATTCAATTGCTGGTTTGCAATTCCGTTGTTTAGATGGAATGCGCAGACTTCCGTCTTTGGTGCATTTGGCTTTTTAGTATCTATTGAAAGTTTCTAAGTCTCTAGATAACATAGCTTTTCCTTCCTCAAGTGTGCTGGTTTGTACGGCTATGGTAAGGTCGTCGGCATAACAATACTTTCCGCTAACAGTGTTTGGCATGTCACTGGTGCACAGGTTGAAAAGTAAAGGTAAATGACTTGCTCTGTTTTTGTCCAACGCTAACCTTGAAGCAACTGTTGGTAACATGTTTCCCACAAGTGTCGTCAGTTTCTCACTTGGGACATGCTTTTTTAACCTCAGCAGGAGTTCATCTAGCCACACTGTGTCATATGCTGCTGACAAATCAACGAAGGCCAGTGATGTCTTTAGTTTCTTTTGGAATCCAGCCTCAATGTAGGATGTCAATGCTAGGACCTGCTCACAGCAGCTACTCTTGCTTCTGAATCCAGCCTGATATGTTGGGCTTAAGTTGTTTACTATTACTTGTTTTCTGTTATGGATGAGTCGTTCCAGTAGTTTGGAGCACACGCTCAGCAGTGCAACTGGCCGGTCTCTTGAGGGGTCATGTACTGGCTTTCCAGATTTGAGGACTGCTGATGTGTGTGCGATCTTGAACTGTTGAGGCACCCTTCTGGTATTGAGTATATCATTGTAGAACTTCTTCAGCCAAGTTCTTCCATGTTACCCTACGTGTTTTATAAATTCAGGGAATATGCCGCCAAGTCCTGCGGATTTTCTCGTTTTCAGTGTTTTGATTGCCTCATTTATGTCTGTTTCAGAAAAGGGATCTGATAGTGTGCTGCTATCATGGAGGTGCCGATTGACTTAATCCATTTCATTATTTTTTCTTTCATGGTTGTGTCTACAGGGACTTCCTCAGGTCTTAATTTTATGTGTACTGCCAGTTCTGATGGCGTTATATTCGGTTACTGATTGCAGACGTTGTTTGCAGTGCCAAGTTTCCTTAATAATCCCCATGGCCTTCTGCTTGGATGAGTGAAATTTAAAATAGACGTCAGGTCCATCCATATCTGCTTTCTTGCTTAATTTAGCTGTTCTAGTGTTATTTTACCAGTATAAGAGTTTTCAGTTTGTTGGTATTCCGCATAGAAGTTTTCTACTATGTCGTCCCAGGCCTCGAGGTATATTACGTTTGGCTGCACCAATTATGACTGCCACGAGTCTTTTGTAGTGTTCTGCTTTTGGATTTACCCAGCGTAGGTTGCTGTCAACTTCCCGCGTTTACTGATCCCAGTTAGCTTTCTTGAAACTCCATCTTGGCTTGTTAATGGACTTTATTATGGGTATCTCCAGCTCTGTTTTGATTATTGTTGGGCGGTGTTGGCTTCTTCGGAAACCCTTTAGGACTTTCCTTGTATGCTCAAGGGGAGAGTGTTTTCGTCAGTGGAGAGGAAACACAGGTCAGGGTTAGTGTCAGTTTGCCACGTCGTGGAGTGAAAGGTTTTTGGCTCTTTGGCATCGTAGCTGAAATAGAATTTTTCTCCTTCTGCCCAGTCCCCTAATTTTTCTACATTCATGTCTGTTTGTATAGCCCCAGGTTGTGTGGTGGCTGTTGAAATCACCTACGTATATGCACAGCTGGGATACAGATGGCACGGCCAGGGTGGGCCACTGGACGTTCTGTGGTTTGTAGACTGAGACAACAGATAAGCCACTCAGCTCCAGAGTTATCACTTCTGTGTCACTGATCACATGGCAGCACACTCCTTTAATATCATAAACGCTGTTTTTGACGTGCATGGTAGAGCCATGTGTAGATGATGGCAGGTTTCCTATCATTTTGTAACCTGTAACCTTTCCCTTTGCTATATTGTCATCGTTTAGATGGGATTCCTGGAGGGCTATGGTATCAGTGCCATGGTCTGTGGCCAGTTTGCTCAAGTAGTCACATTTGTCTTTCGTCAATCCTTCTAGATTGATTTATAAAATAGTGATACTTTGTCCAAAATTATTCACACTCTTTTTCTGGCCCTTAGAAGAGCCTTTGTTGTAGTTTGTTTTCTTGTGCTGTTGTCTTGATTAGCTATGTAAGACTGACCTGGTGTGGCTGCCGGTACTGTAGACTTTTCGCCGTCCCGCCTTAGCAGTCGATTGCCCGGGGTACACCATATTGGAGGTTGTCTACACGTCGCAACCCTGCTTCCTACTAGATCATTTATATGCAGTGTGAACAACGAGAACATCAGACACAAGCGTGACACCACGAGTCCCAGTTCTGTGTATTCCAGCGTGGCGGGCTGCATTCGCCTACACCACACGGGCCTCGCACCTGGCTTGAAGGTGTGGGATGCCACTGGATATGTAGCTTGACCATCTCTGCCTTGCATAGCCGGTAATTTGGACACAAGTCGTTACATTTCTCTAGTGTTGGGTGCCAAAGCTGCACCATGTTTTCAGTGTCTCCATGATATTGTTGAACAGCTTCATAAGAATGGTGGTAAGAAAGACTTAAATACTTATTGTCCAGTTTCCTCACTGAGATCTTTTTCGAAAATATTGTAAAAACAAATGCACTTAAGAGTAACCTCAAATTCAGGTAGAAACAATCCATTTAGCCTACCGCATTCTGGATTCCACAAGTGTTTGCTCTACTGAGAATGTTATTTAAACATTCACCCATCAAATATTATAAGCCTTAAACAATAAAAATCGGGCTTTCGTTTTTTATGATCTTCCCAAGATATTTCATTGTGTAGATCATGTTACACGCTTAGAAAAACTTAATTTTTGTGGAACTGATGGCCTTACTAATGGCTTGTGTGAATCATACTGAAAAAGTAGAATGCAAAAGATTGTGCTTAACCCTAGCAGTGTAAACCTCCGATATTGTCACATGAACTCTACACCAGGATCACAGTGACCCTCAGTTATTTGCCGGAGAAATTGCCTGAATATAGAATATTTTATAATGAAGTTGGATTCTCATACACCAGACGCATTTCATTTTACCTCTGTCATGGACTTTTTCAATCAATATTAATATTAATACGTCCGAAATTCGAGACTAAGTGAAAACTGCTATGAAACCTTTTCAATAATGCAACTTGAAAGTGATCTTGAGCTAAAGACTTTTTTGCAGTTTAATTAGATGAAGAGTCTATCCATTTAATAAAATGCACATATTAGACAAATATTTTGATGTGTTCTCAATTATTCATAAAACGATTCATTCATTATTTCCACAGTCTCAGAATATGGACTGCAATGTTACAGACAACAGGCAGATCTCATCCGTTAGGGACAGACGTTTTCCAGCAATGACCATGGATGGCTGTATTTTCTTCATCACCGTCCGAAATTCGGCAGATTAACCATCTCATCAGGAACTCACTCCCATGACTTCTTCTAACAATGTTTCCCATCTAATATCTTAAATCAGTAAAATGTCATTCCCACAAGCCCTTTTCACATAAATGTTCTTCACACTTGGAGATAGAGCAGTTACACGATGTTTACTTTACGTATTTCAAATACGTTTCTATCAAATTAATTAAACAACAATGCCTCACAACTTCGAACGTTCGTCCTCTACTAGCTCTCAAATGGATCAAATGGCTCTGAGCACTATGGGACTCAACTTCTGAGGTCATCAGTCCCCTAGAACTTAGAACTACTTAAACCGAACTAACCTAAGGACATCACACACATCCATGCCCGAGGCAGGATTCGAACCTGTGACCGTAACGGTGTCGCGGTTACAGACTGAAGCGCCTAGAACCGCACGGCCACTCCGGCCGGCTACTAGCTCTCACTAAATGCTGAATTTACATTGGTGGCAGCACATACGGTAACAACAAAATAGTCCAAGGTTAATAATTCAAACAATGTTGGGAGGATAGAATATGTTAGGGAATCCCACAAAGTTCAATTTTGGGAACACTACTATTCTTGAGATATGTGAATGACCTATCACTCAAGATCAGGATTGGAACTTTTTGCAGACGATACTGCTGTTATAATGAATCCTATTAGAGAGGAAGAAACAGAAGAGATTAATAATGATGTCTTTCAAATAATTATTAAACGGTTCTCTGCAAGTGGACTCTCCATTAATTTTGAGAAAACACACTGTATTCAATTCTGTACAACAAACACACCTCCACACCTATAGCACTAAAGGGAAAAATAATCTTTAGCACCTGTTGTTTAAGCTGTCAGTGGCTCAGAATAGTGTTCAATATGCAGCAACATATAGTTTTGGTCATGTGCCCATTAATATAAATGTCTGACAGGTAGGAAAGCAAGTATTATTACTAACCCAAACCGGCCGCTGTGGCCGAGCGGTTCTAGGCGCAGCGGTCTGGAACTGCGCGACCGCCATGGTCGCAGGTTCGAATTCTGCCTTGGGCATCGACGTATGTGATGTCCTTAGGTTAGTTAGGTTTAAGTAGTTCTAAGTTCTAGGGGACTGATGACCTCAGATGTTAAGTCCCATAGTGCTTAGAGCCGTTTGAACCATTTTACTAGCCCAAAATCACTTCTTCTGGAAAATTCCTTGTATTCTATGAACAAATTTATATGTAAAAACTAGTAAACTATAAAAAAAACTAGTTTTTAAGTGTAATCGCATTTCTGAGTGTAACGTGTTTATTATTATTAACATATCCTGTAAACTGACTCATTCCACATCACTTCGATAAAAGAATCGTTCAAATGATCCATGGAACACGCAGGCAACTACCTTCCAACAACATAAAACAAAACTGCATGTGGCCTGTGCTGTTCTGACCTGGCTCGATACAGGGGTTAACCTGACTGGTAGGTTCTCCAGATCTCTCACCCACTGTAAAGATTTAGTTGCTGAGGTGTTAATAAACTCTGTCGTTGAGTTGAATCAGTGTGGAATGAGGTACTGTACCTTTATCTGTTATCCAAGATCAGTTCGCTGGATTCCCAGCCTGAGTAGATCCGTTGTTGTTGGAGAAGTGACAGCTCTGCCTATAAATCCAAATCACCTACAAATTTAGCCACGTATTCTTCCTGTACTGCATATGCACAATAGGAATAATTTAATAATTTGCAATGGTGGCTAAATGCGGGTCTCTCAATACCAGCGATCCGATGCAATCAATGACAGTAGAGCTGTTTTGTTGTTGTTGTTGTTGTTGTGGTCTTCAGGCCTGAGACTGGTTTGATGCAGCTCTCTATGCTACTCTATCCTGTGCAAGCTTCATCATCTCCCAGTACCTACTGCAACCTACATCCTTCTGAATCTGCTTGGTGTATTCATCTCTTGGTCTCCCTCTACGATTTTTACCCTCCACGCTGCCCTCCAATATTGAATTGGTGATCCCTTGATGCCTCAGAACATGTCCTACCAACCAATCCCTTCTTCTAGTCAAGATGTGCCACAAACTTCTCTTCTCTCCAGTTCTATTCAATACCTCCTCATTAGTTACGTGATCTACCCATCTAATCTTCAGCATTCTTCTGTAGCACCGCATTTCGAAAGCTTATATTCTCTTCTTGTCTAAACTATTTATCGTCCATGTTTCAATTCCATACATGGCTACACTCCATACAAATACTTTCAGAAACGACTTCCTGACACTTAAATCTATACTAGATGTTAACAAATTTCTCTTCTTCAGAAACGCTTTTCTTGCCAATGCCAGTCTACATTTTATATCCTCTCTACTTCGACCATCATCAGTTATTTTTCTCTCCAAATAGCAAAACTCCTTTACTATTTTAAGTGTCTCATTTCCTAATCTAATTCCCTCAACACCATCCGACTTAATTCGACTACATTCCATTATCCTCGTTTTGCTTTTGTTGATGTTCATCTTATACCCTCCTTTCATGACACTGTCCATTCCGTTCAACTGCTCTCCCAAGTCCTTTGCTGTCTCTGACAGAATTACAATGTCATAGGCGAACCTCAAAGTTTTTATTTCTTCTCCATGGCTTATAATACCTACTCCGAATTTTTCTTTCGTTTCCTTTACTGCTTGCTAGACTTGGCCACTGTTTCTATGTTTCGATACAGTGTATCGATACGTGGAACTGTTTCAGTGTTTCGGAACGGCTGTGGTTCACTGTTTCGAAAGAGTGGTGTTTCATTCCGCCCCTGTCTCGGATATCCGGACCAGATTCGATCACGAGCCAGACACAGAAACTGTATCGTTGTTTCAAAATAAGGCTGTTTCAGTCCACCTGTGCTTGGAACGGACTGATTGTATCGAAACGGTGATGTTTCATTCCGCTCTGTGTCGGGCTCGGCACAGGTACTGAAACACAACATACCACTTCGTGAAACACTTTCAAGAGTGTCGAAATCGTTTTGACAAGCAATAGCATGAAGCTTAAGATATCCGAAAATAAAGCTTCGTTTCTAGATGACTGTCCTATTCCGAAATGGCGTAACATCTGCTTTATAAACACTAACCAAACAATAAAACAACGCACACTATTCACATTCAAAATAATGAATATGTGAAAATCATTCAGTTAAATTACACTTTTTTATAACATACTCTTCTCTGTTCATGTACAGTAATCATATTAAGAAACGTAAGTAAGCCTACAACATGTTGAATAAAAAAGGCGTAGAGTGACAGTTATTATACATATACATAAATTTAATGTAGGTATAATTGCAACCAATCTGTTTGACATATCACTGATAGTATAATGGTGAACGGGAAGGGCTGGGAAGCATGGTGAATTTATAGTAACGGTTCGAAACACCTTGAAAGACAAAATTTTTCTGTTATATTTTGTTATTTATTAGAATTATTTTGCATTATTTGTGAGTCTATAGTCACTGTGCCTATTATCCACAATGATTCCCTTTGTGTGCATGCGAATTAGCAGGATGGGTATATTCCCATACTAGCGGAATGTGGGAATCCCAGTACCATATCCGTTGTTTCTGCAGTTCGCTCCCACCTCCAGTTCCGTTCGTGGTGGTTCTTCTGTCTTCAGCTATGGCTGTCCTCAGCCAATTGAAAAGTATGAAAGTCACACGAGACGAAAGCAGCGTATTTGCTGCATGAAATACGAAACTTCCAAGACGCCTAAGTGATAGTTTCATACTTTCTGCGATATGATTAGCGCTCTCGCACCTCATTTGTGTTTATATGGACATACCTATACAGTAGACATTCAAGATGATAAAATGTCTAGGTTTATTAGATTACAAAACACAAACTGGTTCACTGTTTCGAAACAGCGTATCGAAACATTACATTGTACTGTTTCATTTGTTTCGAAACAGTTACGTGTTTCAGTTTGCCCATCTCTACTGCTTGTTCAATATACAGATTGAATAACATCGGTGAGACGGTACAACCCTGTCTCACTCCCTTCCCATCCACTGCTTCCCTTTCATGTCTCTCGACTCTTTTTAACTGCCATCTGGTTTCTGTTTTGTTATCAGGGGTCAAGTGGTGAGCTTCTGCTGTGTGAGCCACAAGTGCGCAGTTGCTGACTTCGGAAAGTTTCAAAGGTCGTATAGGGAGCAGGCGGCTGGACTATGTAGTCTGGCGAAACCAGGAGCGCCTGCGGGAGACTTGTCCAATCAACGAGAGCGGTGCCGCCGGCAGAGCAACGTCACAACGGCGGGGCGCCAATGGAGCGAGGCGGCAGCGCCACTACGGCGACAAGGAGTCCTCCAAGAGCGAGGAGTGCAGAGTTATAGCTGGGGCCGCACTCGGCGGAACTGAGCTGAACTACGAAGCATTCCACAAATCGTGGCATTCACACTGCCTGGCCAATGAATTGGAAAAAAGTTTTGACTCTGACGTCGGTGGTGATGGAAGGACGATGCTGACTTATGTTAAGTGTTAATCTACCTTCTTGAGCGTAGTTAGTGAGCTAAAAATTATTTTAGGGAAGTTCTGGAAAACATTAACTAGAGCTGTATAGTGTTCATGACACGAATGAAATATAAATACTTCTGTTAATGAAGTCCTCATCTTATTTGCAAGCCATATCCCCCTGCAAAGTAACTCAGATTAGGCTGCACTCTACAGAAATGCTATGTATTACTCAAAAAATTTAAGTAAAGGACAAAAAAACTGTATCTATTAGTCAGAAACAAGTCTGATATTGATGCTGCAGATCGTTACGTGGTTTACTATGAAATACTGAAAGTAATAATACAATCTCCTTAAAATAAGAAGTTCTAATGCTCATGATACAATATGTGCAAAGTTAATATAAAAGTGTTGTTGTGAGATTAATAATATACGGAGTGGGGCAAATAAAAGAGACTGGATTACAGAGTCCTACAGAAGAGGATGGGAAATACGATACTAATGGGCCTAAAGCAGATGGTGAAATTGACCACCATTCATCTCTTGGCACTTTACTGCCCTTTTCAGAAAGTTGCTGGAGGAGGATCGAAGCTGGACTGCTGCAACTGCTGCAGTCTCATCCGAAATATTCTGCTGCAGTTTCTGAAGACTATGAGGGTTGTTGCGATTCACAGTAGGCTTAAGGGTTCCCCACACAAAGTAATCACCGAGCGAGGTGGCGCAGTGGTAAGCACACTGGACTCTCATTCGGGAGGACGACGGTTCAATCCCGCGTCCGGCCATCCTGATTTATGTTTTCCGTGATTTCCCTAAATCGCTCCAGACAAATACCGGGATGGTTCCTTTGAGGGAACGGCTGACTTCCTTCCCCGTTCTTCCCTAATCCGATGAGACCGATGACCTAGCTGTTTGGTCTCCTCCCCCCCCCCCCCCCAAAAAGAAACCCAAAAACACAAAGTAATCGCACACTGACAAATCAGGTGACCTGGGTGGGCCACGACCAGACTGACCTCTGCTAACAACTGAGTCAGGCGTGAAGATAGTGTAAATGTGCTCCAAGGTTTAGCTATCAGTGTGGGCGGTTGCTCCGTCCTGTTGGAAGTCAGTGTTGGTGTGGTTACATACACTCACATCCAGTCGTATCCACTCGTCCGGGCCACTTTTATTTGCCTCACCCTGTACTAAGTTATGTAGATAATCAGTCCCTTATTATTGAAACATTTCCCGCTTGACTGATATATGGTGAAGCTAAATCTCTGAAAAAAAGGGAGATAAAGAGATACCGCCAAATTTCACTCCAGTTTCACTTTTCCCACTATTCTGGAAAATTTTGGGAAAGGTAATGCGGGAGCTGCTTTCTAACCATCTGTCTACAAAAAATGTATTGTTAAAATTACAGTTTCGAGTTCTAAAGGCTTCTGATAGTGAGAAGGCTATTTACTCCTGCGACGATAAATTACTTTGTTCGTCACATAATAAATTACAAGCTAGTTACATATTCTGTGTTATGTCGAAAGCGTTTGACTATGTAAACGACAACACTTTTATGTAAATTAGAATACTATGGTGGAGCATAATGCCGCAAAACGTTCAGATTGCATCTCTCTGACAGGGAACAAACTGTGTCAATAGTAAAGAGTCCTGTTATAAGCTTCCAGTCACCATCCAGCCGGAAACTGATTACATGAGTAGTCCAACAAGTTTCCCTCTTCGAAGCCTTACTTTCTCTTGTGAAATTTAATGACCTTTCATCAGCTCAGTTTGTTTTCATTGTACATGACACAAACATTGCAGGAAACTACAAGTTATGAACTGTTTTAGCAAGAGTAGAGTTAACAGAATTTTCATGGACATTTTAAGTTATTCGCAGCCCCTAAACTTTGAAAACATACACCATACGCTTCTGTAAGAGATTTCCTCACATTACATGTATACAATATTACGACTAGCTGATGAATCGGCTTGACACCGGTAAATTCTTGGGATTAAAGCTTAACAAGAATTTCAGTTGGGAGGACCATCGCGAGGACGGCGGTTCAAATCGCCGTCCGACCATCAAGATTTAAATTTTCCCTGACTTCCCTAAGTCGCCCCAGGCAAATGCTGGAATGGTTCCCTTGGAAAGGCAACAATCGATTTGCTTCCCCATCCTTTCATAAACAGGGCTTGTGCTCCATCTCCAATGATAGCGATCACGAATATTCCAATTGCCTTGTTTGCAAGGAACGTACCAGTGAATTGCTAAACCACTTAAAAAGATCGCAATTTGCAGAGCGAATGTCAGACATACGTGATATGAACATAAAAAGTAAGCATACTTCGTTCGCATTCGTTTCATAATGTCATAGGAATCATTTTTGAGGTTAACTCACCTGACTGAACTAAAATTTTCGCGGTCAAAAATTGTGTAACGCAAATGATTTTCGATATGAACTCTAGAACGTTATGCAGAGGTCTCTTTAAGGAACTGGAGATACTAACTACAACATCCAGATACAGGCTATTAAAAAAGTATCCTATAATTTTGGGAGTGGTAGTATGTCCCAATAAACATGGGCTCTGAGATGCATACCTTGAGAACTATATACACTTGTGCAACTTTTCTGCTGCCAAACATATCTCTTCTACCGCAAGATGTTCGCTATTACGAAAGGCCTGCAGATTGCAGTAAGCAAATGAGCACATCTTATTCTGTTACTGCGAAGCAGCATAGCTTCTAATGTAACCTGTGGGCTGCTACTTACGAACTCCACACGAGGAGTAGCGATGGTGCGAGCTCTGCCATGACTCGAAGTCCTTTAGAAGTACAGAGCCAGGGTCTGCTAGTCGCTGGAAAAGATCTCTGAATAATCGTGCAGATGGTATCCTGTGTTCTGGATATTTTTCTACACATAGGACATAGGCTTGATAATTGATTTCATTTGCCAGACCATCAACAATTATTTAATAAACAAAGAGGGATCAAAAAATTGTTATAAATAAATACTTTAACATAAAGATAAACCATGACAGATTAGTGCAGTAGATTTAAGCTCTACAAGTAAAGGTTTGACCTTTTATTAGAAAAAGCATTAATGGCACCATGATCAAATTCATCCCTTCAAGATGGAGCTTCACCATTAATGGAGCAACTATCGTTCTTCCCTGATCATACTATGGTCGTATTCCAGAGTGAAATGACAGGCTTCCACTATGCTGGTAAGAGCAAAGAAAAAACTACAGTGCAAAAGCCTGTCACAGACTTATCAAGGGAAAGACGGTTTCGTTAGACCTGCACTTACCCAGAGATGTGAATACCGTTTATAGTCAAAACAGTAGCAAATATTTTCTTAATGCTGTATCCATGGGCTCTAACAGAGAAACATGTCCTCATTTGTTTACTGCATTCTACAATTCGTTCGTAATAGCAATGAGCTTGGGGTAGAAGAGATGTGTTCCACAGTAACGAAGATGAACAAATGCGCATAGTTCTCAAGCTACGCATTTTAGAAAAAAATGTTTACTGGATATTTTTGTTTTGTTTTGGTCTATACTACCACCTCTCAAAATATGGAATACCATTTTAACACGAAATATACTTATCTATTCTTTAGTGAAATTTATCGTACATAATACTTCTCTATTTGAAACCAACAGCTCAGCTCTTGGAATCATTGCTAAAATGAAGAACAATCTAAATAAATATTGGTAATCATTACTAATAAAGTCGAGTGTAGGAGAAGTGTGATGATCAACTCCTTCTGCTCCACTAACGAATTTCTCGGTAAAGCAGATGGTCTTAATAACCTCAAAAAGAATGAGTGTTGCATAAAATCTGACTTTCGCACATAGTCAGTGGAATAATGTGGACAATGTAAATAAGTATTGCAAACTGCTCTCTGTCTGATAATTCATGGCGCCAGCAGCCTGAAAATTATCATTTTCACGTGTTTCTATATATTCACCAGCTCGTGACAAATTTGTTGATACACCTTAAATGAAAACGTTACAACTTTCTTGACTTATTTCACAGCTAAGAGGATCATTTTACTTTAGATCTGCGGAAGGAACATTAACACATCTCTTCATCGTAGATGTACAGGATAGTTCTGTCCGAATATTACAAACTTTAAGGGATGATGAGGAAAGCTAACTTTATTAACTTGAGGTTAGGGAACCTGTTCCGGAAATAATAGAACTTAAAATAGTAAGCGAAAACAGTTTTGAATCCTCTGACAGTTGAATACTTGTACCGGTAGTGTTTCTGCTGAGACAGTATGGTAGGTAATCCCGATGAGGTTTCTGGAGCATATCCCACTTGTTATTCGTTTACACTGGAACGAGGGTTCGGGAACACCTGGATCAGACATTCACTGTGAGGTGAATAGGTAGAGGAGGTCCTGTCTCGTGGCAACAAGTTCATCTGATCTCACCTACTTCATTTCTTCTTGCTGGGCCGTGTGAAAAGTCTCGTAAAGGAGACGCCTGTCGACACTGCAGGATCATCTCATGACAAGATTTCTGTGTATTCTGTATTGTTGTTTTGTTACATGTTATACATCCTCGAGGATCTGTCTAACGAAAAGTATATCTTACTTGCGAGTAGGTGAACTCCTTATCCAAGATCGCTTGTAAACAATCCTTATTCTCGATTACTGTTTTCGTTAAGCATGCTTAGCATTTTCAGATCTATGACTGCTTACACATAATGTGAAACTATCAAGAGATAAAATTAAGCATAATAGCAGGTGCAATATAATAGCAAAATCGTATCGCTACATACCTAGATAAAACGTTACTACACATCTTTTATACCATCTGTACAAGTGCTCATCCTGAAACATCGTCAGGTATGTGAAGGAAGAAATGAACAACGCGTCGAACAATTCAAGGTTGAAATCACAATAGAAAGAGTAATTCGTCAAATGCTCGTGCCCCGTACACACACTGCTGTGTACTTCACGGCAGCGTGGGCACCGTTAGACTGGCAGGCGGTGGCCACTTCTGGCAGCCGTCAAATTGACAGTTAGCATTATATTCATGTACTTCTTATTTTTAAATTATTTATGTATTTTAATTGTAGTACGATATCTGGTATATGTTGGTAAAAACCTTTTTTAAAATTATTGTAAAATAGTTCTTAGAACAGAAGCTAAAGCTACTCTTATTATGTTCACTTGCATAAGTACACCTATGTAGAAACTGCTTTACCACAGGGTGCAGTGTAGACAAACTGATGTACAATAAATTGCTGTCTGTCAATATTATGTAGCTGACAAAAATCTCCAGACATAACTGAAAATTATAAAAATTATAAAAATATGCAGAATTAAAGTTAGACAGTGGGCTTCATTGGTAGCATTTCTACAGCAGTCTATTCTGCGTGTGACAACCTAAGTAATAACCACGTAAGCAAATAATAAACTAATAACAATGACGGTGAATAACACACTTCGTCCACACAACAACAGTTAGACGATAAGATCGCCCATATCAGAGTCATGAGCTGTGGCTACTTTGTGTTCCAGGGATCTACTATTTAAAAACTCACCGAGATGATATTAATAGACAGACTAAAGTCAATGAGCTAAAACACATTAAACAAATACGAAAAATATAAAAAAATGTAGGTAATGAGCAAATTATATAAGGAAGACAGAACGACAGAAATGGAGCAAGAGATTGAAAGATGCAATGCACCAAATAAGAAATGGAAATCCTGTTAGTGCCACCTCCCTAAGCTATTTTATGTCGCTATGTAAAAACGCGAATTCTTTACAGACGAATGAAAAACTGGTAGAAACGACCTCGGGGAGGATCAGTTTGGATTCCGTAGAAATATTGGAACACGTGAGGCAATACTGACCCTACGACTTATCTTAGAAGATAGATTAAGGAAAGACAAACCTAGTTTCTAGCATTTGTAGACTTAGAGAAAGCTTTTGACAACGTTGACTGCAATACTCTCTTTCAAATTCTGAAGGTGGCAGGGGTAAAATACAGGGAGGGAAAGACTATTTACAATTTGCATAGAAACCAGATGCCAGTTATAAGAGTCGAGGGACATGAAAGAGAAGCAGTGGTTGGGAAGGGAGTGAGAGAGGGTTGTAGCCTCTCCCCGATGATATTCAGTCTGTATATTGAGCAAGCAGCAAAGGAAAGAAAAGAAATATTCGGAGTAGGTATTAAAATCCATGGAGAAGAAATAAAAACTTTGAGGTTCGCCGATGACATTGTAATTCTGTCAGAGACAGCAAAGGACTTGGAAGAGCAGTTGAACGGAATGGACAGTGTCTTGAAAGGAGGATAAAAGATGAACATTAACAATAGCAAAACGAGGATATTGGAATGCAGTCGAATTAAGTCGAGTGATGCTGAGTGAATGAGATTAGGAAATGACTCTTACAATGGTAAATGAGTTTTGCTATTTGGGAAGGAAAATAACGGTCGAAGTAGGGAGGGAACAGAATGTAGACTGGCAATGGCAAGAAAAGCGTTTCTGAAGAAGTGAAATTTGAGAGTATACATTTAAGTGCCAGGAAGTCCTTTCTGGAAGTATTTATATGGAGTGTAGCCATTTATTGAAGTGAAACATGAACGATAAACAGTTTAGGCAAGAAGAGAATTGAAGCTTTTGAAATGTGGTGCTACAAAAGAATGATGAAGATTAGATAGATAGATCACATGACTAAGAAGGAGGTACTGAATAGAACTGGGGAGAAGAGAAATTTGTGGTACAACCTTACTAGAAGAAGGGATCAGTTAGTAGAACACTTCTGAGGTAGCAAGGGAAATGTCAATTTAGTACTGCAGGGATATGGGAAGGGGGGGGGGGGTAAAAATCGTAGAGGGAGGCCAAGAGATGAATACAGTAAGCAGATTCAGAAGGTTGTAGGTTGCAGTAGTTAGTTGAAGGTGTAGAAGCTAGCACAGGATAGAGTTGCATGGAGAGTTGCAACAAACCAGTCTTTGGACTGACGACCACAACATCAACAACATACTCATATGTTGTACATTGCCTCTGTTCGATTGTATAGCCGTTATTATGCTAATTTTTTCCAGATGTAGTCCGTTTGATCCGTAACATTGGTTGGTTTTGCAGTAATGTCTCGGTACTGTTCATCTGTCATAATTTTACCACTGGGCAGCTAGGGTGCATGTCTTTGTAGACAATGAAATCGCGCTATCACTGAGTGAAGGGGAACTGCAGCAAGACTCTGTTGCATAACCTTTTTGACACTAGGGACATAATAGCGTACATTTCGGTTTCTTGTAAATCCTAAAAATAAATTAGTTACGTGCCATGGTGCTTCTCACTGAGTGCTGTAATGAATGTTAAGTAGACGCTACAGGCTGGAACCGCGTGACCGCTGGCCACTCTTGGCTGACGCATGGTCATCTGCTGCGTCGAGAGGACCCCCCTCATTGTCGCCGTGGTGCGAATATGACGGTGGCCCATATATTGTTGGACTGTCCTCTTTTAACCGCCCTCAGGCGAACTTTTAATCTCCAGGGTGATTTATCATCTCTTTTAGGTGACAATGTCTCTATGGCAGATCGTGTTTTAAGTTTTATTCGAGCAAGTGGATTTTATAGGTCCCTCTAATTTTATTGCGTCACCCTCTTTTGTGCTGTATATTTTACTTAGTTTTGTGTTGTCATCCGACTCCACCCTAAACTTTCAGGCTGGAGGTTTTAACGTGTTGCAGGGTGGCTGGCTCATCCTATTATTTTCGTGATCAGCCAGCCTCAGTCCTCTGCTGCACAGTTTTACTTCCTTCTGCCTCTCTTCTCTGTGTTGTTTTTGTTGCTGTGCTCCGTTTTCCATGTTTCTTTATTATTGATCTTGGGGATTTTCTTCCCCTGGAATTTTTATCTTGTGATTCGAATGACTAATGGATGGTTTCCCTGTGCTCTGTGTGTTTGTGAAACAAGGGACCGATGACCTCTGCAGTTTGGTCCCTTTAATCCTCAAACCAACCAACCAACCGCGTGACCGCTACGGTCCCAGGTTCGAATTCTGCCTCGGGCATGGATGTGTATGATGCTCTTAGGTTAGTTAGGTTTAAGTAGTTCTAAGTTCTAGGAGACTGATGACCTCAGCAGTTAAGTCCGATAGTGCTCAGAGCCATTTGAACCATTTGCATGTTAAGTTTTTAAATTATGTTTTCATCAGCTGTAAGAGTAGGTTCCTCCCAATAAGTCGGATGAGACTGTCGGTGGCCTAGTCACTTTCTGTCATTCATTGCTAGTGCAGTATGCATTATATCATTTTCCATTCCTGCTTCACTTACGTGCCACAACGCCACTCTGTTACAGTTGCTTGCTTCTCGCAAGATTTGCACTAAATTGCTTCACAGTCCTTACAGATATTTATTTCTGATATTTTTTTCACTTATACTGTAAATATATTCTGTCAGATTTAGGTAATAATGATTGATACAGGTTGTAGAAAATCGTTCAAATGCGTGTGAAATCTTATGGGTCTTTACTGCTAAGGTCGTCAGTCCCTAAGCATACACACTACTTAACCTAAGTTATCCTAAGGACAAACACAAACACCCATGCCCGAGGGAGGACTCGAACCTCCGCATGGACCAGCCGTACAGTCCATGACTGCAGCGCCTTAGGCCGCTCGGCTAATCCCGCGCGGCCAGGTTGTAGAAAAAAAAACCCTCTTTTTTTCAAAACCCTATTGACAGTGGACCGAGATGGTGTTAAATTCATATTTCTCTCAGCTACATCGAAGCCTTTTCTCTGCAGAAAGTAAATGGGTCGGGGGGGGGGGGGGGGGGTTATAGGGACAATTGTCAAGCACAACGATACGTATCAGTGAAAGATTTGGTAATTTGGTATAACCTGATATGTACAGTTACGTAATAAGCTTTCTATTACAGAAAAGTAAGCGCTTTTTATTGACTGCTTCTCTGAATCATTATTTTAGGAAACATCCACATTGTGATCTATAAGAAGCGTACATAATAATGTAGGAAATGAAGTGTATGATGTAATGGTTGATGACATGACGAGAAGTAATGAGCACTAAGAACACAATTTTACAGACATGGTGGTTGATGACATGACGAAATGTGATGAGCAATTTACAGACATGATTTTACAGACAATACTTTTGTACATGCAATAATATATGGCAACCATTTATTACAGAGTTATTAAGATTAAACATTCCCATTTCCCCATCTATCCGCTATCTCTCTCTCCCTCCCACTCTCACGCCCCCTCTCCCTCCATTCTCTTTCTCCCACACACTCTCACTCACCCATCCGCCTCTCTCTTCCACCTCCCTCCCTAAACTTTTGTCTCATCTCTCTCTCTTCCTCCAACTGCTGTCTCTAACACACACTCCCCCCCCCCCCCCCCCCCACTCTTTATCTCTCTTTTCCTCTCTCTCTTTCCGTCTCTTGTAATAAGTTGCCCATGAAACGACTTAACTTGATATTCAATTACAGAACAGTAAGCGCTTTTCATTTACTGCTTTAGTGAATCATTCTTGTATGAAAGATCCACATCGTGAACTAGAAGACTGGCATAGTTAAATATGATACACATGCAAATCAAAAACATTTACTTACACTGATTTTACGTTAGCATTTATTTCTCTGACAAAAATCCTTCCTTCATTCGGTTTCACATTTATTTCAACAGATACCGACCGAAAATTCAGATTAACTGTAAAAGCGATGCTCAAGCAAGAAAGAAAGAGTATATGTTTATTGCTCTTGGTGGATTGTTATAACTGAATACCGTTATTAATGTGGACATTATTAGAGGCACAGCTTCGGTTTGTGTGAACATGGAGTTTCCATTGTCAAGTACATTCACATTTTTGCTAGTTTTAGCAATATTACTTTTAACAGTCTTCCATACATAACCACTGTTAAGGGATAACATAAGCCATATTTGGAACAGAGGTCTGCAGCTGTCTGTTTTCTTTGTACAGTACGTTGTTCTCATAGCTCTCGTTTGACTGGGGACGGTGTTTCGGATAGGTTAATAATCTCACTGGAAAATAATATCATACAGCGTTGGACTGTGAAACTAGTTTGTAGTGAAAAAGTCTCTGGGCTTGTGCTGTACGTAAGAATGTGGAATTCCGGCCCGAGATGCTGGAGTTAGCGGTCATGTGTGCATGAGATGTGCATGCTTGTGTGTGAATGGTGTGTGTCTCTCTTTTACTGATGAGCCTCTGTGGCCGAAAGCCTAGGTAAGTGTCGTTTAATTGTGCCTATCTTCAACTTCACGTGTCTTCTTTACGGTTAGTAATAATCTGTCTTTTCCTACATTGTTAATGTGTAAGATGTAACATACGTAGTTCAGTTTACTGCTAGTTTTGCTACGCGTGATCACTGCTTAAATTGTTCTAGATCCTCAAGCTTAAAAATATCGTCTATAATGCGGAGTATAAATATCGTTTATGATGTTATTTTTTCCAAACCTACCATCAGTCAGCTGTACATGACCTCGTGAAGGTCATGAACGTTTTAACTTGTAATGAGGATACGTGTGTCATATTCAAGAACTGTACTAATCTGTCAACTGATGACACGTGATTAGTCGTTCGATTATAGAAAGAAGGGAATGTGCCCAAGTTTTGAACCGTGAGACACATCTTATGTATTTCAGGATACAGAGTAGGAAGTTCTGATAAGTCTGTGTCATTGTGTTTTATTGATATTTTCTATCTCCTGTTTGTATGAAATGAGCTGAATTTATTCAGTGAGATGGCAGTGCTGTCTGTTATTCTAAACTTCACACAGTAAAAAATATGATCTACGTATAATTCTACATGACTACTCTGCAATTCACATGTAAGTGTCCGGTAGAGGTTTCATCGAAACACTTTCAGACTATTTTTCTACCGTTCCACGCTCTAAAAGTGCAGGAAAACAAACGCTTAAATCTTTCTGTCCGATCTCTGAATGCTCTTATTTTATTACAATGATAATTCCTCGTCATGCAGGTTGGTGTCAACAAAATACACTCCCGGAAATTGAAATAAGAACACCGTGAATTCATTGTCCCAGGAAGGGGAAACTTTATTGACACATTCCTGGGGTCAGATACATCACATGATCACACTGACAGAACCACAGGCACATAGACACAGGCAACAGAGCATGCACAATGTTGGCACTAGTACAGTGTATATCCACCTTTCGCAGCAATGCAGGCTGTTATTCTCCCATGGAGACGATCGTAGAGATGCTGGATGTAGTCCTGTGGAACGGCTTGCCATGCCATTTCCACCTGGCGCCTCAGTTGGACCAGCGTTCGTGCTGGACGTGCAGACCGCGTGAGACGACGCTTCATCCAGTCCCAAACATGCTCAATGGGGGACAGATCCGGAGATCTTGCTGGCCAGGGTAGTTGACTTACACCTTCTAGAGCACGTTGGGTGGCACGGGATACATGCGGACGTGCATTTTGGAACAGCAAGTTCCCTTGCCGGTCTAGGAATGGTAGAACGATGGGTTCGATGACGGTTTGGATGTACCGTGCACTATTCAGTGTCCCCTCGACGATCACCAGTGGTGTACGGCCAGTGTAGGAGATCGCTCCCCACACCATGATGCCGGGTGTTGGCCCTGTGTGCCTCAGTCGTATGCAGTCCTGATTGTGGTGCTCACCTGCACGGCGCCAAACACGCATACGACCATCATTGGCACCAAGGCAGAAGCGACTCTCATCGCTGAAGACGACACGTCTCCACTCGTCCCTCCATTCGCGCCTGTCGCGACACCACTGGAGGCGGGCTGCACGATGTTGGGGCGTGAGCGGAAGACGGCCTAACGGTGTGCGGCACCGTAGCCCAGCTTCATGGAGACGGTTGCGAATGGTCCTCGCCGATACCCCAGGAGCAACAGTGTCCCTAATTTGCTGGGAAGTGGCGGTGCGGTCCCCTACGGCACTGCGTAGGATCCTACGGTCTTGGCGTGCATCCGTGCGTCGCTGCGGTCCGGTCCCAGGTCGACGGGCACGTGCACCTTCCGCCGACCACTGGCGACAACATCGATGTACTGTGGAGACCTCACGCCCCACGTGTTGAGCAATTCGGCGGTACGTCCACCCGGCCTCCCGCATGCCCACTGCACGCCCTCGCTCAAAGTCCGCCAACTGCACATACGGTTCACGTCCACGCTGTGGCGGCATGCTACCAGTGTTAAAGACTGCGATGGAGCTCCGTATGCCACGGCAAACTGGCTGACACTGACGGCGGCGGTGCACAAATGCTGCGCAGCTAGCGCCATTCGACGGCCAACACCGCGGTTCCTGGTGTGTCCGCTGTGCCGTGCGTGTGATCATTGCTTGTACAGCCCTCTCGCAGTGTCCGGAGCAAGTATGGTGGGTCTGACACACCGGTGTCAATGTGTTCTTTTTTCCATTTCCAGGAGTGTATTTTCGCATTCGGAGGAGAACGTTAGGGATTGAAATTTCGGGAAAAGATAACCCTGCAACGAAAAACGCCTTTGTTTTAATGATTCACGTATTATATCCGAGACACTCTCTCCCATATTTCGCGATAATATAACACGAGCTGCCCTTCTTTGAACTTTTTCGATGTTATCATCAATCCTACTTGGCAAGTATCCCATACTGCACACCAATACTCTAGCAGAAGATAGACAAGTATAGTGTAGGCAATCTCTTTAGTAGACCTGGTTCAGCTTCCAAGTGTTCTTCCAATAAAACGCAGTCTTTGGTTTGATTTCCCGACTACGTTATCTACGTGATCGTCCCCATTTTAGTTGTTCGTTACTGTTACTGCTAGGTTTGTAGTTGAATTGACAAGCTTTAAATTTGTATGATTTATCGTCTAAAGCGAAATTTGAGGGGTTCCTAGTGGTATTCATGTGAAAGACCTCATACTGTTCATTGTTTAGGGCCAGTTGCCGCTTTTCGCTCGGTACAAGCATCTTGCCTACATCATTCTATTATTGGTTTTGACCTTCTGATGACTTCACTAGGCCATAAATGACCACATCACCTGCAAACAATCTAAGAAAGCTGCTCATATTGTCTCCTATATGGTTTATGTACATTAGGAGCACCAGGGGGCCTACAACAGTTGTTCGAGGAATGCCAGGCATCAGTTCTGTTTTGTTCGATGACTTCCCTTCAGTTACTACAGTGATAATTCTGACAGGAAATGACGAATCCAGTCGCATAACTTAGACGATACTCCATAGGCATGCATATTGGTTAGAAGACGCTTGTGAGGAACGGTCCAAAAAACTTTGGACATTTAGAAATACGGCATCAATTTGAGATCATCTGTCGATAGCACTCACTACTTCGTGTGAATAAACGGCTGCTTGCGTTTCGCAAGAACGTAGTTTTCTGAAGCGTGCTGACTGTGTGACAACTAATTGTTTTCCTCGAGAGAATTAATAATCAAGGAACACAGTACATTTGCAAAAGCCTGCTACCATATGAATATGTAAGTCCTCTGATTACTCATATTCCCTTTCATGAGTATTGGTGTGACCTATGCAACTTTCCAATCTTTAGGCACGGTTCTTTGGTTGAGCGAAGAGTTGTACCAGTGTATGATTGTTAAGTCCGAAGCTAATGTGTGCTCATTTTGTGAAAGGAGTCAAGTGGTATACAGTTTGGACAGGAGTATCTGCCTTCATTAAGTGATTTAAGCTGTTTCCCTACACGTAGGATGTCTGCTTAAAAGTTACTCATGTTGGCAGCATTTTTTGACGGGAATTCTGGAATATTTACTCGTCTTCTTTGATGAAGGAATTTCGGAAAACCGTATTTAGTAAATCCGATTTTATGCCGCTGTCATCGGTAACATTATTATTGCTGTCACGCAGTGAAGTTATTGATTGCGCCTGCCGCTGGTGTACTGCACGTACAACCAGACTGTCTTGCGTTTTTCTGCCGGGACTTAGTTTCGTTGTGGAAAGAATTAAAAGCATCTAGCGTGAAATTCACGTTAAATTTCGAGCTTCTCTAAAACTTCACAGATCTTGGGGATTTCGAGTTCTTTAAATTTGACATGCTTTTCTCGTTGTTTCTACAACAGTGTTCTGACTTGTTTTTTGTACCGTGGGTGGAGGTGGGGGGGGGGGGGGGGGGTTAGTTCTGTCCTTTATTAATTTATTTGGTATAAATTTCTTTAAAGCTACTGATCCCATTTCTTTGAATGGAAGCCACATCTGGTCTATACTCTCACAGTTATTTCGAGAGGGATGGAGGCTGTCTCTTGGGAGCGCGTCCAGCGAATTTTTATCTGCTTTTCCAAATAGATATACTTTGCGTTTATTTTATTGGCTTTGGATGTGACAGTATTCAGTCTCGCTGCAATGAACTTGTGATCAGTAATTCCTGTATCCGCCATAATGTTCCCAATATCCTCGGACTAATGTTGTTGCTAGGAGGTTGAGCATATTTTCGCAACCATTTATATTTCGGGTGGGTGACTGAACTAATTGTTCATATTACGAATATTCTAAACTGAAATCGTGTATCGAAAAGATCCCCTTGGAAACGTCTACATCCTACATACTTTGCGAGCGACCATGATAAATATCCTGTAAAATCTCCTTGGAGTTGTCTGCATCCTACATATTTTGCGAACAAGTATGTGCAATTACCACTCGCATGGGAACACCTGATTTCCCGACTCTCCACCCATTGACAGCTGATGGGGTTAGTTTCAGATGTATCGAAGTGGACCGATCAAGATGAACACAAAGAACAGTGTAACACTCGTCGCTATGTAACAAGGCCTTACAGCGCTGGTCACAAAGCCGAACTGGACCGGACAAGAGGGTAACTCATGATCAGTGACAGTCGGTTTCCAACAGAACAGAAATTGTTGGTGTCAACGAATGCACCATCTTAACCTGTTTCCAAGCGCACATTGCGAAGAGAAATGCGTGGAACAGACATTTGGAAACCTCACAGAAAGGCAGTGGTAAGAAGGACACAAAGCTGCACGACCTCAGTGGGCCGAACAACAGCGAAACTGCGCAGTAACTGAAAAAAATGGTTCAAATGGCTCTGAGCACTATGGGACTTAACATCTATGGTCATCAGTCCCCTACAACTTAGAACTACTTAAACCTAACTAACCTAAGCACATCACACACATCCATGCCCGAGGCAGGATTCGAACCTGCGACCGTAGCAGTCGCGCGGTTCCGGACTGAGCGCCTAGAACCGCTAGACCACCGCGGCCGGCCTCGACGACTGAGAGCAGAGGCGTTTGAGCAGAGTTGTCAGCACTAACAAACAAGTAACACTGCATGAAATAACATCAGGTATTAGGACGTACGACGAACGAATCCGTTATAACGGCGCGGCGAAATTTCGCGTTGTGGGGTATGGAAGCCTTTGCTAACGCCACGACATCGGCTGTAGCGCCTCTCCTGAACTCGTGACGATATTGATTTGACCTTAGACGAACGAAGAACCGTGACCTGATCAGAAGAGTCCCGATTTGAGCTGGTAAGAGCTCACGGTAGGGTTCGAGTGTGGGGCACACCCCACGAAGCCCTGGATCCTGGTTGTCAACAAGGGAGTTTGCAAGCCGGTGGTGGCTCCGTAACGGTGTGGGCTGTGTTTACATGGAATAGACTGCGTTCTCTGATCCATCTGAACCGGTCATTGATTGGAAATGGTTATGTTCGGATATTCGGAGAACATTTGTTGCCAAACAAATATGGAATCTTTATGGATGGCAATGTGCCACGTGATCGGGCCACAATTGTTAGCGAATGATTTGAAGAACAATCTCGTCAGTTATAGCGAATGATTTGGCCATCCACATTGCTCGATATGGGACATAATCGAGAGGTCAGTTCGTGCAGTAAGAGGCATCAGTTGGATATGACATGCCTGAAGACAGTATGGACTCTCTTCCTCGCCCAATTAAGCCCATTATCGATGCTAGAGATGTTGTCACACGATATGGCGGATGAACGAGGTGGGTGGAGGCGAGGGTATAGTTTCTTTTGTCCGACGCGCTCGTTTGCTTCTGCACGCTTTCATGCAACTCCCAGCGTCTTTCAAAGGAATCCGCCGAGCTGTAGCAGAGTCGCGTCGCTTTGTCGGCAGCGGCCGACCTTCTTCGCGCTAGCACGCCACCATCGACTTGTTTCAGGCTGTTTGTCGGCTTTCGTCATGTAGTCATCGTGTGTCGTTCTGTAAACTTCAGGCACTTGTTACATTTCCACTTCATATGGAAACACTCAAGTTTCATCTTAGGTTCGTGCGTAAATTCGTAGCGTTTTTGTTTTGTTTGTTGGTACTCCGGTCGATATGGGTTTTATTTATCGATTGTAATTTTTTATTTGTGTTTAACCGTTGCTATTTCAGTTTACATATTGGCATTTTGTCACTTGAAGATAATGAGTGGAGCTATGGACGCTAGAAAATGGAGTCCCGAGCAGAGAAATAGGAACACTGCTGACATATTCTTTTGTTTGAGTTGAGTAGAGGGTTGACAGCAGCGAAGGGAGTCAGAAACATTTACGCCGTGTCCGGGGATCAAGCCGTTGGAGAGAGAATGGCAAGAAAATTGCTTTTTTGTTTTAAGGAGGATCGTTTTGACATTAGTAATTCTCCACGTTCAGGAAGGACTTAGGGGCTTGTGAAGATCTTGTAAACGCACTAACCCACAATATTCCAGTGTAGTCGAGATCTTGAAAATGTGGTGAACTGTGGTCATTCCACCATCATGCGACATTTGCATGCCATAGTCAAGGTTCGAAAATGGGGTGTATGGGTACCGCATGCTCAAAGTCACAAAAAATCGGCTGTTTGCCACATGTGCAACTCTGCCTGCTCGTCGTTAATTGGCTCGTGAAGAACACCGACCATTCCTGTCCTGCATCGTTTCTGCTCACACAAGGAAAGAAAGGAATGGATGAGCGCTAACAAAGCAGCCACTCCCCGTACCTAGACCTGTGTGCTTCCACAAAGATAACGTTATGTCTCTGGAGGAAAACCGACGGTTTGGTGTACTACGAATTGCTTCCACGAGGTGCAAACGTCACTGCTGACATTTATTGTCAACAACTGTGACGTCTTGCAGACGCAGTCCAAGAACAACGATCAGGAAGACTACTTGAAATGATGTTACTCCGCCATTTCTCTCGCCCGCATTCTGCTAGACTGACAAAAAATACCGTACTGCAGCTGGGTTGGGAAGCCAATCCGCATGCACGTATATTCACCTGATCTTGTGTCCTCAGATTTTCAACTTTTCCGCTCTCTGTCGAACAGCTTTCAAGAAATTTCCTTTTCGGATGAAAATGAGCTCCGAACACGACTCGAAGGGTTCTTTGCCTCAAAGTAACTTGATTTCCACAGTCGCAAGAATCGAAAAGTTATCCCAGCTTTGGCAGACTGTAGTCAATAGTGAAGGAGAATGTATTATTGATGACTAAAGTCTCTGTTACATGTATCTGTTGTGTGTATCAAAGCCGGCCAAAGTGGACGAGTGGTTCTAGGCGCCACAGTCTGGAGCCGCGCGACCGCTAGGTCGCAGGTTCGAATCCTGCCTCGGGCATGGATGTGTGTGATGTCCTTAGGTTACTTAGATTTAAGTAGTTCTGAGTTCTAGGGGACTGACGACCGCTGAAGTTAAGTCCCATAGTGCTAAGAGCCATATGAACCATTTGTTTACCAAACTTACGGAAAAACGCTACGAATTTATGCACCAACCTAACAGATGGTTTACTGTGATTTCATGTCCAGGCTCGTTAGTAACACTACACATATACGACAAATGCTCATTCCCTCTAGCCGTGGTGAAACCATCGTGCCAGTTGCCACTCCTCTTGCTTTAATTTCTTGCGTTTCACTCCTGTGTTTCTGTTCAAAAATGGTTCAAATGGCTCTTAGTACTATGGGACTCAACTGCTGAGGTCATTAGTCCCCTAGAACTTAGAACTAGTTAAACCTAACTAACCTAAGGACATCACAAACAGCCATGCCCGAGGCAGGATTCGAACCTGCGACCGTAGCGGTCTTGCGGTTCCAGACTGCAGCGCCTTTAACCGCACGGCCACTTCGGCCGGCTGTGTTTGTGTAGTTTCTTTGATTACAAGAATAGCATTTACTCAACACCGCGAAAGAAGCACACACCAAGGGAAGGAATAAACGACATAAAACTTCGCGAGTTGAGAGGGTAAGTGAGTAAGTGATGTTATTTCAGCGATTACAAATCGGGTTACTTTTAAGGAGAACTGGGCGCTTTACGCCCACTTATTAGGACGTTGTTGCACTCTTCCTGCCAGGACGCATGCAGTGATTCGGTTGTGTCGTCTCCTGAGAAAAGCTAGGTCATACTGCTGCAACTGTTAGTTGGTATTCTGAGTAATGGTAATGGAGCGGACAACCGAGCTAGTTCTACAGATGTTCTATCGGAGGCAGACATGGGATTCAACCTGTCCGTGGCAATTCCTCAAACTCACGCAAACAGTTCAGACAGACACTTCCCATATGTGGAGCATCGTCGACCAGTTGTGCACGGGCACCACGGTACTGTTGTACGAAAGATAATGCATTAACTCTCAGGAGCTCCATGATATACCATTGGGTCATCAACTCAGTCACTACCAGCAGTGATCTAAAATCGTACGCAATGGCTCCCAATATCTTGATGCCAGGAGTAACAATGCTATGCCTCCGAAAACACTTTTTTGTGTCGTCTCGTTTTTACTGTCGAGCTGTATCGTGGGAATCAAGGAGAGTATGTTCTTTGGTGGCCAGTATTCTCTTTCTATAACACAAACTGCATGCATCTATTAACTGGGTTCTTTATTTATCAGAACAGAAAATTACTTAACTCAAGATAGTCCAGGTGTTGTGGTACAAGTTCTCCGTAATACTCCACGTCAGCCTCACTGCAGGTGAAGTACAAGTCCGCTATGTACACTACTCTGCTCGCTATGTTCTTCCTGAATCTCAGCTAGAGGCTGAGCTAACTGCGACTACGACTCCCACTGGGCTGCGACTGATGACTCTGTTAGTTGACTCACTCGATTACTGAGTGGAACTCACTGGTCCGCGTGGCGATCTAAGTACTGGCGGCCGAAAGGGCGTTGGCGGCCAGTTTCTTTCGAGTCTGTCTTTGGTCTCTATCGATCTCCTCGCAACCTCTTTGCTGCTTGGTGTGCTGGCGCGATCAAGAACTGGATCTCTACCTAGGTCTCTTCCACCACACTTGGCGACGACAGTCAGCCGTGGTAGTGCTGAATAGCAATTCATTGCTGAACACAAATACAAGGCCATTCACCATCAGTCGATGCTCCCCAGCCGCAGACCATTCCAGTCGCAGCGTCTGAGCTGTTATGTTAACGGCAGTCCATAATCCGTCTGCTACTAGTCTCCAGTAGGTGGTGAGGGATGAAACAGAACGCTGCAGGGAGTCTAATACTTTTACTCGTAAGGCAGACGCGGATGTGAAGTGGCTGTGACTGGCGACGCCCCTTTCGGTGGTCAGCCTTGAGCGATAGGCACCTTGACGGAGGTATGCCTGCTCTCACGTTCCCATGTAGTCCAACATCGGGCCACTGTCACACCCAAATATCACGATAAATCTGGATATTGTACGATTCGACTAGCCGGCCTAATGGAGACCTACAATGACGACCCATTCAAACTCTATCAGCTGCTGATAACGCTGTCTCATACGAGTGCGAATCATCTCCGACCCTTCTGAATCTACAACTACATACGCATTGCACAAGACACCACTTGGTGCATAGCGGAGGGTACCGTGTACGACTGCTAGTCATTTTTCTTCCTGTTCCACCCGCAGATAGAACGAGAGAAAATCGGCTGTCTGTTTCTGTATGAGCCCTGATTTCTCTTACCTTGTCTTCGCGGCCCTTAAGCGAATTGTACGTTGGTGACAATAGCATTGTTCTGCAGTGAGCTTCAAATAGCGATTCTTTAAATTTCCCTTAGAGATGAATCACACGTCCCTAAAATTCTCTCAATAAACCGGAGGCGAGCATTCGTCTTCCCTACTACAGTTTTTAAACGCTCGATCCATTTCCTATCGCTTTGCAACATTATGCCTAGATATTTAATCGATGTCATCGTGTCCAACAACACACTACTAATGCTGTATCCGCAGTTTACGGTTTTGTTTTTCCTAAGCATCTGCGTTAGCTTACATTTTTCTACATTTACAGCTAGCTGCCATTAATTGCACCAACAAGAAATTTTCTATCCGCCACGTTGTGTTCTCCTACCGTCAACCATCGCCGACACCTTCCCGTACACCACAGCATCATCAGGAAACAGCCGCAGACTGCATGTCATCCTGCCCACCAGATCATTTACGTATTAGAAAATAACAATGGTTCTTTCACACTTCCCTGGAGTAAACCTAACAGTACCCTTTTCCCTGATGAACATTCGCTGTCGAAGACAGCGTTTTGGGTTTCATTACTTACGAAGTGTTCGAGCCACTCACGTGTTTGGGAACTCATCCCGTATGCCCCTATCTTTGTTATCAGCATGCACTTAGGCACTGTGTCAATTCCATTTCAGGAATACAGGAATATGGTATCTGACTGTTGCTCTTCATTTATAGTTCTCAAGATATCATCTAAGAAAAGAGCAAGCTGAGTGATCACCTAATATCCGGCTTGTTGATACTCCTTATATGAAGGGCTTATTTCAATAGTGGTACAAGTCCATTTTTGTTTATATTGACATACAGGGTCCTAAAGTTAAATGAGCACTGAAAAATCTGCTGTTGAGATACCAGAAATATTCAAGCGTATGGCTTCTTGCTAGAGGTGAACATTTCCTTCTGTTTGTTTGGATCATTAATTTCAGAAGCATTATAGGCAGGAAAGTGGAGGTAATGGACTTGTACCACTATTGAAGTAAGCCCTTCATATACCCTATGAAGCCTGGTACCAACAATAAACACTGACAACAGAAATGCATTCTGGAGGGCGTTGTACCCGTCACGGGAACCTCCACTCCCCCCTCTTCCATTTCCATCAAGTTACCTTCCATTGGGGATGTGGAATGCACTCACCGACTGTGACATGACATACAAAATGATGGAGCACAGCAATCAGTCGTTTGTCAAAGTCTTGAATGAACTGTGACAGGAGCTCGAACAACAGATGACTGACGTACTAGGACATGTATTAAAACGCTGAAATACGGCACTGATAATGGGTAGTTACTAGCCGAAATCTAGATTTTCTTTAATAAAGCCTGAATAGAATGGACGACTGATTTCGGTGCTCCATCAATTTGATACTTACATTTCCGCTGAAGTTATGTACGTGTACCAAGCGACAATGACAACGGAACATGGTTTCTAGGTGCTTTAGTTTATTTTGTCAGTCAGTGTGAGGACGAAACACCGGTGACATTATTTGCTACTTAATGGAGCAAATTTATTGATTCTTTCCATTCCCGAGGTAGAACTGTTCGCGTAGTGACCAGTGGTGCAGTCAGGGGTTTTTCAAGCAAATACCACGCGAGTTGTTAGTGGCGTAGACGGACTCACGATTGCAAATATTTAGGATTGGATTTTCAGTTCCGCCATTTGTCTGATAACCAAGGGAATCCTGCCGAAAACATTGCTCTGACCGGTTGGTGGGGACTATTTTTAATTCTGGGACAAAAAGTTCTAGACTGAAAATAGTGTAGCTGAATGTGTATTTGTTTCTGTTTTTGTAGCGTAAAGTAGACGGTTTGTTTGACATGAGTAGTGTACCTACGTCACCGCACACATTGTAAACAAGTTGACTGCAAACCATACTTAAAATTCTTGTGTCAGCTTTCTTTTTAATCTCTAATACGGAGAGCGATTGTTTTCACTTCAAAATGCACATAACTTTCAATTTGGCTAAATGCTGTTTCGTCGAATAATGACGTTTTGAGGCCGTGGCTGTATACAAAGAGCAGGCTGACTATAGCGAAGAACAAAGCAATAGCCAGCCACTGTTAATAAAGCTATTTATTTAGACAAATAGTGCCGTTACCGGTTTCCGACAGACAGGTTAATCTTCAGAGACGAGTCTTCACTTTCTGATACACGCTTGTCGATGTTTACATTACTTTTCGACTCTTTGTTCTCCTTTGTCGTGAAATTTCCATCGAGGAAAATTGCACGACTGTGGAGCAATGTTGACTGCTTGCGTTCACAAAATAGTGGCGAGTATAGATCTACATCTGTACATCTATATTATCAGTTTACAATTCGCAGTTACATGCATTGCAGAGGGTACATAGAACCACCTTCAAGCTATTTCTCTACCGTTTCACCCTCGAACAGCTCACGAGTAAATCGAACATTTAAATGATTCCGTTCGAGCTCTGAGTTCTGTTATTTTATTATGATGATGTTTCCACCGTATGTAGGTGGGCTCCAATAAAATATTATCAAACTCTAAGGAGAAAGTTTGTGATAGAAAACTTATGAGAAGATCCTGCCGCAAAGAAAACCGCTGTTGTTTTAATGATTGCCATACGAATTCGAGTGTCATATTCATGGCTCTCACTCTCCTATTTCGCGTTAACACTAAACGATGTGCCCTTGTTTGAACTTTTTCGATCTCTTCCGTCAATCCTGATGCGGGTCGTGCACCTGCAGCAATACTCCAGAAGAAGGCGGACAAGCGTAGGGTAAGCAGTCTGATAGATCTGTTACATTTTGTAACTCTTGTGTCAATAAATCGCAGTCTCTGGTTTGCTTACTCCACAATATGATATACGTGATCGTCCTGATTTAAGTTTTAAGATACTGGTTTAGGAATGCGTATTCAAATGCACAGATATTTAACATGCAGAATATGGCGCTAAAGTCGTCAACGCCTATATAAGACAAGTGTCTGGCGCACTTGTTAGATCGTTTGCTGTTGCTACAATGGCAGGTTACCAAGAATTTTGAACGTGGTATTATAGTCGGCGCACGAGCGATGGGACATCTCCGAGGTAGCGATGAAGTGGGAATTTTCCCGTACGACCATTTCACGAGCGTACTGTGAATATCATGAATCCAGTAAAAAATAAAATCTCCTACACCCCTGCGACTGGAAAAAAGATAATGCAAGAACGGGACCAACGACGCAAATTGCTGCAGATTTCAGTGGTGGGCCATCAACAAGTGTCAGCGTGCGAACCATTCAACGAAACATCATCGACATGGGCTTTCGGAGCCGAGAACCCACTCGTGTATCCTTAATGCCTGCACGACTCAATGCTTTACATCTCGCCTGGGCCCGTCAACGCCGATATTGGACTGTTGATAACTGGAAACATGTTGTCTGGTCGGACGAGGCTCCATTCAAATTGTATCGAGTTGATGGAATTGTACTCATGAATCCATAGACCCAGCACGTCAGCAGGGGCTGTTAAAGGTGGTGTAGGCCCTGTAACAGTGTGGGGCTTGCGCAGTTGGAGTGATATGCGATCCCCGATACGTCTTGATAAGACTTGGACAGATGACACATACGTAAACATCCTGTCTGTTCACCTGTGTCCATTCGTGTAGATTTGGTATTTCGACGGACTTGGCCAATTCCAGCAGGACAATGCGACACCCTCCACGTCCGTAAATGCTACAGAATGGCTCCAGGAATACTCTTCTGAGTTTAAACACTTGCGCTGGCCACCAAATTCTCCAGACATGAACATTATTGAGCATATCTGGGATGCCTTGCAACGTGCTGTTCAGAAGATATCTCGACGCCGTCGTCCGTCGTACTCTTACGGATTTGTGAACAGCCCTGCAGGATTCGTGGTGTCAGTTCGCTCCAGCACTACTTTAGGCATTAGTCGAGTCCATGTCACGTCGTGTCGCGACACTTCTGCGTGCTCGCGGTGGCCCATGTATATATATATATATATATATATATATATATATATATATATATATATATATGGTTTCGTCATCTTTGTATAAAGTATTCTATGTTTCAAATACTTTTTATGTGTGTGCTTTTTATACTTGTCACTATACCGTGGACACACGCTATCAGCATTGCTGGTAAACGATTCGTGTTTTTGGACGACTCCACTACCCAAAGGAACTTTCACCGTAAAGAGGAATTAAGAGCCGAAATCTAATTAAATATCAATAAAAACTAAACTTTGTGTTCTGCCTTATTGCAGGTCTTGTCATGGGGGAAGCCTCATCAGAGAGGTCCACAGCATGAGGGTATAGGGAAGTGATTCCAGTGGTGGTTTCCCATTGCCTTGCACTGATGATGATGAAATGATAATGAGGACAACACAATACCCAGTCCCTAAGCGGAGAAAATCTCCGACCCGTCCCGGAATCGAACCCGGGCCCCTTGGAGTGACAGACCACCGCGTTGACCACTCAGCTATCGGGGCGGACAAAAATCAATAAACGTGTATGTAAAAGTAAACACACGTCTGAAGATTAACAAGTCGATCTGAAACCGCTAACGGCACTACTTGTGTAAATAAAGGGCATTTGCCTTGTTTATCTTGGCGTCATTGGCGCGGATTTTCGGTTTATCCTGATTCATTTTTTGTTTCCTTTTTTTAACGTGAAAATTTGCGGTACACTGCTGGTGCGGTACGATATATTTTACGGTTGTTATGTTTGTACTGCACATTGCGTAGACAGCGCAAGTCACATGCTTCTGGCTACTTTTATTACGGTCAGTTCGAATCACTTCGTTACGGAGTTAAAAAACTGTACCGCTATTGTTTTTCTTTTCCTGTGTTTTGAGTGCGCTTGAGAGAAATTGCGACAAGGGAATGTAAGTGGCTGTTTCGGCGGGTCAATGGTTGGAGACACTGAATGGAATAGATAATGGCGAAGCGCTGAAAAAGCTGCCGAATATGATGCAAGGCAGTGGTGTAATGTGGATATCTGCTATCCAGTGCGAGCCCTAAATTTGTCACCCTTTAAGGATTTGTTTATTCACAGTAATATTTGGTTAACACAGATGACCAGAACATATGGACTTGGATTACTTTTCCCTCTATATTTTTTGAGTGTCTTCAATGCTCTCCATTATGCAAAACAAATCGTTTTCGACGGCTATTTATATGAGTTACTTGTGTGAGTTGTCCATAGCAGCAAAGAAATAGATAATATATTTGAGACAGTTTCAACAAAGAAAATTTATATATATTCGTGCAATGAGAAGTAAATAATTTGCTGTATGTGAACCTATAGGGAATGAGCTTTTATGGCAATAAAGCATGTGTGTTTTCGTTTAATTTTTGGGGAGTACTTTTACGTATATTAAAACTGTAATAATTTTTTATCAGTAGGACTTCTGCAGGCATTTCCACTACCCATTACACGAGGTGTGTCCTGTCTGGGTATGGACTCGCATGCTCCAGTTCGTCGGCTTACTAGTAGCTGGTGGGATGAATTCAGTTGTTGAGTTTAGGAGAATTTCACCACTGACAAGACCTTACCTTGAAGTATCAACATTTCGTAACGTTAGAAAGAAAGTAATAATGACGAGTAGTCACGCCAGAAAGCGATACCAGGGAGCGAAGTGCTAGTAGCAGAAGAGAGTGAGAATGCTTATATTGAGGCGGAAGCCAGTCAGTCTATTAGTACAGCACTTGATGGATGCGGAATCTAGAACACAGCAGACATCCTGTGCGATGTGGGGAAAAGACGCTAGAGTTTTGTTTTGCAGCTCTGATTCCCGAGGGTGAGTGATTACCTATTAACTTAAACATGTCATTTTTCTGTCTGCTTTAGCCATGTCTTAGGTTGTTGACGTACTAGTTAGTAGGAGAGGAGCCTAGATTGAGAAAATGGACTTATCTATAGCTACAGCTAACGCCAATGGCATAGTAATTGTGATGGAATACATTCTCAGGCGATTTAAAGAGAATCTTCAAGTATTTCTAGAACCGTCAATAAAAATGTCATTAACGTTTCCTGTAGGGATTACAATATAGTTAAGATTACTTTGAGTAAAGAAGTAAAGTGCATCTCACGTCGCCTGGAGCACAGGAACGAGAGCAGCGGACGTTCGCGAAAACAGAAAAAGGAAAATTACAGCTTCGCTAGACGTATTGTCCAACATAGAACAATGAAATCAAATGCTATTGACATCAAAATCATGAAAATTGTATGTATAAGTACCTAAAGTCATTGTATAATTATCTCTACTATCCTTCTGATTTATAGAAACACTCTGTTGTGACCACACATACACTCCAGCGATATTTCACGCAATTGGTCGCTTTGCTTGACCCTATTACACAGGAACGAGTTAACAAGCAATTTCAGTCATTGTTTCTAACTCCACTGTGCCTTCAAGAGCTGCCATGGAAAATGAACGTGTTTAGAAGCAGTGGCATCTTCGTATGTTAACTAATACTCACAAAAAATTAACGGAAGAAATTGATTAAACTTGTTTTGGACGCATTTACAGGGTTTTATGGGCTATCGTAGAAAATACATTACATTTCTCATTTACATCAAGTGCTTGTTTACATTTTTCCAGTCTGTACTTCGAAAATACATATTAACGTCTGAAAGCCTCCAACTCCTTCTGGAATAAAACGGTATTTATAGCTGCTGTGACATCGTGCCAAATATCCAGAAAATGTGACCCCTTTTTTATCAGATTTTTACCGAAGAACGAATATTACATGATCTGACCTCCATTTGACTGACATACTCATAAGTAGGAAGTGTTTTCATACATCATCGCAAAAATAATGGGAACTTTAATATATATTTAACAGAATGCGGCATTATAACAACACCTTTTAATTTTCTAACAAATCTGTATGAGCGTCTTAGTGTTCTCCCTCATAGAACGGACGCATCACATGAGGATGTAAGACATCATTTTGTAAACCCTAGAACGTATTCACAAATGAACCTGAAATACAGTAAACACTCCAAACATATTTAATATTAACAAGAAGTCTCACATTTTCACAGAAGCACTAACTTATTTTATATTGACAATAAAACTCATGGTAAAAATTGGAAAGAAAAAAAAGTCTGTGATACTCTGTCATTATTTAAAATGGGTCCCAAATAAAACGTCTTTCATAAAATAAAATTTTATTCTGTGCATTTTTTGCAACACAAATAATAATCAGTGTCAATTTCCACCTCTGGTCCGATTGCCAAAATAGCTAGATTTGTTTATCTCAAAGCCGACATTGTAGATGTGAAATAATTTTTAATCAGTCTGAAGTTAGAGAAGCTTGTCACACAATTAACATTACTTATGGCAGCTGTGAGAAATATAATCAGCCTTATGAATATATTACGTAACTGTTCTTCAAATTTGGACTCAAAATAAACTTCAATAAATCCAGTGTTCCAGAATCAATAAGTTCTTTCTTATAATCTGTTGTAGCTATGAAAGCTCTTGGACGCAAGCGCTCAAGCGTTAACATTCCTTTGTAAGTACCTTGAGATGTTAAGTGGAGGTTGCATTGCTCATCATCAACGCCCACTATTATTGCAGGTCTTAAGGAAGACATATTTCTCGGTCAAATTCTGGAGCTAGTGGAACCTTTCTTGAATTTCAGCAGTTTCTCTATCTAATAAAGAAAGTATTTTTCTTTTTAAATCGTCTTCAGGTGACAAGCCGACACTGCTGCTTCCGTCACAAGAAACGTGCCTCCTCTTAATTTGTCTCGGAGATTCAACAGAAATGCGAAGTTCTTCACACAGGCTTTTACATAACTTACAGTCTTGTCTACAAATTCCAATAGGTTCTCTTCTGGCACCACCAGTAAGGTGCTTGTTTTCGCACTGGACTAGGTGAAGTCTACCCGTCTGCAAATAATTTTGGGCATCATTGAGTTCACGCTACCAGAGCCCGGGGAAACAGAAATGAAAATCATCGCATCTCAACTAACAAATTTTCGGCATCCTTTTGCGTGTTCAAACTTTTGTCTATTTCTCTTAGCTTCTCTAGCGTTGTCAAAATTTCTTTGTAATCATTTTGTGACATGTTTACTGCAACACCTCTTGTCTTCCAATGTGTGCTCTGAATCCTCTTCGAAGTCCGGGACGCAAACCAATCAATCTTTTACCACAGCACTTAATGATTACAAAAATTTATCTAATGTGAGTGTCCTCCTGACTAGAGACTTAGAGGAACTAATAAGAACTCGGTGCGGAGTCTAGAGCATAACTATACTTCCTGCAGGGTATGGAGAACTGGTGGCAGTTTTTTTACCTCTGATTTTCGAGGGTGAGTAATAACGTATTAACATAAATTTGAGAAAATTTGTCATAAGAGCGATTAAGTGTTTCCAACCTTGATCTTGACGAATCTAAACTTTTGCGTCAGTCATAATTATAAAACGTCTCAATCAAGATAATAAAGAATATATCAAATTCCAAACGCTCCAATAATTTTTCAGGGAATCATATTTTGAAGTTTTGAACCAACTGATTGCGCCACTCTGCAGTATATTCGACAATCATTCTGCAAAATTTTTTAAATCGTCAGAAAAAATTTACTCTTGGACATTTGTATAATTTTACAGGAATGATCTTGATGGACAGAGACTGATACGCGATAGAGAAATGTTTTTCGAACTTTTGCTGAGCCAAATGGGCAAGAAAAGAACTTGAGAGGAGTTTTGGAGTTCTTAAAAAAAAAAGAATAGACAAGAAGACTAATTCCTAGAGTTTGTGCCATTTGTTCGTTTGCTTATCATAATTCCTTTACCATCCTTTTCTAATGAACCAAGTTTTTCGTTTATACGTCCATCAAATCTTACTTAAGATCAACGATGTCGCACGATCGCCGCAATCATATTGTTACTTTACACATCAATTCGATATTACCGATAAACTAGATTCAGATGATTTGTTAATTACATTTATTTCATGACACGTAAAGTTCAGCACAGTTTTTACATTATGCACGTGACTTTTTTAACTGAAAGCTTTTAACAAAGTAAATTACATTTTACTGATAATTGTGAATTATTTTTAAGACGGTAGACTAGTTTTTGGACTACTGCCTACTCACACAAGCATGAGCCTCTGGATATGATGTGTTTTCTCCAAAGTGACTATTTTTACAACCATGTCTTCTCACTTGCCTAGCAAAATATCCTTAGATGTTGGCTATTTATAGATCTTGTTTGTGTGGTTCACGCATTCGATTAGAACACAGTGTTCTTCTATTTGGTAAATATTCGAAAACCCTTGAATTAACTACATTTGACAAACAGAAATGTAGTTTTGCAAATGAATGTATTTTATGGGGAACCTGAGCTCTCAGTAATATCGCATTTGGGGGTTTCAAGTGTGACTCAGGATCACTTTTGCATGTTATGTTGACAAATTTTTGAATCAGCTAGTTTACATTGTTTATTTTATAAAAACATTAAAATGGTTGTGGATAAAGTTATGAAAGGTATGGTATTTGAAGAAAAATTGCTTACCAACAATCTGTATCTTTTGCTGTAGTGAAAAATTTTTTTATTTTATTTCTTTATTTAAACTGACCTTATTAATAGCCAATCTCTTACATCAGACGAGGGTTTCACGTATACAGTACATCTTTTTACGTCATAGTTTCCTAAAATATATTCGTTTTAATATGAGATATAATATTAAAAAGATTTGCCTGTCTGAAGTGTCAATGTGAGTAAACAATACTGACTGTGAAGTAGTAGAATCAATTCTGGCAGTACCTGTACCACTGCAACAGTGATAACAGTAACATTAACAATAATAACAAGGAGAATAATGATAGTGGCAGATATAAAAAGAATTTAAAAGTGAACAATATAGATGTTTTCGGGTGTCGCGAGTTCTTAGGGAAATGTAATTTAAGGAGACTGTCCTGTATAATAAACTGGTAAAAAGAGGAAGATCTGGATGGAAATAATAATTTGCAAGGATAGTACTTATTATTGCTTTAATAGATATGCAATTAATTGTCTTTTGAAACTGGAGATGTTATTCAGTTCTGTAATATAATGCAGGGTTCATTCCAGAGTCGGGTTCCTGCTACTGAGAAGAACTTCGAGAATGATTGAGTGGAAGAGAAAAGATTTTTCTATTATGGGAACGGGTGTTTCTGCAGTGTTGTTCAGATAAGAGCGTTAAGGTCTAAGAGAGGAATGGTGCTCGTTGATAAGACAGAAGAGACTACAGAGGGAATGAAGATTTCTGCACTTGTCTGCACGCACCCAGGATAGTTGTGGATTGATGGTGAAATATGATAAAGAGTCCAACGTCACAGATATAGCGAACACAGGCATTCATAACCAGTTCCAGGCGCCTTGAGCTTTCCTGAGAAACGCCTTGCAGGAATATATCGCTGTAATCAATAAATGGAAGTATTAGTGTTTAGCAGTAAACGAAACAATAATTTTTCACTGTGACAAACGAGCCTTAACGAAGCCTGTGGTGGCCATTATGTGAACTAGCAAATCTGCCCGTACTACAGACACTACTGGTACCTACTGGAAAACCCTAGTTCCAACATTCCTCTCGGTAACTGTTGCCAGTGACAATGGATTGAAACATTTTTCCTCTTTGGGCAGGAGATAACACTGAGGCACTGACGGCTCAAGTAAGCCTAGTATAATCGTTTAGGTTAAATCTTACAAGTTAATTTTGAACCACTTCCATTTTTCATTCCCTTCAAATTCTGCGTAAATACCTGTCGAGCCCAAATGACAGGCAGGATTATCCAGCTTGCCGCTGCCTGTCCCCCCCCCCCCCCTCCCAGTTTCTGCCGCCCGGAACCATGCACCCCCTCCCCCCCCCCCTTCCCTCTTCACCCGTCGCCCCCCACGCTAAGCCACTGGTGTAGGGACAGCAACCATGTCAGAGTAGTAGAAGAACCGAAAAGAAATTGATGACGTATGGTCGAAAATTGTGACTAAAGACCATTTATAGAGACGTGGGGCAATAAATAAAGCAAGAAACGAAACAGCTGTTGAAGTATTATCCGTTTTGTTCAGTGAGAAAAAAGAACACGATGTTCCGGTAAGTCCAATACTGCCGGACAAGGGGTTAAACTTAAACAGCAAGCTGTCCGATGATGATCTTTAGTTTACAGTCAGCGAAGGACTGGTTAGAAAGATAAGCTCATCATTGCGTAGTACAGTAAAAACAGAGTTGAAATATGAGAAACGTATTTGTTGTTGGTGTCAACATAAAAGACGCGATTGTAACACATATTACTGTCCTTACATTCAGTAGAATATTTTCAGATATTCGGATTTTCGGTCCCAACCTCTGCATTTAGAAAAATATTTCCAGGTATTCGAATTTTCGGTCCCATCTAGACCCGCTAAGCACGGTTCTCGTGTACTAACAGTGGCTGGTTAGTGTTTCTTCCTCTGCAAAAATCAATCTGAATTTAAGTTTCAGCTGTGAAACGCACCAACAGATGTAATGAAGCGGAAGCATTTTTCTGTTGACAGAGATGTTGGTTTGAGCTTTTTGTGTGCCTCTAAATTTCAGGCGTATCGACTGGCGCCAGCTGCTAATAAAACGAAACGACTCCCGCTAGCTGCGCTACCGCGAGTTCACTGCCATCTATGAGCCGGAGCGCGAAGTTCTCTCACACGACCGGCGGCGCGCGATCAGAGCTTGGAAATCAATCTCTATTATCGGCAAATATTTAAAGCTCTGTCTGTACTGCAGAGGTCGTACCAAGGTTGTTCGCTGAATGTGTGGCAGTCGAGAAGCTTCGTTTTTACTGCGCTACGATAACAGGCTATTCTGTGCGGAGAAGACACAACGAATACTGCGTAAACACTTTGAGATATAAAAACGTAGTTTACGGAAAGCGATAAGACGATAGTAAGTACTTTGTTGTTTAGATAATATTTGCAGTGTTTTTTCCACCATGCAGGTGCAAGTTCCGTGTGTACTTTTGTTTTCAGAGATGACATTACTGCCGCTATGCCTGACACTCGGGAAAGCTCAGAATCAGTACAGCTTTTTTCTTCTTTCTTTGTCAATGTTGAAATTCTTCCGGTCGATTTTCGCAACTACTGGGTCCATCACTTCGCCTTAGATTTATTCATAGGACAATATTTTCATCTACATCTACATCTACATTTATACTCCGCAAGCCACCCAACGGTGTGTGGCGGAGGGCACTTTACGTGCCACTGTCATTACCTCCCTTTTCTGTCTGAAAGCCTCCGTGCGCGCTCGAATCTCTCTAATTTTACATTCGTGATCTCCTCGGGAGGTATAAGTAGGGGGGAAGCAATATATTCGATACCTCATCCCAGAAACGCACCCTCTCGAAACCTGGCGAGCAAGCTACACCGCGATGCAGAGCGCCTCTCTTGCAGAGTCTGCCACTTGAGTTTGCTAAACATCTCCGTAACGCTATCACGCTTACCAAATAACCCTGTGACGAAACGCGCCGCTCTTCTTTGGATCTTCTCTATCTCCTCCGTCAACCCGATCTGGTACGGATCCCACACTGATGAGCAATACTCAAGTATAGGTCGAACGAGTGTTTTGTAAGCCACCTCCTTTGTTGATGGACTACATTTTCTAAGTACTCTCCCATGAATCTCAACCTGGTACCCGCCTTACCAACAATTAATTTTATGTGATCATTCCACTTCAAATCGTTCCGCGCGCATACTCCCAGATATTTTACAGAAGTAACTGCTACCAGTGTTTGTTCCGCTATCGTATAATCATACAATGAAGGATCCCTCTTTCTATGTATTCGCAATACATTACATTTATCTACAATAAGGGTCAGTTACCACTCCCTGCACCAAGTGTCTATCCGCTGCAGATCATCCTGCATTTCGCTACAATTTTCTAATGTTGCAACTTCTCTGTATACTACAGCATCATCTGCGAAAAGCCGCATGGAACTTCTGACACTATCTACTAGATCATTTATATATATTGTGAAAAGCAATGGTCCCATAACACTCCCCTGTGGCACGCCAGAGGTTACCCTAACGTCTGTAGACGTCTCTCCATTGCTAACAGCAAGGCTGTGTTCTGTTTGCTAAAAACTCTTCAATCCAGCCACACAGCTGGTCTGATATTTCGTAGGCTCTTACTTTGTTTATCAGGCGACAGTGCGGATCTGTATCGAATGCCTTCCGGAAGTCAAGGAAAATAGCATCTACCTGGGAACCTGTATCTAGTATTTTCTGGATCTCAGGAACAAATAAAGCGAGTTGGGTCTCACACGATCGCTGTTTCCGGAATCCATGTTGATTCCTACAGAGTAGATTCTGGGTTTCCTAAAACGACATGATACCCAAACAAAAAACGTGTTCTAAAATTCTAAAATTTTGCTCTTCTTCCATCGTAGATGAATTAATAAAAAACAGAAAGACAGTATTTAAATGGAAATCACAACTGTTTTGTTCTTGTAAAGTGAAATATCGTATTTGTTTGTCACTGTATAGCGAAAACTGTACGACAAACATATCGAGAGCTCGTCTAAGGAAAAGTTATTTGGTTTTTATGTAGCTGAGTTGCGAGTTACATCGCGCCTGGTGTAACATCTCGTTAAAATGCCGAGGCATATTTTTGTACAACACTGATTAGTGATAAAATTGAAAGGCAATAGTGAATATCAAAGTGGTTTTTAAGTACTGTATACACCGTCCGTCCAGAAAGTTTCTAGAGTGATTTTAATCCTGGCAACGTGAACTAATGATTGTAAAGAATCAGATGTGGGCTCGACCACTACGTTGTGACCAGGCGCTGTTAGGTAGTGGACGTTTGACCGTCCTGTGCCAACGTTGTCGCATCACAAATCGCACTGGCGCGACAATCTCCAGAATCTCTTGAAGGAAAAACAAAAATAACTAAACTGTGTGCGAAGAATGTCCCCGCTCGTCTTGATTTGCAAAGAAAAACAACGGCTTGTGGATGCCTGTCGTGATTTAATTGAAATGAAAAACGGGGACAAATATCTTTTTGGAAAAATCATCACGGGTGATGAGACCTGGAATTATTAAAACGAACCTATCAAAATGCGGCAAAGTGCAGATATTCACATGAACGGTTAACACTTTGACGACGTAACCGAAATTCAAGCCCATGTGACGCCGAGTTGAATAACATTCCAATGAAACACTTTTCTATCAGTATCACGTAGTTGTACGATCGTTCCGTGTGTTGTACTGAAATGGGAGGGAGGGGGGGGGGGCAGTTGTGACGTATCGCAACTGTGTACCAGGCTAACAGTGTAATTTCTTGTGTTCCGCTGACTTTTTCATTGCATTTTTATTCGAAAACATGGAATACAACTCGGACCAACAGCCAAAAGTATACCAGTAGCTCTGAGAAAACCTAACGTTTTTCAACTTTCTTATCCTTACTGCATGAAGGCAGCTGTTCGTCTGCAGAGCCTTTTAGTCACTAAGCACTGCTCTTACTCTATGGGGACGACATTGTATTCTTCGTATTGTTATTTTTAAGTAGAAAACTGGATTTCTTTCAGTCTTATAACAGGAACTCACTGTTCCTAACTTGCGGTTCGAAACTTGTGGTGATGAAGTGATATCATATTCCAAGTATGCTCTTAGGTCGCAGATTCTAACAATCAGTATTTAAAGTCAATAGATAATGTTTTGAATACAAGAAAGTGGAAGAATCTTGCAAATAATTTATTTTGAATTTAAACAACATTAAGATTTTTTTTACAGTGAGTTCATCACTGTTCTTGGAAACCCAGATCACTGATTACGCGAAGTTGTGCTTAATGTGTAAGTAGGCTGTTTATGTTTTCTCTATGTAAGTAGGCTGTTTATGTTTTCTCTATGTAAGTAGGCTGTTTATGTTTTCTTATTGGCAACGTTACGTAGCGCTCAATATGAAAATCACTGGCTGTGCTGTGTGCAGTCTGTGGCTGCTTTGCATTGTTGTAATACTCGCCATTGTAGTGTTAGGCAGCTGGCTGTGAACAGCGCGTAGCGTTGCGCAGTTGGAGGTGAGCCGCCAGCAGTGGTGGATGTGGGGAGAGAGATGGCGGAGGTTTGCAGTTTGTCATGAACTGATATATATATATTATGATTTGTGATGATATTAAGGTAAATACATTGTTTGCTCTCTATTAATATCTTTCATTTGCTAACTACCCCTATCAGTAGTTAGTGCCTTCAGTAGTTTGAATCTTTTATTTAGCTGGCAGTAGTGGCGCTCGCTGTATTGCAGTAGCTTGAGCAGCGAAGATTTTTGTGAGGTAAGTGATTTGTGAAAGGTATAGTTTAATGTTTGTCAGGGCCATTCTTTAGTAGGGAGTTTTGAAAGTCAGATTGCGTTGCGCTAAAAAATATTGTGTGTCAGGTTAAGCACAGTCTTGTAAGATTGTTCAAAGGGGACGTTTCATATGTCGACCCTTAGCCTAGGATACCTCACTGGAATCTTCTGATTTTTTCTTGTAGTTTGTGTATTTAGTGTAGATTTTGTTTATTGCTAGCGCGTAATTGTAGAGAGAATTTCCTTTGTAGTTGCAGTCTTTCATTGTTGTATAGTAAAACAGTTGTGGCATGCATGTAGATTTGCAGCAAGTATTTCGCAGCTGCGCTTGCAATTAACTAGATATTATTTTCAGTGCTATGTTAATGTGTTCTCTTATTTTTGATCTTCAAATTGTGTTTTTCTGTGTTGTCGTGTGAAATACTGTGACAATAATGGCGTGTGAAAAACGTAATACTAGGCTCCAAAGTAAACTGAGAAATGACAGTGAAGACGAAGGCAGTGTGTTAGCGCCGCAGAGTAATGAATTAACTGATGTTCAAAGTAGTAATTTGGTAATTGTGAATAGGGAAATGGAGCGGGCTGCAAACAATGGTGTAGACAGTGAAACAGGTAGTGAACAGGGAAGCATTATCGATCGATCGGTCGGCAACAGCTCGCCTCAGGAATCCGAAATGACAGGACACAATTTCGCAAATACTGTAGATTCAGGTTTTGGGTTATCACCGTTTTCTCAAATAAGTCAAGACGCATTTTCTGCTTGTCAAAATGTGAATGTTGCCGGTGCAAATGCACTGCCGAAAAGCGTAGAGAAACAGATTCCAGACACTAATACATTATTATTGCAATTAATGCAACAAATGGAACAAAATCAGAGACAAACACAGCAAAAGCTTGAAAAGTTAGACACAATGGAACAACACCAGAGACAAACACAGCAACAGTTAGACACAATGGAACAACACCAGAGACAAACACAGCAACAGTTAGACACAGTGGAACAAAATCTCAAAAAGTTAGACTCATTGGAACAAACTCTCGAACAAACACGTGAGGATTTAACTGCTGAGTTACATAACATTGAATCGAAATGTCAAAAAGTCTGTAATGACGTAAAAACTCAAATTTGTGAGCATTTTCAACCTATTTTTTCGCGTCATGAAAATGCATTACAGAATCATGAAGCAGCTATAAAAGAACTGCAAACTATTGTTCATGAAAATCACAACACCTTGCAAGCTAAAATTGACTCAGTTGCATCTACCGATTCGGTTACGCAACTTGCAAAAACTCAGGATAACTTAAAGGACACAGTAGATTCGATTTCAACACAAATGGACACTCTGAAACTTGGTTCAGAAAAACACACTGAGGAAATGTGTTCATTATCAGAGAAAGTAGTTGAACTTTCGGATCAGCTAAATAATTTATCTGCGAAGGTAGATGATAATCTGAATGACGCAAAACCGGTAGTCTTTAATGACACAGAACAGAACGCACAAATTAGGAAACTGAAACAAAATCTGAATCAAATTGATACGCAACACCAAAGAGAAATCCGGGAAGTACAAGATCAGCTGACACAGGTAATACAAGAATTACGTATTTCAGAAGACACTCGCGCTCCAACACGGGAAGAGGGACTTAGAAACACGGAAAAGCCGCAAAATAATAACACAGGGCATTTCGGAAGTTATGAAAGAAATTGGCAATGTGCACCGAATTTTGAGATGGAACGGCCGACACGACCTAACAATGACCGATATGCGACTTGCCGACATGATGATTTTGACTATAAGCTGTTCATTACTACACGTAAATTCAAAACATTTAAGAATTCTGGCAACGACATTCATCCACAAGCATGGCTCCATCAATTCTCTCATTGTTTTCCTCCCAACTGGTCGTTAGAACACAGATTAGAATTTATGTGTGGCTACTTGGAGAATGAACCAGCTGTAAGAATGCGATCGGTAATTCACGATTGCCACAGTGAAGGAGAGTTTTACCATGCCTTCCTCTCAGCATATTGGTCTCAAGCTACACAAGACCGTGTAAAACATAACATCATAATGATGAAACACTTCGAACAATCTGAATTTTCCAGTCTTGTGAAATATTTTGAAGACATGTTGCACAAGAATCAATACCTGTCAAACCCATACAGCCCCTCAGAACTCATCCGCATTTGCTTAATCAAACTGCCTGAACATTTACGACATATTATTTTAGCAGGACGTTGCAAAGACGACATTGAAGCTTTTCAGGGACTGTTACAAGAATTAGAAATTGACACTGACAATTGCGGAACGCGAAACCAGGAACACAACAATTACAGGTCACATCCGTCGCAAATCCGCGATGAAAGAAGTAATAACTGGACACGACAAGGCTATTCTCACAACACAAATCGTGACCAAAATAGACACCACCCGTATGACAACCGTTGGCAGAGTAGTAATAACTACAGGGAAAGATCACCTCTCCGTGGTAATGACTATCACAGAGACAATCAGAGAAACAGACAATATGGGAACCAAAATAAATATTATCAGGGGAGACAGAATAATTTCAGACGCAACAGTTCAGCGCGCAGTTACGATTCAGGGAGAAATTCTCCACCACGTGACCGACAAGAAAGGAACTATGTAAACTACCGACAAAACGACAGACGTGAATTCCATCAGAACTGGCGAGCTTCAAACAGGGCAGGGCCTTCTCGTCAGAGTGAATTTGTGGAAGTTAGGTCTCCTAATCCCAATAACGACGCGCTTCAACAAAGGAACAGACAATGACTCGCACCGCAGGCAGCCACCTGCGCCGGCTGGCTCAGAGAAAAATAACACAGACGCTAACCTTGAGAAAAGATTTAGCATTCCTTACCGACGTATAAAACATGACAATTGCTTTTCAGTTGAAACTCTGCGTACTAGGAAGAGTAAAGGTTTACACCACATTTCTCATGTAAAACCATTTATTGACAGATAATCTGCCTTTTAAGTTAGTCTTTGTCATAAAATTTTTCGCTTCACATTACTAATATGCTTTGTCAGACTTAGAAACTGTTAACATACAACTATGTTTGAAGTTAAATATCCAATCAAGAACCAAGAGAACTTATTTAAACAGAAATGACGAATCCATTGTTATAGTAAACAGACATCACAGTGTTATTGTGTGTGTACATTCTTGCTTGTTTGTTGCACGATTACGTAACGACTATAAGGCTCACATACTTAGAACATTTCCAGTACTGCTAATGAGATTTTAATGCAACATTTTGGTTTATTTGAAAATACATTCTGAATTTAAAGTGCTTTCTGAGAGATACCAGATGACACAGAGGTTAGTTTATGTGACAGCTACACGATTTTTATCACGACGCTACTAATGAGTGACAATTTACAATGTTGCTTTTGCGGTGTATCTGTTTTATATCTGCACAGTTTTCTGAATTCTTCTGGAAACCAAAACATGTTTTATTAGTAACTTTTGTGGTATAGCTACAAGGAGACAGCCTTTTCCATAGCACAACAATACGTTACAGCACAGTACTTTCATCATCACAACAATAAGCGTAATAACTAAGATATCTCTACGCAAAGCATTTCACTTTTGTTTATCATGAGGTAAGTACATTGGCTTCTGCAGAACTTAGCTTTCAGAGGACGATAACTACGACACTTCCACACAGATTATGTTGCAACAAGACGCACATTTAGCGCTACAGCACACGTATTTGAGTGATTAATTTTGTACTTGAAACATTTATTTTTAAAGATTTTTTAATTACAAAGAAAGTTTTCCGTGATACATTTCATTCCATTGCTGTAATTTGTAACACCTGAGGGCATAATTACATTTATCCTCAGGGGGGTACACGCTTGCTTTGTGTACCATGTGTTTGGCAAGCACAAGGAGCCCTAGCTAATATGGTATTTGCTTATACAACTTTACACATCGGTACCATATTTCTCTAACACACAATTACACAGCTATCTGATTATTTGACAGAGAAACAAACATTCTTTTTACTATGTCAGTGACACATGTTTACGCAATTACACAGTTGGATAATTTCACACTTATGAAATTGTATTTTGTCTGTACTTTGTGAAATGCTCATATTTTTTCGGAACCATTGTGATACTATGAGAGCTTTGAATGATGTATTTGGTATGGATTCATGATTTTTAAAGTACGTTTGAGGCAGATGACACTTTTGACATGAGCAGAGAATTTTTTTAATTATTCGAGGAAGCTATGACGATTTTGAGATTTGACTGAGGTGTTATGATATTTTTTACGACGACGATGTGTATTATGCTGCTGAGGTATGTTTATGATTACTAAGCTGGTGCTATATAAGGAATTTGGTTATGCTATGTATTTATTATGATGAAATATTGAAGTGTCGTCGCAAGGTTGACGTGTCGACGAATATAAATATGTGTAATAAGGTAAGGAGTAATGAATAGTGGTTAGGGACTCTGACTTATGGAAAAGGATGTTGGAAACCAAGAATCGTACTTTAGAATTATGAAATGTGTGTACATGTGTGAATCATGTGTGAATGTATCACAATGCCACTGAAAATTTTTTTGGACACTGTTATATTCATAGGATTTTGTTTCTACACATTTGCAAAGTAAATTCTCGACCTGTGAAATTTTGTATATATGACTGTTACTGTAGCGGAAACTGCTGCCGTAAATATTTCCGTACGAAAGTTAAGTGACCACCTGCACATAATGCGTCGTGGGCACCCAGGTGTGTCAGACGCCTGGAGAACAAGCCATTAGTGTGAGTGCCTCGTCAGAAGCACAGGTAGAAAAAAAAAGAAAGGGAAGGCCATTGTCCGCGCTACTGACATCTCCTTGTTGAAAGCATACTGTGGAGCTCGTAATTTATGATATTTACTGAAATGCCTAATGAAACGATGAGAAACATTTCACAGCTATTGCCTTGCTAGTTAAGAAAAATGCCATATGGCTTGCTTTATGTATTTATTTACACATTTTGTTTAATATCAAGTTTCTAGCTGCACTGCAGCATTGGTTAAAATAAAATTTTATAGATGTACTAATATAAATATTTTCTGTCTACAGATCGAGTATATAATAATTTTTTTCAAAAAAATGAGGGAGCACAAAGCGACATTTACCTTCACAGGAACTGCATTCATAATTTTCTTTTCAAGTACTTGGTAATTTCTTTTGTAGAATAAATTGTGATGCATCACTCTAATGTTAAGATGTGACATAGGTATTAGACATGGCCATTTTAGTGTAATATTTTTTTCTGCTTGAGCTATGTCATGTTTTGATATAAGTTATTACAATTGCTGCTGCTAGCTTTGCCAATCTGTATTTTTTGTCATTGCTGCTTGTGTTAATTGTTTTATGTGCTGCTGCATTGCCTCGTCCCTTAGTTTAGCATCTGAGCTCAGTAGATTTAAGTTAGCTTAAGAGGGGTAGACTATATAAGAAACTAACTATGATGAATTGGAAGAAATGCATTTAGACGCTATAAGAAAATGGTTTGGCCAAAAAAAAAAAGGTATTTTAGGTAGGATTTTCTTGGAAATAAATGATGAGGTAAGATAATGGAAAATAAAAATGAGGTAAGAAATGTGTGAACATATAAACACCGAAAGCATGCTTAGTTAGAATTTTTTTTTGGTGGAAACAAAGGATGAAATAAGAGGAAAGATGTATGAAGTTTTGGGTTGGACTGCAGTACCAAATGTTACACTGAAAACGAACCCTGTCCTTTCCTATTGGTGTTATCCCACTATGTGTGTGTGTACCCTTGTGTATTTGTTTTCTTCCTGTCTCTGTGTAGTTTCATAGAATTTTTTCTTCTTTTAATGTTAAGCTACATTCACTATGATGAGGAATACTGTTATCCTCAAATATAATTGGCATTAATAATATGTTATTTACTTTGTAAAGATGTTAGACATTATTCATTCTGTTTAAGTGCTCATGTATAAAGTTGATGTTCCAAAAGTTATTCTGATATTTTATGTATCTACTTATGTCATAATTCCTGTAACACAGATGTATATGTCTATTTCTATTCTTTTGTAAAGCCTGTTTTGCTACAAATGTTATCTGTATTGTTATGTTCTTTAATGATGTATTCTGTACCTTTGTTATTGTATTCTCATGTTATAAAACTGTAATTGACACCAGTTTATCAAACTAAGTAACATGTAAGCATTCATTTCACTGCACACATTTCCGTTGGTCATAGTATATGGACAATATGTGAGAAGTAGGGACTGTTAGTGTTTGCACGTGTGTTAATAACTCAGCAAGGGACTGGATAACAGCATTGCTGGTTCTAAGGACAATTCCAAAAACTTTGTGAGTGCACAAGTGATGGTTTATGGACTTGCTATATTATCCACAAGACTCTTCAATGGTGATTGTGCACCTGCACAGTCACAACAGATGGCTGCTGGCTATCTCTACAAGGACTACAGTGGGTCTACATCTTTGATGATCCATCAATACCATTATCTCTACAAGGACTACAGTGGGTCTGCACCTCTGGTGGCCCACCAATACCATACTCTCTACCAGGACTACAGTGGGTCTGCTCTGTGATGACCTACCTACCAATATTCTTCCAAACTACGACTGACTCTGCTGTGGGTTTGCTCTGTTGTGGCCCGTTATCTGTCAGCATGTCAAGAGTCAGCACTGTCTTTCCGTTGGAAGGACAACACTACTTCTTCAAGACTGCATGGAAATCCACTACTTCTGTGTGCAATTTCTTTTACTAATGAGACTTTGTGAAAAAAAACCTGTAATTACTGTTATGATGTACGATTAGGACTGTCTTTATGGACTGTGAGACAATTTTAGCTTTTGACCAACATAATATCAATAAGTGTGTGCATTGGATTTCTTTGTTATTGTAATTATGAAAAATTTTTTCAAATCTGTATTGGCCACTGCCCCATCCAATTTGTAAAAATTTTTGTGGGGAGCATGGGGGCTATGTAAGTAGGCTGTTTATGTTTTCTCTATGTAAGTAGGCTGTTTATGTTTTCTCTATGTAAGTAGGCTGTTTATGTTTTCTTATTGGCAACGTTACGTAGCGCTCAATATGAAAATCACTGGCTGTGCTGTGTGCAGTCTGTGGCTGCTTTGCATTGTTGTAATACTCGCCATTGTAGTGTTAGGCAGCTGGCTGTGAACAGCGCGTAGCGTTGCGCAGTTGGAGGTGAGCCGCCAGCAGTGGTGGATGTGGGGAGAGAGATGGCGGAGGTTTGCAGTTTGTCATGAACTGATATATATATATTATGATTTGTGATGATATTAAGGTAAATACATTGTTTGCTCTCTATTAATATCTTTCATTTGCTAACTACCCCTATCAGTAGTTAGTGCCTTCAGTAGTTTGAATCTTTTATTTAGCTGGCAGTAGTGGCGCTCGCTGTATTGCAGTAGCTTGAGCAGCGAAGATTTTTGTGAGGTAAGTGATTTGTGAAAGGTATAGTTTAATGTTTGTCAGGGCCATTCTTTAGTAGGGAGTTTTGAAAGTCAGATTGCGTTGCGCTAAAAAATATTGTGTGTCAGGTTAAGCACAGTCTTGTAAAATTGTTCAAAGGGGACGTTTCAAATGCACCAACAATCATATTTCAAACGGGAATTCAATGCACATCCTAAGGAAGACTGTAATAGTGTTACGATGTCTAACTGATTTTGAAACATTTCAAAATTCACCAGTATTAACCTCTTAAATATTACAGGTTCGTGCTCCAGGTTCCAAACTGGCAAACTATAGACACTAAAATTGACCAATGGAGCTTCTTGGATTGCACAGACAAACTGTACAGCACAACTACTAAATCACAGAAATTTCACTACTCCATTGACTGCAAGTCTCGACATTTATGTGCTTCAAAGCCAACACAACTGTAAATTAGCGGATTCCTGGAATCTGTACAGTAGAATCGTCGCCCTCACGGTATTCGTCCTGCTGAAAACCTCTCGTCTGCCTCGGCTGCTGCGGGTTCAGCGAGGCTGATTGCTAACCGAAGGTACCTAGGTTCGATTCCCGGCCAGGACGGAGCTTTTCTCCGCTCGAGGACTCGGTGTTGCGATATCCTTATCTTCGTATCGTCATAACTGAGACGATAATCGCCTGCATGGCGGCACATGACTTGTCTAAGCCAACGTAATTTCATGCCAGGGTACAGCTTGAACCTAATAAATATTCTGAGTCGCATTACACTGTCATATATCATTACAATGTTGAGATGATTGTGTAGGCATACCACGAAAGCCAATATTCAAAAAAAATAAAAAATAAAAAGGAAAAAAGCCCTTCGCCATGTGCCACGAGGTTGATGCATCCCCAGACATTCCATGCAGCTTAACCACACTGCGGGAAAGATAGATTGCTCAGTAATTTCTTTGGTTTTCCTGTCAAGTGGACATCAATCACTAATATGGGAACCATCCATCGATGAATACTGCAGCTAAACTCGCTGTAGTTAAAAATTCTTTGCTATCCTTATCGATTGGAACGTAGACGACTGGGAAACCGTGGCCTGATCGGATGAGTCCCGATTTCAGTTGGCGAGAACTGATGGTAGGGTTCGCGCGTGGTGCAGACCTTAGGAAGCCATCGTCACAAATTGTCAACAAGGCACTTTGCAGGCTGGTGGTGGCTCCATAATAATGTGGACTGTGTTTACATGGTGGACTGGGTTCTGGTTATGTTCGGCTACTTGGAGAAAATTTGCAGACTTACATATACTTAATGTTTGCGAACAACAATGAGCTTTTTATGGATGACGATGCACGTTGTCACTTGACCACAGTGGTTCAGGATGATTAGACAGAACATTCTGGAGAATTCAAGTTAATGATTTGTCACCCAGCTCACCCGACGTGAATCCCATCGAACATTTATGGGACATAATCGAGAGATCAGTTAGTCCAAAAAATACTGCACTGGCAACACTTTCGGAGTAATGGATGACTACAGAGGCCCAGCTTGGCTCAATATTTCTGCACGGGGCTTCCAGTGACTTGTTGAGTACACACCACGCCAAGCTTTTGCACTAGCCCTATCAACGGGAAGTCCGACACGGTATTAGGAGGTGACCCATTACTTTTTCCACCTCAGTGTCTACATGTGTAACCCTTTTCATCACAGCAAAACTGCTGCAACTGTCATCGATTTGAAACTATTTAGTTTTTTAGCGGAAGTTTTGGTTTCCCTCTGTTATTTTCAGTCCACACATCCCCTTACTCCCAAACTGACGATTCCAACCTCACATTCCTGAAACTTGCACGTCCTTTTTTGTTTGAACTGTTGACCGTGCACGTTTAACTTCCGTAGAAGGTTGCACTCCAGACAAATATCTTCAAAAATGGTTCCCCACCATTTAAATTTATATTACATGCTAAAATATTTATCTTTTTATGAAAATATTTTCGTGATGTCGCCAGTCTGCGTTTAATATCCTATCTACTTCGGCTATTCCCCGTTATCTTTCTGCTCAAATAGCAAAGCTCATCATCCACTTATAGCGTTCCGTTTTCTAATACATTTCCGTTACCAGCGCATCAATTTCGTTTTTCGTTTCACAGATTCTTTTCAAGGCGCTCTCTATTTTGTTGTACTGATGTTATAAGTCCTTTGCGGACTCTTGCAGAGCTAAAACGTCGTAAATGGAATTTTACATTGTTATTTCTTCTCCCTGAGCTTTAATTCCGTTTCCAGTCACCTCTTTATTTGAATTGGCTGTCCGCTCAGAGTACATACTGAATAACACGGAGCACAGCTATATGCTTGTCTTACCAGTCTCAACTACTGCCTTTCTTCCAGCTATTGGCTCTTAACACTATTGTTTCTGTAAAACTTACAGATAACTTTTCCGCTTGTGGTATTTCGTCCATGATAACATCAGTACCTCACACAGAGTGTATTGCAATGAGAAGATGTTACAATTGTACTTTTTTCTTTCTTGAATATTGTAAGATAAAACTTAGGATCAGTGTTTTATCGCTTATAATCATCTCCCTCCAGCTCTGCTTCTACCACGTGTTGGTAACAGACAGAAACCGCAAGTAATTTGGAAGAAATAGTCACTCATTCACTACTTTATGACAAAATGGTTATTATTCTTATTAATCATTTTAGGAACCAACAATTACGTTCTAAATGACAACTAAAGGATCCCTTTTCATACAGTAAATAGAAATCACTTGCAACATACATTTCTGAGCTACCAACAGACCAACATCATCATAGACTTTCCTATTCTACGAAAAGTCTAAGGTTTACAGCTAACTCTCTCCTTTAAGTCGTTAATATAATAATACACTCATCAAAGCTTATTTTCCCTGAGGGACGTCGACTGTTGTTCTGTCAAGGTAATCAGTCCAAACAAACGTAGCTAAATATGCTATATGGACATATATTCCTTAGAAGGCGTTGTTGGGATAATTGAAGGAATGTAGATGAAACTGGATGTCTCTGCCCATACAATATGTGAAGGTCCCAAGTCAGGTTTAGCGTGATGATTGTTTTTGGGTACCATACTCGTTGCCACGTAGCTGATCCATTCCCTCCAATCCCCCCCCTCTGCTCCTCCCGTTTCTGCGGACCCCGCTAGGGTTGTGGCCCAGAGGGCCATGGCCCACGCTCCACTTTCACCTTCGCCCTCTTCATCGTCTACATCATCGCCGTCGCCATCGCCTTCGCCCTCACCATCTCCGGCGCCGACTCCAGCACCGGGACCTGACCCTCCACACCACCTTCCAGTTGCTCCCGTCCCCCACACCAACTCCGCCGCCGTCAAACGCCCCAATGCCACCCCTGTCTCCTCTGCATCTAAAAAGGCTCCGCCTCGTCCCCCTTCCCCTGTCAAGGATGCCATGGATGTCTCGCTGCCTGTCCCTGCCCCCTCCTCCTCCTCCTTCCCCTCCTCCTACCGCTACATCCTCTCCCGTCCTGATCCCTCCCTTCTTGAGACCCGGAACCACACCCGCTTCCTTCGCCAGCATTTTCCTGGTGCCCCCATCTCCTTCCTCACTCCTCGCCGTGATTCTGTCCTCATCTCCTCTACCAGCCCTACCCTTCACACAGATCTCCTTTCCCGCATCCCTGTCGCCCACTTTGGCCCTAATACCTCCCTCACCCCTGCCCCTTCCCCGCCTCCCTCCCGCCAACCCCAACCCCCGCATCGCCCACCGACCCTCACCGCTGTGATCACTCGGCTTAGTCCGACGATCATAGAGGAGGAGGTGTTGGCAGAGCTCAAAGTGCAGCCCTATCTGGAGGTGTGTGCGGTTCGCCACATCCACAACTCAGCTGGCCCCACCCGCCTTATGCGGGTGTTTTCCGAAAACGCCCCCTCCATGGACAGTCTACTGAAGGAGGGTGCCCTTCTTTTTCACCAATGCTACCAAGTTGACCCTTCCCGTTCTCCTCCTCAATCCCTCCGCTGCCAGAGGTGCTTGTGGTATAATGCACACCCGACATCTGAGTGCCGTGAGGCCCCGACCTGCCCGCACTGTAGGAAAGCCCACTTCTTACGGCAGTGCCCCAATCTCCAGTCCCCCCCCCCCCACCTGTAATACCTGTAACCTCCCTCATCCTACTTACTCCCAGAAATGTAAGGCCCGACCCCCTCCTACCACTCCTAAACTCACCGTTCCTGACTGCCCTCTGGATGCCCTCACTCCTCCTGGCAATTCCCTTCGCCCATCCCCTACCGCTGAGGACATCATCAGATTCCTCACCATCGTCCTTCAGAATGTTCACCCTTTTCAGCGCCCCCACACCCTCTGACAGATATCCCTCGCTGCCCATTCCGTTTTCCACCTAAAAATGTATGCCACCTACTCCAACAAGCAGGCCCATTTCACCTTCTCCCATCTTGACACCCTCATCTAAATCCCTGACATGGCGCGACAGCATCATATCATTTTCAACAACATCCGCCCCCTTCCTGCCATCAAGACCTCTTCCTGCACACCCTTGCCACCCACCGCGTGGATGCCTTCCTCCTCAATGAAACCTTCCTCCAACCCCACCACACCGTCCACACTTCGCCCCACCTCCTCCACCGCTCCAATAATCCCCTCCTGATTGCGCGTGGTGGAGTTGCCATTGGTCACCACTGCCAGATCTCGGTTTGGCTCCAACCTCTCCTTCCTGACCCCACTGAACACCTGATTCTTAGTCTCTTCCTCCCAAGCCTTACCGTCACCTGTGCCACCATCTATGTCCGCCCTTACGCTCCTATTCCCTTCGACTTCGACTTCCTCCTCACATTGACCATACCTTCTCCTCCTACGTGATCGCCGCCGACCTCAACATCCATAGTCGTTCTGCCGCCCAGTTACGGTGGTGGCATTGGTTCCCCTCCTCCCTTCAAGGTGATCTCATCCCCATCCCCCAGCACACCCGTCCCGAATCCAACTCCACTCCCGAGGTTATCCTTTCCTCCCCTAACCTCCTTGGCCGCATAATGGTGGATGTCCTGGAGCCTATTGGTAGTGACCATCTCCCTGTCCTCCTCACCATTTCAGACGGTCGTCGTCCCCGCCCCGACCCTCGTAATGACCCTCCCCCAAAGTACGTCCATGACTATTCCCATGCCAACTGGAATGCCTACTGGGATACCCTCTCCAACCAGGTCGATATCCACCCCTTCACCTACCACCACCCTGACGATTTAACCCATGCCGCCTCCTTTCTCCAGCAGACCTTGTCTGAGGCCGTGGAGGCCCACGTCCCTACTGTCGCCATCCACCCCCACCGTCCTACCTTACCCCCACAGGCCGTTCTCCTCCTCTGTGAATCGCACTGTCTCTACCGTCCCTTCCTCCACACGCACGACCCGGACAACTACGACGCCACCGGCTAATAAACGCCGGGACTGGCGACAGACATGCATCCGTTTAAATGCTACCCTACCTATAAACTTGTCCAAGTTCTGGTCAGCCTTCTGTCGCCTTACCAGAACTAAACCCTCCCCCTACTATCCTCTTCTCCATGATGATCACTCCTTCCCTGACACCCTTAGTAAGGCCAATCACTTTGCCTCCTACCTCTCCGATGTCTTTTCCATCCCCGATGATCCCCAGTTCGATTACTCCCTCTTCTCGGATGTCCGCGATCGAACTGACACCTCTGTCCCTCCCCTCGCACCTGGTTTCCAGTACTTGGACAACATTGCACACACGGAATTCAATGCCTCTATCACTACACAGGATCTTATTGCTACACTCCGCACAAAACGCAACACTGCTCCTGGTCACAATCGTGTCACCTACTGTCACTTTCGTGAAGCTCTTGTCTCTTTCCTCTCCACCCTGGCCAGTCTCTACAATGTAGTCCTGTCCACCGGTTACTACCCCGACCTGTTGAAAACCTCCCGTATCCTGATGTTCCTTAAACATGGTAAACCGCCGTCCGCCGTCTCCTCCTACCATCCCATCACCCTTACCTCGGTCTCCAGCAAGGTCCTGGAATATATCCTCACCCGACGCATCCATCAGCATCTCCACCAGCACCACCTCCTTCACGTTACACAGTGTGGCTTCCGGCCATCCTTCTCTTCTCATGACCTTCTCCTTCACCTCAGTCATCCCCTTTCCTAACAGCTTAATTTCCGTCGCTCCGCAATCTTCCTCTCCCTGGACCTCGAACGTGCTTATGACCATGTATGGCATTCCGGTCTCCTCTTCAAGCTCCAAACCTTCACCCTTCCCATTAACTACGTCCGTCTGATTGGCTCCTTTCTCTCCCACCGTCCTTCCTACATCACCATCCATAACACGGATTCCTACACCTTTTTTCCATCTGCCAGTGTGCCCCAAGGCTCCGTCCTCTACCCCCTTTTGTACCTTTTGTATACAGCGGACATGCCACCGCCATCACCCCCCGTCCACCTTCTCCAGTTTGCCGATGACACCGCCTTTCTTGCCCTTGCCCCCACCCTGCAGCGCTCCCAACACCTTCTTCAATCCCATCTTGACTGGTTCATCACTTGGTGCAACCAGTGGTTGCTCAAGGTTAATCCCTCCAAAACCCAGATGATCATTGTAGGCAAAACCACCCCTTCCTTCCGTCTCCTAGATTTCTATCTAACCATCTACGGCCATCCATCACCCTCACCCCCACCCTTAAGCACCTTGGCATCACCCTCGACCGTCACCTCTCCTGGACCCCCCATCCCCGGACAATCCAAGCCAAGGCACGCTCCCGACTCCATCTCCTCAAGCTCCTATCCAGCCGTACATGGGGTCTTGACCCCTCCACCATACTCCACACCTATAAATCCCTCATCGGACCTATCCTTTGTTACGCCCATCCAGCCTGGATCTCTGCCCCCCTACCTTTTACAAATGCCTTCAGATCCTTGAATGCCATGTGCTCCGCCTTGCCTACCGCATCTGTCTCCCCTGCCCCATGCGGATCCTGTACGACCTCATTCCGTTCCCCCACCTCCTCCTTTTCCTTGAAAGGATATGGATCCTGTACACCTCCCGTAAACTCGATCCTCCTCATCCACTTGTCTCACCCATCCTCTCCCACCCCCACCCACTGCCGTGCCTGTATTCCCATGACCCACCTGGTCTCCATCTCTTCACCCTCCTTACCCTCTCCCCCTCCCTGATGATGTCCTCCTCCCCTCCATCTACCCCTCCTATCAACTAATCGAAGCAATAGGATTTGCAGGTGCCTGCCTGCCAGTAGCCAGCAGCCAGCAGCGGTCCCAGCCAGCAGCGGCACCAGCCAGCAGCGGTCCAAGCCTGCAGCCAGCAGCAGTGTCGTCCCCACCAGCCTACCAGCCGGGTTGCCCCGCATCAGCAGCAGCAGAGTGGGACTTCATCGCTCTCCATCTTTTTCCTTCTGCCTGTCCCTTGTTTGCCACTGTTCATTTGTCCTGTCCTGTGTCTTTCTCCCTGTCACAATGTCAACAGCCACAACCACCACCACCACCACCACCACCATCACCACTACTACTACAGCCACCTCCACTACAATCATCTACACATCTCCCTCCGCTGCCGCCACCACTATCACGTGGTGTGCCCAATCACCTCCCCCTCAGTCCATCACCGCACTCCTCACTCTCCCATCTCCTTTCTTTTTGTCGCCCCATCCCTGGCTCTTCCCTCCCGCACCTCCTCTGATCCCTTCCCTCCACTCACTCCCTCCCTCTGCTCCTTCCGTTTCCGCAGCCCCTGCTAGGGTGGTGGCCCGGAGGGCCATGGTCCGTGCTCCACTTTCACCTTCGCCCTCTTCATCATCTACATCATCGCTGTAGCCATCGCCTTCGCCCTCACCTTCTCCGGCGCCGACTCCAGCACTGGCACCTGCCCCTCCACGCCACCTTCCCCCTTCCTTCCTCCCGCCTATCTCCTCTGCCCTTGGAATCTCTGCTCTCCCCTCTCCCTCTCCCACCCCCTTCCTCCTCTCTTGTCAGGTCCCCAGACTCGTACACACTCAGTGGACATTCGCGCGCCAAAGACCATCGCCATCCATTTCTCGTGTATGCCGTCATGTTTTGTGTTTAGTGTTCACCGTCACACTCCATCGTTCACATGTGCCGTGGACATCTTCAGTATTTGTGCATTGTGTCAACAGTTTGTAGTGTGGATTATCGTCGAGTGTGAACAGCTCCGGTTTTTGTATTTATGTGTCTACTGTTTTATTACCCGCCATTTTGTAAATTCTGTGTATTCCTTCTGTTTTTTCTCATTGTCTATTCTATGGTTGAAGAGCGGCGTAGAATGCTGCTGCCAGCCTGCCTGTTGTACAGGTTTTAAAATATCAATGAAGAAAATAAAAGAAAAAAAAAACAGGCAAATTGACTTCTTTGCAGCAACCCTTCCAAGACTAGGCAACCATCATAAGCCATATCACTCAGTCCTTACGGTTCCACGATTTTTCCCACTATTTATGGTCGTTCTGTCAACTACACTCATACCCTATACCATCACCTCACCTTGATCCTCCATCTCCTTTCCATCGAAAGCAAAGTGCACAATAGACTCTTCCTCTTCAAACTCCATGAGGACTGCATCAATCCACCATCATTTACATAAAAAAATCCTAGATCCATCTCATCCTTTGCTATGTCATCGTGGCTTGGATTTAAGCCCCTACCAGATTCTATAAAGCCCTTCAAATCCTAGAATGCCATGCACTCCATCTCATCTTCCATATCGGTCTTCTGTCCCCTACATGGATCCTTTACAACCTCATCCCCTTCCCACATGTTCTTCTTTTCCTCGATCTCCACCCTGTTCATCATCTGTCAACTCGATTCCCCCCCCCCCCCACCCTCCATGCCCTGGTGTCTTCTATCCTCACTGCCCCCAGCCTGTTGCCACATTTTTACCATTGTGTCCTGCCATCTCACCATCTTCACACCCTCCATCTCCTTTCCCAACACAACTTCCAGCCCTACCTCTTCTGGAGGATGAGCTTCGCCCTGATCTTTACCACTTCTACCAACTCTAACCTCACCTTCTGCCCTCCTACTCCTCAGGGCTCCCCTCCTCTTCCCTTTCCCTGAGTGTTTTGCTTCCTCCTATACCCCTCTCTCATTTCTGTGCCCTTCTTCTGTGTCTCTATGTTTCCTCCTGACTTGCCTTCCCTCTCCATCTCCCACCCTGCCTGTCTCCTGCCTCTTTTCTTGGTGTGACCTCTGACCCCCTTTTTTTCTTTTTCGCCTGCCCTCTCCACCCCCATCCACTGCACCTTCCTCTGCCCACTTTTTTCCTCCTCTCACGCCACCTCTCCCTCGGCAAGTCCCTCCCAGCAGCTTTTACTCTTCGTGTGTGCTCCATGACTTACAGTGGTTTTTTAAGTGTCGTTCAGTCTGTGTGTTTTGATACTGTGGCCAGCTTTTAACTTGTGCATTTGACTGCAAGGTATTTTATGTACTCGATGACTCACCAACTGGGTTCTTTTAACTTTATATTGCCTTTTTTGGACATGTCCTGTAATAAACGTCCGTGTGTCAGTGTATGTTTGAACCCAGATTGCCTCCACATGTTATGTTTTTATGTCCCCCTTTTTCCACCTTTTTATGTATAGTTTCCTCTTTTTATTTAACTGTAATGTCAATCGGCTGGAGAATGGCAGATTGTGCCACTGCCAGCCCTCCCCTGCAGGGGAATGAAATCACAATAAAGAAAAAAACAGGTGCATTGGGACATTAGATTGCTGTGCTAATATTACAATTATCCATCCTTACATTCCTCTCACCAGCAGCTACTTACTTGTAGATTGGCAGGAGGCTATTCCCTATTACTTCAGTGATAGCTTGCTGCTGTATTATTATTATCATCACATCTATCCATCCAATACAGGATTATTGGCCAGACTGGAGAAACTCTGCAGTGCTAGACTAAACGCGAAAATATGCTCTCCACATCTAGCAGCTATTGATGAAACTGGATGGAGCTGTTGTCTGTTGTTCGATGAAGGACAACTTGGTTAAGTAAACAATACACTGCACTGTGTACAAAATAAGGACTTACATCCATCTTGTCTGATGGCTCAGTACAGACTGTGTCCTTTTCCTGACAATTACCAGATGAGGGGAGAGCAGAGGGAAGTGGAGGAGGGCCAACAGCGCCCTCTGGTGGTGGTGTTATTAACTAAGTCAGTTGGTCACTGGACTTCAAGGTGAACACACGAAATTTCATATTCCCACCAACAAATTTAAATTTCCCAAAATTTCAATTTCCTGCCATTTCCATGGGAGGGGAGGGGAGGGGAAGCAAGAACACATGATCGCTGGAGAAAACTGATGATGTCATCAGGGGTGGGGGTAGTTAATTGACAAATTAATTAATTTGCATTTAAATTTGATATCAATTGGATATCAAAAGTTCATCAGAAACAGTTTTATCTCATTACTCAGGATAGCTGATCCTTTCACGGCCACCGCCTGCCATCATGGTGTAATATGGTCTAATGATAGTCACATTTTTACCAAAACCACTTACCATTGCCAATAAATATTTTATTGTATTCAAAACTGTTTTATTTCAAATTTAAAATATGTCATCAAGACTGCCTCTTCTCCAAGAGAGAAATCTACCGACTGATCATTATTATTTTTAAATACAGGAAGTAAAATTCCATTCTATTTCTATTCTTCCTGATGTTGCTATTTTAATCGATGGCAATGCACGTCGGACTCAGTAAAACAAATATCTCACGGCATAGCTTGCCCTGCATTGTAAAGCAAAGAGAGTCACGTATTCCGGCCGTATAAAATGACGATCATCACGGGATGCGCAAAATATGTTGGAGAGGGTAATTGGTGGGTACGCCGTTTGTGCCTGCAGTCACGCTCAGGTTGCGCAAATTTATGACCTGACTCATCGATTGCATCGCATGAAGCCAATTACGTCAATCCAGCGCACTACTGTTCTGCGGTGGCATTTTTCGTTAGGGCCGAAACGCGTCAGCTTTCAGACTTTTCTCCTTCAATGAACTTCGACGGTAAATGGCTCCTTGTGAAACTGCTGCTAATGAGACGCGGAAGCGACATGGGAGCTGCCCAATTAAAACAACAATAATTACTCCTGTGAAAAATTTGCGTGCTACAGACTGTCAGATGATACCGGATATGACATTCTCGTATTATAGGGCATAACAATGACAATCTTCTTTTGCAAAGAAGAGCACTTCAGAAAACTTACGCTCTGTGCAACGGTACTGGGGATTTTTAACGACTGTTGGCAAACTTCGCTCTGTTTTCCATTCCGTGGGAAATATTTTGCGATTTCAATTTGACATTTTTGTTTCTCGACACTGCATGGAGATCACTTATCGATGACGTGCTCTTGTTTCTTGTAATCTTTAACGAACATCGTTCAGGAAGAGGTTTTTTTTTGAAAAATCGACAGTTAAAGTTTACTTTTTTCCATATTTACGTCCCGCTATAGATAATCACACAGAATGTTCTCTTTTTCAAAGTTTCTGATGGAGACCGTGGCGAAACAAGCGCTATATCGTTTGAGAGTTACAATGTTGAGCGAGTGTACTGGGACTTACCCCAGTTCACTGTTAGCAGCGCCACGCCATCAGAACTCGTCTGTGCGTAGCACACAAGTATTACACCATAATTAAGAATGAAATTAAAAGTTAAATTTGCTTTCACAAACTTTGTCAACTTATGCTTTAGTGTAATAATGTTTAAACTGGCAAATATCAGATTGATTAGGTCAATCAGTTTACCTAAATACCCCGTTTTCAAATAAAAGTGTTGCTAAATAATGAAGCTAGGAAGCCAGGAAATGGTCATAATGTGCAGATGTATTTCAAAATTAACTGATACAAGTCTCAAAGTGATTTGGTCAGAATCTACGTTTTTAAGAAAAATTGAAGGCGCTTAATGTTAGAAATATGAAAATTTGTATGCCGCTTCAGTTGAACATAAAAATAATAACTACGTGACCCTATTAACCTACCTCTAATAGTCTTCGAGTAATTCACTGAGAACTAAATTTGGCACAAAAACGTCCTTATTTGTAGTAGATTAAGTATCTGTTATACTAATGCTAGAAAGCTTTGGTTGCAGCAGGTGATGAAACTTATTAAATAATAGTGCTGTAACACGTTTTAGGACGTTGATGTTTATAACAACCAATACAAGGTCTCTTAATGTTTTAGTTCAGAGGTCAAGTTGTAAGTAGCCTGTTTATAGGTTTGTACGTTGGCAGCGCTATAGACTGCATTAATATCGTTGACAGCCCTCTCCGCCCTCGGCAAGAGACTCTGTGGTTGGATGGATTAGCAGTTAGCAGTTAGCGAGCTGACGGCCTGGACGTGTGTCCTTCGTGAAGACTCAGTGTTGGTAGGACATGCATTGTAAAATGACGATGGATGTAGTTGGTAATGTGTGGGTAGTGGAATTATTGACGACTATATAATTTTTGGAACTGCATGTCATATGAATGAGGTAAAATCTGCCAAATACATTGTTTGCTCTTCAACAAACTCTTTCTTTTGCTAACCATATGCCTCCTAGTAGTTAGATTCTATAGTAATTAGAATCTTTTTATTTAACTGGCTGTAGTTGCTGCTTGCTGTAATTGCTGTAGTTCGTGTTCCGAGGATTTTCTCTCAGGTAAGTGACTTACGAAAAAGTATGAGTTATTGTTAGGATTTCTTCCAATTCAGGGCCATTCTTTTGTGTTGATTATTTGAAGCCATGTTGTCATTGTATAGCAGTCAGATTGCATTGCGCTGGTATATTATGGGTTATAAATGAATAGGTTAAGTTTGAGCTATCTTTGTCAGGGAAAATTCTGTACGTCAGTGTTGAAATGATAAAAATAAGTAAAGAGACAGTAGCAGCAGTTTCTATCAGCACTTTAAGTAAACACTAAGAAGTTTCAAAGTTCTACTGTCAGTTCCATTCTAAAAATTCTAGAAGGCAAAGTTTTAATTCAGGTTTAATTCAGGTGGGCTAAAACTTTTTCTGTGACTAACTTACCTACATTCATACAAAAATTACAAAGATTCTAAATTGATTCATAAAATTGTTATTAAATATTATGTGTCCGAGAAAGCGGCCGTTTAGAGACTGCAACCGTCTGCATAGGACGGATGACAGCACGTGTTCCCTTGGCCATCCGCTCCACCACATATACAGGGTGTTACAAAAAGGTGCAGCCAAAGTTTCAGGAAACATTCCTCACACACAAATAAAGAAAATATGTTATATGGACATGTGTCCGGAAACGCTTACTTTCATGTTAGAGCTCATTTTATTACTTCTCTTCAAATCACATTAATCATGGAATGGAAACACACAGCAACAGAACGTACCAGTGTGACTTCAAACACTTTGTTACAGGAAATGTTCAAAATGCCCTCCGTTAGCGAGGATACATGCATCCACCCTCCGTCGCATGGAATCCCTGATGCGCTGACGCAGCCCTGGAGAATGGCGTATTGTATCACAGCCGTCCACAATACGAGCACGAAGAGTCTACATTTGGTACCGGGGTTGCTTAGACAAGAGCTTTCAAATGCCCCCATAAATGAAAGTCAAGAGGGTTGAGGTCACGAGAGCGTGGAGGCAATGGAATTGGTCCGCCTCGACCAATCCATCTGTCACCGAATCTGTTGTTGAGAAGCGTACGAACACTTCGACTGAAATGTGCAGGAGCTCCATCGTGCGTGAATCACATGTTGTGTCGTTCTTGTAAATGCACATGTTCTAGCTGCACAGGTAGAGTATCCCGTATGAAATCATGATAACGTGCTCCATTGAGGATCTAAACTAAAATGAGCTCTAACATGGAAATTAAGCGTTTCCGGACACATGTCCACATACCATCTTTTCTTTATTTGTGTGTGAGGAATGTTTCCTGAAAGTTTGGCCGTACCTTTTTGTAACACCCCATATAAATACAGCCCGAGAGGCAAGACGAGGCTTCACTTCACACCCAGCCACCGTAAGATTCGCGTCAGTCAAATGACTGTGTGCGCTACTTCAGATGATGTCAGAGGCAGGCTGTTTCAAAACGCATATTTTCAGTAATAATAGAAAGTGAACTCGCGAGGACTGTATACCGTCCTGCATGGCTTAGACTTCGCAAAAGTAACTGTTAGTGTGCCGCCCGCAATGTTAACAAATTCGTGTGGCAAATGGTGACAATTATTTTCCAGATTAGTGGCGATCATTTATTTTGATTATCAGTTGTCAGGGCGAAAGACAATTTAGTAGGAACTTACGTAGAAGTCTCCTCTGAACTGCTCATAGTGCTGCTTAGGATAGAGAGATTTACTGTCAGTATGAACATAATGAATATTACAATGTTGAGGGTGTGAAAGTTTACCAAATATATGTATCAATTAGAACTCAAAATCTTCATTTATAATCATAGTCTCGATCTCGCTAAACAAATAGAGAATAGAAACATTTCTTTCAGTGGGCTGGACAAGAATGTTGGCTTGCAGACTGAAAACTATGCTCACTATTTTCTCCATCACTTTCTAGCTGACCACTGAAATAGTTGCCAGGCTCTCGTAAAAGATGGCGAGCAATTTTTCCAACCATTCCAATTTCCTCCTATGACTAAGGATTATTAATCTGAAAAACGACCCGCTGCCCCACAAGATTATGAAAAGTTAAAGGAAATGTTGAATGAAAAAGACACATACCGAAATAGGAATAAGTATTGAGTAGAAAACATCCGTTAACAGTAATAGAAAAGCGAATAATTAGAAATACAATAGAAGAAGATCCAGGAGCACTATAACACAGGTATTCTGTTATGTAATAAGCAAAGGTTCCCAAGATAGCTGAGGAAAATTAGATATAGCAAGCTGACTGGCGTAAGTGTAGAAAATCTTTGTCAACAAATCTACATCTATACTCTGCAAGCTACCTGACGGTGTGTGGTCGAGAGTTTTTCTATAACCACTACTTGTCACCCCCTTCCCTGTTCCATTCGCGAATGGCTCGTGGGTAGAATGACTGTCGGCAAGCTTCTGTATTAGGTTATCTTGGATCTTCTCGTCGTATTCACTTCACGAGACTGATGTGGGTGGAAGTATTATGTTGCCCGATGCACACCACCTCTCTTGTAGCGTCTGCTACCGAAATTTGTTGAGCATCACTGTGATGCCCTCGCGCCGACTAGACCACCTAATGACGAAACGCGCCGCTCTTGTTTGTATTTCTTGCTTCTCTTCTATTAATCCAACCTTGTAAGGTTCTCAGACTGATGAACAGTCCCCAAGAGAAGTCGAAAAAGTGTTTTGTAAGCCATTTACTTCCTGGATCAATCATATTTACGTAAGATTTCTGCACTGAAACACTGCCTGGCATCTTCTTTTCCTAAAAATTCTGTTATGTTGTCATTTCACTTCAGGTCGCTCCGCGTCGTTACTCCTAGATTGTTCACGATATTTACTGTTTCCAACAACCCGTCTTCACCTGTTTGTGCATAATATGTAGCGTTCGTTTACGTTCAAGGTCAATTGCCAGTCTCTGCACCAGGCATCGACCCTTTGCAGGTCTTCCTGCTATTCTCTATGGTATTACGGTGTTGCTATCCTCTTACAGACAACCTCATCTCTGCAAACATCCCCACTGATCTTCCAATGTTACCCACTGGTTTGTTTATATACACCAGTGGTCCGCGAGCTATGCCAGAGGGGTCCGCAAGATGCTATTACAATAAAAAATATATAAAATATATTTCGTATGATAACAGATTTTTTTGTTTTGACCGCTTCCTGCATGAGCAGAGCTTTAGCGAACGCTACATTCTGCGCCTAGCGTCTACCTAGAGCCAAATGACACTAAGACACTCTAGCGCAAAACTAGAATTAGATAGAGGCAAATAGTTAATAACAATGATGACTAAATTGAAAAACTTTTAAGCTCAATATTTTTTTCCATAATGAATATGTCAATATTTTTTATAAGTACCTAAACTAGAAAAGGTATAAAAATACTTTTCATTTGGTTTTTTTAGGTACTTGATACTGTGGTATGACAAGGTACCAATCATGCTCGATAAGGGGAACCCGTGGTCTAGGGGTAGCGTCTTTGCTTCATAATCAAAACGTCCCCTGTCCAGAGTTCGATCCCCGCCACTGCCTAAATTTTGATAAATAATCAGCATTGGCGGCCGAAGACTTCCGGCATAAGAAGTCAGCCTCATTCAGCCAACGGCCTTGTCAAAGAGGGCGGAGGAGCGGATAGAGGTTCAGGGCACTCTCTTGTCCTAGGGGTAGGAAATTGCCCCTAAAGGCGGAAGAATCAGCAATGATCAACGACATGTGTGGTGTCACCGCCAGACACCACACTTGCTAGGTGGTAGCTTTAAATCGGACGCGGTCCATTAGTACATGTCGGACCCGCGTGTCGCCACTGTCAGTGATCGCAGACCGAGCGCCACTACACGGCAGGTCTCGAGAGACGGACAGGCACTCGCCCCAGTTGTACGGACGACTTTGCTAGCGACTACACTGACGAAGCCTCGCTCCTTTGCAGAGCAGATAGTTAGAATAGCCTTCAGCTAAGTCAATGGCTACGACCTAGCAAGGCGCCATATCAATTGATAGTTATCGTATGAAGCATGTCTCATCAAGAACGATGTATACAAATGATGGATTAAAGTTAAGTATTCCAGAAGTTACGTACTTTTCTTTATAGCATTCATCACGTATCCTGTTTCAGACCTCACGCCATCCTGCGTGAGCTTATAGCGTGCATTTAGGTCTCCTCAAACCACACTGTGTCGGCACTTCTGTCGACACATCATATTGGCGACGAGGATGGGATCACGTTGCCATTTATGTCCAAAACCTTCCGGAAAACTGAGACTTTGTGTGGACTTCAAGGCAACAGTGAATCCACAACTAGTGATTGCAACTTTTCCTTTATCCCGCCCGGAAGATCTTTTTGATAAACTGTGCCCGGGTAAATCCTTTTCGAAGTTGGACCTAGCAGATGCGTACTTGCAAATACCAGTGGACGAAGAATCCCAGCGCGTCTTGGTGGTTAACACGCATCTTGGTTTGTACTGATTCAAAAGACTGCCATTCGGGTGTGCATCCGCCCCTGCATTGTTTCAGCAATATTTACAAACTGTTTGTGCGTCGGTCCCTACTGCTGCGAACTATCTGGACGATATTGTGATCTCCGGAAAGACAGCAGAAGAACATTTAGCAAATCTCCGAACATTATTTCAGGTATTGCGACAAAATGGTCTTCGCTTGCGGAAGGACAAATGTGTGTTTTTTGCTCGTGACTTACCATATCTGGGACATGTCATAAATGCACAAGGCATCCATCCGAGTCCGGAGCACCTCCGAGCCATACAAGACTTGCCTTCGCCGCAGAATTTGAAGCAGCTACAGAGCGTGTTGGGAAAAATTAACTATTATCATAACTTTATCCCGCATGCCTCTTCCATTTCAGCTCCGCTTCATTGCTTACGCCGTAAAGGTGTTCCGTTCGTCTGGACGACGGAATGCGAACGCGCCTTTCGCCAGTTGAAATCGACGTTGCTTTCCAATACTTGCCTTACGCCATTCGATCCCCAGAAACCCCTTTTGTTGATGGTAGATGCATCGGATTTCGGGATCGGTGCTGTGCTTGCGCACAAAGATGGCTCGCATGATCGCCCTATTGCCTTTGCATCCAAATTGCTGTCGTCTGTGCAAAGAAATTATTCACAAATCGAGAAAGAAGCTCTGGCTCTCGTGTTTGGTGTTACTAAGTTTCCGATTTCTTGTATGGTCGTCACTTTACCATCATCACAGACCACAAACCTTTGACATCGCTTTTTCATCCGAACAAGTCTGTACCTCCACGTACAGCGCAGAAATTCATTCGCTGGTCTATTTTCCTCTCGCAGTACCGCTACGATATCTTGTATCGGTCCACTGCTAAGCACGGCAACGCTGATGCGTTGTCCCGTTTGCCTGTTGCTGAGGATAAAGCATTCGATTCTTCCGCACTTGCTTGCATGTTCACTGATGCGGAAACCTATAACGTGGTCGAATCGTTTCCGATTGATTTTCGTCGTGTAGCTACAGCCACAGCTGCTGACCCTGTCCTTGCCACCATCCAAGCGTTATCTGCTATCTTTTGCATTGAAGGTCTTCCACAGACTATTGTTTCCGACAATGGCCCACAATTCATGTCCGCAGAATTTCAGTCATTCTGCAAGGCCAATGGTATTCAACATCTGACATCCGCGCCGTTTTCGCCTCAGTCGAACGGTGCCGCTGACCGATTGGTCCGGACTTTCAAGTCACAGATGTTGGAGTTGAAAGAGTCGCATTCTCGGGAGGACGCGTTGTTGCTCTTTTTGTCTTCGTATCGCTCTCAACCCCGAGATGGTCGCTCGCCGGCTGAGTTGCTCCACGGTCGTCCTCATCGAACCTTGATGTCTTTGCTGCATCCGCCGCATCAGGTTCCTGTGCAGCGGCAGACTCCTGGTTTTGCTCCAGGCGACGTTGTATTCTATCGCGACTATCTAGGTTCACGGCGTTGGCTCGCAGGGCGCATTCTTCGCTGCCTCGGCCGCGCGATGTATTTGGTTTTGGGGGCCTCTGGTGAGGTGCGTCGGCATCTCAATCAGCTGCGCCTCTGTCGTCGCACGGGTTCTGCCGCTCCCCGTCTGCTTTCAGCGACGGTGCCGTCCGGTCAGCGCCCTGGGGACCCATCAACTGGCTCGCCTCATCCCCAGGTGTTACCGACGCTGCCTTCCATTTTGCCCCATGGCGACGCGCCGCCGCCGCCGCCGCCGCCGCCGTCGCCTGTTCTCCCGCCGGCGCCGCCCGCAGTGGATGCGTCGCTGCAACCGCCTGGCGCCTCCCTGGGTCACGCGCCGCCGGTCGCTTCCCGTGACCAGATGTCGTCTTCGCCCGTCGGGTGCCCCGACCAAATGGAGGTCGACCCTTCGGCCCCTCCTGTATCTCTAAGGGCGCATACACCGCATGTTGACGTGCACCCTGGACTAGGTTTTCAGGCGTTTCCTAGCTCCCCTCGGACCGAATGGCAGGGTGCGGGTGGCACAGCCTCGCCTGTTGTTAGGCTCCCCACCTCATCGCATACGTCAACATGGGGTCCTCTCCACGGCGGGCGGAAGCCTTATACCACGACCGTTCGCCGATTTGCGGGTGAGGAATGTGGTGTCACCGCCAGAACCCCACTTGCTAAGTGGTAGCTTTAAATCGGACGCGGTCCATTAGTACATGTCGGACCCGCGTGTCGCCACAGTCAGTGATCGCAGACCGAGCGCCACCACACGGCAGGTCTCGAGAGACGGACTGGCACTCGCCCCAGTTGTACGGACGACTTTGCTAGCGACTACACTGGCGAAGCCTCGCTCCTTTGCAGAGCAGATAGTTAGAATAGCCTTCAGCTAAGTCAATGGCTACGACCTAGCAAGGCGCCATATCAATTGATAGTTATCGTATGATGCATGTCTCATCAAGAACTATGTATACAAATGATGGATTAAAGTTAAGTATTCCAGAAGCTACGTACTTTTCTTTATAGCATTCATCACGTATCCTGTTTCAGACCTCATGCCATCCTGCGTGAGCTTATAGCGTGCATTTCGGTCTCCTCAAACCACACTGTGTTGGCACTTCTGTCGACACATCAACATGTGGCCTGTAATTGAAGAAGTGTCATGATGATCTCTCCATTGGCAAAAGATTCCGGAATAGTCCCCCATTCGGATCTCCGGGAGGGGACTGCCAAGGGGGAGGTTACCATGAGAAAAAGATTGAATAATCTACGAAAGGATAACGTTCTACGAGTCGGGGCGTGGAATGTCAGAAGCTTGAACGTGGTAGGGAAAGCAGAAAATCTGAAAAGGGAAATGCAAAGGCTCAATCTAGATATAGTAGGGGTCAGTGAAGTGAAGTGGAAGGAAGACAAGGATTTCTGGTCAGATGAGTATCGGGTAATATGAACAGCAGCAGAAAATGGTATAACAGGTGTAGGATTCGTTATGAATAGGAAGGTAGGGCAGAGGGTGTGTTACTGTGAACAATTCAGTGACCGGGTTGTTCTAAACAGAATTGACAGCAGACCAACACCGACAACGATAGTTCATGCCGACGTCGCAAGCTGAAGATGAACAGATAGAGAAAGTGTATGAGGATATTGAAAGGGTAATGCAGTATGTAAGGGGGGACGAAAATCTAATAGTCATGGGCTACTGGAATGCAGTTGTAGGGGAAGGAGTAGAAGAAAAGGTTAGAGGAGAATATGGGCTTGGGACAAGGAAAGAAAGAGGAGAAAGACTAATTAAGTTCTGTAACAAGTTTCAGCTAGTAATAGCGAATACCCTGTCCAAGAATCACAAGAGGAGGAAGTATACTTGGAAAAGGCCGGGAGATACGGGAAGATTTCAATTAGATTACATCATGGTCAGACAGAGATTCCGAAATCAGATACTGGATTGTAAGGCGTACCCAGGAGCAGATATAGACTCAGATCACAATATAGTAGTGACGAAGAGTAGGCTGAAGTTCAAGACATTAGTCAGGAGGAATCAATACGCAAAGAAGTGGGATACGGAAGCACTAAGGAACGACGAGATACGTTTGAAGTTCTCTAACGCTATAGATACAGCAATAAGGAATAGCGAAGTAGGCAGTACAGTTGAAGAGGAAGGGACATCTCTAAAAGGGGCCATCACAGAAGTTGGGAAGGAAAACATAGGTACAAAGAAGGTACCTGCGAAGAAACCATGGGTAACAGAAGAAATACTTCAGTTGATTGATGAAAGCATGAAGTACAAACATGTTCCTGGAAAATCAGGAATACAGAAATACAAGTCGCTGAGGAATGAAATAAATAGGAAGTGCAGGGAAGCTAAGACGAAATGGCTGCAGGAAAAATGTGAAGACATAGAAAAAGATATGATTGTCGGAAGGACAGACTCAGCATACAGGAAAGTCAAAATAACCTTTGGTGACATTAAAAGCAACGGTAGTAACATTAAGAGTGCAACAGGAATTCCTCTGTTAAATGCAGAGGAGAGAGCAGATAGGTGGAAAGAATACATTGAAAGCCTCTATGAGGGTGAAGATTTGTCTGATGTGATAGAAGAAGAAACAGGAGTCGATTTAGAAGAGATAGGGGATCCAGTATTAGAATCGGAATTTAAAAGAGCTTTGGAGGACTTACGGTCAAATAAGGCAGAAGGGATAGATAACATTCCATCAGAATTTCTAAAATCATTGGGGGAAGTGGCAACAAAACGACTATTCACGTTGGTGTGTAGAATATATGAGTCTGGCGATATACCATCTGACTTTCGGAAAAGCATCATCCACACAATTCCGAAGACGGCAAGAGCTGACAAGTGCGAGAATTATGGCACAATCAGCTTAACAGCTCATGCATCGAAGCTGCTCACAAGAATAATATACAGAAGAATGGAAAAGAAAATTGAGAATGCGCTAGGTGACGATCAGTTTGGCTTTAGGAAAAGTAAAGGGACCAGAGAGGCAATTCTGACGTTACGCCTAATAATGGAAGCAAGGCTAAAGAAAAATCAAGACACGTTCATAGGATTTGTCGACCTGGAAAAAGCGTTCGACAATATAAAATGGTGCAAGCTGATCGAGATTCTGAAAAAAGTAGGGGTAAGCTTTAGGGAGAGACGGGTCATATACAATATGTACAACAACCAAGAGGGAATAATAGACGATCTAGAACGAAATGCTCGTATTAGGAAGGGTGTAAGACAAGGCTGTAGCCTTTCGCCCCTACTCTTCAATCTGTACATCGAGGAAGCAATGATGGAAATAAAAGAAAGGTTCAGGAGTGGAATTAAAATACAAGGTGAAAGGATATCAATGATACGATTCGCTGATGACATTGCTATCCTGAGTGAAAGTGAAGAAGAATTAAATGATCTGCTCAACGGAATGAACAGTCTAATGAGTACACAGTATGGTTTGAGAGTAAATCGGAGAAAACCGAAGGTAATGAGAAGTAGTAGAAATGAGAACAGCGAGAAACTTAACATCAGGATTGATGGTCACGAAGTCAATGAAGTTAAGGAATTCTGCTACCTAGGCAGTAAAATAACCAATGACGGACGGAGCAAGGAGGACATCAAAAGCAGACTCGCTATGGCAAAAAAGCCATTTCTGGCCATGAGAAGTCTACTAATATCAAATACCGGCCTTAATTTGAGGAAGAAATTTCTGAGGATGTACGTATGGAGTACAGCATTGTATGGTAGTGAAACATGGACTGTGGGAAAACCGAAACAGAAGAGAATCGAAGCATTTGAGATGTGGTGCTATAGACGAATGTTGAAAATTAGGTGGACTGATAAGGTAAGGAATGAGGAGGTTCTACGCAGAATCGGAGACGAAAGGAATATGTGGAAAACACTGATAAGGAGAAGGGACAGGATGATAGGACATCTGCTAAGACATGAGGGAATGACTTCCATGGTACTAGAGGGAGCTGTAGAGGGCAAAAACTGTAGAGGAAGACAGAGATTGGAATACGTCAAGCAAATAATTGAGGACGTAGGTTGCAAGTACTACTCTGAGATGAAGAGGTTAGCACAGGAAAGGAATTCATGGCGGGCCGCATCAAACCAGTCAGTAGACTGATGACAAAAAAAAAGGGGGGGGGGTCCTCGAGAAAATTTTGTTGGGAACCCCTGATACACACGGTCCAGCCACATTAATGTGAGCGACTATCAAAACCCTGCAGCACGGACGTGCAGGAAGAAACTTACTTTCTTGAAGCCGTAGCCAGCTGCGCTACGTTTCTTGCTTGAGCATCCACGGCGCGAACAATCTAATCAAGACGGTCACACATTCTCGACTGGACTAAATCCGGGGAGTTTGGTGGTCAGGGGAGTACGGTATACTCATTCTGTGCTCTTAAGAAGGAAGCACATACATTGCGAGCTGTGTTGGAAGTTGCATTGCTCTGCTGATGAGTGTCATCGTTCCGACGACAAACAAACTGCATGTAGGGGTGCACATGGTCCCCTAGGAAAGATGCGTACTTGTTTTGACATATTGCGCCTTCCAGAATGCCGATATCACCCAGGGAACGTGATGAAAACATTCCCCAGACCATAACCCTCCCTCGTCCGGTCTGAACCCTTCCGACGCTTGTAGTGAAGTGTTTGCTTTCTGTCCAATGGAACATAAAACGTTATTCATCTGAAGAGGCCACCTATCGGCACTCAATGGACGTCCAATTGCGGACATACTTGCTAATTACAGCCTTTGTCCTATATGAACGGCAGTCAGCGTGGGTATATGAACCATGCGCCTGCTGCAGAGGCCCGTGCACAGCAATGTCTGCTGAACGATCGATCAGGAGCCACTGTTAGCAGCCCCTGGTTCATCTGGGAACTCAGCTGCACAACAGCTATACGTTTGTTCGCCCACACACATCTCCACAGCTGGCGTTCACCCCTCTCATCTGTGATCTACGTGCAATATGAGCGTCGCCTCGGCGCTGGTTTCGGATAGCGGCATTTTGCCATGCATGGTATATTTTAACCAACTGGATCACATAAAAGTGTATTATAAACAATCACGTTCTGATCACATTTTCACGCCGATGTTGTTCCGTTAAGACTGAAACGCTGAATCTTGTCTGCAAGGAAGTCTTACATCCAGTAAAGAAACCTGTCCGATAATGGGTGAAAGGGTACAGTACTGCTTGACATAGGAAAGATGTACTTCGTTGTTTTTGTCAGAACAGCGTTTCTTGTATAATAACACCACTTTATTTAATACACCGAAGCCGGATACCAATCGGTTCTAGGCACTTCAGTCCGGAAACGCGCTGCTGCTACGGTCGCAGTTTCGAATCCTGCCTCGGACATGGATATGTGTGATGTCCTTAGGTTAGTTAGGTTTAAGTAGTTCTAAGTCTAGGGGACTGATGACCTTAGATGTTAAGTCCTATAGTGCTTAAAGCCATTTGAACCAACCGGACACCAATGTAGGAAAGAAGGGCAATTTGTATGTTTAATTATTCTGATGTGTACTTCCTTAAAATAGATCCCTGACTCCAGTTTGGTAATGTTTGTGAATTGAATGAATGGCTGGTCATCTGCTGACCACAGGTAGTGAAGGTAGATTCTATAATCATCTTTGAGACGGTTCTCTTGCCACATTTGGCCGAACCAAAGAGAAGAAGTATACCAGAGCACCAGAGGGCCTGGAATGTTGCTGACCAATACGGTGGCAAGGGCCACCCCCACTTCTGCGGATGCGTGGGATGACTGGATGAACGGCCATGTTTCAGCACCCTGTCACTGGTTCCTGAGGGGTGAAGACGTGCTCTATGTGTGCTCCAGAAAAACAAAGTTAAATGAAAATGGTATGCATGTGGAATACTTAAGAGTCGATGCACTAATAATTTCTCTTTTCAGAAACATTTTGGTGGGAGGCTCATATAAATTGTTCGGAAAAAGATATGCAGGTAAAAAAAATTATCGGGAAAAATAGGATTCTTCATAAGTGACAAAGGAACCACATGTTGTAATTATAAGACGGAATACTAGCGTGTGGTAGTATTAATATGAAATACTTGCGTATGTAAATCTAAGTTGAAAATAATTAATATTTCCGAGTGGAGAACTTGAACTAGAGACAAACACTTCCACGTGGTGAGTACAGTGTGAGTCCCAACCTGACTATGAGACAATAAAAAGAATTGGAAGTGCTTGTCCTAGCATTCAGTTGAGGATATGTGTGTGAGATAAATAAGGTACCAAAACTTCCATTATGAGATACATTGCTGTGACGCCAGCTTGATATTCAGATACTCTGAGAGTGAATCAAGGTGAGTCAGCCATCTACCTAGCAACACCATGTGGGTTGCATTGCACAGGGAGATGCGCATAAATCCTCCAGAGTTTGTGTTAGGAAAATTATTATTTAGGTCAGTGACGTGTGAATCTGGGATGACTATTGTTTGATGGGGGAAAGCAGAACGAGTAGATAACCAAAAATTTTATTTTTGAGATGAGTTTTATACTTCCAGCGTGATTTATTTTGTGTATTTAACCTGTTTGATTTGCTTATGTTATTTCACGCCCATTGGGTGGAGAATCCCTTGTTTGACTATTGTGTTTAAGTGTAATGCAAGGAATTTTGCATCATTAGTGTGAAAGAATTTATTGTAATAACTAGTGATATTGATTATTGAGTTGTTGGTAGCCATTTTGTTGAGGTGTTTTACCACAACCTCCATTTTCTTGCTGGGATGTCCAAGCTTTGAATAAAATATGTACCACAGGAAGGAAATGTGGTCCTGCCAGGGTAGAGTGAGTCCATCAGAAATGTGCGCTAACTATTAGTCAGATGCGTTATACATTCCGTTGCGTTAAGTAAGGATTAGAATAAATTACAGCTTAACTGATAGGCACTAGGGCTCATATTTCAAGCGTAGTTGCAGTGGGTATGGTAAATTACGAAAATATTTCTGATGTACGAATAATAATTGCACTCGTTTGGCAGGCCACTTATCTAGTAGGGCTGACTACTACATGCCACAGAATGGGGTAGAAACCTCCCATGGGTTAGCTCGTATTTTGGATGCTAATCGACAGTCAGGAACTGTATGAAATGTCTTCCTGAAGTCAAGGTGGATAGTATAAACCTCGGCAACGATGTCTACGGCGCCCTTTATCTCATGGGTGAAGACAGCGAACGTTCACAAAGTCTCTCTTTACAGAATCCGTGTTGATTTTCTTCTTCAAAATCATCATAATACGAGGGCATAAAATGTGTTCCAAGGATCTACTACACATTGAAGCCAGTGATAAACGACTGTAATGAGCTCAACTTGTGTCAAACTTACAATGACGTTCAGGAAACTCTATTAGAAGACAACAGTGATGCGAGAAAGCAATAGAAAATGCTGACAGAATATAAAATAAGATGCTGTAGAAAGAAGTCCAACGAATTATTGGACGAATAAAGTGCTAAACAGTGACGAGAGGTAAGAAACTTACGACTAGCTCGTACCACAACTTGGGAAAGCTTAGTTGGCCAACTGTACCCAAGAAATTTACTTGCTGCTGAAGATCGACTGCTGGCCAGAAAAGATGAGAAAGTACGTAACACACTACCGACGATGGTTGGTATTATAGATACGCAGATACGAAAAAACTGTTACTTCATGAGATCCATATATCTGTAACTGTCTCTATACAGGGAGCATAGGGTCGTATTGGTCAAGGGCACGGCGAATCAGTTGCAAATCCTATTCGTAGGACATATTCTAAATACTATTTTCTATTTTCTTGCCTCCATAGTCCTGCAGTATTTTCGAAAGGACAACATTTTAGCCTGGACTCTTACTAAATAAGTGCGATTTCAGTGCGTTACGCTTTTCTCAAGTCAAAGTTCACTGTGAAGTACATAAGTGCATGATCGTTCCTTTTAAGAGGACCATGTTTACATATTCCATATGCGTGTGCATAGCTGACACAAGGACGGGTGTTTTCCTTCTAATTCTTATATACATATGTATATACAGACGAAAAAAATTGCAACTCCTAGAAGAAGTTGTGTGATATAAGCGAAATTGGTAGGAGTGATCTACATCTGAAAGACGACATCTATTCCAGTTTCCCGCCAGTCGCATAAGAGTGGCGCTAGTAGTGCCACAGTGAGAATGCAAATCAGGTTTTGCTTTAAATACGCGTCGTGACGTTCGAGAGGCATGATTGCTGGCAGCGGTGGCCACAAGACAGCACGCTCAGAAGAAGTCCTGGCTCCGGGACGGCCTGTGGCACTAGCGAGAAGGAAGACCAACGTGTTCGGCCCATGGTTTTGGAGCTTCGTACTGCATCTGAAGCAGCAATACGAGCAGCAGTCGGCACCACAGTGACGCGAAGATGTGCTGCAAATCGGTTACGTCAAGGACAGCTCCGACTCAGATCCCTGTAGTGTGCATTACACTGACCCCAAACCACCGCCATTTGCGGCTTTAGTGATGTCAAACTAGAGCTCATTTGATGGCAGGATGGAGGCCTGTTGCGTCTTCTGGTGAAAAAAAAAGCTGGTTCTGCCTTGGTGACAGTGATGCCGGAGCCTTGATTAGGAGGTCAGTTGAGGGCCTACAAGAAACACATGTGCATGCTAGATGCACTGCACCTAGACCAGGAATTATCGCCTGGGGCGCGATCTCGTATGACAGCAGGAACACTCTCATTGTAATCTCACGCACCCTGAGTGTAAATATGTACGTCAGTTTGGTGATATGACTTGTTGTGTTGGCATTAAAGAACAACTTTACAGGTTCGCCACATACCGCTGTTGTAACCCAACATACTCTACACGGTGTAGACATGCTGCCTTGGCCTGCTCGATCACTATACCTATCTTCAATCGATCACATATGGGACGTCATCGGACAACTCCAGCGTCGTCCACAAACAGCATTAACCGTAACTGTACTGACCGGCCACGTACAGCCAGCCTGGAACTCCATCCCACAATCGGACATCCGGCACCTTTACAACACAGTGCATGCACGGTTGCATCTTTGTATTAAACATTCTGGCGGTTACAACGGTTATTAATATACCAGCATTCAACATTTACAATGACTTATCTCGCGCTCGCGTTAACCAGTGATCTAGCAATGTTAATCACTTGAATATGTTACCCAGACAAATGTACTCCCGAAATTTAATTACTCTACATTACCTATTTTTGGCACAGAGATTTTTTCCAGCAGTACTTTCAGTAGGAATACTTTCAGCTCGATACTGGAAATGAGCGTTTGGCGTCATTGGCCGGGAGGCCCCTTACGGGGCAGGTCCGGCCGCCTTGCTGCAGGTCTTATTACATTTGACGCCACATTAGGGCGACCTGTGCGCCGGATCGGGATCAAATGATGATAAAGACAGTACAACACCCACTCTCTGAGCGGAGAAAATCCCCGACCCAGCCGGGAATCGAACCCGGGTCCGTAGGACGGCAATCCGTCACGCTGACCACTCAGTTCTCGGGGCGGACAGCTCGATACTGTCGTGCTCTTGAATTTCTTGACATGCATTCTTTTTGATTTTAAGATGCTGACCACGCCATGTGTAGTTCCATTTAAATGCTACAGTAACGTTTTTTTATGTTACACATTAGCACAAAGACAAAACCTGTTTAATGATCGCAATTTTCTCTTTTGGAAATAGGCTTTACGTTTGAGACAGTACGTTGCGGCTTCATTTGACGGTAGTATGATGTGAAATTTATGATTTTAGGTTTCAGTGTTAATTACGCTAAACAATTATGTACATGCGGGTTCCTCCGGTAACTGCTATAGTGAGAAAACGTGACTGAGAACGCCATCGCATATTGCGTTCTCTGTACAGATGTGTGGGTATATGGCACTATAAGCTTCAATTTTTTTTAGTGTGATTGATGTAACAGAGCAGTGTAAATTTTTACAATTAGTTAGTTTCCTATTCTATAGACCACATGCACGATAAATTGTAATGATGTGGACTGGATTATTATATATTCACATCATAAATTAATTTGTTAATATGGCTAAACGCTGAACATTTATAAGACTTTTTTAAATATACAGATATGAATTAGTAATATCTGTCCACTTCCTTTTACACATTACAATAATAAAGTTCTCCAACGGAATGGAAGGAGTTGTCAAGGAGAATCTTTTTCAGTTTCTTTCCAAATTTTGGTTTTCTCTTTGTCGGTCATTTTCTATCGCTGGGTAAGGCACCAAAAATTTTAGTTATAGCTTTGAGAACCGATTTTTGTGCTACAGAAAAACCTTAATGTGAAAAAATGAAAGCCCTTTTTTGGCATAGAAATTACGTACATTCTATAGCACGTTTTTTGAGGAATGAGTTACATTATTGAATGGAAATATGAAAAACGAGTTTCTTTGCGTGGCCATCCTCCGTAGCAAGCATTGTGTAGCAAGAGAAGGCGTTTTTATTTACAAATACAAAAGAAATGTTGAAAAGTACGTCAACTTACTGATTTGTCTCTCCCCAAGATTTACAGTGACTCTAAGTGAAAATGTGACTGATAAGTTTTTTTAGTAGTTTCGAAACTTTTTCTAGTTTAAATTCTCATCAGGACACCTAGGAATTTGGGAGTTTCCGTTGTATTTATTATTTCCTCACCATGTGTTACAGCTGTCGTTGGGGTATTATACCTATATGTATAGCACTGTAATATAGTAACGTATTTTCAAATTTCAGATTTTCTGTGGGTATATTACATTTTAGAAACTTGTGGTATTGCTTTCACCTCTCGTAAACACGAAAACTCCCAAGGGGGTGAAATTAGCTGATAGCTTGATACCCTTCTGTATTTTTTTTTTTTACTGTAAGCGAATATAACAACCGTTTTATGTTCTGAAATGCTAGCCCTATACATCACTTGTGACCAATATATAACTAAACGCAATGTGACTGAAATTACTTAAGTTTCGGAATGGTAGGGACTTCAGGAAAGAGCAACGGAACAAAATGCGTTAACGAAAGTCAACCAAGACAAAACTGAAATTAGAATTCTCGCTACAGGTCTCACGCACTTACTATAAAGAAATTGGATCTTACAGATAAAATTTATGAATTGCAAAATTCTTTGTCATCTATGCTCTAATTCACCTAATAATCTGAAAATTATGATATAGTGTGGTAACAAAATTATCTCAATGTCTCCATTGTCGGGTGGTACGTGTCTCGAAATTCAACAGCGATACATACTTTACATGTATGGCTGAAATTCTTATTTAGAAAATCTGCAGTCTGCTGCACAAATCTACAATGCGAAGGCAGGCTACTTTACCCCCAACTGTGAATACAATCAAAAGGGATGAGGTACGTTTCGATAACATGGTTCTTGAGTGAATACATGTGGAGGTACGGAACGTATAAAAAATTAATGCAAAAATGGACCAAAGAGAGGTGTTAATAAGTCTGCGAAAATTCCAACTATGCGAAAACATAATTTAATGATTAATATTCGAATACAGAATACTTTAAGCGTAAATGCAGCTAAACGGACCGTGAGACTTTACATTCGTGTCAGATACAATAGACAAAAAAAAAAATTACGGCACATTATTAATTCCTGCAACACTTTTTTACAAAGTGCATTCCCCATCGTTAAATTTTACAGAAAAATTTATCACGGACAGAAATATAATTAAAATATTGCAGTGTCTATGTTATTAGGAAGAATAATCCAATGTTATTTTGGACATACACGTCCTCCCCTGTAGGGGAATTAAATAATGTGTGTACGAGTACAGATTGTGACGCATGAGCGACGACAGGTGGAAGTTTCTGTCTGGCCGTGGGTCCTGCATGGATAGCCAAAGACGTTAAGGCGCCCACTCGTCTAAAGCTGGAAACTGGGTTCGAGTCCCGGTCCGGCACAAGTTTTCATTGTCGTCATTCTCTTATGCAGCTAATCGTCGTTCATGTTCACAACTGTGAACGCGTTTCGTATATAACGAATGTAGCTCTTCCTGATCTGATTAGCCGCGTAGTTTACAATCACGTAAATGCAGCGTAAATGTGCAAAGCCAATAACAATCTCACCATAATCGAAGTCGGATGAGTGTGCCCAGCTCCGCGCCTGTCAGTGTCCATACACCGTGATGTATCAGCACGTCCAGTCATCACGGCAGCAGCACGCAGACCAGAGAGCTTTGAGATGTGCCAGGAAGGTCCCCCAAAACGAATTCCACCGCCATCCACGGCTGCGAAATTCGTTTTGTGAGTCTTATGGCAGCCCTCAAGGCTCTCTGCCCTTCTTCCTGCTGGCCGTCTCCGGTCAAAGCTCGCGGTTTCTACTCGGAGATGTACTGCTCTTCCCGACAGAGTGGTGACCACAGATCTTTGACGCAGACAAGTGAATTTTGTCGCTCGCAAGAATACGCCTCACGAAAGGCGTTTCGCAGCAAAGCAGACGCCTTTCGAGCTAAATCATAATACAAAGTCACTATTTCAAAATAAAACAACATACACAGCAAACATGTTTACCTCAAGAAATTCGCAGCTGCTGTATACCTGCATGTACGAAATACGGAAGACTACTGAAGTGTGTTATTCTCGGTCGTTTGGTCATATCAGTCGTTTCTGTGCACAGTTTGTCTGGGTACTACCGGATAGGCGGACTGATTTCATACGCTATGTTTACTCCCCCACTTCCTTAGTCACTCGTGTCCTCATACCCCTCCTCACACATCGTATACCTGTCATCGTCCCGTAACTGTAACACCATATCGAATATGTGCCGCATCTTGGCTATACCGCCGCGTAACGCAAAATCTTCCTCTTGCTCCACCTGCATTTAAGCTGTACGGCTGTGAATCAAATTATCCTGCAACTTGTGTCTCATTGAAAACCACTCTGCATTCAGAATTTACCGGCGTAGCTTCCCTCTCGGTGTATCCCATTTGTTTTCTTTCTGTGTAGCAGGGAACTAGTATTTCTGTCGCACTATAAACTATCTATCCTTTTCTTGTAGATTTCTATTTGTATTTTCTTCCTTTTCGTCCGTTAATCTTACCGTAATATTCCTCACTCTTCCTCCGAACAGTCAACTTTTCCTTCACACTTTTTCCTTCAGCAATATCACCTCGTGTTTCTGTCAGATACCAACACTCACATTCGACAAGAAGGCAATGAGGAAATTGCTTACTGTTAACATCGTTTATGTATTGCTCATATGCTATAAAGCTGTAATGTTGGTTCACTAACGATATCTGATCTGAGGTAAAAGAGCCTGAAGGATCAACTCTTTGCGTATTGACTAGAGATATGCATAGCGGCCATGTTGATCTGACACAATTAATCGTTGCCCACCAAAATACAAGTAATGAATAACACAGTAGTCATCTACGAAATTAAATGAGAATCAAATAATTACATGAAAAGTTCTTGATAAATCGACTGACATACATTGACAAAACTAGACTTATACACTGGAAATTCTGGTTAAAGGGAATGGGATGTGATTGTAATAAACACGTGTCTGTAGGAAACAATTACATTCCTGATGTCATACCGGACTGACGAAATGTTAGTAATAAGAGGAAGGTAGCACTTGAGAAGGGTGTGCGTTTGCATCTGTGGCCGGAGTTGAAACCATATTGATCGTAAAATCTGCAAGCAAGTCTTCAGAATTAAGTTTGAAACTACTGAAACTCAGTAACAATGATTTGTCTGTCCCTTCGGCTCGTTTTGCTGCCATGGCTAGATCTCACCAAGTTAATCTGCAGTGGAGGCTGAAGTGTCTCCAAAATAGTAACCGGTTTCTGGCTGCAGAAATGATCGGATGATGAAGTGTGGAGAAGTCTCACAGAGAAGGGATTTTGAACCGACTCCTTCGTAAGAGGACAAGTGTTTTCGCGTTTTTCGTTCGTCACATAATTTGTGTTGACTGAAGTATGGATATTCCGAGCGCTGAACAGTAAAAAGATGCCTTAAGAGGAGCTGGTCCCCTACCCGGATTCTTGCTTCAAGCGGCTAGCCAGTGATATGCTTCCTTACCATGGGCTCTGAAAAACTGCCTGCTGTCCTCTCTCTGTCTCTGTCTGTTGCCAATAAGGTTGGACCTTTCCAGCACAGCTGCGGTTCTCTCTCTCACTTCTAAATTATTTATACAAGAATAAAATTGGTAGCTGCAAACATGGTGAAACTCCAGCCGCCCAATGTATCGGTTAAAATCAATTATTTGTCCCGAACTAGGACCCGAACCCAGATTACCCGCTTTGCACGACCGGTTACCTTAACCACATCAGCTATACGAGAATCCCCTCTGGATCGACTCAAACTTCCATGTCAGTATTTTATCTACATCCTATACTTGCACAGATACTGTGAGTCTTGTACAGGGATAGACGTTTGATTGAAACCGGGGCCTCGTTTTAGCCGTAAAATTCCGTATTTCTGTGCCCGTGATTTTTCCGTATACTTTGGAATATGTTGCAGACATACATGCATGTCTGATCGTCAGCTGTATCAATATGATTATTGTATTTTATAGGGGTCTAATGGCAGCATGTTTGACTAGTAATCAAAACGTTCTCTGTCCCGTATTCGAACTCCACCACTGCTTAAATTTTTAATAAAAATTATCAGCATTGGTGACTGAAGACTTCCAGCATAAGAAGTCACTCTCATTCTGTTAATGGCCATGTCACCGAGGATAGAGAAGTGGACTGTGTTTCAGGGTTCAAATGGCTCTGAGCACTATGGGACTTAACATCTGTGGTCATCAGTCCCCTAGAACTTAGAACTACTTAAACCTAACTAACCTAAGGACATCACACACGTCCATGCCCGAGGCAGGATTCGAACCTGCGACCGTAGCGGTCACGCGGTTCCAGACTGAAGCGCCTAGAACCGCACGGCCACACCGGCCGGCGTGTTTCAGGGCACAATATAATCAGCAAACATTAAAAGCAGGAGGACGCAGAAGGCAATGGAAACCACTGCATTAAGGGGGGAAACCACATTAAGAGGTTAAAGAAATTCAATTTTTGTTGCATAAATCGTTAGCTTAACTATCCAAGAATACGGTGACAAAATTTCAACGCGAAATTCGCATTCGTTTAGATTTTATGAGCATAGAACCGAGTGCACATCGGGTTCGAAAAAGCAATTATGGTGACATACTATCGTATGATTTCCATGGCTGAAAATCCTCGACACGAGTATTGCCCAGAGGGAGAAGACAGCTGGGGCGAGTGGCATAAACGAACAGGTCTTGGAATGGAACATGAACCGCACCCTACTCCAGTGCACTCCGACGTACAGAAGGAAATTCTTCCAATATATGAAGATTTATCAAGCGATGAATTACTGGAGAGATGTTTAGGTGGCCACACACAAAATGCGAACGCAAGTTTTAATTCCACTATTTGGCGATTACCTCCTAAACACTTGACTCCGGACCAAAAGTCGTTGAATTGACATCGTATTTAGCAGCGGGCTTATTCAATGAAGGAAATTCATCCTTTCTGATGGTCATGAACGAGTCAGGAATTGTAGTAGGCACGCAAAGCTTCAGTTATGCCGAACAAGTGGATAACCAGCAGGTGAGTCGACAGAATCGACGTGGTTCATTGGAATCCAAGGAAGGTCGGAAAGCTCGGAAAGCACTGTTGCAAGCGCAAAACGAAGCCTATGATGAAGAAGAACGATTACTATATGGTGTTGGAATCGCAGATTAATCGGTGAGTATTTTGTATTTCTGTTGCCGTCCTCGAATTTCTAGTTTCCGAGAATTTATTTTTCAAACGTGTTGATCTAGAAATGACTTTTTTCACATTTTCAATCTAACTCAAAGAGTATAGAACCGATCATTACGAAAATTTATAGTATGATTCTTTATAAAATTACGAATTGTAAGAACCAACTTGTGAGATGATATGATTTTAAGGTTCAAATGGCTCTGAGCACTATGGGACTTAACTTCTGAGCTCATCAGTCTGCTAGAACTTAGAACTACTGAAACCTAACTAACCTAAGGACATCACACACACCCATCCCCGAGGCAGGATTTGAACCTGCGACCGTAGCGGTAACGCAGTTCCATACTGTAGCGTTAGAACCGCTCGGCCATGATTTTAAGGCTATTTTTCTTTGCATAATTAGAGAAAAGTGGTGAAAATCGAAATAAATTGTTCCAACGCCTGCAACATGTGGCCAGTTACTAAAAAAGTGTCATGATGATCTCTCCATAGGCAGAAGATTCCAGACTAGTCCCCATTAGGATCTCTATGAGGTGACTGCCAAGGGAGGTGGAGGGTGGGGGTGACGAGAAAAAGATCGAGTAACTAATGACAGAGAAATGCTCTACGAATTGGGACGAGGAATATCAGAAGTTTTGTCGTTGTATGGAAGTTAGAAAATCTGAAAAGGGAATGCTAACATTCAATGTGGATATAGTGAGGGTCGGTGAACTGAAATGGAAAGAAGTCAAGTACTCGTATTTGTGGTCGAAAGAGTATAAGGTAATATCAACAACTGCAGAAAGTGGTATAACTGGAGTAGGATTCGTTATAAGGAAGAAAATAGGCAGTCAGTTACTGGGAACATTTGAGTGATACGGTTGTTCTCATCGGAATCAATAGCAAACCAACGCCGACAACAATGTATCAGGTACACGTGCAGACATCATAAGTACAGAATGAAGAGACAGAGAAAGGATGTCACTATATTGAATGGGTAATTCAGTATGCAAAGGGAGACGAAACTCTAATAGTGACGGAGGACTGGAACGCGGTTTCAGGGGAAGAAGTAAAAGAAAATGTTGCTGGAGAATATGGCTTTCGTAGGGGGGATGAGAGAGGAGAGAGTGATTGAGTCGTGCAATAAATTACAGCTTGCAATAGCGAATTCTCTGTTCGAGAATCAGGGAGGAGGAGGAGGTATTCCTGAAAAAGCTCAGGAGGCACGGGACGATTTCAGTTAGATTACATCATGTTCAGGAAGAGATTGGGTTGCAAGCCGTACACAGGAACGGATGTAGACTCAGACCACAATTTAGTAATGATGAAAGGTAGGCTGACGTTTAAGAGACGAGTCAGGAAGATTCAATGTAGAAAGATGTGGAATTCGGAAACACTAAGAAACAAAGAGATACGCCGGAAGTTCTCTGAGGCTACAGATATTGCGATAATCAATAGCTCAGTAGGCAGGCCAGTTGAAGAGGAATGGCCATCTCTAAGAAGAGCAGTCACGGAAGTTGGAAGGAAACAAAAAGGTAATTGCTCGGAAACTATGGGTAACTGCACAAATATTTTAGCTGATCGACGCAAGTACAAAAATTTTCAAGGAAATTCATGAATACAGACATACACTTCTCTTAGGAATGAAATAAATAAGAATTGCAGGGAAGCTAAGGCGAAATGGCTGCAACAAAAATATGAAGAAATCGAAAAAGAAATGACTTTTGGAAAGAGTCACTCAACATACAGAAAAACCAAATTTAAAGCAAGGGCAGTAACAATAAGTGTACAACGAACATTCCGCTGTCAAATGCAGAGGAGAGAGTGGTTAGGTGGGAAGAGCACATTGAATATCTATGTTAGTGGGAGGTCTTGTTGTTGATGTGATAGAAGAAAAAACGGGAATTGATAAGGAAGGTATACGTGCTCTAGTATTAGAGTTATAATTTAAAAGAGCCTTGTGACATCAATTAAGGCAGATGTGATATACACTGAAGTGGCAAAGAAACTGGTATAGGCATGCGTATTCAAATACAGAGATAAGTATGCAGGCAGAGTACGGCGCTGCGGTCGGCAATGAATATACAAGATAACTAGTGTCTGACGCAGTTGTTAGATCGATGACTGCTGTTACAATGGCAGGTTATCAAGATTTAAGTTAGTCTGAACGTGGTATTATAGTCGGCGCATGAGCGATGGGACACAGCGATGAAGTGGGAATTCCTATACAGTCATTTCACAAGTGTACCGTGAATATCAGTAATCCGGTAAAACATCAAATCTCCGACATCGCTGTGGCCTTAAAAAGATCCTGCAAGAAAGGGACCAACGACGACTGAAGAAAATCGTCCAACGTGACAGAAGTGCAACTCTTCAGCAAATTGCTGCAGATTTCAGTGCTGAGCCATCAAAAGGTGTCAGCGTGCGAACCATTCAACGAAATATCATCGTTACTGGCTTTTGGAGCCGAAGGCCCACTGGTGTACCCTCGATGACTGCACGACACAAAGCCTTACGCCTCGCATGGGCGTGTCAACACCGACATTGGACTGTCTATGGCTGGAAACCTGTGGCGTGGTCGGACGAGTCTAGTTTCAAATTGAATCGAGCAGATGGACGTGTACAGATATGGAAACCACCTCATGAAGCCACAGACCCAGCATGTCAGCAGGAGACTGTTCTAGCTGGTGGAGGCTCTATAATGATGTGGGGTGTGTGCAGCTGGAGTGATATGGGACCCCTGAAGTGTCTAGATACGACTGTGACAGATGAGATATACGTAAGCATCCTGTTTGATCATCTGCATCCAGTCACGTCCATTGTGCATTCCCACGGGCAATTCCAGCAGGACAATGCGACACTCCACATATCCAGAATTGCTGCAGAATGGCTCCAGCTCTTTTTAGTTTAAACACTTCCTCTGGTCACCAAACTCCTCAGACATGAACATTATTAAGCATATCTGGGACGCCTTGTAACATGCTGTTCAAACGAGATCTCCACCACCTCGTACTATTACGGCTTTATGGCGTCAGTCCCCTCCGGCACTACTTCAGACATTAGTCTAGTCCACGCCACGTCGTGTTGCGGCACTTTTGCGTGGTTGCGGGGCCGTACACGATATTAGGCATGTGTGCTGGTTTCTTTGGTTCTTCATTTTAAAAAGTTCCATTGCAATTTTTGGAATCATGGGGGGAAGTGGCAAAAGAAAGATACTGACGTTGTTGTAAGAATCTACGAGACTGGAGATATACCATCAGACTTTCTGAAAAACATCATCCACAAAATTTAGAAGATAGCAAGAGCCGATTAGTGCAAGAATTATAGAACAATCTGTTTAAGAACTATGCATCCAAGTTGTTGAAAAGACTGATATACAGAAGAATGGAAAAGAAAATTGAAGATCTGTAAGATGACTGTCAGTTTGGTTTTAGGAAGGTAAGGCACCACAGAAGCAGTTTCTATGATAACGAAAGCACTGAAGAAAAATCAATACAGTTTCATAGGATTTGTCGATATGGGAAAGGCGTGGACAAGGTATGATGGCGCAAGATATCCGAAATTCTGAGAAAAATAGGGTAAGCTATAGGGCAATATGGGTAATATACAACACGTACAAGAGAAAACCATAAGACTGGAAGTCCATGAGCGAAGTGCTCGGATTAAAACGGGTTTAATACAGGGATGTAATGTTTTGCCAGCTCTGTTCTGTCTACATATCAAAGAAGCAATGACAGAAATGAATGAATGGTTAAAGGATGGCATTAAAACTCAGGATGAAATTATATCAATGATGTTCACTGATGACGTTGCTAACCTCGGTGAAAGTGAAGAAGTATCAAACATCTGTTGAATGGTCTAATGAGTGCAGGATATAGATTGAGAGTAAATCGAAGAAAGTAGTGAAAAGAGCAGAAATGAGAATACCGTAAAACTTAACATCAGAACTGGTGGTCACAAAGCAGATTAAGTTAGGAAGTTCTGCTACCGAGGCATCGAAATAATCCGTGAGTGATGGAGCAAGGAGGACATAAAAAGCAGGCTCGTACTTACAAAAAGGGCATTCCTGTCCAAGAGAAGTCTACTAGTATTAAACAAAGAACTTAATTTGAGGAAGAAGTTTCTGAGGATGTATGTTTGGGGTACGGCATTGTATAGAATTGGAAGATGGACTATGGGAAAACTGGAACAGAAGAGAATCGAAGCATTTGAGATGTGCTATGGAAGAATGTTGAAAATGATGTGGTGTGGTAAGGTAAGGAGTGAGGGAATTCTTTGCAGAATTGGCGAGGACAGGAATTTATGGAAAACACAAACAAGAAGAAGGGACAGGATTCTTGAGCATCTCTTGAGACATCAGGGAATGACTTCCGTGGTAGGTGGGTCATTCGGAAAGTAAAGAAAGTTTTTTCTACAGAAATTTTAATTTTATACAATTAAACGAAACTGTGTTTTACATACAGTTTGATACAGAACCTACTTTTCTACGAAGTAACCGTTCAGATTTAGGCACTTGTACCTTTTTACCGACATTTCTAAGTCTTCCGCATGCTCAGTTTCTGCCAAGTTGTTGAACCAGTTTTTCTTTATGTTCATCATCACTTCCGTTGTGTTGCCCACTCAAAAAATCTTCCAATTTGGGGAATAAGTGATAATCACTTGTGACTGTTTGCGGACTGCATGGCGCATGTTGAAATATTTTCCCAATGAAACAGCTGAAGGAAGTCCTGTAGCTGCGTGGGGACATGCATTATCGTGGAGGAGGATGACTCTACTGGTTAGTCTTCCGCGTCGCTTGTTCTTAATGACGTAGCCAAGTCGTTGAAACGTCTGACGGTAGGCCGCTGCAGTCCACTAATTGTGAAACGTCTGCCTTCTTGGACTTTTTTCTCAGTCCTTGATTTTTGTCCGTCAGTCACCATTGAAGGCCGGCCCGAGCGATTTTTGTCGTGAGCATTCTTCCCTCGGTCATTAAAAGTGATACACCGTTCTCGAACTAACGCTTCGTTCATCACATTACTCAAATGCTTCAAATGGCTCTGAGCACTATGGGACTTAACATCTATGGTCATCAGCCCCTAGAACTTAGAACTACTTAAACCTAACTAACCTAAGGACTTCACACAACACCCAGTCATCACGAGGCAGAGAAAATCCCTGACCTCGCCGGGAATCGAACCCGGGAACCCGGGCGTGGGAAGCAAGAACGCTACCGCACGATCACGAGCTGCGGACTCATCACATTACTGTTAACCTCAGTTACCTGTCTATAAAGTTCGATGGATTACACTTTTTGCGTGTTTAAAGAGAGCATAACACTGCGCACCTCACTCTTGGTGAGATCTTCAGTTTTGTCACACATTTCAAAGCCGCACAGCTAAGCAGTTATGAACCGTACTTTTGCCAAACTGAAACGGACGCGTGCCAAGGTCAGTGTTCGGTCGGCTGTGATGGTGGGGGACGCTGTCACGTGTCAAAACAAAGCGCTCTTCACTTTCCGAATGACACTCGTACTAGAGGGGAGTAAAAACTGCAGGGGAACGCAGAGATTGGAATGCAGCAAGCAAATAATTGAGGAGGTAAGTGCTACTCTTAGATGAAAAGGTTGGAACAGAAGAGAAATTTGGGGTGGGCTGCGTCAATTCAGTGAGAAGACTGATGGCTAAAACAAAAAAAAAAAAAAAAAAAAAAAAAACATAAGTAGTGTCTGTTTCTTCAGACAGGCACGCATGTCTGAAGAATATTGCAGAGCATATAGAAACTAGAGAGGCACTGCAATATGGTATTGCATGCCTAAAGACGAGTTCGCAATTTTAACCATTCATCTCTCTCTACAGGAGATCCACAACATCTGTACAACTACCGGCTGTAGACAAAACGGTGATATATGGAACTTTTGGTCTGTCGGAGGAGCGTGGAAGGATAGCCAGAGCAGTTAAAGGCGACCAGTTGTGTAAAGTGAGAAATCTTGGTTTGAGTCTTACAGCTGACGATAGTAGCCGTCATGCATGCACATCTCAATCACATTGCAGAGTACACCGAAACAACACAGGCACTGCAGTATGGTAAATTACTTATAGTAGCCAGTCCTGCTGGTTCTTACATTGTGTTAAACATTCGGTTTTGGCAGTGCCTGAATTTGGTGGGATCCAATGCCTACAAAGGTGGGCTAATTATTGGTTCTCATTGCACTTATTTCTCCTCCTTTCACATTCAAGGTATTGAAAAGAGACGCTGCAGGTGGCTGTGCACTACGGCAGATTGTATTCGTATTGCGACTTCTGACGAGCGGTGCCCAAGGGTGATCTTCAAAGAAAGGCCGGTTCGACCAAGTGGCATTGCCCTGTCAATTGCCAGTTAGTACCTTCCAAGAAGTCTTCCGCGGCGGACCCCCCCCCCCCCCCCCCCCCCCCGTTCGGCTAACAGGAGCCACTGCGTGCCCGTGTGGTTGCGGCCTCACAAGATGTCTTCAAGTGACCTCTTATTTAAGTGAACCACACAGTTCAGCGTGAGAATATAAACTACGTTATCTGAGCACTGGCTATCTCTGGTACAGACACACATGTGATTTATTTGTGGGGATTAATTATTCCTATTTGATTGGTCTTTGTAAATCTGATTTTATATCAGTGAGGATACAGTTCTGGGAAAAAGAATCACATAACATTTTACTAGGTGAAATAAATACTTAAATAAATGAGCAGTCATACACATATGACTATTCTGCAGATTTCACTGATGTCACCATTTCTGTGTCCGGCTCAGAAGTTTATCGTTTCATGCGTAATTGAAGTAGAAGTTGTGAACTTCTAGCAAAGTTATAGGTGCAGAGCTGCACAGCAGCAACAAGGAGTGCACCACGCATGCTAATACCCCAATTGTGCTGTCTCGCTATACCGAGCTGGAAGGGTTGGTCTTGAAATGTTTAGCGTTTAGTTTTGTGCTAGCGCACGTGTGGTGACCAGTATTTTGACGTTCTAGTGTACATTGTGAAATACTGAAAGGAAACACAACAAATATTACAATATGCAGAATTCACTGCCCCAGTATATCGCTTTTCCAAGGGAGTTGCAGAAGCAGAAACTGATTCGCTGGGTACAGCTTGACTCAGCGTTATCGGCAGCGGAGGAAGAAAGCTAGTGAAGCATGTAGCGTGGACTATAATCGAGAGCAACCATCTCTCTGAGCAGAAGGCATAGCATACCTTGCCACCTTGATTCGTTCTCTGGAGTGTGCTTCTTCTACGTATGAGGCAAGAATGTAAGAAGTTAGTTATTATTTTGAGTCAATAGAATTAATTTTCTTTCTCAAATTGCCAAATTGCGACAGTTATTGTGTAAGAAGTTTGCATATCAAAAAGCATTACACTGGATGGACACGAAATCCACCGGTAAAATTTCGGTTGTTGTTTAGAGATTTTTACGAGTGTTTTGGGATCAAGGGTCTTCTGTCTCCACTTACTCGGTGCAGAATTATGATGTAATTCTGATTCATTTGTTTTGTTACACAGTTACCTTTGTCTCTGTGCAGATTTCCTTTGCAACAGTACGAAAACCTGTAATATGCGAACCGCGCGGAGTGGCCGCGCGGTTAGAGGCGCCCTGTCACTGATTGCGCGGCCCCTCCCGCCGGAGGTTCGAGTCCTCCCTCGGGTGTGTGTGTTGTTCTTAGCATAAGTTAGATTAAGTTAATTTAAGTAGTGTGTAAGTCTAGGGACCGATGACCTCAGCAGTTGGTCCCCTAGGAATTCACACACCCATTTTTATAGCATGCGAGCACCCAGACGTACAACACAGAACTCAGAATAATGAAACGACAATCAGATGAAGAAATAGTCTTTTGTGTTTGCAATCGCTGGGGGAACAGTTCAGCATATCGTGGTGCTGCTCTTCCACAGTATTTTATCAGTGAGTCAATGTAAGTTTCGAAAGGAATTTTAATTTTTTTAGCTATGACCAACATGTAGTTAATGTATTTTGTAACCCTGTGTGATAGAATGACTAAAATGTTCGACCCGCAGTTCCGGTACCCCAACTATAATATGTGCAAAAGCACGGACGCGGATCTAAAAAGAAAGGAAACAAACGTACGGAGAGACAAGTGCGTTTGTTTACAATAGAAAATGGTTCAAATGGCTCTGGGCACTATGGCACTTAACATCTGAGGTCATCAGTCCCCCAGAACTTAGAACTACTTAAACCTAACTGACCTAAGGGCATCACACACATCCATGCCCGAGGCAGGATTCGAACCTGCGACCGTAGCGGTCGCGCGGTTCCAGACTGTAGCGCCTAGAACCGCTCGGCCACCGCAGGTTTACAATAGATTGACCAAAGTTTTCTAAAGTAGATGTAAGCCCAGAAAAAATAAGCTGGCAACTTACAACAAAGTGGCTGCATGAAACTTGGAACCGATATCTTTGCCAACCGAATTCAACGCTTGAGCAGTGACAGCCAGAGATCAAACACCACGTTCGTGTAAGAGCCCTGTTCCCGGCATGCTAAGTTCTGAATCAGAGTCCTGGTTCGGCACACAATTTTCATCTGTCAGGAAGTTTCATTGCGATAAACACTTTTATCCAGTATGAACGATGTGCTGTGCGGTAAGATTGAAGAATGGACGGAACCATTTCTAGCCTTTTTCGAACATTTGTGATGATATTCAGGAGCATATTTACAGGTCTTCCGTTTTCGTTTGAGGTGAGCTTCTGAAGTGCTTATTTTGCTGCAGTGCTGCAGGTCATGGTTCCTGTCAATGTATCCCAGGATAACTTCGTAGTGTACGAGGGATGGCAGCGGTTTAACCGTTCAATTTCTTAAGCGATTTTCTCTAGTGTTCACTATCAGATCTAGCAAGCAGATCACATGCTCTAATTCTACGAGACAACGGGACGGTGACATACAGTCACCTCTTCTTTGCCAACAAATTCTCTTTATTAATAATTCTTCCGCTAACGGCATTCTATAAGGTTCTCTCTGGTACGTTCGTTACCCTACTGGCGTGCACCAACGAACCAACGAATTCGTGTAGACTGATGCGTGTTCTCATTCCTTGTTACGGTATTATTGTTGACAGCGGAATAATGAGCATGTTGTGTGTACCCATTACGGAACTTGAAAGGGTGTCCGGGGCAGAAAAGTAAACCAGTTAAGGTCATTTAGAGAGCAACTTCCACTGAAATTCACCTATCGATTTTCAGGAATTATTCGCGGAATAATGCAAAATACGAAATCTAGTTTCAGTGTGAACGTTAATTACGGGTGACGCTCACACTGGCCAACTGGAGAACTCCATTTAGGTTACTGTAATGCTAATTTCGCCCTTTAGAGGCAGCACTCAGCGATGCCGGCGCCAGCTAATGCCAGATTATAGCCCAGAAATACGTCACCTCTCGTTTCCTGCGTTAACGTCAATATATTACAAAAACTGCAGGTGAATGAAAAATTATTAATGTCAATGCAAGTGCTCCCTGACAGCGATCGTCAAGATAAGTCTGGATGCCAGCAAAAAATTTTTCCTCGCATGCAAAATAATATGGTCGGAAAGTTCATGCCATGTTGATCCATGCTGGACCAGCTTTGGCACACAAAACAAATGCAAATCGTAGAGGCGTGTCCTTTGTGAGCCTTACGTGCGTGACTTGAAACAGAGGGCGCCAGACATCGATGCCCAGGTAATTCAACTCCCGCACTCAATAAAATTCCTAGTTGGCATCCAGTGTTTTAGACAGTATGTCCTATGTAGTTCTCATTCGGAGAACCTACTAACAAATATATTATTTTTGCACTTCTTCGAGCTCTTCAATCAGCAATACCGTGTTATCTGATGTACATGACTGTCCTGCTGGAAAATGTTGCATGTACTGGGCAAGTTATAATTTATGGAGGAACTGGAATAGCCGCCGGTTATATACAGTTCACAGTTTTTGTAGCGTAACTTGCAATATACACAAGCTTCACAGAGGCCTAAGTGAGAGACTTCGATAGCGTAATTATATTACAACGAACCAGTGTATGACCTACAACAGAAAGAATGAAACTGTCGAACACTGGAAACACCAAGTGTCCTGACATAACTATTAATACACTTAAAATGCTTATTTAACTTCGGTATGAAAAAGATTCCTATTGTTCAATGTTCCAAAACGATATTTCTGTAAACATTGAGATCATAACTGACAATCTGTACCTATGACATCATGCAAATTGTCTGCAGCGGAGTTTAATTTGTTATGAAGTTTCATCGACGATGTGCTCAAAATGCTCAAAAGTGAACTGTCAACATTAAAGTCATTTGCAACCCTGTTCCATTTATGGTGATCTCGGAAACATTTATCTTCTCAGAGCCGTGCTTCCGAAGCAGTTAACATACATACATTTATTCTAGGAAAGTTAGATACGCGTCGTTTTCAACTACAATTCCAGATAACTCGGTGTTAACTGCAGTTATCGAAGTACAGGGTTTAACGAAACAATACTGACAAAATTCGCAGGATGTCATGAGGAACAAATTTAGGACCGGAAACCACGTTCTTAATAAAAAAAATGATAAGGTGCAATGTAAACCCCTTGGAGATGTCTTGGCGGCACAGAATCAACACCAACAAAAGTGAAAGTATAGAACATTACTGCACTTGCGGCGGAAATATTTAAACATAAAATTCTTAATGAAGAGGGCTGAATTTTCAATGGACTCTTTTTGATATCCTACATCCAGAAACTTTATGTACTGTGTTACATACACATTCGATTAACCATCCATGCATGACCAGTGCTATGTATGACCAATGTTACTTATGTACAGTCTTTGAAACCGATTTGAGATTTGAGCATAGCTGAATGGATACATCAAATATTTGAAAGCATCCCTTACACGAGCTCCGAGCCAAATACCTACAGTCAAGGATATTCTATACAGATGGCTCAGGTAACGAGCAGGAAACAGGATGCGCCTTTTGGGGCTCTCATATGTAAGTGAGTTTTAAGCATAAACTGCCAAGGAAATCACAATAATGGCCACAGAGCTTAAGCCCTTAATTGCTGTCATACAGTACCTTTAGGAAAACATTATCATCTCCGAAGTCAAAAACTGCGCTCACTTAACTATTAATGTTTTCATTGAGGAAATTAAATCACAGGACACCCCATGAGATGAAAGCATACATAAGCCACTTGGAAATGGCTGGCTGCCGTGTCTCCATGTATTGTATTTTATTTATTTATGAGAGTCCAAAAAACACTGAAACACGATTTAAATCCTAAAACTATAATCTAATGTTAATGGCTGAGAGAATCTCTAGCTTTGTTTCTCCAGTTTTCAGCAGCCAGAAGAGTTAGATCATTTGCTGCAAACAAGGGTTCCATTTCACAGGGTTCGCTCTGATTACTGCAAAGCAACAAGTATTATGAGTCTTGCATCGCCCCACATTCACAAAAATTTATCATCGCTAATACCTCACTTCCTTGCACATTGTCGCCCTTGTTCTCAGTCTTTCAAGTCCCGTATTTGAGGTGGCTGCCTGATGGTAGCTCCTCTTTTGCCGTTCAAAATCCTCAAGACATTTTGTTCTCCACAGCTCAGTACAGTGGGATACTGCTGAAAATGGACTTGGTGCTGTTCTATGGAGGAACTTTTTCTGGATTTTAGTCGTGATGGATAAGCGTGAATGCCTTTAATTTGCTTTCAGCTTCTTCTTCTCTTTCTCTGCTTTTACGAGGTGCGACAATAAAGTAATGAGACCGATTTTCTCTGGAAGATGTGGCAACCCTGTAGCCTTGCGTAGGCACAATATTTTTGACTTGGCCTATAAGCTGCTTCTAGTCCAAGCGGCACATCGATGCAACTGCTCAGTCGTGAGTTGTGCTGTAATAAGTTAATACATGTTTGTGTCTCTCCTCACGGGAATGGAACCACATAATATTGCGCAACTGCATGCCATTTCTTTTTCCGTTGAATTGTGTGAAAACGCGACGACAACTTACGGTAAGCTTAAGAAAGCTTTTGAATAGGAGGTTATGTTAAGAGCTCAAGTTTTTCATTGGCATAAAATGTTTAGTGAAGGCAGAACGAATGTTCAAGCTGAAGACTGCAGTGGACGACCATCAACCTCACTGACAGATGTCAACTTGGCCAGGGTGCGTGAACTCGTACGATCTGATCGAAGATTATCCGTGAAATTGATTGCAGGAGAACTAAACATCAATCGAGAAACGGTTCATCTAATTATAAATGAAGATCTTGGTATGAGAAAGATTTGTGCAAAAATGGTCCTCAAAATCTCACACCACAACAGCGAGAAACACGGAAAAATGTGGCAGCCGATCTGTTAGAGCAAATGGAAATCAATCCAGAATTGTTGAGCCGTGTTATCACTGGTGATGAAAGTTGGTTTTTTCGCTACGATACAGAGACAAAACGCCAAAGTTCGCAAATGGTGCTCAAAGGGATCACCCAGACCAAAAAAATGCTCGCATGTCAGTGTCAAAAGTGAAATGCATGCTTGTGTGCTTCTTTGATTCCAAGGGAATTGTTCATAAGGAGTGGGTGCCTTCTAGACAAACAGTTAACCAGTATTACTACAAAGAAATTTTAGAAAGGCTTCGTAAAAGAGTTCTTTGTGTCTGTGCCAACATTGCTGATAACTGGATTCTGCATCACGATAATGTGCCATCCCATAGTGCTCTGTCAGTACAGCAAAACAAATTTCAGTACTAACACAGCCATCTTATTCACCAGATATCGCTCCGTGCGACTTTTTTCTATTTCCAAGAGTCAAAACGGCGGTCAAGGGACACCATTTTCAAACAACACAAGATGTCGAAAAAGCTGTGACGAGGGTCTTGGAGGATATTACAGAAGATGAGCTCCAGAAATTTTACCATCAATGGCAGAAGCGGTGGAAAAAGTGTGTGCAATCAGAAGGGAACCACTTTGAAGGAAACAACACTAAACGTCACTAAAACGGTAAGCAACATTTTTTTTTCACATCAGTCTCATTACTTTATTGTCGCACCTCGTATGTCTTCTGACATCTCGTGGTATTACTCTCAGGGGTAGAAAGATTTTATCGAATGTGGATGATCTTAGGAACACTGTGGCTGTACAGCCTGTCTCGTGAGAGCCACATCAACTTGGCTGGCATGATGAGGCGTACTCTTCAGCAGAGAAACACAGACTAGGAGAGGGTGTGCAGAGGACGCTGGGATGCGCTGCCCTTGTGGTGTTTGTCAATTTGCAGGCAAAATTGTTCATCTGTTGCAAACCTACTGTCAGGTGCCTATACGGTGTCTGTACAGTTCTTAAGTTAAGCAACGACCTTTGCACCAGGCCAAAAACCTCGGTCGCCTTACACAGTGTGCTCACGATCAGTGGGGCTGCAGACGCTTGATGTCCTTAGAGAAGGTCTGAATTGTCCAGAGAGGTGTCAGGGGTCTGGAAGGTTGTCAAGAATGACGTCCTGTTATTCATCACAGTACGAACTATCTTTTTTGACTACAAAATGTGTAGGAATCAACGCCCACATGAAGGGATGGCTTCCTTGACGCCCTTCGTGCTACCCTGTGACTCCGTTTCGTGTCGAGTCCGAGGGCGATGTGTCTTAAATGTTTTCCTCAGCCACCAGTAAGAAAACCACGTGATTTCAGCGCTGGGCGTCGTGGTTCTGACCTTCCGTCAAAAGAAGGAGTGAAACGTGGTTAACGGGGAGTGTGAGGAACCTTCCGTCTTGTGAGGCGTCCTCGGTGACTTTGGGCAGAATTTTGGTGAAATTTGGTGCCAATGTGACATCATTAACCCACCTTACACCTCACATGAAGGTCCGAGCTGTGGCCTCTCCTTCACATGGTTTGACACCTTGCAGTTAGGAGCATCGCCGAGACTGAGGGTGACGTCTCAGGGCCTAAGCTTATGCACCATTACGGAGGAAGGTTTTGGGCACTTCTGAGCCAAGTTTCAGACTATTAATACGGGGATGCACATAATACAGTACACAGATAGCAGGATGACGTCTCAAGGGCTAAGCTTTTGCACCGTTACAAAAGAAGGTTGTAGGCACTTTTGAGCCAAGTTTCACACTATCAATACAGGCTTGCATATGATACGTTATGCAGAAAGTAGGATGATGGTGCGGTACCTATGGTTTTGCACTATTACAATTGAAGGCTGTAGGCGATTTTGATCCAAATTTCAAACTACCAAAGTGTGGTTGCATATGATACACTATGCCAAGAATTCATAGAGACACGTCCCATTCTGGATGAACTTTGTCCTGTTGAAAAAAGGCACCACGATATTGCCGCCTGATAGGTAATATGTGAGGGGACAGAGGTCATAGAGACATTGTCCCATTGTGGATGAACTTTGTCCCATCGAAAAAAGGCACCACGATATTGCCGCCTGATAGGTAATATGTGAGGGGACAGAGGTCATAGAGACATTGTCCCATTGTGGATGAACTTTGTCCCGTTGAAAAAAGGCACTACGATATTGCCACCTGACAGGTAACACATGAGGGGACAGAGTTCATAGAGACATTGTCCCATTGTGGATGAACTTTGCCCTGTTGAAAAAAGGCACCATGATATTGCCACCTGACAGGTAATTCGTGAGGGGACAGAGTTCATAGAGACATTATCCCATTGTGGATGAAATTTGTCCCATTGAGAAAAGGCACAACGATATTGCTGCCTGACAGGTAATACGTGAGGGGATAGAGTTCATAGAGACATTGTCCCATTGTCGATGAACTCTGTCCCGTTGAAAAAAGGCACCACGATATTGCCACCTGACAGGTAATACATGAGGTGACAGAGTTCATAGAGACATTGTCCCATTGTGGATGAACTTTGTCCCGTTGAAAAAAGGCGGCACGATATTGACGCCTGACAGGTAATACGTGAGGACGCAGGGTGTTCACGTGTCAGAGTTTTGTCAGTCACTACCAGCCGTTACCTAATGTCATACCCGATCATACCTTATGGGTCCTCACACCACAACGCCAGCAGTAACGGGTTTGTGCCTCTTCAAACGCCGTTTTCACCGACATTGGTCAACCGGATCAGTGCAGATTCGCGTTTCATTGATGAACACAGTGTGACGCCATTTATGATCTGTCCATCCCTCTCTGTCACGGTACCAATCCAGGTGCAGCCCTTTGTGTTGTGGCATTAACGGCAGCATACACATGGGTCGGTGGCTGCCTAGTGCGCATCCCAATGGTGTGGAATAGTACGGAATGTTGCAGGGAGCTCATTATTTGTTAGCAGATCTTGTAACAACAGTAATGCACTCTGGTGGTCGCTCTGCCTACCACAGAGAAATGAAGCTCTGAACATCTACATATTCGTGTACGAAGTTACATTCACATATGACCGTATCTTCTAGGTGCTTCGCTTTTTTCGGCAGGTAGTGTAGATGGAGACAGGATGTCGGTTGACTACGTGGTTGGTGGTGAGTCACTGGAGTGAGTCACAGCCTTCAAATGTCAATGAGTATCCGTCTGGGGCGATTTGAGTTGGAACGACCACACAGATGAAGATGTGGGGACTGCAGACACCAAACTCAGACATTTTGTTGGGAGAATTCTAAGGAAAGATAATTTATGAGCAAAGAAGGTGTCTTACAAAACCCCTTTAGACTAATTCTTGCATGTTTTCTACCATCTCGGACAATTACGAAGTTGTACTGAAGAAGCATTCAGGGAATAGCTGCATGCTTCACCACGGGGCTGTTTAGTCATCATGTAAGTGTCTGAAGTACTCAACGAACTGCAGTGGGAGACGCTGCAGAAGGGGAAAACAAAGTGTGTTATACATCTCTCATAATGTCAGGCATGGCTGTAAAATAAAATAAACTTTAGACTTAAAGCAGCTTAGGTACTGGTTTTTGCCTACCGTCCTTTATTAGAATAGAGAGTGGGAAATGGAATAAATATCCTCCGCCACATGCCAGAAGGTGACTTACGGAGTACAGGTGAAGGTACATTTTGCTACATTCCGAAAGATGTTGCCAAAACTCTGTGTGCTCCGTTAAACTTACAAGCTTATTGGCAGAAGAGCAGAGTGACTAAGAGCTCCTTCTTTGATCTACAGTAGCTGATATACACTCCAAGAGAAGAAAACACACACCACGAAGGAATTATCCGATTCGGACGGAGAATGGTGAATGTGGTGTACATGTTCAGAAAAGCAAATGATTAACATTTAAGGAAATTTGGACGATTTACTCAAGAGAGAGAGCTTCACCAGGTGGGCAAGTCAATAACGTGTTTGTCAGCCTCTGTACATTATGCAAGGAGTTACTCGCCTCGGCACAGATTCACAGAGTTGTTGGATGTCCTCCTGAGCTACAGCGTGCCATATTCTGTCCAATTGATGCGTTAGATCGTGGACCTGCCCATAATGCTCCAAAAGTTCTCAGTTGGGGACAGATCCGGTGACCTCGCTAGACAAGAGAGGTTTTGGCAAGCACGAAGACATGCAGTAGATACGCTCATCGTGTGCAGGCCGGCGTTATCTAGCTGAATTGTAAGCCCAAGATGACTTGCCTTGAAGGGCAACAAAACAGGGCGTAGAATATCGTCGACGTACCGCAGTACTGTGAGGGTGCCTCGGATGGCAACCAAAGGGCTCTGCTATGAAGTCTTACTGACTGGAGCACATATATCTTCAGTGGAGTTCCGCTTCGAATTGAGCTCCGCTAATCAGCGAAGACGTATCTGGAGACATCGTGGACAACTGCGGGATACAAAACGGTCACACACCATACGAAGCCCTCGAGAGAACATTCAGCAACTCTCGCAATCAATTACAAACCGAATAACTACTTGCAGAGGGGCCAGGGGTGGACCAACGAATTGTTGAATTACCCAATTTGTGAAGCTCTTTCTCTGAATAAATCATCCAGTTTTTCTGAAATTGTAACATTTGTATATCTGTAAATGTACGTCACATCTACCGACTACCGTCCGAATCGGGTTATTCGTTCGAGGTGCGTTTTCTTTTTCTTTTGTTTATGTATTCAGGTGAAGCATTCCAACAGACAGCAGTAAGTTTCGCATTGTGGGCTAAGATACGTGGTGGACGACACATACATCTTATGGCCGCTTGGAGAAGCAGAACTATGCAGCGCGCATGAAAACATTAACAGGCGCTACAAATAGAAAATAATGACGGAGCGATTGCTCTTCTCGATGTAGAAGTGTACAGAACACTTAGCGGCAAATTTGTGCATTAAGTGTACAGAAACATTGAGATCTGTTTAGACGTAGGGAGGATTCCGTACATGCTCTCCACCCTGCAGGCATCTACAGCTTTCGATAGGAATGCGGTGAAGTCTACGTTGGTGAAACCGGGAAACCGATTAGCACACTCTAGTTGGAGCATGAGCGCGGCGTCCGACTGGGGCAACGCAACAAGTCAGCTATAGATCACACACTCCCGGAACTCTGGCCGACCTTGTAATTTACAAGAACCTCTTCTGTTTTCTAGCCAGCAATGGTCGCAGCAGCGGAAATTAAGAGAGGATACGGAAATAAATAAACGTCCTAACAGCGTGAACAGGAAGAATGGCTACGTGATACCTACGGCCTGGCTGCCAGGGACCCCAGTCCATCAGGTAGTGTGTGTTAACCAGCTAGCAGCTCCGTAAGAGCCGGGTTCAACAGTATAATCATGCGGCCACAAGAGGTCTGCCGTGCGACGTCAACCACTCGCTACAGAGAGAGACTAAACGGAGGTAGAGGCTGCTGATTCACTGTTGGCTACCAGTAACCTGCCAGAGTAGCACAAGCCCTGCCGTACACACATCCACATCAATCATTACTTTGAACTGTGCAGTGGAATCCTTGAATATTCCGTAGGTAGTCACCTTACAACCGAAAAGAAATAAGACAACAGTTAGGGGAGGATCATCACCAGAATACCGCAGTTAATTTCCCTGAGGATGACCGCTGCAAAGTCAGCTGAAACGTCAGCATTCTAGTTGTTTCAGTGTTTCAGACCGAAGCCGCCTATGCCCAGAATGATTTTATTTCCACTGACGCTGACCGTGGAAGCCTACGAACATAACAATACAATTTGAATTGTATGCGTGATTAACGTAAAACTGACGTAAAGTAAAACACTGCTGATCGACCGAAGAACAAATTACGACAAAACATGAAGAAAAAAGATTGTGTTAAATTCACAACATCGGGCGTCCTTCAGATCAGCGGTTCTGATAGCTACAAAAAGTATATTGGACAAACGGACAGAAAACTGTCAACACGATTTAAAGAAGATACTGGAGACAAGAAGGCTACAAAATCTGCATTGAAAAATCGCCAAGTAACAGACAAATATAATGTTGATTGTAATAATGAAAATTTGCATCCCCTGGTCCCCATCGTGCTGGAGAAGGCAAGTTAATCAATGATCTCGATGAGTTTGAAATTTACAGCACCCCCCAAAAAAATCCCGAAAATTTACTTAATGAACAAAATGGATGTGGAAGGAATCATACTCCGTGTTGAACTACCTCCTTTCAGACTTCCAACATTCAGTCACTCGTTTTTATATATAAATGATTGTTCTTTGTTTTTACAAACCCATGATAGTCGCTAATGTTTTATCTTGATTATTATTATTATTATTATTATTATTATTATTACCTGTCAGTTTATTCACTATATTGCCCCCAATATAAAATACGTCGAACGTTTTTACTTCCGCCATGTCTCCACGTTAGATATTGCCGCTATCCAGCAACGTTCTGTAGCTGAACCAACGGTAGTTTCGTAACTACCGACGCGAGCCCCGCCCACGAGTGCTCGCTGACCTGTCTGGAATATCAAAAGATATCGCTGACGTCGCTGTTGCTTAGCAACGCTAAGGAGCCGTCGCCTAGCAACGCCCTGCGCCGTCGCTTGGCAACGCCGTGTTGGCCAGCTAGCAAAGATGTAGCGGTTGCTGCGATCAATCGATGCTACCTTCGCTCGCTGACTTCTTACGCCAGCTGGCCATTGAAATTACGTCAACTGATTATACGTCGTAGGCTACAGACTGCCATAGATATAGCGACACTCTTTATTTAATTGATAAATTCTTACGCAGCTTTTAATAATTCTTGACTTTTTTAAGAGTACAAAGCAGTCTTATGTTTTATTTTACGGCTAACTTGAATTTAATCACGCGTACAAATCAAATTGTATTAGGTTACAAGGACACCCGTAGCCATAGTCCTCCACTGGCTCCCTATACTCATTCCTCTCGTAGGATATCTGAAGGGATGGGCGCTCCGTTACATAACATTTTTTGTGGAAATTTGTGGTAAGATCCTATGGGACCAAACTGCCGAGGCCTACACACCACTTAATCTAACTTAAATTGACTTACGCTAAGGACAACACACATATATGCCAGAGGGAGGACTCGAACCTCCGACAGGAAGAGCCGCGCGAACCGTGGCAAGGCGCCCGAGATGGTGAGGCTACCCCACGTGGCTCCATTACATACTGATACAGCCACCGGCTAAGAAAAAAATTGTATAACTTTTAATTTATATAGAGTTGTTAAGTGTTTATTTAATTTCTTAATATATTGTTGACAAGTATATTTCCGTGCTCAGGTTCTTTTTTCATCTAGTGCTGTTGAAAATGGTCTAAGGGTCGGTACCGGTTTGGCCAGTAAGCAATATATACAAAGCGTTCGGAAATCCCCATTGTAAACTTCTAGGACTTGTAGAGAGGGAGTGAATAGATAATATTTTTAGCTGGAACTCATGTGCGGAGACGTATAGTTTCCGTGCTACAGCCACTCGAAAAAATGATGATGTCGCAACCAATTTGACGAGTAACTGATTAGGTGTGACCCAGTACATACATATTTGACAGTTCCACTCATTAAAGCCAAAGGCATGGCTCGTGTACTCGTTAACGAGTTCTTTTCAACGTGATGCAGTAAGGCCTCTTCCAATTCGGGTGTGCGGCGTCTCCTTGGAGGACCACAGCCACGCCTCCTGATAGTGAAGCTGCCACTTCCCGAAGCCGTTGCGTAATTGTGGCGAAATGGGTATGCGATGGAGTTGGACTTTGTGGAGAACGATCTTGATAAAGGCGATGAGCAGCTCTTCCATTACTGGGAGCTATTCTGCAAAAGTGTACTGAGTCATATTGCTGTAAGACTCACAGACACTTGAATGAGAGGTAGGACAGACGTCAAATGGCTCTGAGCACTGTGGGACTTAGCTTCTGACGTCATCAGTCCCCTAGAACTAGGACAGACGTCAAATGGCTCTGAGCACTGTGGGACTTAACTTCTGACGTCATCAGTCCCCTTGAACTTAGAACTACTTAAACCCAACTAACCTAAGGACATCACACACATCCATGCCCGAGGCAGGATTCGAACCTGCGACCGTAGCGGTCGCGCGGTTCCAGACTGTAGTGCCTAGAACCGCTCGGCTACTCCGGCCGGCCGGACAGACGTCAAATTACATCAGCTGATCCAACGTAATCGCACCCACCATGACTATCCTGTTGCATATCTACCTAGCAAACATGTTTTCAAACGTCTGTAGCATGAAAACGGTACGTTTCCGGACATGGGTTTCTATTCAAAACGTTACTTACTCACTCCCCTCTACAAGTGTTAGAAGTCTCTAACGAGAAGTTCCTAACACGCTGTATGTAGACATTGGCTGCTAACATCTGTGATCTGGCATGATGAAATGTGCAGCCGTAGGATATTGTTTCTCAAAAATCATCTTTGCACAATAACACAAAATCGAAATACATATCTTGATATAGTGCTCTTGGATTTGCATCTGACCGCTGGTGGTTGTTATCGTAATTTAGTAGTCCTTCCCCATCCTGTGTGAATGCTATCTCATGCACAAAAACAAACAAGGTGGCACAGTAGTATTGTATTTGCTACAACAGTGGCTCAAGACCAAGTCCACCCACACGGACTGTGATTTCCCGTGGTTTTCCTAAACCGTTAAGGCCAACGTCGGATGACTCCTACATAACCTTTGCTATTTTGAGCTTGGGCTCTCTCTGGAATATTCTCGTCGTAGGATGGTCGTTCAACCTTAATTTTTCATTTTGTAAATCAAATGAAAACTGCGAAATATGGATATTCAGCTTTCAGTACCGTATGTACAGTACGGTCTACCTTGGAAATAGTTGTAACAATTATGACTGCCATCACACCATTCTGTGGAATAAGTTTTGAGACGAACACAAGCAATACGTGATGAGCAATAGACGGGAAAGCGTCCAACGCGACTGCTTGACATTTGCGACAGAAGTGAAACAGCTCATATCTCAAAAGAGATTTGCGTCTTTGTGAGATTTTTTCAAGTTTTGTGCTATACAGTTTCCTGTAATAACACGTAAAACTTTTTTATTACCCTGTATGTGCTACAAAAATACATTACGTTTGATTTGGTATTCAAATACATAAACGGATCAGTAGTCTGTCCCTAATATGATTATTACGTGGCTTCACAACTGAAGCTAAGATGGGCTGTCTCTGAAACCCTCATTTAGCGCATTTCATGTGATGCAGTGATAACAAGCTTTCTAGCAGGCTACTCGTCTGTCCTAGACTTCCAGAATGACGTTACCCAAAACAGATAAATTTTTAAATCACAACGGTTAATTACATACGACCGTAGTTATAAGTAATAACAGCGTATCAAACATCTTGTACTTCACAGAAAATGTTGTTTCGATATCCCGATCAGTTAAAGATAATATGTGCGAGCCCAGCTGACAGGGCTGATACGGCGTAGGCGAGACGGATCCGCACTTCCGCCTAACAAACATAGTACGTGCGCTCCCACTGAATGATGATACTGAAGAATTTGTAACCAACAGAACGCAGCACATTGTTGTAAACGGAGAGACGTCTTCACAAGTGAAAATAACTTCGGGAGGGCCCCAAAGGAGTCTTATAAGGCCATTAGTTTTGTGATATATACCCGCATAAATGACCTATTAGGTAACTCGTTAAGTTCTCTGAAGTGTTTCACGGATGATGCTGTTGTATACAGAAAAGACGGGATGTTAGACAACTGTAGTGAAATGCAGGAAGATCTGCAGAGGGTCGACGCTTGGTGCAAAGAGTGGTGTTTGACAAATGTAACGTATAGCGAACACATAGACAGAAAGATCCGTTATTCTTTGACTACGCGATTGCAGCACAATCAGTGGAGGCAGTAACTTTTATAAACTACACTAAAGAAAGATTTTTTCAGAATGGGACGGAAATCGATAGATATGGAAATGCCGTGTAGCTAGGCCGTCCGCCTGGTGTAAGTCTTTCGAGTTGACGCAACTTCGGCGACTTGCGTGTCGATGGGGATGAAATGATGAAGATAAGTTCCTGAGCGGAGAAAATCTACGACCCAGTCGGAAATCGAACCCGGGCCGTTAGTTATGACATTCCGTCGCGCTGACCACTCAGCTGCCAGGGCGGACATGGATAAATGTGATACTCATGTACAGACGAAAAAATGATAACGCGTTCGTCCACCTCTGACATTTGGATCAGCATTGATTGACAGAGTTATTGGATGTCCTCCTGAGGGATATAGTGCCAAATTCCGTTCAATTAGCGAGTTAGAGCCTCCTGTCTATGACACTCCAAACGTTCTCAAATGGGTAGAGATGCAGCGACCTTACAGGTCCAGGTAGGTTCTGGCAATCAGTATAAACTCCTGCCGTGTGCAGGGGGGCATTATATTGCTGGAATGTAAGCCCAGGATGACTTGCCCTGAAGGGTAACAAAGCGGGCCGTAGAATATCGTCGACGTACCGCTGCGCTGTAAGTGTACTGCTGATAACAGCTTAAGTGGTCCCCTACGAAATCAAATGACACTCCAGATCATTACTCCTGGCTGTTGGACCGTATGGCCGGCGACAGTCAGGTTGGCATCCCACCGAGGCGTCTCCATCTGTCATCGGGTCTCGATTCGAAGCAGAACTCATCAATGAAGAGGATTCCGTTCCAGTCAATAAGATTCCAGACAAAAGACGTGCCTGGAGTCTCTCCGGACAGCCGTGGTATACCTACCAGACTGTCACCGGCCATACAGGTCGACAACCAGTAGTGATTAGTGGTGGTGTGGGGTGTCACTTCTTTTCATAGCGGGACCCCTTTGGTTGTCATCCTAGGCACCCATACAGCACAGTGGTGCATCGACGATATTCTACGCCCCATTTTGCTACCCCTAAAAAAAAAGCCAACCAGGGCTTACATTTCAGCAAGATAATGACCGCCTGCACAAGTGGAGGGTTTTTACTGTTTGTCTTCATGTATGCCGAATTCTTCTTTGACCAGCAAGGTCGCCAGATCAAAATTCGGCACGATAGCTGCCAGGATGACATCCAACATCTCTGTCAATCAACGGTGAGCCGGATAATTGCTTTCTTAAGGGCCAGAGGTGTACCCATTCGTTATTGACTTGCTCAATTTGTTTTCCTTGAGTTAATCAAATTTTTTTTGTGAAATTGTTCATATGGTTCAAATGGCTCTAAACACTATGGGACTTAACATCTGAGGTCATCAGTCCCCTAGACTTAGAACTACTTAAACCTAGCTAACCTAAGGACATCACACACACCCATGCCCGAGGCAGGATTCAAACCAGCGACCCTAGCAGCATCTTGGTTCAGGACTGAAGCACCGAGAACCGCTCGGCCACAGCGGCCGGCTATGAAATTGTAATAATTTGTTTGTCTGTATATGTACATATATACAGATATCCAAACCATTCGGATAAGCGTATGTAGAAGTATGCATATGGAGCGACTACACAAGACAAGATCCAGAGAAGAGCAGTACGTTTCGTTGAAGGTTCATTTAGTAAGTGCGAAAGCTCCACGGAAATGCTCAACCACCTGTAATGGCAGACGCTGCAATAGAGGCGTTCTACATCACTGTGTGATTTATTGGATAAGTTCCGAGAGCGTAATTTCCTAGAAGAGTCAGTCAACATACTGCTTTCTCCTACGTATATCTCTCGAAAAGAAAACGCAGATAAAATTGTAGACATTAGAACCCAGACAGAGGCTTACCAGCAAATGTTATTTTCGGGGACCACTTACGACTGGAACAAGAAAAGGTGGAAGTGACACAAAGTACACTCCGGGAAGTATAGATGTAGACTTAAATGTAGGCGTGTGGAAGAGATGTTGTATGCAATAAGGCATAGCTCAAAACAGTTTTGATTTGAACAGTCGTTAGCACTTTAATCTAAGTCAGTCGTCTTGTTTAGGGTTACAACTTCGGTAGGAATACCTATGGTGATGTAAACTTTGTCAAAAATTAAAACCGACCATTTTTGCACCAAGGGCGATTTAAATGTCTCAAACAAACTTTCAGAAATATCAGCTGTCATTATCGTTATTACAGATTTAAAAATTATGACCGTTATTGAGTTTTTCGGCACTAGTACATAGTTGTAAGACATTCTTTAGCCTGTTTCCCAAGATAATGACTAGTGATGTACTCTGTAACGTTTTGTATCGAATGAAATTGGCTGCTAAGAGGTAACTGGCAGTCGTAATGAACCACTTAGCTTAAATTTTTACAGCGCTCGCGGTTATTGCTCAAGAGACTCAACTTGTCAGAACTTAGTGACACGCAGGTAAATTGTATTTATGCAGAAACTAGCTTGTCGCAGTTTCACACCCGTCTTCATTATAAAAAGAATTTTAGTTCTGGAGTATACCGTATGCGTTAAGGTTTGGTAATAGACTGATGAATAGTACCATGAGGAAGATTTGGACTATCGCTTCAGTGTCATGATCTGAATTTTCCGCTGTCTTTAAACCACACTAGCAGTAACACAACGGTCGATACAGTAGGTCTTCATTGTCATCTTTAATTTGTGTTCTGTCTCTAATGAACTAATGATACATGCGCGCACGTTTGCTTTTAGGACATGTTAGTTTCCGGCCTGCAGGCGTCAGGTGAAATACTCCAGAGTACGGTGCGCACGAGCAGACTCCAGCAGTATTACAGGGGCGCGGCCGGGGTATCAGTCTCAGTTTTCGTTGTCAGGCGGCAACTTTTTATGTGCAACATATTACGCGTCTTAAATCAGCATCCCATACAAGGGGAGAAAGACATAAAAAGAAGCGCGCGTCTAATCAGAACTTTTCTTGTTATGCGGGGAAGGATCTTTCATAAGCAGAATTGTAGCTGAAGTGTTATTACGCATAAATTTCTTTTCAGCAGCGTTATTAAGAAGAGAATGTTCCAAGAAAACACAGATGAGATTGCGAATTCACAAATGACACTCATAAACAGTGAGTAGGAAGAACAGCAGGACCTGATGAGTGGAATAAAAAGTCTAATGAGCACATATTGTGCATCGCGAGTAAACTGTAGAATGACGAAGGTAATGAGGAATAGCAGAGATAACACTAGCGATAAACTCAGCACCAGAATTGGAATCACGAAATAGACGACGGTAAGTGTTGCTGCTGTCTTGGAAGCAAAACAGCACATGGCGAATGAAGGAAAGGAGAACGTGTAGAGTGGACTAGCACAGGCAAAGGGGCTATTTCTAACCAAAATACATCTACTAATATTAAACGCGGGCCTTAATCTAAGGAAGAAATTTCTGAGAATTTACGACTGAGGCACAGCACTGTATGGTAATGAATCATGTACTGTGGGAACACCGGGAAAAAAGGACAGTCACAGTGTTCGACGTGTTGGGTTATAAAAGTGGCCGTCAAATGAAAACCGAACACTTACCACAACAGGACTACCGCAGGCGTTAAGACATTTATGCTACTGACTGTAACCGACGTCCACGCTTGTCTTTCTTCAGATCGCGAAAGATGTGAAAATCACACGGTGAAAGATCTGGGTTGTACATACAGTGTTGCAGTGTTTTCCAACCGAACTGTTGAAGCATAGCCTTCGTTCGATCGGTAATGTGGGGGTAAGCGTTTTTGTGAAAGAGGATGATTTCGCCGTGGCAACCCGATAGCAAACGGCAAAGCCAACAATGGAAGCATTCCATATCCCTCCCGCCAAAGAAATCCAAGTTAGTCGCACAAATTCGGCAAAGTCATAATGAGCCCCTTCTTCGATTGATCATAGAATGAAGGCTTTCAAGGCAGGTGTTGTCATCACTTAACACTTCCGGGCTGGGATGCCGTGGTCCATACATAAGACTCTCCCCTGACGTTTCGCCTTCGACTGCGGAAGGCATCCTCCGAGGACAATCGGCGAACTGCAACGAGAGCACAAGTGAACGCCGTATATATAAGCCATCCAGAGGGCGCCGCTGTCAGTCACGTGACGTCGGCTGTGCTATTATATCTGATATTGCCAACTTTCTCAATTGAAACCAATCGATTGTCACGCTGTTTCTGCAATGTTGACATCCATATCTTATCCAGCTTAATGCCTTCATCTTTTCTATTAAAATTATTGCACTGTTTGGCAACCTCAATGGCCTTTCTCTATATTCGCGCATAATAATGCGGCGCCCTCTGGATGGCTTATATACAGGGTGAGTCACCTAACATTACCGCTTGATATATTTCGTAAACCACATCAAATACTGACGAATCGATTCCACAGACCGAACGTGAGGAGAGGGGCTAATGTAATTGGTTAATACAAACCATAAAAAAATGCACGGACGTATGTTTTTTAACACAAACCTACGTTTTTTTAAATGGAATCCCGTTAGTTTTGTAAGCACATGTGAACATATAAACAAATACGTAATCAGTGCCGTTTGTTGCATTGTAAAATGTTAGTTACATCCGGAGATATTGTAACCTAAAGTTGACGCTTGAGTACCACTCCTCCGCTGTTCGATCTTGTGTATCGGAGAGCACCGAATTACGTAGGGATCCAAAGGGAACGGTGAGGGACCTTAGGTAGAGAAGAGACTGGAACAGCACATTACGTCCACATGCTAACACCTTTTTATTGGTCTTTTTCACTGATCCACATGTACATTATCATGAAGGGTGAGGTACACGTTCGACGGGCGTTTTATAGGACGTGGAGGACGCATAAATCGGCCAGCCCGTTCTCCTGATCTTACACCTCTGGACTTCCTTCTGTGGGGTACGTTAAAGGAGAATGTGTACCGTGATGTGCCTACAACCCCAGAGGATATGAAACAACGTATTGTTGCAGCCTGCGGCGACATTACACTAGATGCACTGCGGCGTGTACGACATTCATTACGCCAGAGATTGCAATTGTGTGCAGCAAATGATGGCCACCACATTGAACACCTACTGGCCTGACATGTCGGGACACACTCTATTCCACTCCGTAATTGACAACGGAAACCACGTGTGTACGTGTACCTCACCCCTCATGGTAATGTACATGTGCGTCAGTGAAAAAGACCAATGAAAAGGTGTTAGCATGTGGACGTAACGTGCTGTTCCAGTCTCTTCTGTACCTAAGGTCCATCACCGTTCCCTTTCGATCCCTACGTAATTCGGTGCTCTCCGATACACACGATCGAACAGCGGAGGAGTGGTACTCAAGCGTCAACTTTAGGTTACAATCTCTCCGGATATAACTATCATTTTACAATGCAACAAACGGCACTGATTACGTATTTGTTTATATGTTCAGATGTGCTAACAAAACTAACGGGATTCCATTTAAAGAAACGTAGGATTGTGTTAAAAAGCATACTTCCGTGCATTTTTTTATGGTTTTTATTAACCAATTACACTAGCCCCTCACCTCACGTTCGGTCTGTGGAATCGATTCGTCAGTATTTGATGTGGTTTACGAAATATATCCAGCGGTAATGTTAGGTGACTCACCCCGTATACGGCGCTCACTAGTGCTCTCGTCGCAGTTCGCCGATTGTCCTCGGAGGACGCTTCCCCGCCTTCGATTGTAGGTGTTGTCTGCTCGTTTCTCGAGCTTGGAACCACAATCAATACGCAGCTCCATGCAGATACTGCGACGTGCCATAAGGTTAAAACGCCGAGGAATGTTATCGGACGCCCGCCCTCACACTGCCAGTCGGACTAAGGTTACGCATGAACGATTTCATTGGGAAACACTGAAACATCCTTCGTACAGCCCATATCTCCCATCTTTTCATATCTTTGGCGACCTGAAGAAAGACACGGATGGACGTCGGTTACAGTCGGACGAGGAAGTGTAAGAGTGGGTGCAGTTGTGGATCCGTCAGCGGCCGACCTTGTTGTGCGTCACCGTTATTGATCGTCTTGTCTCCCAGTCGGATAAACGTCTTAAGGCGTGTGGCGATTACTTTTGAATGGAACTATTCGATGCCCCCGCTGTGGCTAGTGTTTCGTTTTCATCAGAATCAGAGAGGAGAGAAATACTTGGAAAATATTAAAAAAAAACAGCAACAGACTAATAGAATATATGTTAAGACGTCAAGAAATCACTTACGGGGTGTTTGAGGGAGCTGTAGAGGATAAAAACTATAAGGAGAAGACAGTGACTGGCATGTATCGAACAAGTAACTGACTTTGGGAACAAGTGTTGCAGTGAGGTGAAGAGTTTGGCACAGACGACTAATTCGTGGAGGGCCACATCAAACGAGTGAGAAGACTGATGACAAAAAAATGAATGTTTCTTTCAGTTGGAGCAATTATAAGACATGTAAGTCGGCGTAGGCGTCCCAATATAAACGCAAGATATTCCTTCGTGTCGTTTGGGAATTTGAGAGACGCTATAAGGTATGTACAGAGCTAGCTAAATGTAACCTATGGTGCATCACTTAAGAGTGCAAAACACGCAAGGGTGTTAGGTGAACCCAAGGAGTAACACGTTGAGGTTTAAGGCAGAGTGCTTTTAATTATAGGCACCTGCATGTTTTAGTGTATATGAAAAACAGGGCATGAAACAATATTGTGTACGAGTTCTTGTATTACCTCTTATGGTAAAGAAGAAGGGGGAGAAACCTGACAAAGAGATCCACTTCTGTAAACGTTGAAATACAAACGTAACATGTGGAGATCAGTTTTATTGTGTTCTTCGGTCCGAAGACTGGTTTGATGCAGCTCTCCATTCTACTCTATCCTGTGCAAGTCCCTTCATCTTCAAATAACTACTGCAACATCCCACGTCTGGCCTTCCTAATTTAGGCTTTCCGTGATTTCCCCAAATCGCTCCAGGCAAATGCCGGGATGGTTCCTTTGAGAGGGCACAGCCGACTTCCTTCGCTGTCCTTCCCTAATCCGATGAGACCGATGACCCCGCTGTCTGGTCTCCTCCCCAAACAACCCCCAACTACTGCGACCTACATTCTTTTGAATCTGCTTCGCCTCCCTCTACGATGTTTATCCCCCCCACCATACTTCCTCCAGTACTAAATTGGTGATCCTTTGCTGTCTCATAACGTGGACTACCAACCAATCCCTTTTTTTAGTCAAGCAGTGCCACCAAATTCTTTTCTCTACAATTCTGTTCAGTACATCCAACATCACTAATTATGAGCCCAACCCATCTAATTATCAACATATGAAAAGCTTCTATTCTTTTCTTGTTTCAATTGTTAACCGTTTATGTATGTTTCACTTCCATACATGACTACGTTCCAGACAAATACCTTAAGAAAGGACTTACTAATACAATCTATATTCTATGTGTAAAACGTCTGAATTTTACGGACCTTACATGAGCTCGGTCCATAACCATAGTACGATACAGTATGAAAACTCTATCATCAATAAAACGCAATTGCAGTAATCTCATGTACCGAAAACTAACAAAACAGTATCTACTAGTATAAGTACAGGGCATGCATAAATAAGTTAGAGTGCAACGCATTTTGGAGGTGAAACGAGCAGGTGGTTAATGGCATTGGAAAACCCCACTTAACAAGAGAACGCCGAGCTTCAGCACAGAAAGGGATAAGGCCAGAACAATACATTATTCCTTTTAACGTAAATAGGGCAGGGACCAAGGGTAAGTGACTGCACAGTTTTAACAGGGCTAGCGGCGACCCTGCAATAAAACTAAAAATTCACCTCTAACGAGACGGCGGTTGGCTGAAGCCATACTGGGTGATGCAAACGCGACATGACATTTTGAGAACTAAAAACTTCTAGATCTCTGTCGTATAGCGTCGGACCGCACAAGTGTGTGGAAAATAGGAAGGGTGTTGAGAGCTTTGCATCTGCAAAGTGTGGATGATATGCTTCACGAATCGTGGCGATAGATAGCAAAACCATAGTTAATTATTCCTGTGGGAATTTTTGCAGGCAGTGTAATTGTTCATGTCGCTTCAACCCTTACCGAGTGTGCAATAGCCACTATTTCGATTAGGGAAACATTAACGTTCTATGGAATGCAGGAAAGTTGAGATTGAGTGAATTCAGTCAAGGCCTGAGTCGGGAATTAGCGTTTCAGATACAGCATGAAGACAACACCATTGCAGATCCCGACTGGTAAAGTAAAATAGTGCATTAAGCCACAGTAAACGTTGAGTCGATGTTTTGGCTCATTCCAACCTGTGTTCAGGTTGACCATTGAATATCAAAAGCTAGGATACTAACCTAGCCTCACACTGAGTACGTGAGAGTTTTTTCATTGGTTTGAAAAGTAAATTTATTCTCCACCAACTTAGTGCACTGACCATCCATGATATAATAGAAGTAAATTAATAGATGAGGATTTTTGATCATTCTTGCCTGTGATAACATTTTCATTTGTAGAGATAACGATAAAATAATTGCCAATTCAATATGTCCAGCAGTTAAATATTTTGTTATTGAGTGTTGAAAGTAATTGAACATGATTGTTGTGTATCACTTGACCCCTGAAAGCACAGTTGAAAAATTATATGTAGAATGAAAAAGGAAACAGCTGTTTTGTCTTTCTAGAAAACATGCCGAACTTCACATTTATTAATTCATGCATTCTAGTTACGTGACAGCAACTTTTCTAATTAATTTTTTACAATCCGCACCTGATAGTAGCTGCCTTACAGGCCCAGATTCACATTTCTATAGAATATCTATTTAACACCCTGGGCTTGAGGAGACAGTTCAGATGCATTATCCATTTGCGCATATGTCTGACATATGTCAACAAATTTCTGTTGTTCAGAAACACTTTTCTTGCCATTGCTAGTCTACATATTCTATCCTCTCTAGATCGGCCGTCATCAAGTAGCAGAACTCGTAACTACTTTAAGTGTCTCCCTTCCTAATCTAATTCCGTCAGTATCACCTCAATTAAATCGACTACATTCCATTAGCCTTATTTTGCCTTTGTTGATGTTCATCTTACACACATTTTTCAGGGCGCTATCCATCCCATTCAACTGTTCTTCCAAGTTCTGTTCTGTCTGTGACAGAATTACAATGTCATCAACAAACCTCGAAGTGTTGAAAATCTCTTCGGATTTGCTGCTATATACTAAAATCAACCGATTCAATATTTCGGCGATCCAAGTGTTCGTCATCTTCAGGAGAACACTGTTTCTACTGCTGAGTCCTGCTGAGAACTAATACCAAGGCTGCAAATCGACGTCCTATATAGCTCACCGTACCCTACATGGCACATGAGCCTCCCATCACAGTTGCTGCCCTGCAAGACTGGGCAAGTGGCGCCGCCATTAGTGAAACACCTGCGGCATTAATACACTGAACTCAGAGACGATTTTCGAACACTCGGACTGGCTGCACCAAAGAATGTCCTGTTTTGATGCGGGATAGTACAGGGTTCCATGTCCCGATAAAAGGAAACCCATTGTCTCTATTAATCAAATTATCCGCCAACCTAATTTCAGTTGCCTCTTTATAAACACTGTTCCAAAAAATGGAAGTGTTGGCAACCATCATAGTTTCATCAAATTTTATACCGTGTGCCTTGTTTAAGGAATGTTCCGCTAGGGGCTGATTTTCCTGTTGTTCTAGTCTTGTATGATGGCGACGTTACATGAACCTATCATGAACTGTGCGAATCGAACGGCCGATGTATGCCTTCCTACATTGACACGGAATTGTGTATATACCAGGCTTCCTAATCTTGGAATGTGGATGGAACACACTCTTAATGTTAAAACTCACTAAAATTCTTCCAAACTTAAACGGTATACTCTCAGCATAAGGAATAAAGCCCACCTCTGCGTGAACCTCCGGTGATGGTCCACAGACCGACGAATCTGCTCCGCATATTATCCATTTTTAAAAATACCTATCAAATGGGCAAGTTCTTGGGTGTAACTATCCATATCGGAAATGGTATATGCCAACCCGACAATGAAAGTGGCTCAATATACTATTATGTAGCAGAATAATGTTATAGTACATGTTTATATTTTCTTGAAGAAGTTCTACCACGCGAGCTCAGACCAGAGTAGGTTAGTGTTAGACTGGTGTGCCAGTCAGTATGTTGACATCGTTCACTACAAATGCAACAGATCTCATAGAATGGTAAACAGGAACGAAAGTGTTGCTGTGCTACTTAACAAGGCACTGTGAGGTAACGCTATGTAAATTCGCTACCTGAACGCCACTAGAAAATCAAACGAGAACTGACCTCGGTGGCCCAGAAAAATTATTGTACTACTACTGTGAGGCAAGGAGGACTGACAGGTCCGATGAATCCTCATTCATGCAGTCATACACTCAGAGTCACCGTGTCAGAGGTACAAGCTTGATCTTTTAAATAGCGAGCTTTTGGTGTTGAAGAACACTTTCTGTCATGCCGTCATTCTGTCCCTGTCGATACAAACAGAGACAATGACAAACCACATGTTGATCGATGACGACCCGACTGCTACCTGCTTGCTGATTTCAACACTGAGAGGCAGCCAACCTGATGCATACCACAGCCGTGGTCTGCCTCGGTTGCCCACTGGGTCGTTGAAAATGTAAAGATTGACGAATGGCTAGTCCGCCTCCACTACTGGGTTAATCGCGGATGATGGGCTAGCTGACATCTTCACAATGACCAGGAATGGCGCAACCTGGCCAGTTAGTGAGCATGTGCTGCCGTCTTGATCGATCGATGGCGGATGACCAGGGCCTAGTCTTCACGACAACTGACGTCCTGGACCGCAGTCGGCAGTCTCCACCTTAGCACACGACAGGCTGCGTTTGAGAACGCTGGGTGGTAGCCGCACTGGGTTGTTGCAGAGCGTCTGGACCAGGCTGTTCCTGCTCGTGGGCTCCACTGTGAGCCGCGGAGCGCTCCCTGCTCCAGGGAACCGTGTCGCTCGCTGTGACCATTCGAGTGGGCCGACACGCCGGCACGTGGCACGGCTGGCTGAGGCAGGCGGCAAGGCAAGCGTTTTGATGTGCCAGCTGCGTCTTACAAGATCGACAACCTCACACTCTTAGCTGCTAAGACGTGGTGACGTGCTACACCAGGAAATACGATCTTCAGGAAATAAATAAGAAACAAATGTTTTACAAGAAATTGCATACTAAATTTATTGGACCTCTATAGTTTGAAATTTTCTTTTCATTGCAAGATCGGAAATATCAGGCGTCAAAGTGTTCGCAGCGTTAATGTGGAGGATGGCCTTCATTGTAGCATCCTGAAGAAGCGATCGTTCCTTACTTTATAACTGTTTTCATTGCTCAGAAAAGCTGCTCACATCAAAACGTAGATCCAAAGATGCACATGATCTGAGCGGCATTGTTGTGAAGTTTGGGAAATGTTTTTTTCTGTAATGAACACTACCATCGTGACAAATACAACGTGTTGTAGTACCTCTCTTTCAACAAAGTTGAATTTTGCAAATCAATAATCTCCAATTGAAGTGACGATAACAAGTCATCGGTGGAAACTGAAAAAGGAGTGCTGAACACCTTAAGTTCCATTTCCAAACTAGTGAGGTCTCGAAATCGTGTTTCAAACGATGTGATGAGATGCTTTAAGTTTGCTTGGTAATCGCCGAAAGTAGTACCTTCAGGCAGTTTTAAAGAAGCAAGACGATTGAAGAACGTTAGATGCCCACTACTCATCTGCCTCTTAAATAAACGTAACTTTTCCATGAACACTTTGATCTGGTCGTGCATGTCAACGATTAGCTGCCCTTTGCCCTGCAATGACAGATTTAAATTATTCAGATGCATAGTTATGTCAGCTAGGAACGCCAGGTCTGATATCCATTTTATATCTTTCAGACAACGCATTTCTTCCCCTTTCATTTCGAGAAAAGGGGTATTTCCTCACTAATGGCAAAGAAAACATCAAGAACTTTCCCAGACTCAGCCAACGAACTGTACTGTGGTAAGATATATCCATACTCCTCTTCCACATCTTTCAGGAATCCTTTGACGCCGCACAGAATTCACACAATTCACGAGATCTTTCATTACGCCACCTAGCTCTACTGTTTCAGCACACAGTGCCTTTTGGTGAATATAACAATGAAGAGTCAAAATGTCTTTCCCGAATTCGTCCCTGAGTTTATTTTTCAAACGAGAAGCAAAACCTTGGTGACGCCCGATCATTTGTGGTGCACCGTCTGTCGCTACACAATGGAGCTTATCCCACGGCAAATTCATATTGCAACAACGCTCTCCGCCTTTTTCCTGAGCTGTGTCTCTAAATCCGCCGCCATGTCCAGGATTCGACGAGACATTGTTTGCTTCGACAGGCAAACCCTTTCAATTGCCTGCACCTCCCTTGGAAACAAACATTCTGCAACTGCTACCATGCACGATTTTACGAGTGTTCCCACCGAAAACGGTTTGCCACTCGTCGCAGTGATGTAGCTTGCTCGAATTGCAGATTCAGTAGTGTTTTCTCCGCTCTCATTCACCTGAAAATTATAAACACATTACAGAACACGAACTATGTTGCATGTTTCGATACCCTCCGTATTACGAATCCGTTTTTAAACATACGTCTACTGGTATGTCGTTCTTAACCCTGGCTACCAGTTCTCTGCGTGCAACGCCTTCTACCTGACTGTATTTAATTCTGTATATTGTACCTCTTCGCAGAATTAAATACTTTATGACATACAAAACACTGCGGTCGACCATCCCTCTCAATGAATAGAAAGGTATCCTCCAATAGAGGTACGGAGCTCCTGCGGCTAGTCATAGCTGTCATTGAGCACGGATTATTACGGCTGCATGCGGCCAGGGGGCAGTGAGTTCGCTCTCCCCCTCCACGCGGGCTCCGAGCTGCCGCAGTGAGAGCTCCGGAGCGCTCCGGCTCCCTGGAGCTCGGTTGGAACAGCCTGGTCTGGACGGTAATGCCTTCCTTGCGCCTTGTAATTCATGAGGAGCTAAGAAAACTAAATGAAAAGTGACAGCAAAAGAAATGGTAGGCTCAAATGTGAGGAAAACACAGCCGTGCCTACCCAGTGAGCTAGACTACAACATTTCTTCTCTTCTGTTCCTAGAACTACTGCTCCCTGCATACATATGGAAGAGGGTCCATTCAGTCATTCTTCTCTTTCATTCTACTTATGAGTTCAGCTGGAGTGAATTGCGTGTAGTACAATGGCAAATTGTACTAGTAAAACTGTTAAATTCTTTAAAGGTACATTCAGTGCGATTTTCTTAAGGATAAAAGCGTTACATTAGTATCTCTTTAATTCCATAATCATGTAAGAATGTTTTCCACGTTTGACAAGTGAAGTTTGAAGAGTTATCTGACAGCAACAGATGGTATATAACTGTTTACTATTGTTTTAATTATTAGACCTACTACAGTAAGCTTTGTAGCATATATTGTAATATACTTTGTTTGCCGCATTTGATTAGCCACCACTGATTTCTTATTCTGTTGGATGGTGTACATGTGAAGACAATAGATTTCAGGGGGTAAACTTTCATTTGGTACCGGTATGCGTTGATAATACTGGGCTTACTTCCAGACACATTTACATATTTCAACGGTAATTCTTTTAATTCTTCTTTTGGCAGTGACTCAATAGTAGTAGACTCAACCATCTTACCTTTAGCATGTTGTAAATATTTTCAACCTAAGCACAGTGCAAGGGTTTGACAGTATTTACCATGCTCTGATTTTGTGTTTATTAAATATAGTGCAGTCTTCTGGTTATTGACGTTTAAGAAACATTAAGAGAAGTCAATTATTGCAGTCTTCTCTCAGAGGAAACCAATTCCAAGAATGCATTCTACCACCAGTACATTTGTAATTTGGAACAGTTGTTTTGTCACTCCATTTACTATTTTGACCTTGAAACACGTATGTATTCAGTAGCAGCGATGGCGAGGCATGACAGAATCTCTGACCAGAGAGTTATTTATCGTTGTTAGTCTGCGCTTGACCGCGCGTGAGTGCAGTTGTTGTACGTAGCGAGTCGCGAGAGCATGTAGTTCCGTTGCGAGTTGCACTCAGGCAGTGCTAGGAGTCGTGTGTGAGGAGTCGGCGGGCGTCGACATGGGTCTCTGGTCACGGTTCGGGACGAGGTATTTTGTTAAATAAGGTAATGAAGCAGCATTGCGCTCAGCCAATCACATCTGTTAATTGTAGTTAATTTGTTCAAGAAATGCCCCAATAATAATTTTGTTTTCAAAGCAATCTCTTTTAAGAAAAGAATCATTCCAATTGAAACAATATTTCCTATGCTTTTCCTCCCAGAATCAATTTATCAGATTAATTATTTCACAGGGCCTAAGGTCAGCGATTCTGCCCTTATAAAATTTATCAGGTTGATCTTAACGTTAATTTTGTGGGGACTTAACATTTTTGCACATTTTTATTATCATTGAGTTTTATTACTGTGGGAAGCTAACATTTGGCACTATTCGCAATTCTATTCAATTCTTTTCATTTTCATATTTTTACGGGGAGGTTACACTTATGGCTCTCCATTTATATTTAATAAATATCATTCATTCATTTTTGTGGGGAGGTTACAACCTCCATCTGGGTTTGCATTTTAATATTATATGATTTAACGAAACTAGGTATGGTGATTTGACAGTTTTGCACGGGATATGTCGGTACTTTCGTGACCTCATGAATTTTATTAGACAAATTGGATGGTATAATGCTCACCGTAGCACCTGTGTCTATTTCAGCCATAGTTGGTATCTGTTCTCCTACTGCATGTATTGTGGCTTGGACAATCTCTTCATTATGAACACAGTATTTAACATAGTTAGACGTTGTCTCCGATCCACCCACTGTCTTTTTGTTTGTGGTCACACCTAATTCATTATCTTTAATGTTGCATGGCGTGCCTCGTTCGCCAGTTGACATTAAGAGTATAGCGTAGCCTTACAATTCCTTCTAACTTGATGTTGTTTACATTCCGAGTACATGGTACGTCATAATCACGGTATCAGTCTGGTGCTGTGGTAACTGGTCACCATCTTTGCTCAACTTAATAAGAGTTGATGGGCCATATTCCGTACGCTGATTATAGAATTGTGGCGGTGTCATTGGTTGCGTGACAGGACTGATGTAATTCTCTTTTGACTTGCCATGCCACAAAACCTTAAGCAGAGAGTAGTGATCTGTGTCACTATCGTTATTGGTATTATTATTATTATGTTTAGTGTTGGTAGTAGTTGTGAACATTTTCAACTATTCATTTCCAAACAGGCATCCATATAATGAATTTAAGCGCAATGAGAGTGCTGCCCATAGGTCACTCATAATACAGACCTGCATAAGTCGTTTTCTTACTAGAGATATTATGTAGTGTCGAAAACATTTTTACTATTTGTGGCGACAGCAGATAGCAGCTCGTTTAGTATGATATGTTCTGCATCAGACCGCTCCTGCGATACTTAAGTGATATGTGTTGTTACATAATCGTCATCTTGCGGTCCTAGTTTGTTTTCACCTCATGCATTCTCAGATGGATTCACTTCAGGCTCCATAATTTTTCCCAAAGCCCCATTCTGCGATAAAATTTCAGTGGCTGAAGGCTGCGCTATATGTGTCAGTTCTGAATCTGTTTGTTCATTTCTGTTAATTACCATTTCACTTGGTGCTGTTTCTGTATTAGATGACATAGTAAGTCGTTTGATTAGTGCTTTATATACATTCTTCAATTTAGTGAATTTGGTAGTAAGATATTTTGTTGAGTTAACATCTCATTACGTTATAAGGTTAAATTTGATACAGTGCTGGTTAGGCTTGTTATTTGAGACGCAATTTCACTGCAGAATTCATCTCCTTCATTTGAGATTTCTCTATGAATAGTCGACAATGCTGATGTCAATTTGGGTGATAACTGATGTCACATTTGTTTAAACCTTTTAATCTTTTTTAGGGACAATAATTCAAAGTCTCTACGATGCAGTGCGGTGTTAGGATCTGGTGGTTTGACTAAGCATAGGATTTATTACTTCGCTTTCAGCATATGATTCGATTTCATGAGCTGAAGCGTTTACGCTGTCTGTTGTCATGTCAGCTGACTCTGTCTTTTAGTAATTAACTCTGTTTCGTGAAGCGTTAAGGTTTCATTTTAGACATTTTCCCAGTCTTTACCATAGCACATAAAATGACTGAAATGAAGTATGTGAGAATCATTTACTCCAAATCAATATAAGCAAACAGATGAGGAACATTGCGAAAGAAGAATATTCTGAAATATGAAACTACTGAGATGAAATAACAAAACGTTGCTGCACCAGCCTCATCTTGCTAGACTGACAAAAAAATACTGTACCTGAGTTGGCTGGTGAAGGCATTCCTTCCCCATCTTATTCAACTCTTCTTTCACTCTCAGTTTTTTAACTTCCCCGCTTTCTATGAACAGCCTTCAAACAGCTTCCTTTCCGGATGAAAATGCACTCAAAACATGGCTCGACGTGTTCTTCGCCTCAAAACCACGTGATTTCTACATTCACAGGACCGAAAAGTTACCCCACTCTTGGCAGACTTCTGTAGATAGTGAAGGAGAATATATTATTGATGATATATGTCTCTGTTATGTGTATCTTTTGTGTCTATCAAACTTACTAAAATATCTTATAGACTTACGCACCTACCCAGTAATTCCCGTGATGTGCTCTGCAGGCTTTCTCAGGCTCGACAGACTAAGTCCTTTGTTCCAGAAGATCTCCAGGCGTCATTCAGACCATTCTAGAGCGATTGGACATAACTGTTGGTCATAGCACTGCACTGTAGCAAATGAGTGTAAGGGTAGATTCGGCCTTTCATGTAGTAGGATCTATTTCTGTACCCTTACATTCCCCAACTCATATTGTTTTCAAAGTTCATGTGAAACAATCTATTTTGAAAAATAAAAAATGCCATCAGTTGCAAAAAAGGGATTTTCCATTAACTAAATATAACTGAAAATCGTCAATGGTTCCCTTATAACTTGGCCCCATAGTCTTTCTTTTTCCTTTCTCAAAATTTATATTTCACATATACCACATCCATCAATACTTACTATTTTCTGACATTTACAAAGATATATTCAATTTCATAATGTACAGACTTATTCAGACTGGATAATATATTGAAGATTACGATTAAGTCCATTTCAAATTTCATCAAATGTAAAAGTCTTTGTTGAAAGATAAATAAATAGGAACACATTTTTCAAAAATTTTCATACCATAAGATGATATTAAAGATTACAGTTACATCTGTTTCAGTCCATGTTCAAATGTGTGGAATACAGAAGTTTGTGGTGATTGAGAAATATATTGCAGCAAATGTCTCCAAATTTTCCACACCACAGTATCCAACTGAAGATTACAATTGCACTTCGTTCCAGTCCATTTCAAAATTTACGAAATATTGAAGTCCATGCTGGAGGAAAATACATAGAACCATAGCTTTCTCAAAATACTTCAGATCAGATTTTGTTATTTACTTCAACAAAGTAGCCCAAATCAGGCAAATATTTAACTGAATAAGGTGTTTTATATGACACAAAATTTGCAAATCAGTGAACTTTCCTAAATTCCGTATATTGTAGAAAGGCTTTTGAAATTTAATAAAATGGAAAAAACACATAAATTAATTATTTTAGTTCGCTGCAAAGAGAACAAGAAAAAATATACTCCAAAAACCGAAACAAAAATGATATCATGCATCCATGTGCACATCTTTACACTACAAAGAAGTGCACACGAAGCCACTACAAGGATATCAAAACAGGATCTGCGCACACACCCACATTTGATTGAGTTGGCCCACAAACTGGATAAAAAGCGCAAAAATGTATAAATACGTGAGACAAAAGTTTGCCAGAGTAGTGGAGAGCACAAGCAGCTGGGAAAGACCATCAGGCATTCAGGTCACAAGCACAGTCCATGATGCATGAGGGCTTGCACTGCAGAACGATGTCATGCAGACTATGCATCGTCATTCTGACAGCATTCAAGGACAAAGTGCTGTGGCCTGTACATGACAATGTGTTTCAGTTCGCAAAGGATGCTAAGCAATGTACAAATGAATGGCAGAAAAATTCTGACAGAGAACGAAGAAACACCATGTCAGGCAATTTGTGGAGGAGCGTATGTTTTGTACACAAGGAGCTGATCTTAGTCATCAGAAGATTGCTTTTCAAAGACTACCAAATGGGTTTAAACTCTTTCAGATGACTGGAACTGATGTTTTAGGGCCTTTTTAATGGGACACCCACTGGAAATAAATTTGTAATGACAAGTGTAGATAATTTTGCAAGGTTCTTATAAATAGTGGTGATCCCAATCAGCAGGCAATTACAGTAGCCCAGGCTTCAGTTAAGAACTTGACAGTTAAATCTGTGGTACCTGATACCTTCATTACATATCAAGGCACAAATTTTGTATTAGATTTGATGAAGCAGTTATGTCATATATTTCATATATGGAAATGTCCGTCCCCGTTAGCTGAGTGGTCAGCGTGACAGAATGTCAATCCTAAGGGCCCGGGTTCGATTCCTGGCAGGTTCGGAGATTTTCTTTGCTCAATGACTGAATGTTGTATTGTCCTAATCATCATCATTTCATCCCCATCGCCGCTCAAGTCGCCGAAGTGGCGTAAAATCGAAAGACGTGCACCTGGCAAATGGTTTACATGGCGGGAGGCCCTGGTCACATGACTTTTGCATTTATCTCTGGAAATTATGGACAAGCCTATTTCATCCACAAACTAATGCAAAATGGAATGAGACCATCACTAATATGTTGAGTTATTATGTTAACAGCAGTCATACAGTCTGGGATACGCATTTACAATACATAATTTGTGTGAAATTCATACCTGTACAATCTCTCATCTTTCAAGGTGGTATCTGACAGAAAAAATGCTGTACCCATTTGATATAATGATTTATAAATTAGGACCAAACATAGAGTTATATGTATTTGTTCAACTACCTGTGGTAGTAGGGATGAACATACAGCATCAGTGTTATATCATTATCGCTCATCCAGTGAGATGGAAAGCGATGGGAATATGAGGAAAAGTAAAGATGTGCTAGATGTTAATAACTTTTTGGCGTGGGGAAGCTCATACTCTTACGCCATTAAGGGCTCTACAAGAGTACTTAGAGAATCTTACCATTGGTCCAGCCAGAGAAGTGTACAATGACACACAGACAAGCGAGATGCAAATGATTTTTGGGAAAAAAAAGTCAACAGAACGTGAGAAAGAAAAATTGGCACCACATCCTCATTTTAGAAAGGTTGTAGCACGTGGGATATACTCAGCTTTTGCTCCAGGAACTGTAATCATGAACTGCTATAAGAATGGAAAATCTCAGAGCATGGGAATGTTTAAGTTATCTGATAATGGTATTTTTGCGATTAGCATGACTTGTGAAATAGCCTCTCAACTACACTCACAGGCATGACTGTACTCCAGTTTCTCCCTCTGTGTTATGTTGGCCAGAGAAAACTCCGAAAGTACTGCCACATTCTGATTTAATCTCAGCAAGGCAAAATTTCCATGGAGCACATGTTGCAATATATTCAGCAATATCAGGAGTACTGGTGCGGAAATGTAGTAACCATGCTGCAACTACTAGTCTTGCTGCATTCCTGACAGCCATTTGTATACTTCTTTTTTTCCCAAAATTAGAAGTATCCATTTTCCAGACATACCAGCACATCAGATACCTGTCGAGTGGTTAACTAATATGAACTGAGAAACACACTTTTAAGAACCCCTAAAATTGGTACAACTTGTAAAATCGAAATAGGAATAATTATGGTCTCAACAAAAATCGAAACTGGGAGAAAAAAAATTTGTGTAGAAAACAGGTAGCTAGTGAAGATGTGCTTCTACCTGCACTTCACATCAAACTAGGTGTAATGAAGCAATTTGTTAAGGCAATGGATAAAAGTTGAAAAGGATTTGTGATCCTCTAAAATAAATTTCCTCGTTTTACACCAACAAAGATAAAGGAAAGTGTGCTTGTTGGCCCCCAGATTAGACAAATTCAGCAAGACCCAAATTTTGAAGAAACCCTGATGACAGAAGAAAAACAAGCATGTATATGTTTTAAGAAGGCCACAAACATCTTTAAGGGAAAATGAAGAACCCATACCTACAAAGAATTGTTAAATGAGATGCTTGTCACATACCAAAAATTGGCATGCAAGATGTTCCTCAAAGTGCGTTTCGTGCATTCTCATTTGGATCACTTCCCAGAAAGCTGCAGCGTCGATTATGATGAACATGTGGAAAGGCTCCATAAGGATACCATGATCTTAGAACATCGGTACAAAAGGAAATATATACCTACCATGCTGGCTGATTACTGCTGCTACATGATTTGACACTGCAAGGACAATTCCCCAAAAAAGAAGAAATGAAAGTGCATAATGCTATAAAGTGTAATGTTTATTGGTGGGAAAATATACATTTTTCGATAACGTTTTTTGTTTCTTAAGCTCTACGTGCAATGGTGGATGTATTGAGAGCTCCTTTGTTAGTTGAAATATGTCTTCAACAGCTTTCAGAAATAGTTGAGTTAATGTTTTTTAATACAGTAAACAAAACCTCAAAAAGCTAAAATCATAATTACCCAAAAATTAAGCCTGATAGAAAAATCTAAAATTAGATTTGAATTCAGCCTAAAGATTTCCATAAGAATTAAAAATAATATTCTCAGAAAAACAAAAAAGTTTCTTTGTTGTAAAACAGTGTAATGTAGCATAACTGTAAAAAATAAGATCAGCAAACCGAAACTTAGGAATAATGATACAGAATTAGGCAGCGATCCTGAGTGGATGCGATGAGCACAACGTACAATCAGGGACAAATTTTTTGAAACAGATGAGTAGTATTGCACAGCAGAATAATGTTATTCAACAAACTTAAATTTTTAAAAAGAAGTTCTACTAGGCGAGTTCAGAACAAAATAGGTTAGCACTAGGCTGGTGTACCAATTAGTATATGAACGAGCATGCTCTCAATGGAACAGACCTCAGGGCATGTTAGACAGAAGCGCAAGTATCGTTGTACTACTTATCAGGGCACTTTGAGGTAACACTACGCAACTTCGCCACCCTAGCAGCACAGGAAAAGCAATGGACGCTAAAGACATTCCTGTCGTGCACCCACAAAACCTTATCATCATCATAGAAAATCAGATGAAGACAGAATGAAGCGAGCTCAGCGACCCATAATAGTTACTGAATTATCACAGCAAGGCAAGGAACGATGAGGGGTCTGATAAATGAGGAATGAGCTCATACACTCAGAGCCACTGCATCAGATGGGTGGGCTCGGCCCTTTAAAGAGGGAGACGTTTGGGTCTCGAGAACATGTTCTGTCGTGCTGCTGTTCTGTCTGTGTCGCTAGAACCAGAGAATCTATCGACTTCTAGCGATTCTAGTGAAAGCACGACAAGCTGTTGCATGATGGCCAGCCTGCTACGTGTTTGTTGGTATCAACTCCGAGATGCAGCCAACCTAATATATACCAGACCTGTGGTCTGCTGTTGCTGCCTGCTGGACCATCATGGATGAGAAGACTGGAGTGTGGTTATCCCTCCTAACTAATGGTCATCACAAATGATCTGTAAGCTGCCATCCTCACACCGACCAGGCATGGCACTTGGACGCAGCTTCCAGGCCAACTTATGGAGGGTCTGCTGGCGTCTTGGTATCCATGGGAGATGAGCAGGTTCTTCACAGCAACCGTCATTTTAGACCATTGTCGGCGGCCTCCATCGGAGGGCGTGAAGGGCTGTATTTGAGTGCACAGAGGCGATGGCCACATTGGGTCATTGCAGAGTATCTGGATGGTCAGTGGCTTCCTCGTCCCACCGCTGCCATCACCAGCACAACACGCTAACTTGTCATTAACCTGTGGGAGTGACGTTACGACACGTTGACGAGGTGTAAGTACGTTTTTAGGTCATGGATACATATATACAGCTACAAACTGCAGCTCTGAAGACATATCTGTACACTTTTCACTATAAATAAATGCTATTACAGATAGGACTGTATCACTGACGTCTCTGACGTGAACTAAATCACTCACCCATACTCTACTCGACCTCCTGTTCAGTATGAGAGCCCAGTTTCCTGGGCCACAACTTTGTTGCCAGGAGGTGGTTAGGTCGCAAAGTACTTCCACATATATTAACGACGAACTGTGTGGCACTGTTTCAAATTTGTTCTAAACTGTGGCAAGTGTTCTGAATTAAAATTATGTAGCATGCATAGGAAACTATTGGCCAAATTCATTTATCATATTGTAATGTCTAGGTAGAATTTATATCTTTCAAAGAAAAATAAAACATATTTTTACAACAGTTTTTAAAAAGAAAGTGTAATCGAAAAATTACTGTCTGAAATACATTACGTGAGAAGATCCTTTCACAGAAAAAGCAACTGTTTAAGATTACACTTTAAGAGATGTCACGAAGTTAAGTTCCATCATACGCATTGAAACAATAATAAACAAATATTTTCGAGCAGTGATTTGGGTGCTTCTTCTACCAAACAAAAACCTAGTGCCTTAATCAATACACCACCCCAATCGATCATTACTCGGTCTTGATATTTAGAAACAAACATTGTATGATATGATTGATATGGAGAGGGATGAATAGTTAAAACAATTTTGTGTGGTGTCTGACAGTGTCTGTTATATTACGTCAGAACCAAATTTTGCTACGCAGAATTTAGATTCTGAGGAACAAAGCAGTTTTAACCGGAAGCTATCAATTTGCACTAGATCGGTTTGTCGTAAACGATGTCCAGCGTACTACAGGTGCATTGATTTGAATAGAGTTATAGCAGAAGCTCAATGTCTCTTAGTCTGCATTCTAGTAGATCCTACACACGTAATGTTATATTTCAGTTGGGTAGCACTGATGATTGATAGGGAATTTCTTTCAAAGGCAAACGTCAATAGCCCAGTAAAAGCATTTTTTATTTGTGATTTACTTTACCTACAGCTATTCACAGATTCACAGATTATATCAGAAATGGCTTGTCATACTTTGGCGGCTTATTCCTCTCAAAAAAGCTAATGTAAACACATGTCAGAAAATCCTTTATTTTAAGTTACTGGTAATTGGTATTTTACAACTATCCCGGATACTTTACAAACGTTCGAAAACCAAAGTATAATGGCGAATGCTTTCACAGATTTTCATGACCAAAAAATTATAAGCCTCTTGAGTAGGAACCTCTGCCGCAAAATGAATGGCTTTAAGCGGTTTCACAGATAAGGTCCCAAAGGACTGAGATTGAACGAAAGTGGTGTAGCCGATGAAACTAGCCTTCACAAACAGTATCTGACCAAAAGTGTTTGGACATCTATTAGTTGACATTAATATTGGGTGTATTCCGACTTCACCTTTATGACAGCTTGAACTCTTCTGGGGACACTTTCAGTGAGGTGTCTGAATGTCTGGCGGAATGGAAGCCCATCCTTCGTCAAGTACCGAAACCAGAGAACCTAGTGATGTTGAACGTCATAGGTGTTCCTCTGCATTCAGGTGAGGACTCTAGGCAGAACAGCCCATTTTAGGGATGTTACTTTCCACAAACCATTGCCTCAACCATGGTGACTTATGACAGGATGCATTGTCATGCTCATACAAACAATCGTCTTCTCTTAACTATTGTTCTGCAGTAAGCAGTACACAAAGCTTTAAAATGTGTTCGTGTTCTTCTGCTTTTAGAGTTTTCTTAAGTGCAGTAGGGGAATAACCCCCTAAACAGGGAAAAGACCCAAATATCGTAACACCACCTCTCCAGTACTTCACTGTGGGTGCTACTCGCACGGCAGGTAACGTTCTCCACGGATTCCTCGAATCCCTACCGTTCCATCGGACTGCCAAAGGGTATACCAAGATTCATCAGCCCAGATAACTGGTTCCCAGTCACCCACTGTCAAGTGGCGTTGTTCTTTACACAACCATAAGCATCAGTTAGCACTGACTACATTAATATGTGGTTTATGAGAATCTGCCGGTCCATTGGAACACATTTTTTTAAATTCTCTTCGAGAAGCCACTGTGCTAGCTGGACTGCTGGTAGAAGCTTGAAACTCATAAAAATTCCTTTTGCTAATTTGACGTGACAACTTATTACCACCATGCGCAATGCTCAATGGTCCCTGTCCATCAGCACATGAGTTCCGATGGTTTAGCTCAGGTTGTTCCTTCGAGTTTGCAGTTCGTAATAACTTTACCAACAGTCGACTTCTACGACGTTAGAAGGGATGAATGTCCCTGATGGGTTTGTTAATCAGCTAACATCCAGTGACAGGTTCACATTCGAAGTCACTGAGCTCTCCTTAGAGATCCAGTCTGCTACTGAAACCCTATCACTTGTTATCAAGGGTGGACACAAGTGTAAGGGCAAAGAGGATAGGTAACCCAGATGTCTAGACTACCTATTAAAAAGACACATGTAGATCAATGTAAATAGGAGATTTTTAAGATTTTTGGCAGGGTACGGAATGAAATACAAGTTTTCGTTTACAGGAAAATTTATTAATTCTTTTTGTGCATGTATTTACACACAGAAAACAACTTTTTCTTTGTGTTTGTTTACTATAGCGTTAATAACATACAGCTTAGTTAGAATCTTATAACTTGAATCTACTTTAAATCACCTATCTCTTTCCCCAACCAGTAATATGATAAATACGAAGATGGAATCTTATACCAAAACGTATCTAATTTTCGTCCTGTAAAATACCTGTTTATGGACTTTGACGATTATTCCTGAGGTTTCTCTAGATACGAAAATTCGGGGAAGTTCAATTTTGCCTCTTATTTTCTCCAGTGAAATCTTTTCGATTTACAAGCCGTTTCACTTCGAATAAAACACTCGAGCTTCCGCTAGCTGTCTCCGCCATCGTCATCAGGGGTTAAAATCACTGACTGCCGGGACCGGTACGGTGTTCTGATTATATAGTTGTAACGGCAGCGTCTAGAACCTTCCAGAGACGGCCGGAATGATGCATGCGTGGAAGGCAAGTTGGGCGGCCCGTAGTAGCTCGGTCCCGCCACGGGACCGAGTGACATCACATGGAGCGACGGGCCGGCGCCACGTTTCAAACCGCCGCTCCGGCGTCCCTGCAAGCGTCAAGCGTTCACCTCTGATTTCACTCAGTATCCAACGCCCGACCCCCTGCTCTACTAAGTGTGTACCGTTGGTCTCTGTTAAAATTGTTGCTGTTTATTCTGACTTCGGCCGCTTCTCCGATAACAGAATAACATTGTGATAGTGTTTGAGCCAAAACTCTCTTTTTTTAAATTTTATTTTATACACGTTTTCTTGGCAATGTTCTGCCACGGCCGACTTCTCAAACTCTCTTTGTCTGATATGTCGTGAATGCTCTGCACAACGCTAAGCAACAGTGCGAATAGTCTGATCTGTGTAATTGCTTCCACGTTCACAGGGGACACCCGAGGAACTCTAAGACCTACGTTGTCTTGAGGGAGACTTAGCATATTTCTTATCTCGGAGGTGGACCGGAACACTCAGCACTTCAGCATGCGCACTGTCATGCTAGTAGCTGCTTCCTAGAATGGAACGAATGCAGTTGACATGGCCTGTTCCACTGATTCACGAGGTGTCTTTCGTCGGTGAGACTTGAAAGCTTTTGCAATTTCTCCCTTGCTGTAACCATTTTCTCTGAACAAGCGCTTCAAATGCTGAAATTTGGACACCAGATGGTCATCGTCAGAAATAGTCTTTGACCTGTGTATTAATGTGTTCAGGATCGCTTTCCTGTGTCAAAGGGGGTGAAAACTGTTGGCGTTCAATGACCGGCCAGTGTGGGTAGATTTTCTGTACACTGAATGACCTAGACGGCCTCCTGCCTTCCGTTAAACTAAAACATCCTAAAACGGAATGTTGTCATCCCTCTGCAACCCGACAGAAAATTTAATGCTGGGATGTACACCGTTCATGTGTTCTACTAACTATTGCAGTGTATTTTCACCGTGAGGCCACTTCGTAAAGAAGGTGTCTTCCGCGTACCGTAGGAAGGAAGATGAATGCAACGTCATGGATGTTTTAGTACATGTGTCTTTTTGGACGGGTAGTTCGGTGACCGCCACTACAGTCTGACTGTAAAAACGGAACATAAAAATATATGTTAATTATTTAATAACTTAAGGTTTATTAATACCAGATATTATAAAAATCAAGCTCTTTATCTCGATAACCTCTACAGTGGTAACCGATACTCCAGCACGTTAGGAGTGTACATTTCTGCCACCACACATCTCTGTATAGTTTTGTCGATATGGTGGTTACCAACATTTTTAACAACAAGTTAATTAGGATGGTTTCCATATTAAAATGCATGTCATGAACGATGTGAAATTTTAACAAAAGATAAACTAAAACTAGTTTAATGACTGTTATTGGCAATCATTCCTTTCATTTGGTATGTATATCATATTTAACATGAAACAATGAAATTAAAAGGAGAGAAACAAAGAATCTGGCTGACGTTTTATTCAGTGCATCTGAAAGGCAAGTATGCTCTATGTTAGATAATCATCCCGGTGTAGTTTGAATTTAAGAATAGATTCTTCAGTTATAAACACACACACACACACACACACACACACACACACACACACACATATATATATATATATATATATATATATATATATATATATATATATATTCAAATCTATGTTTAAAAGAAATTGAAATAAACGTAGTAGATGGCTTTGGGAAATACTTCTGTACCAGATGAAAATAAAATGTGTTTTACCGCTCTCAGGCAGCTAAAGATTCTCATTTGACATCAGCATCTAAATGTGAGTAGCATATAACGTGATGAACCTCTGACACTGGGAAGGGGCTCTTCAAATCAGGGCAGTGTGCCTGCGGTATTTATTATTTGCTTAACAAAACTAATTTTTTCTTCCTAAAAATCGAGCTCAGTCATTTCCGATTGTTACTACGTATTTATGTCGTGATTTACACGACATATCCACGTAATAGAGGAAAGCGCAGGTAATACTTGTTTGCTACTGCCAGGAAAGTGACAGCAGCAAACAGTTTTTTTCTGTTCTCACAACGTTCACTGAAATTCAGTGAAAGCGCTGAGCGCATTTTGCACAGCTTTTGCGCTTCGAAGAACATAAATACAGCTCCAGTCATTATTTATTTCTGCGATCTGTTAGCCGACATTTTACATAAAACGAGAGAGTTGTAAGAATAGCAATGGCACTTTGGGTCATGAAGAGGTATTAGGTTTAGTTTTCCAAACCTTCGTTCAACAATGAGCCTAGGCAAATTATCAAGGTTGCCACTATTATCGTAATGAAATGTAATAATAACTTTTATACAACCATAGACGGTGTGTCATGTAGAGGAATAAAATTAACGCTCATTTTAGACATTCCGATTAATATTTAGACAAGCCTATTTATACTTATATGCCTTTAACTTCGTGTTTTTGTTATGTTTCACATTTTTTTTTATTAAATATTGTTTCATCTAGACTCAGTGACCCGCCGCCGTGGTGAGACACAGGACCCACACAGGAAAGGAGGACGGTTCAGATCGCGAGCCGGCTATTCGGACGTAATTTTCGATATTTTTCCAAAATCACTTCAAGCAAATCCCAGGGTGATTCCTCTGAGAGGCACACATCTAATTTCCTTCCAAGATCCTTCTCCATCTGAGCTTGTTTTCTGTTTCGAAAGAACTAGTTATCTTGACAGCTTTGTTCACAACCTCGGCATATTTTTCGAAAGAAAACATTGTCTGCAAATAAACGGATAATTTTACAAACTGTAGCAAACAATATTGTCTTTCAAAAATCTAGTCATAGGTAGTTCGTTAACGCTTCCTTCTTTCCTTTATTTCGTTCTGAACAAGTCTAGGTCACCAACGTCACTCTGATTTCCTTTCAAAGGAATGAACTTTTCGCTTTTACTAAAGGTATCGTGGAGCTGACAACTGAGTCGCTCTGCCTCTAGGACACTTGATAAAATCCATTATAGCTACAGCAGAGTTTTTGACTACTAACCAAGAGGCCCTAGGATTCCAAGGTATGATTCCATCTCTTACGTAAATTTTGAATAAATACAATTAGCCACGCTTGATGAAGTACGGTTTAAGGAGTCAAATTCATTCTGCCAGCGGCCTTGTCAGGAGTCAGAAGATGAAACAGAGATTTAGATCATTTTCGGTATTTGGTTTTCTGGCTTCCTCCATTCTTCTTACTAACTTCCTTCTATTCATCACGTCCAGTCCGCTTTCTCTTACTTCCATTCTCTTTACTATTTCGTCATTTGTTATTTCCTCTTTTCCAGACATTCTTTCTCATCTCCAGAAGTCCGTATCTACTCCTTATGTATTTTAGATTAGTAGACCATATCTCCGCTCCATGCATAACTGTCATAACTATTCGCTCTAGTATCGATTTATAAATGATTCTTTTGGTTCAGTTTATTGCATTTCTGCTCCATAAGATTGAGCTGAGCATCCCGATGACCTTCAGTTCCACTGATAATTGTTTTATTAATTTCTTCTACCTCTGATTTCCCCTTCATCTCTAAAGTAGATCCCAAGTAACAGAAAGTATTGACCTTCTTAATTCTCTTTCCCTCTGTGTATGAGTCCTCTTGATCATTAGTGAGCTATTCTATTTTCTGATATTTTGTGTATTCCATTACTAACTGATTACATATATAATTTGTATCCTCTCCGTTTTGTGCTACTTGATCATCAGCAGATTGTAGTCATGTAAATAACGTCCCCTTTTAAATTCTAGACCATCGCGTTGTATTTACGAGAACAAGTCTTTATACCAACGTCAAAAAAATTTAAATACTGTTGGTGACATGGGGCTGCTTTGCTAAATTTCTGTGAAAGTGCATTATCAATTTTCACTTGAAATATATTATCTTTATATATTTCTTGTGTTATTTTGATTAAAGGACCCTTTATGTTCGCCATGTATAATGCTCTGCAAAGTAGTTTGCTCGGTACGGTATCATACACTTTTTCTAAATCTATGAAATTTAATATTATGTTTTTTGAGTTTTTCCCTGAGTTTATCTAAGATGTGATAACGCGAAAATATCGTTTACGCAAGATCTACCAGCTGTGAAGCCACATTATGCTTCCTGGTTTTAAAATTTATTTTCAGCTTGCTTTTAACTACTTTTCCAAAAATTCTCATTACTGTGTTTATAACACAAATTCCCCGATAGTTCGAGCATCTTTTGAGACCCCCTTTCTTAAATATGGTGTTCAAATATCCTAGCTTCATTCCCTTGGGTATTGAATGCCGATGTAATATTTTATTGAATAACCATGTTATTAGTTTATTTTTGCCACCAACATACTTATAGGTCTCCAGATTGGCACTGCCTGGTCCAGGAGGATTACCATTCTTCCCTGTTCTTAATAACTTACCTCGCTTTCTGAAGTTTGGGTCTCCATCCCTTCCTGTTCCTTTCCTTCCACTGTTCCTGCCACCAGATGTTCTTCTCTATCCTCATTTAATAATTTCCGGAAATATTATTCCCATTTTTTGGTGTTACCAGCTGAAGACTGGTTTTGCCATTCGTTCTTGTCTAAGTCCTTCCAATACTCACCACGTTTTATTCGCTCTCCCAAATCCTAGTTTGCTATTGACACTGGCACATGTCATTTCCCAAGCTTCATTCTTTGGTACCCTTATTTTTTCGCAACTTCTTTCTTCTTTTCATAGATTGTTCTTGTTTCTATCGATTTACCATTCAACCACTGATTGAATACGTTCCTCTTTTCTTTAATTGCCACCTCTACTTCCTCTGACCACCGATCTACTGTGCATCTGTGGTTGTTTCCTCTTACGCTCTGCACCTCTGTTGCTATATTTTTAACATTTGTTTTCATCTATTTCCTCTGCTCTTCCTTCAAATGATTCTTATAATGTCCTTTTCATTCTGCCAGAAAATGATGTTTGTGTATTTTCATCCTGCACGTTGTCAGAACTGAAGTGCAGAGTTTGAGCTTTCTCAGCACACTTCGTTTTAGTTTTTTTTTAGTATTGTTCTTTGCATTCTTTCTTGACTAGATAATGGTCTGATCCACACTTTCCTCCTCTATAAGATCTAACGTCAGCTGTCTTGAAACGACTTGTCTGTTTAATTATAATATAATCTATTACATAACTGAATTCTCCAGTGTTCTGATGCCAAGTGTATTTATGAATATCCTTGTGTCTAAAAGGCGTGTTGGTAATTTTGCTTTCCTGTTATTGTAGACTATTCTCTAATTCCTACACTTCCGATCATATCCCCCATCATAATCAGTTCCTTTCTCCATGGGATTTTCCCTGTAGTCTCCATAGGGATTGTCCAGAAAGTATCTTTCTCCTGGTCTCTTGTATCATTCGTGGGTGCGTATCTCCTATAATTACAACTTTCCTGGCAAACAGAGTCATTTCCACGATAGTAACACGTTCAATAAGAAATTACGAATTTGTGCTTCTCTTTTTCCATGTTTTCTTTATCATAATGGAGACTCCTGCGTTTCCTCTTGGTCTTAGAGATTAGGACAACATCCATTTTGAACCTGTTCAGTTCGGTTGATAATATACCCAATTTTGTGGAGATACCATGCACTTTCCAGCATCCAAATATCATTGTCCTTTTTTCTTCGCCATTTCGTCGACCAAGATTCCAGTTTTTCCAAGTCAAATTGTTAATTTTTTTAGAACTTTAATTTTTTCATTTGAATGAGTAGCTGGCCCATTGCACAGCCTCCAACCTGGGAGACCATGTAATATATTCTCATGGTTTTCTTCCCTTAGCCTCTAGTAAGTCAATACCATGCTACAAGGTAGCAGTGCAATTCTGCAGTCAGTTCATTAAATTCTCCACAGCTAGGTTTACTTGAGACGCTAGAAGAAGCGAGTTGATTACCCTGACGACGATCACTATCAGAATCCCCGGTAGTGAAAGAGAGCTTTGTCTGGAAAGCATCCAGTAACAGTTGACTCAAAATGTCTGTCACTTGTGCTGTCTTCAGATAGTGTTCTTTTGTTCCTTGCTAGTAGTACCGTATTCCTGTTATAGGTGAATGATAAAAGTATCTTACATAATTAACCTGCTTATGAAAATAAAGTTACGAAGATCTGAAAGTATTTTGACACTGAGCAGTACACTTCCCTTCAAGAGAATACTCGGTTGTAGCGTTTATAATATTTCTGACCTCTCAACGACGAGTATGACTGGGCAGACGGGAGAATTACTATCACTAACTTACTACTGTAATGCACCACATAAACAAGTGACAAACTAGTGGAAAGACCGCATGTTTTCTGAGGGCCTTAAAAGACCCCTGTCATCCATTTTTTTTTTTTTTTTTTGGGAGCGAAGTCAACGGTATTTCCAAGCATTACACAGTACATCAACTAAAATAATCTAATTCTAAGATGATGAGAAAGTGAAGGGTCGCCGCGTCCAAAAGGCGCTTGTTATGCATCCAAGGATTGAAGCAGTCTACATTCTGCGCTGCCTCTTTGGCACTGCTTCTCACAGCCCACGTCGCTCCGTCTCCTGGCAACGCGTCCCACGCTGCCAGCTCAGCCTGGCAACCACAAACCGCCGATAGTCTTATCTGCCGCCCCGCAGCCGGCGGGCTTCGCTGACCCGCCCATTGACTGATGTCGCCGCCTCCGTGTCTGCAACGTGGCCTCTGGCGCCCATCTGCTGACTCGCGTCCGGTGTAGTCGAACCCGCGCCGCTGCGGACCATCTCGGCCCGTCAAATCCGTCCTCTTCCTCCTTCGCCACAAGACTCTTATCGCACCAGGCCTCAGTCTTAGCTCTCGAAGCCGCCAGTTCCCTCGGGCTGAGAACCGTCAGAAGAGAACACCTTCCCCTACGTATTTCTCAAACTGATATCCTGGCCAATCCCAGTGCTCTGTAGAGACACAGCAAGGCTATCAGAGAGCAAGCACCTGACATTTTCTTTGACTCATCAGTCTTACGAATAATTACATGTGCCCCGCCGCGAATTTCTTTCTTGTGGCATCCTCTTCATCTCAAGAGAACCACTTGCACCCTACGCCCTCAACTATTTGTTGGATGTACTGCAGTCTCTGACATCCTTTAGGGTTTTCACCCTCTACAGTTCCGTCTAGTACACGAAAGTTGTTCCCTGATGCTGATGTCTTAACAGTCGTCCTGTCATTCTGTCCTCCTTCTTGTTAGTGTTTTATATATTATGTAAAATAGGAAACTGCTCACGAATCAGCCAAGCGGGTAGCTGCGCGGTCTAGGGCGCCTTGTGACGGTCCGTGCGGCTCCTTCCTCGGGCATGGGTGAGTGTGTCGTCCACAGCGTGAGCTAGTTTAAGTTAGATTAAGTAGTGTGTAGGCTTAGGGACCGTTGATCTTTGCAGTTTGGTCCCATAAGACCTTACCACAAATTTTTTACTCACGAATCACACGAGGCACTAACACACTGACTGTATGTTGTGCAACGTTGTACGTACTCTGTGCACCTAAGTGCCAAGAAAATCGGTCCTGCCCTCACAGCAAAGTAGTGTGGATCCAGCTTCCGAGGTAATAGGTGTTGGGTATCCTAGCAGCACCGGCGGCGCAGCTTATAAAGGCTCGGGGACGTGTCTCCCGCGCGATTACGTGCTATCCTCCTCCGGACCTCGACTATTTCTGGATGCCTCTTCATTACCGGTCGCGTAGCCCACCCTACCCTGACCACAAAAACAGTCTCGCCCACTTCTTAGCGTTCCATCTGATATTAGGTTACTCCTTCAGACATACAGACTGTGCGAGGTTATAACTCTAAATATCCACTTTAAATACTTCACGTGTCTCATTAGTGACAGTGGCGGGCTATATGGGAGCAAAAAGAATGTAGACTGAACCATATGGCAGGAAGTTTGCACAGCAGGTGGAAATGAAGATCAGGATTTGAGGACTTGTTGATTATGAAATAGTTGGGGGCAAGAGTTGTGATTAGAGGAACAAAAGCATGGGTTTAGAAGTGATAGGGGAACAATAGATCTTATTTTCTCCCTCCGTCAGTTACTGGAGAAATATTGGGAGAAAGGAAAGGACTTGATAGTAGTATTTGTGGATTTGGAAAAAGCATATGACAGTGTACCAAGGGATAACATACGGGAATTCTTGAGAAAATATAATGTTCTTGATTCATTAATTAAAAAAGTCCAGATGCTGTGCGATGATTGTGAGAGCAGTTTACATGTAGGAGGTGGAAGATCAAAATGGTTTAAGACAAGGAGAGGTGTTCAGCAAAGCAGTTCGCTCTCCACTTTACTCTTCATTACACTTATGGACATAATCATGAAAGAAATCAAGGAAGAAGAAAATGATGATCTCAACGACTTTGATTTTGCTAATGACATCGTCATTTTGGGAGAGACGGAAATGGAGGTTCAGAGGAGACTAATTTACCGGAACACAAAATTTGAAAAATACAAGTTAACTGTGAGTAATAACAAGAGAGTGGCAATGAAGATGAGCAGGACACCCACACCTTGTAACATCATACTGGAGGGGGAGAAGGTTGAACGTGGGAAAAGCTTCAATTATCTGGCTAGCATTATATCACGCGATGCAAGTTCCAAACTGGAAGTTTTAAACAGAATAACAAAAGGATCTAGCTTCTTCCACCAAGTACGGAATCTAATGTGGGACAAGGAAGTCTCTCAAAGAGCCAAACAGAACATGTATAAAACTTATCTCCTGCCAATAGAGATGTATAGTCTACATGCCTGTGTCATAAATAAGAGAGAAGAGAGTCAAATACAAGCATGTGGAATGAATTTCCTTAGGCCAGCTCTACAAAAAACTAGGAGAGACTGAGTCAGGAATGATTACACTACTGGCCATTAAAATTGCTACACCAAGAAGAAATGCAGATGATAAACGGGTATTTATTGGACAAATATACTATACGAGAACTGACGTGTGATTATATTTTCACGCAATTTGGGTGCATAGATCCTAAGAAATCGGTACCCAGAACAACCACCTCAGGCCGTAATAACGGCCTTGATACGCCTGGGCATTGAGTCAAACAGAGCTTGGTTGACGTGTACAGGTACATCTGCCCATGCAGCTCCAACACGATACCACAGTTCATCAAGAGTAGTGACTGGCGTATTGTGACGAGCCAGTTGCTCGACCACCATTGACCAGACGTATTCAATTGGTGAGAGATCTGGAGAATGTGAAGGCCAGGGCAGCAGTCGAACATTTGGCGTATCCAGAAACGCCCGTACAGGACCTGCAACATGCGGTCGTGCATTATCCTGCTGAAATGTAGGGTTTCGCAGTGATCGAATGAAGGGTAGAGCCACTGGTCGTAACACATCTGAAATGTAACATCCACTGTTAAAAGTGCCGTCAATGCGGACAAGAGGTGACCGAGACGTGTAACCAATGGCACCCCATACCATCACTCCGGGTGATACGACAGTATGGTGATGACGAATACACGCTTCCTACGTGCGTTCACCGCGATGTCGCCAAACACTGATGCGACCATCATGATGCTGTAAACACAGCCTGGATTCACCCGAAAAAATGACATTTTGCCATTCAAGCATCCAGGTTCGTCGTTGAGTACACCATCGCAAGCGCCCCTGTCTGTGATGCAGCGTCAAGGGTAACCGCAGCCATGGTCTCAGAGCTGATAGTCCATGCTGCTGCAAACGTCGTCGAACTGTTCGTGCAGATGGTTGTTGTCTTGCAAACGTCCCCATTTGTTGACTCAGGGATCGAGACGTGGCTGCATGATCCGTTACAGTCATGCGGATAAGATGCCTGTCATCTCGACTGCTAGTGATACGAGGCCGTTGGGATCCAGCACGGAGTTCCGTATTACCCTCCTGAACCCAGCGATTCCATATTCTGCTAACTGTCATTGGATTTCGACCAACGCGAGCAGCAATGTCGCGATACGAGAAACCGTAGTCGCGATAGGCTACAATCCGAGGTTTATCAAAGTCGGAAACGTGGTGGTGCGCATTTCTCCCCCTTACACGAGGCATCACAACAACGTTTCACCAGGCAACGCCGGTCATCTGCTGTTTGTGTATGAGAAATCGGTTGGAAACTTTCCTCATGTCAGCACGTTGTAGGTATCGCCATCGGCGGCAACATTGTGTGAATGCTCTGGTCGGTTAAATTTCGCGTCTGTAGCACGTCATCTTCGTGGTGTAGTCATTTTAATGGCCAGTAGTGCATGTAGGGACAGACCTGCAGATAACATTGACTACAGAGGAGAGAATGAGTGCTTAGAAATTGAAGTGGTTCGGTCATGTGAAGCGAATGCACCTGACTCGAACTCCACGACAGTATTTGGAGATGGAGGTACGCGGAAGAAGCCCAATTGGGCGGCCTAGAAACATAGGGACAGACCAGGTTAAGGAAGATCTCTAGAGGAGAGGAGTAACATGGGACGTAGTGGAGAGGGACAAGCTATACCAGGACAAAAACTAATGGAGGCATATCGTTCACAAAATTCCTAACGGGCTCGCTGGTAGGAAATCCTGATGATAAGGAGTAGTGATGAGTTTAGAAAACAAGTACTTAATTTCTAGCTTTAGGATCTTATGACATAGAAATTTAACGTTCAGATTGGGTAAGATGACGGAATAAGTTGGATGAGACGTTTGCGATAGTGTGGGAGTCGAGTGCATAGCTTCTATTTCATGTGGCTTTTGTGGGGGTTCTTAGGATTGACAGTAGGATTTGGCATCTGTACTAGGTAGTTCGTGGGAACCTTTCGTGAATAAGGTGAGTGAGAATAATGACTGGAGAGTGGGATGAGTGCATGGCTGGTTTTCTTATCTGGAGTTAGTGGAGAGGAAGCTGATGTTGGTGCTACCACAGAGTTGCAGAGCTCGCCAGAGTGATGTTATATACAAAGGAGAAGTCCGGTATGTTCATGGATTCACAGAATTTATGTGGAGAGGCAAATGGTATTCGTGAAGCAATTGGGAGCGGTGGGTAGAACAGGCGGGTGCAGAGAACCCGTACAAATTATAAAAGTATGTGTATGTACATATGTAGGTATGTATGTACATGTGTTCCACGTTTCCTCCTAAAGCACCAGACCGATTTCAACCAAAACTGCTATACATAGCCTTTATTGTCTGACTGAATCGTTTTGGGAACCACACACCTATAAGGGTTGGGGGAGATAAAGCAGTGTAGTCCACGGCGTGAGAATACCCACACTTCAGTCATCGGGTATTTTAGAATGAGAGCACTTAGAAACTTGCAACAAACTTTACAAACGATTTCAAACCATTACGAAAGTTTTCTAGCTGGCAATTGTCACAAAACGATGAAAGGAAAGAAAGTTCATCACTTACCAGATTTTTGCTGCCACATGAAGTATGGCGTTTTAATTTATTACATCTTTACTACTTACTATAATCACGACACACTTTGCACACAGTATTCACTTATAACACTGAATGTATCAGAAAAAGTACACAATTTGACGACGATGGTTCAGGAGAGATGACGTCATAAACACTGTGATGCTTGAGAAACTTCCGCGGTATGCATGACATTTAAATCTATTACTTATTTACTACTAACTCTATTCATTACACATCTCGCAGGCAGTAGGCCTCTACACCTCTGGATGTACCTGAAAGGCCGGCCGAAGTGGCCGTGCGGTTAAAGGCGCTGCAGTCTGGAACCGCAAGACCGCTACGGTCGCAGGTTCGAATCCTGCCTCGGGCATGGATGTTTGTGATGTCCTTAGGTTAGTTAGGTTTAACTAGTTCTAAGTTCTAGGGGACTAATGACCTCAGCAGTTGAGTCCCATAGTGCTCAGAGCCATTTGAACCATTTTGTACCTGAAAATTGTATCACTGCACAGCACATAATTCAGGAGATATGACGTCATAAACATAGAGCGAAATTTGAATAAACAACGTCTTTCAAAAGTAGAAATGCGACTACTAGCTTTCGTTTGTATCGCACAACTCCTTCGTGGTGCTGCGATTTCTTTCCCGTCAGTGTATTTTATTATGAAGTATTGGATTAGAAACGAGTATTCAGTTGATGAGCAACAGCATGCGTTGCAGGTCTGAGTAGCTGGCAGGGCTGCCTATCTCCACTTGTTGCCATCGTGGCACAGTTCCAAGCAACCTGTTGTGCTGTGCGGGGTGTCATAGTCATTCATTCCAGTCTCACATTCCCGCAGACAGGAGCTCACGGGAGAAATACTTCAAGCTAAATACTGATCAACGGCAGAGTTAGCAATTAAAAGAAAGGCTTCTGAGCAAATCAAGCTGATATATTCATGTTCTACAATTAGTAGCCATTCCAGTACAGAATTGTGCCTTTTTCGTACTATTGTGCTGTTACACGCCGAATCGTTTTTTTTTTTTTCACTAATGTAACAGTTGCGTACAACCTGTTTAGGCGATGTTGACGTTGTGCTTAAATGTAGAACTACCCTTACGAAGGTACGAATGACACGTCTGAAACCACAAGAAGCAGTCGGTCTATACCTTCTTCGCTGCAAACAGTCGTTAGTTGTAAGTCCCAGTTAAAATCCGATTTCGATTATAATGACAAGATTCTGAACTCTATCCTGCGTGAAGGAGTCTGAAAATGTCCAAAATGTTTTGCAAGGAAACTGAAGGATTTAGCGTCTCATTTCTCTACACATTTCTCAATACTCCCTACTGAATCTTTTCCTTACAAACTGAAGTTTGGTCACACAAACATTATATGCCGTAAATTTTTAGACAACATGGTTGTATGAAAATCAACAGCGATTAATTTACTTATAATCAATTATTCAAAATGACAGTCACAATGGCGTTATTTATTTTGCTGCCAACCGGTTTCAACCCGCGATGGGGTCGTCTTCAGAGCAATTTACACTGTAAAGTTATAATATTAATAAGTGATCATGTAATTAATCTACAAGCAATTAGTCGAAGTTACATAAATAAAAAGATTTTTATACCCATTTGGTCGTTCGCTGGAGTCGTCGCCCTGCCTGTGTGGACGGTTGGTAACTATGCATGGTTGGCTCTCTGCATGAGCTTAAATAACAGCCAACAACACGTGGGCAGACGGTAACGCTCTCCACGTAGAACCATCGGTAGTTACATGCTTAAGCAAGAAATCGTAAATTTTAAAGTTTGTTCCAGTTGTAATATAAAACATAATACTTACTAAAACATAATTACTTACTAATATTATAACATTGCAGTTTAAATTGCCTTGAAGATGACCCCGTCGCAGGTTGAAACCGATTGGGGGCAAAATAAATAATGCGATTGTGACTGTCATTTTGAATAATGGTATGCCGTCTTTCAACCGTCCATAGTTACCAATTCTACAGGTGATGAGCTGTTTTGAGGTAAAGATACAAATAGTTTACAATAAGTACTGACATTTACAGCCTTAACGTGGTGGGGATGTTTGTGTGTTTTCAATGATCCACTGAAGTGTGATGGCGGTAGCAATTGTAGTTGTAGGGTCAGCTGGTGAGATTCCACACATAGTGTAGCGGTGAAGAGGGCAGGGGGGGGGGGGGGAGGGTCAACTACATGGACCATTAGCTGTCATTACTTCTAATTATTTGCGTCTGGACGCTTCTCTTTTTCTTTTCTGGTGGCCTCCATTTGCCAACTTTTTATTCCTACCCCAACAGCATTAGGTACGTATCGAGGCCCGAAGGTATCTTTCATTTTCCTTTCCTGTCTTCAGCGGTCGAAGGTTAGCAAAACGATACTGGAGACTGCTCAGGTAGGCGATACCTGTTCAGTTCCGAAACTCAGAGAATCGTTCACTCAGATCTCGTGAGTGAACCAGACCTTAAAGAATTCAAGGCAGCACCACCAACAAAGCCCGCTCCACGTCTTAGAAGACATGAGTGGCTTAGGCTCTGGACATTGCTTGACATACAGTGGGTTTACGTTATGTAACAAACGGGACAGGCGCCAAGTCTAGTTTTTCGGGGCCTCTAAATAACGAGAACATATCGGATAAGCGAGATAACCCCGAAAAATTCCTGGTATACCTAGAAACGGAGTTGAGTAGATGACTGGTAACAAGCTCTCGAAAACCACACTCTACTCCAATACCGTAAGAATTTCGTAAAGATGTTTGCCTCAAAGATAAATGACAAAGTTAAGAAATGGACAAACGAAAATGGATCAATGGATTTATGAAAGCGGTAACCAGGAGTTTCAGAGGAATTTTCCAAAAAGAGGCAGAACTAGCAAATATACTAAAAAAATATGAGCATCGATGCTGTAGCAGTCACAGAGAAGAAAATGGAAATGAGAAGTAATAAATATGTAGGAGATTAAGTGATGTTCCATAGTGGAGTGGAACAAAATGAAAGAACAAACAAAGGTGTTGTAGTACTCTTGCGTAAGAATTGGGAAAAAGAGACCAAAGATTGCACGTACATAAGAGAAAGAACATTCACAGTAAGATCAAAATGAGGAAGAATGAACCCCACCATTCTAAGCATATATGCACCAGAACTAGGAAGAACTACAGAACTACCGAAGGTTCTGGATAAATACAGTGCTACTGATCAGATTATTATGATGGATGATTTCAATGTCAAAACAGAAGACATCTCCTTTTGGAGAACCATTGTGTAATAAAAATGGATAAATGGGAAGAGATTTTACCATTTCCTGTACTCTAAAAATAACACCCCTTTCTAAGAAAAGAGATATACATAAGCATCCTTGTGCCAGTAGATGTCTTAGATCATAGCTAGAAGGTCAAGTAAGGGACACAAGAGTTTACAGACGACAAAATATAGGATCCGAAAATTTTTAGTGATCTCCAGAACAGACTGTTTTACGAAATGAGAGAAAATAACAAAACAAGTAATGAACCTCCAAGATCAAAGCGTTTATATAGTATTCTTGCTTGAAGAGGGTTGTGTCAAACATCTTTATCAAAGAGGTTTGAATAAAGAAATTTTTAAACCAAAGATAATATACATCATGGCGAAAATCTAAAGAAGGTGGTATATGAAGCAGCAGGAGAAACTGTCGGTGATAAGAAAAAAAGAAAAAGTAAATGAAAAAGCCTAAAAATTTGCAACGATTATATAATAAAAGCTGTTAATAAAAAGCAGCATGCATAAATAAAATACAATCCCACAGATGAGAAGAAAAATATTATAAGGAGTGAGGAAGAACTACTAATTGTGTAATGAGAAAAGCATACCTGGAACAATGGGACAGGTTTATTTCTGATGCAGAGAATGATGTTCATCGGAGACAGCAAATGGCATATAAGGCTATAAATACTTTAAACACAGGAGAAAAAACGAAGATGCAAATAGACGACATTCGAGAAGAACAAATTAAATTATTACAAGGCATTTTGGTATGAGGATATAGCCCAAGCAACCAATAGATGAAAAGGGATTAGATGAAATATAGCCTGACGAAATAACATATGCCTTAACATCACTTTAGAATAGAACAAGTGACAGAAAGAGATGGTATTAATGGAGAATGGCTATAATTTGGAGGAATGATGTTACACATAAGACTACTACATCTCTTAAACTAATGTTGGAAGTGCAGTAGTATCACTAAAGATTGATATCAGTTTTAAGAAAAAATTAGATAAAAATCTGTGCAGTGGCTAAATATGAATAAGTTCACTGTATTAATCATACAAGATATACGTTAAGATTTTAAATGCAAGACTTAGAAACATAACGGAAGAGGTACTGCACGAGGAACAAATGATTCTTAGGAAAAGAGACTCCACGAGAAACAATGTTTTTAGTTTTCTGCAAAAACGCAGAGAATATAATAAAGACTCGTACTTGCTTTTATTGATTTTAAGGAAGCCTTGGACAGTGTCAATAGACAGAAACACTGGAATATAATTATGAATCCTGATATAAGAATATCTCATAAATGGGATAACATGTTTGTATTAGGACACTACTGTGGCTCTGGATCTCAACGGAGAAATTATTAATGAGATACGAAGTAACAAAGGAGTACAACAATTGGTTTGGAGACAGTGGAATATACGCTACGGGGCATCTGGGTCGGATCTGTCCTTGAAGTAACCGATTTGTAACAGTTCGCTCTGTCACTGTGGTGCCAACTGCTGCTCAAATTGCTGCTGCAGATGCAGTACGATGCAGCAGAGCCATTCACCGAGCGTGATGCCCTTCTTTCTGGGTAGTGCCACGTGGCCGTACAGAGCCCGGTCTTCATGCGTCCGCACATTCTGGTGACCACCGCTGCCAACAATCATGTACAATGGCTACATTCCTGCCAAGTCTATTTGCAATATCACAGAAGGAATATCCAGTTTCTCGTAGCCCTGTGAGACGATCTCGTTCAAACTCAATGAGGTGTTGATAACGACGTCTTTTCACCTTAAACCATTCTTGACTAACATCAACCCACAAAGTCCAATTTCAAAGGTGACTAACGCCTACGACCGTTACAGCATGTGTTTAGGGCAAACCTGATCTGCATCCCCATAATGGCGATACTAAAGCCACTCTTACGCAACTGGCGCGTAATTTGAATAGACATCAATTTTCAGATTAGAAACACGTCTACCAACTTGCGTTTATGTCGCTCAACTCCTAGGTGTTGTCATTTTTTCCGTGAGTGTTTATTGTAATTGCGACAGATGGAGATCAATAACTATTAGACATAAGTGTATCTGTATTGAATGGAAATTCTCGAGTACTGAGAATGAGTTGCTAAATTTATAATTTTTTTAAATCAATTCTAGCATTCTTCGCTCAGTAATATTTATGGGCACGATGCATTTTGATAGCATGCTGCCATCGTCGGCTGCTTTACAAAGACTTGTATATTAACTTTAAGTCATATTACCCTTTGAAGTCTGACGAGGTCTGCCAATGAAGTCGTGTACTGAAATTCCTCCTATCCAGAAACATTCCTTTATTTACTTTAGTGTTCACCATTATGTGTGTTGTAAGTTTAAATGCTGTCAGTTATGTTTTTACTTACTTTTTTTACGGAATATGTCCTTCACTGGCGCAAAAGACACAAGAAGAAACACTAAATCACCACTTACTGGGTGAGAGTTACTGAACTACATGAAATAAAATCGTCATAGCTTCTGAACAGTTTGCATTAGGAGATTCAGACCGCACGGTAGGCCGCGGGGTATGATGGGAATTCGTATGAGCATATATGGTTTGGTTTAGCGAAGAAGCCCCCTTTCATTTGGATGGGTTCGTCAATAAGCAAAACTGGCACATTTGGCGGACTGAGAATCCGCATTTCGCTATTGACAAATCTCTTCACCCTCAACGGGCCACTGTGTGGTGCGCAATATCCAGTCACGGGATAATCGGTGCGAAATTCCTTGATGGCACAGTGACTACCGAGCGGTACGTGAAGGTTTTGGAAGATGATTTCATTCCCATTAACCAATGTGACCCTTTTTTCGACAAGATGTGGTTCACACAAGACGCAGCTCGACCCCATCGGAGCACGAGAGTCTTTGATGTCCTGGAGGAGCAGTTTGGGGACCGCATTCTGACTTTGGGGTAGCCAGAGGCCACTGGCATGGGCCTCGATTGACCGCCACATTCTCCGTATCTGAAAACATGAGACTGCTTTTTGTGGGGCTGTACTAAAGACAAGGTGCACAGCAATAACCCCAAAACCACTGCTGAGCTGAAAACAGCCATTCAGCAGATCATCCCAGCATCGATGTTCCGACACTTCAGCGGGTCATGCAGAGATTTTCTATCCGTCTGGACCACATCATCACCAATGATGACAGCCATATCGAACATGTCATAAGCTAAATCCGAATATAGGTGGTGACTTCTACATGTTGACTAAAGTGTGTGCACGCCATAGTTTGTAACTAATTTACGTTTTTTTCGTATACTTCAATAACTGTCACCCTGTAAAACTGTCACATATAGCTGTTTACATTCTGAAAATGTTTAACTGCTTAGATGACATTTATTTCAGTTGCTACAATAATACCTGAGCTAAACGGAGAGTAAAGTCCGATCGGTCACGAAATGGAAACCACACTGAAAATCAAAAGCGTTTTATTTGCAACAGTTAGCTACACCTTCCAGCTGCTTCTCTACAATCGTCTGAGACATTTGTCTTAGCATTGTACCAACTTTCCAGTACCCTCTTCATAGAAGGCAGTCACCCGTGCTTTACGCCAATTCTCTGCGTTGACCTGCGACTTGTTGCCTGTGCCAAAATGTTGTCTTCATAGACAGCGCTTCACGTGAGCAGAGGTGAAAATCAGATGGACCCAAGCCTGGGCTGTATGGTGGGTGATCAAACACTTACCATCGGAAAAGTTGCAGAACGGCCTCATTGCCCTTGTAGTGTGCGACCGATAATTGTCATGAAGAAGCAAGTGCCTGATAGTCTCTCACAGGCACTTATGCTTGGTCTGAGACTATTTTCTAGGCTGACCGCGTGCCCAGCACTGAAAAGAGCGACGATAGCACAGGTCTGGGACATAAAAATTGTTTCAAAATTATTACGTGATTTTTATAGTGTTTGCAACACTAATTTCGGGAAAAATAGTGAAAAAATTCCATCATGTACAGTTATTTCACAAGCTGCTTGTCTAGTTCTAGCTTTTTTTGATATTTCAGCACTCTAGTGAGTTTGAATTTTTGGGTTTTAGGATCTCCATAAACTGTTATTTAGTCGTTTTTATACTAGATATACGTAAAATAAAGAGTAATTAGGAGAAACCAGCAGTATTTTCATGTCAGTGCCTGTCTGTCGCGCTGCCCCTTCCCCCGCCATCACCAAGTAGTGAGCTTCTGCTATTGTCCTTCAGTTCACAATACCTCTTCACTCTCTGCTGTTCACGTGTTGTTGTTAATAGTGCTTTAAAGTAGCGACTGTTTTCTTGTGTTGCGAAGTTCTTTTATGGACAATGGGCAGTGGCTAGCAGAGGATGGGAGTAAACTCGCCAGGTTGCTTCTGCTACATTGATGGTAATTATACAGTTAAAAATCAACAAAGAAACATTTCCAATTTTGTTGAAAAAGTATATTTCGCCTATTTTGGTATAAAGTTAGGCGATCAAGATAAGCCTTGGGCCCCACACAAAGTTTGTTCAGTGTGTATTGAAGAACTGAGGCAATGGTTTCAACGTAAAAAGCACCCATTACGTTTTGGAATACCAATGGTTTGGAGGGAGCCCAAAAGTCATAGTGATGACTGCTATTTTTGTTATAGCAACGTACGAGGGTTCAATTTGAAAGACGAATAGGATATTTCTTCCCCTAACATTCAAACAGCCATTCGTCCTGTTCCTCATGGACGTGAAGTACCAATATCCTCTCTTCCAGATTCTTTGGATGATATAGATGACCACTAGCAATTGGCTCAACAAGGTGAAAATGAATAAGACAGAGATTGCTACGATCCTGGCGCAACCGATCCCATTCCACTCTCACAATCTGAACTGAACGATTTAGTTAGAGGCCTAGGCCTTTCTAAAGAATCGTTAGACGTTTTAGGATCTAGATTGAAAGATAAACATATGTTGGCACTGGGTACATCCTTTTCTTGGTATCGATCGATGGAAAAGGAGTTTGTATCTTTCTTCTCTCAAGAGGGTGTCTTGGTGTTTTGCTGTGAAGTTCCTGAACTTATGGCGCATTTCAAAACAGAATATGCTCCTGATGAGTGAAGATTCTTCAAAAAGAAACCTTAAAGCAGTGCTTCTACACAATGGCAATAAGTATGCTTCTTTACCAGTTGGACACTCGGTTCACTTCAAAGAATATTACGAAAAACTTGAACTGGCTTTAAGCAAACTCTGCTATTCAGACCTCAAATGGACACTATGTTGTGATTTAAAAGTGATTTCGATGCTGCTTGGTCAACAAAGTGGCTATACATTGTTTCCTTACTTTCTCTGTGAGTGGGACAGTAGAGACAGAAAGCAATACTACATAAAAAAGCTTGGCCCTTGAGACAAACCTTACAGGTAAGGGTTAAAAATGTTGAGAGGAAAAGCCTTGTGGATCCCAAAAAGGTATTACTTCCACCACTTCATATTAAGCTGGGGCTGATGAAACAATTTCTTAAGGCATTGCCAAAAGAAGGGGAATGTTTCAGATATCTTTGTGGACGGTTTCCTGGTTTATCCGAGGCAAAGGTAAAGGAAGGAATCTTTGTCGGACGAGGCATTAGAAAACTAATGACAGATCCCTTTTGTGAACAAAATGGAAGCAAAACAAAAGGCGTCATGGACATCTTTTAAATTAGTTGTTACCGGTTTCATAGGAAACAATAGAGATCCAAACTACAAGACAATCGCCGCAGACATGCTCGACAACTTAAAGAAGCTGGTCTGTAACATGAGCATTAAAGTTAATTTTCTCCACTCACATCTTGACTAGTTCCCTGCAAACCTTGGTGATGTAAGTGAAGAGCAGGGCGAAAGATTCCACGAAAACATCAAAGGAATGGAAATAATATATCAAGGAAGGTGGACCGTCAACATAATAGCGGACTACTGCTGGATAATAAAAGGAGATGATCCTAAACGAGTCCAAAGCCTGAGAAGCAATAAAAGAAGCTTCGACAGAAACAGGAAGCGTTATTATAAGGACTTACGAGCTTAAGGGGAAATGGAAGTGTACTGGAAATGTAGTTCAGAGCATGATTTATAAATAAGATAACATTTTATAACGTTGGAAAAAATGTGATAAATTGCTTAAATTTTGTTATTATACCCAAAAATACTCCCTTTTTTGTGAGAAAACCTGACGTGATAGAAAAAAATGGATGGAAAAGTACGTAAAAGTCAGTTATCAAATTTCAAACAACTTTAAAAAAAATATTTTTTTGCAGACCTGTGTAGGCGAATGACGGGTATCTACAGACACTGTCCAAATCTCCTATGCAAAGCTGCACCGAATTTTCACTGTGATTTGCATATCACGATCGATCATATCTTACTTTACGAATAGCCCTCGTACATCCACTAAGAATAAAGAATTTTTTTTGTATAAGCATATTTATTTCGTGGCACATTATATACAATATAAGTATTTAGTATTTAATGGCATTATTATATTTATTAAGTCAGTTTCCACTACATATGAATTTTAGCTTTGATGTACATAATTAAACTTTGAGAACAAAAAAGTTGAGATATACTGTGTGGGAGAGCGTTGTATCTTTTTTCATCTTCAGATTTTCTTCTTTAGTCACCCCTGTAATAGAAGTTCCACATATTTTCTTATTCCATTATCAAATGATAACATTTACTTTTTACGTGCTGAAGTTTTTTCTAAAATTACAAAAATTACGCACAAAAATTAAAATTTTTTTCAAATATGAAAACGTGTTCCAAGGCAAAACATTGTCATATACCTAGGAACAAATATTCCATTGAAATGTAAAAGTGTTACAACCGAGGAAATCATGTCAGTTTCGTATTAAATAGTCAGTCTGTTACATTATTGCTGTACTACACACTAATGATCAGTTGGTGAACTCAAAGTAAGCAGTAGCATTATAAAAAACCAGTTAGAGGTCAAATACATTTAGGAATAGAAGATATTGGAAACTATCTATTTATCAAGACAGATAAAACTGTTATGGTATTAAACTCAATTTTGAAGTATCAGATGCTCCATGGTGATAGAATTGTACCTGTTTCAAGGTACCATACTGTGGACGACGAAGTATGGCTTAACTGTCCACATATTACTTGAGTACTTCTAAAAATATGTAGCATTTTATTGAGACAAAAGTCGGTAGCTGAAGAATTAACAATACATTACTACTAGCTTTAATCCATTAAGCAGTACTCACTTAAGTGTGTATAATGCCAGATATTTGCAAATGCTGCACAAAAGAAAACCTCATGCCCCACAACATCAAAAACCGTAGAATATAGCGGAAGCTCCTTATGAATGTCTGTAGTGCGCATTTCTCACATGATTTTAAAGTCAGGCAATCGACTAAGGTATCGACGAAAAACCATCGTTTGCTCCTAGTTACACTATCCTGTAGGTACAACACCATCACGTACACTGTGAAGTAATTTATTTGTCTATCACGTATAACTGGTCTCCAGTGTTTTCGTTGAAATAAGTGAAATGAAGCACATATGTGAAGAGCTACACATGTGATTGCAGTTGAGATAGAAATTACTAAGTGTGAGAGAAAACCACAGAAAATCTTTTGTAGCGTGCCTGTGACATATGCCAACTATCAATCCCAGTCACTAACAATACAATTCGTATGAGTTGCAAATTATCAAGTACGATTTCCTCATACCTGTTATTGAACGACGTCCAATCTGTGACTTCGAGAGTCTTAAGAATTAGCTATTACTAGAACCTCTGATCAAGAAGCCTTAGGCTAGTTACAGTTCGATAAAGACAGATTAACTGTTGTGTAATGAACGAATATTCCCATTTATTAAAACTTTGTGTTGACATAGCTAAACCATGAAATGTGTGTCGTTACCTCTCGTTGCATCGACAACCACCTTCTCATGTGACATTGTTAAACCCTTCATGCATAATTCCTCCAATTTCCAAGCTCTACATTCAAATACTGAATAGTTCACACTAGTATACATAAAGTAGAAACAACAATAAAATCTTTCATATACGAGTATTATATAAGCGAAAGATTATTTGTGTGTTAGCATGTATCTTACTCCTTCACGCTGAAACGGCGAATGGATTTGGATGAAATCTGGGATAGAGATAGTTTATACCACGAATTAACGAAATGGCGATCTTATATGTACCTAAATATCAAAGGGGTGGGGGTGAGGGTGAAAATGAAGGTAGCCTACGACGTGAAAATACCCATACTTCATTAATCCACTTTTTGAGGATGAGTGCTCTTAGTGACTTTCAATGAAGTTTACACGTAATTTGAGACCCTTACGAAAATTTTTCTCGCTGACAGCGCCCACAAAATGACAAAAAGAAAAAAGTTCATCGCTTTCTACCTTTTCGCTGTTCAAACAGCAAAACTACCGTATGGAGCATGACGTTTTATTTTATAACTTCTATACTACTGACTCCACTCACGACACATTTTGCAGACAGTATTCACATGGACCACTGAGAACGTACTGCAATGTTATATCATTGTAAGAATCATAGTTCAAGATATATGATGTCATAAACACTGAGCTGCGTGAAAAACTGTCGAATTATGTACAACGTTTAAATTTATTACTTCCCTGTTACTAACTCTATCCACAACACATTTGACAGATAGTATCCATACGCGCCTTTGAGTTTATGTCAAAAAATAAAAACATCATTTTATGATACATAGTTTACGAGATATGACATCACAAACATTGAGCTGCAGGGAAACTAAACTGAAGGGCGAAACTCGCCAGAGATACAGGTGAAGTATATGTACAAATGTGTTTGAAGTATGGTAAATTATCTTAAGCGCCAGAAAGCTGGTATAGACATGCATATTCAAATACAGATATATGTAAAAAGGGAGAATAAGGCACTGGGGCCGGCAACTCCTGTATAAGACAACAAGTGTCTAGCGCAGTGGTTATATCTGTTACTGCTGCTACAGTGGCAGGTTATCAAGATTTAAGTGAGATTGAACGTGGTGCTATAGGTGGCACACGAGCCATGGGACACAGCATCTCCGAGGTAGCGATGAAGTGGGGATTTTCTTGTACGACTATTTCAGGAAGGAATCGTGAATACCAGGAATCAGTAAAATATCAAATCTCCGACATCGCTGCGGCCGGAAACAGATCGTGCAAGAACGGGACCAACGACGACTGAAGAAAACCGTTCTACGTGACAGAAGTGCAACCCTTCCGAAAAATTACTGCAGATTACAATGCTGGGTCATTAACAAGTGACAGTGTGCGAACCACTCAGCGAAACATCATCGATATGGGCTTTCGGAGCCGAAGGCACACTCGTGTACCCTTGATGACTGAACGACACTAAGCTTTACGCCTCGCCTGGGCCCTTCAACACTAACATTGGACTGTTGATGACTGGGAACATGTTGCCTGGTTGAATGAGTCTCGTCTCAAATTGTATCGAGCGGGTAGAAGTGTACCTGTATGGAGACAACTTCATGAATCCATGGACCCAACATGTCAGCAGGGGACTGTTCAATCCGGTGGAGGCTCTGTAATGGGGTAGAGCGTGTGCAATTGGTGTGATATGCGACCTGTCATACGTATACATACGACTCTGACAGGTGACACATACGTAAGCATCTTGTCTGATCACCTGCATCCATTCATATCCATTGTACATTCCGAAGGACTTGGGCCATTCCAGCAGGACAATGCGACACCCCACACGTCCAGAGTGGCTCCAGGAACGCTCTTCTGAGTTTAAAGACTTCTGCTGACCACCAAACTCATCAGACATGAACGTTATTGGGCATATCTGGAATGTCTTGCAACGTACTGTTCAGAAGAGATCTCCATCCCTTCATACTCTTACGGATTTATGGACATCCTTGCAGGAACCATGGTGTCATAGCCCTCCAACATTACTTCAGATGTTAGTCGAGTCCATGCCACGTCGTGTTGCGGCACTTCTGCGTGCTTGTGGGGGCCCTACGTGATATTAGGCAGGTGTACCGGTTTCTTTGGCTCTTAAGTGTATATGTGAAGTGCATTTGACATGTGCACACATGTGAAAAGTCAAGGTTAAAAAGATCCCAAACCCATGGACAATTTCAACCCAATTTGGTACGGATTTTGGTTGTGATCTGAAATCAAATACTTTGGGGGTAACAACTACAAACCTCCTATTGGGGTAAGCATGTTAACGAGGAGAGAAGTGGGGAGAAGAGAAGATGCACACAGAGGGAAAAGGAGGAGATGGACACAGACAGAGGGGAGGAGGATATAGATAGAGAGAGGGGAGGCGGAGATGGACAAAGAGAGGGAAGGAGGAAATGAACAGTGAAAGGGAAGAGGAGGAAATGGTTAGGGAGAAGGTAGAGGTGAGAGAAGGAGATAAACAGCGAGAGGGGGAGGACGAAATGGACAGGACGAGGGGAGGAGGAGTTGGACAGGGAGAAGAGGAGATGAGGAAATAGACAGAAGACGTGAAAGGAGATGGGCAGAGAGCGGGGTTGCAGCGGTTGGGCAGAAAAAGTTAGTCGAGGATATTGACACGGGGGGGGGGGGGGGGGGGGGGGAGGGGGGGATGAGAGGTGGAAGGAAGAGCTGGATAAACAGAGGACAGGGCTAAATACACAATGGGGCTCTCTTTCTTTAATAACTTTTCAGCCGTGGGTAACTCAGCAGGACGCAGCTAGTTAGAGAATAATATCTCAACAGTTGTCCTGCAAGATATGAAGAACATAGTGCAACCACCAAAAACTACTGTAATGGGTATTATTCACAGACAGTTTTGAGGCACGAACTTCATCACTTCACCGGAAGTACTTTTCTGCAAATAACGGTGATTCCACAGTGTCATTCTTTAAATGAATTGAAACCATTCCTCACTGCGTTCACAAACACTTCAAGAAAAGCCGTAAAAATATAACTAAAGGTAGAACACTAGCTGCTAACTGACAAGTATTGCAAAATATGTTATTTGAGAGTAACGGATTGTTTCAGCTTCTGAAGGAAGGGTTTTTTCTGCTGTCTGACTCACATTGACTACAGAAGTCGGTTGCAATACAGTCCTACAAGTCAATTCACTTTACTTATATTGTAGATTAAAACGGCCCTACGTCTATTAATGGTAACGCCTATTTCTGAGAAATGAACATTTAAAAATATAGACAGAAAGACAAAGCAGTTATGTGTCAGTATCATAAACAAAATCCAGTGTGATGAGCTTTACTGTAGATAAATATTACAAGATTTCAGACCTCTCGCTTTGTTAGGATTTCTTTTAGCCAATTTTCTTGGCTACAGTGTTATATTCAGAATAGTACTTTCATTCGACCTTTACGTAACTATAAAACTGTTCCACTATTATAATTTAAACCTACTGTGTACGTAAATAAACATAACGCAAATGAAATAAGAACGTTATCTTTAAAGATACGAGCCAAATAAACTAGGAATTCATGTATGAAAAGGAATGATGTTCATTAAAGGCATCTGTGACATCGATTATTGGAATGTTCTGATCTAATATAGCAAGGATGTTACTCAAAGGCAATGCCATGTCTGTTATGTGTATTGTCTTATGGCGCAGAGAAGCGCGCTAAGCTTGGCTTAGGGTGTATAAAGTAATGTGAAAATCTGTTGCAACGTTTTCTGGAACGGAAAGGCTCTCTTTCGACTTCAATGGCGCCGTTATTACTGGAAAATAGCTATAAGACAGATGACCCCATCACATGTAGTTACTTTAGATGAACCTCAGTCGATAATGACAGACTATTGCCTCAGCCAATGTTTGATCTAAATGACTGGCATCATTAAATTACAGTGTTATAGTGAGTTGGTACAATAGTCCGTAGTGTTTTTGTTTTGCATGTTGGTATTCCAGTTGCTGTGGCTTTATTTATCAGTTGTCATTTTTTGTGTGTAGTCCACTGTTGCTATTTGGTATTCATATTGTCATTTTGTCATTTGGAGGTAAAGTGCAGTGGAACGCTAAGTCGAGAAATTGGGACATTTCCAACAAATTCTTCTGTGTGAATTCAGTGAAGGTGTGACATTAGCGGAGCCAGCCAGAAACATGTGCTCCGTGTATGGGGATAATGCCACTGGACAGAGCACGGCTAGAAAATAGTTTTCTCGTTTTGTGGAATATCGTTTTGACATTAGTGTCTCTCCACGTTGAGGAAGACCTTTGGGGTTTGATGAATATCGTTTAAACGCAGTAATCCACAATACTCAACGTGAAGTCCTCCGAAGTAAGAGTGATTTCAGGTGTGCCGCAGGGGAGTGTCGTAGGACCGTTGCTATTCACAATATATATAAATAACGTTGTGGATAACATCGGAAGATCACTGAGGCTTTTTGAGGGTTATGATGTAGTATATCGAGAGGTTGTAACAATGAAGAATTGTACTGAAATGCAGGAGGATCTGCAACGAATTGACGCATGGTGCAGGGAATGGCAATTGAATCTCAATGTAGACAAGTGTAATGTGCTGCGAACACATAGAAAGAAAGATCCTTTATCATTTAGCTGCAGTATAGCAGGTCAGCAACTGGAAGCAGTTAATTCCATAAATTATCTGGGAGTACGCATTAGGAGTGATTTACAATGGAATGACCAAATAAAATTAATTGTCGGTAAAGCAGATGTTACACTGAGATTCATCGGAAGAATCCTAAGGAAATGCAATCCGAAAACAAAGGAAGTAGGTTACAGTACACTTGTTCGCCCACTGCTTGAATACTACTCACCGGTGTGGGATCCGTACCAGATGGGGTTGATAGAAGAGATAGAGAAGATCCAGCGGAGAGAAGCGCGCTTCGTTACAGGATCATTTAGTAATCGCGAAAGCGTTACGGAGATGATAGGTAAACTCCAGTGAAGACTCTGCAAGAGAGACGCTCAGTAGCTCGGTACTGGCTTTTGTTGAAGTTTCGAGTACATACCTTCACCGAGGAGTCAAGCAGTATATTGCTCCCTCCTACGTATATCTCGCGAAGAGGCCATGAGGATAAAATCAGAAAGATTAGAACCCGCACAGAGACATACCGACAATCTTTCTTTCCACGAACAATACGAGACTGGAATAGAAGGGAGAACCGATAGAGGTACTCAAAGTACCTTCCACCACACACCATCAGGTGGCTTGCGGAGTATGGATGTAGATGTAGATGTAATGTACTCGAGAACTGCCGAATGTGTTGCACAGTGATCATTCCATCATCGTTTGACATTTGTATGCAGTGAAGAGGTTAAAAAATCAGGTAAAAAATGGAAATGTCGTGTGGCTAGGGCCTCCCGTCGGGTAGACCGTTCGCCTGGTGCAGGTCTTTCGATTTGACGCCACTTCGGCGACCTGCGTGTCGATGGGGATGAAATGATGATGATTAGGACAACACAACACCCAGTCCCTGAGCGGAGAAAATTTCCGACCCAGCCGGGAATCGAACCCGGGCCCTTAGGATTGACAGTCTGTCACGCTGACCACTCAGCTACCGGGGCGGACAAAAAATCAGGTGTGTGGGTACCGCATGCGCTAAGTGAAAATCACAAAATCAGTGGGCGCTCATATCTGCGTCCCTGTTTGCTTGCCATCAATTGGTTCGTGAAAGACATCGACCACTCCTATGCTGTGTCATGAAGGGTAACGAGAAATAGTGTATTTTTGCTAATATAAGGAAGAGAAAGAAATGGTCGATCCAAGAGAAAGCAGCAACTCCCAGTACAAAGGCCTGAGCGCATCTACAAAAGTTAATGTTATGCATCTGGTAGAACAGCGACGGTGTGATGTACTACGAATTGCTTCCGCGAGGTACAACCATCAGTGTCGACATTTTTTGTCAACAACTGGGACGTCTTACAGAGGTAATCCACGAACAACAACCAGGGAGATTGCGTGAAGTGATGCTTCTCCACGATAACGCCCACCCTCGTTCTGTTAGACTGACAAAAGACACTGTACAGGAGTTGGGTTGAGAGGTCATTCCGCACCCACCTTTTCCACCCCATCTTGCGATCTCAGATTTTCACCTTTCCTGCTCTCTATCGAACGGCCTTCAAGCAATTTCCTTTCCAAAATGCACTCCGAACATTGTTCGACGAGTTCTTCGCCTCAAAACCTCGAGATTTCTACAGTCGCGGAACCGAAAAGTTACCCCTGCGTTGGCAGACTGTTGTAAACAGTGGAAGAGACTATATTATTGATTACTAAAGTCTCTGTTATGTGTATCTGTTGTGTTCATTAAACTTATGGACAAACGCTTCGAACTCGTGCACCACACCAATAAATCAAAGAAACTACAAGAAAAAGTCAACGTAAGGCGAATTCTGTAAGCAGTTAAAAGACTGTAGAGTAGTGGCACTGGAACAGAAGGTTGCCTCATTCTCTTTCAGTAGCAAATGGAACAACAAAATATTGTCTCCACTAGAGTCAGTCTGCATTAGAACATAGAGGAGTGACGCTAGCATCAGAAATTTATTATTATCTCATATTTTTACATTGTCAACTGTAACGGTAAAATATTGTCTTCTGTCTCTTATTCCACTGTCGGTGCTGTTAGCATGTTATCCCCTTGCCCAGCTTCGTACCTGGAAATGTAGTGCAGGTGACCTTTCGCTATAAATCAGTCACTCTCGGGAAGCGGATATTCTGCGTTTCCAACAAGTGGCTCGACACACTAAGTGAGTTGCTGGCTGCGCAATTTGATTTCGCGGAAGGGGCGTGTTGTCGGGCCGCCCTCTGTCCGAAAATCAATGCGGCTCCGCACTTCTGCCCGCTGCCAACAGATGTCGCTAGCTGACGGCGTATGAATGCGACGCGTTCAGATCTATGTACAATACGGAAGCAGCAGTCTGCAAAAATACTTTCCGAACTCGGAATTATTTGCAGTATGGCGCAAATGAAATATTTTTCGACACTAGCATCTCGAGGAACGAACGCGTCTTGTACAGATGTTGCGGAAAGTTTCTACTGCTAGCTGCCAGGTGTCGCTGGCGTCGCCAGGTGCCGCCCACGGGTGACGCCCTCAGCGAACGTGGAGGGGCGCCACGTGTTGCTGTGGGGGCGTGTGCAGGGGCGGGTCGCCCAGAGGACGACTAGAGGGTGAAATGATTTATTATTAGACCCAGCCGGGGGTCGGTAAGAATTACCCATGGTGCACGTGGGCGCAATATTTTGTGCATTAGCTTTTGACGTCAGCAGCGCAGAGCAGACTAAGTCAGAATATGAAGTAATCGTGCATGGAAGCGGATTTACTTTGTTAGGGCTGTTCTCCCTGCGCATCACTAATGCGACCAGAAAGTAAAGTCACCTGTTAACTTGTAGAGACAGACTATTTCTTAATGTCGGTTTAAATAATACTTAATATGACTGATCGGAAACTATGTGTTTCGATTTACCTCTGTCTCATGCGTCCTTCAAACAACAGTTACATAAAATTAGCCGTTTCCGTGAATATTACATTCTTAAGTTCGGAACTTCATACATTTTTTAAGGTGGAGGTGATACCCTATTTGTTTTAAATACCTACCAATATTCTATCCATAATATTCTTCACTAATAATGTCACGAGCTTCAAAGACATACACATCATCGATATTTTATTTAGTCAGTAGAATAATAAATTTTAAAGTTGTTAAAGATTGAACCGTAAAACTCAGATTAATTAACATTCATAAATTAATAAAAACTTACTTTTCCATTTCGACTCTTTTTTATAGTGTGTGACTTATGAATTGTTATATTAAAAATACTATAAAATATGCAAACTACTGACATTCTCTGAAAAGAAATGAATTTAATTGGAAATTTATGAGTATTGATTGTCTCTGCATTAATTTTGATTGTCGAGGTCAGTGTCATGAAGCCCAGTCCCTCATCTCACGAGGGCTCATCTACAAGTTTTACTAACGTTAACCAACAAATTTTCTTTCCAAAATTATAACGTTCTACAACCGCAGCACTATTAGAGCTGAAGTTAACAAAAGGGACAGCAGTCCTAAAATATAGGCGTTTTTCGCAAAAATTACGTTTGAATTGGAGCATAATATAATAATAATAATTATTATTATTATTATTATTGAGAAATGAAGAGTAACTCTTTGGGTTACGATAGCAGTAAGCGTAGAAAATTGGTGAATAAACGTGAGGCAGTTAGCGGTGAATGGATAAAGAACTGTGATATAATGGAATGAGTTACTTTAAAATAATAAGGCAAATGCACCGAAAATACGCGAGAAAGAAAGAAATTAATGGCATAAGAAATTAGGAGTTCCTTTTTTATTGGTCTTACGCAGCTGTATGATAAACTTTTGATGATATCAGAAAGTGTTGTGGTTCTTGTTAGTTTCTCCACTGTGCTGGATCAAACTTAAATTGCAGGAAAATTCATTCCAGAAAAACGTAGTTATAATGTCCCAAGAGAACAGGAATGTTTTTATTTTTTGGGCGGATACAGGCAATCTAGCAGACAGATTTGGTGTCATATTCCTGTTACAATGAGATAACAGTGTTTGAATACACGAGCAGTACGTGACATCAGTGTTGTTTGTCTGGTAGCATCCAACCCAACTGACCGAATGAAGCTGTATATTGTCTAAAACCATTATTTGTTTGGGGCTGACGACGAGGGGATATAACGGATCACTTAACTCTTATATACGCTAAATTTAAATTTTTATGTGGGGCGACAGTTGTTTAGTGACCACAAATAAACTAAGATACCGAAATAAATTTTTTCTTGTCTCAGTCGCCGATAATTATTTATTTCCTACTCCTTATGACGTATTTCCCTTTACCGTATCATCAGATCTGTGTCACAAAAAATTTAATATATGAACAAATGGAAACAATTTCCTATATAATGACGTGATATGGAGAATTTAACATAAGTGTCGGTACATGCTGCAGTGATTTGAGTTACATATCTTAATGGATACATAGCATTTAGCCATTACTGATCATTCAAAACATCTCTTGTTAAACTGGCTTACGCCAAATGGCATGTTACAATGTAAAAATCTGATGCCATGAGCTGGCGTTAGAAGGAATGTCATACATCAGATTGTAAACCTCTGTGACATATGTATTCTTAATTACAAATAATTTGTAAAACCTTCTACGTATTCTAAATTATTAAATTGATACACATTTTACGAAATCGGCTTATGTATATATGTATGAAATTATACGGCAGTGTATCTAATATTGGTAACGAAGTTTATCGTTCAACTTCAAGAACAGCAGTATTAGAATGGAAGAAAAAGGATACGTTACTATGACAACATGTATTTATAACAACATAGAAAAGGAACAGAATCCATTTAGTGTAACAACCGATAAGGAAGATCATGTTTGTCAGTATGAGAAATGTAAGCTACTGTGATGCTGCTCAGTAATTAAGGGCACACGATGTGTCTCATAATTACTCAAGATGTGTAATACTGTTTTTTATTAATTTTTTTTACACGTCAAGTTCCGTAGGACCAAATTGAGGAGGAAATCTCCAAGGTCATGGAACGTGTCAGTACATGAAATTACAACATAGAAGAATAACAGATAAAAATAAATGTTTATGAATCAGAAAAGTCAGTTCATCAGTTTAGGTAAACAATACAATAAGAATCAGCTTAATTTTTCAAGGAACTTCTCGAAGAATAGAAGGAGTGACCAATGAGGAAACTATTCAGTTTCTATTTGAATGCGCATGGATTACTGCTAAGATTTTTGAATTCGAGTGGTAGCTTATTGAAATTGGATGCAGCAGTATATTGCACACCTTTTTCCACAAGAGTTAAGGAAGTTCGATCCAGATAGCGGTTTGATTTCTGCCGAGTTTTAACTGAGTGAAAGCTGCTTATTCTTGGGAATAAGCTAATATTGTTAACAAGAAATGACAGTAAGGAATATATATTTCGAGAGGCCAATGTCAAAATACCCAGTCTCGTGAACAGGGGCCCACAAGAGGTTCGTGAACTTACACCACTTATTGCCCGAACCTCCCCTTTCTGAGCCAAAAATATCCTTTTATAATGGGAGGAGTTACCTCAAAATACATGACATAAACGAATGAAAATAAGCAAAGAAGACTAATTTTCTTGTCGAGCGATCACTCACTTCTGATACCGTTCGAATAGTAAAAATGGCAGCATTAAGTCTTTGAACAAGATCCTGAACGTGGGCTTTGCCCGACAGCTTACTATCTATCCGAACACCTAGAAATCTGAACTGCTCAGTTTTACTAATTATATGCTAGTTTTGTGAAATGAAAACGTCAGGTTTTGTTGAATTGTGTGTTAGAAACTGTAAAAACTGAGTCTCACTGTGATTTAGCGTTGGTTTTTTTCTACAAGCCATGAACTCAGGACATGTACTTTACTATTTGAAACAGAGCCAATGTTGCACACAACATCATTTACTACCAAGCTAGTGTCATCAACAAACAGAAATATTGTAGACTTACCCGTAATACTAGAGGGCATATCATTTATATAAATAAGGAATAAGGAACAGGATTGGCCCCAACACTGATTCCTGCCCCCCACTTGACAGTACACCACTCAGATCCCACATCACAGCCCTTATCGACATTGTGAACAATGACTTTTTGCTGCCTGTTGCTAAAGTAAGAGGTGAACCAATTTCGAGCTACTCCCCGTATTCCGTAATGGTCCAACTTCTGGAGCAATATTTTGTGATCAACACAATCAATTGCCTTAGTTACATCAAAAACATATGCCAAGCGTTCGAAACCTTTTGTTTAGCCCACCCAGTACCTCACAGAGAAAAGACAATATAACATTTCCAGTTGTTTAAACGACTTCTAAAGCCGAACTGTGCATTTGATGGCAAATCGTGTGATATGAATTGGTCAATTATCCTTACATACACAGCATTTTCAATAACTTTTGCAAACACTGATGGCACAGAAATAGGTTTAAAGGTATCTACATTATCCCTTTCTTCCTTTTTGTAAAGCGGCTTTACTACTGAGTACTTTAATCGCTCAGGAAACTGGCCATTCCTAAAGGAAAAATTACAGGTCTAACATGTACAGCATAGTACTTTAATATTCTGCTAGACACTCCATCATAACCATGATAACCTTAGTCTTCAGTGATTTAATTATTGACTGAATCTCCCTCTTGTCTGTATCACAGAGGAGTATTTCAGACATCAACCTCAGAAAGGCATTTGCCAAGAAAGCTATATGATTTCCTCTAGAATCTAAATATTTATTTAATTCACCACCAATGCTCAGAAAATGATTGTTAAATACTGTACATATATCTGATTTATCAGTAACAGAGATATTTTTACTATGAACTGACTTTATATCATCGATCTTGTGCTGCTGACCAGACAGATCCTTCAGAACTGACCATATGATTTAAATTTTATCCTGTGAATTAGCTATTATATTGGCATACCACAAACTCTTTGCCTTCCTAATAACATTTTAAGCACCTTACAATAATGTTTGTAATGGTCTACTGTAGCTTGATTGTGACTATTTCTAACTTTTTGATATAATTTCCGCTTTGTTCTACAAGATATCCTTATCCCACTACTCAGCCACCCGGGCTGCCTATTACTACTAATACCCAGTTTTGAACGTGCTAATGGAAAGCAGCTCTCAAAGAGCATGAGAAATGTGTTAATGAAAGCATTGTATTTATCATCTATGTTATCAGCACTATGAACATCCTGCCACTCTTGTTCCTTGACAGGGTATGAAAAACTCTCTATTGCTGTTGGATTAACTTTGCTACATAGTTTGTAATTAAATATGACATTGGTTTGAGTACAAAAGCCTTTTAGTGTTAAACTTTGTGCATCATGGTCTGAAAGGCCATTCACGCTTTTACTAACAGAGTACCCATCTAGTAATTAAGAATGAATAAAAATATTGTCTATGGCTGTGCTACTGTTCCCCTGCACCCTATTTGGAAAAAACAAAGTCTGCATGAGATCATATGAATTTAGTAGATCTACCAACATCCTTTTTCTTGTACCATCGTATACAAAATTAATATTGAAGTCGGCACATATAGTTAATTTCTGGTACATCCGACAAAGTGAATCAAGAACAATCTCTAGCTTGAGCAGAAATGCTCTGAAGTCGGAGTTAGGGGACCTATAAACAACAACAATTAGTAGTTTAGTTTCACTAAATTAAACTGCCCCTGGACAACGTTGAAACCAATACAAATTCAGTCGAGGTAAAGACGAGCATGATTTCCTACAAAAAGATGAAACAAGCAAAACTATAGTACTTACAAAGCCTGATAAATGTTAATTTCAGGTGCAGAAATTATACACACTATGAGAAATTTTTACATATTTACAAATTTTCCGGGCAACAAAAAGAGAAATCTGCTTATCTCTTCATCGATCAACTATAAAAAATTATTTATGAAAAGGCAAGTTGTTTTCTTATTTGACCAGTTAAATGAGCAGCCATACATATAGTAATTAAGTTTCATCTGCATGACTTAAGGACTGGTTTTTGAGATAACTTTTAAAAGTTTTTTGACTGTAGTGCATGAAAGTTTACAAGAAACTTACGATTTTCGCATTTCTTCGAAAAATAAAATTCATATTGATTAATGTTCTTATTTTTCTAGTTTGCTTTTTTGTTTGTGATACCCCTAGTTTGGTTTCTTTGCACAAAAAAATAATTGTACATGATTTCGGTTCAGTAGTGCCTTTCCGTTTAAAAAATTGTAGACTGGCATAAAATCGTATTTACTTTTTATCTAAAAAAATATTGCTCAGTTGTACCTTTTTAACAAAATGTTTTTTTGCTTTCACCTTAATTATTCATACGCTGTTGCTGCATTAATTTTACTAATACAGCCTATAAACCTATTATATACTAACTGTGGGTCGCAAATATGGCGAGAACATCACATTTTATTTTAAGCATACTTATTCTTCGATAAAGTATCTTTTTTTGCCCTGGAACCTTATGGGAATACCATATATATATATATATATATATATATATATATATATATATATATATATATATATATATATATATATATACACGGTTGTGTCTGAGTAATTTCAGGTGCAGAAATTATACACACTATGAGAAATTTTTACATATTTACAAATTTTCCGGCAACAAAAAGAGAAATCTGCTTATCTCTTCATCGATCAACTGTAAAAAATTATTTTTTATTATATATATATAGGGTTGTGTCTTAGTATTCCCATAAGTTTCCAGGGCAAAAAAAGAGACTTTATCAAAGAATAAGTATGCTTAAAATAAAATGTGATGTTCTCGCCATATTTCGATTTTCTGTAAATTATTTATTACAGTGTTCCACAAGTTTGGCGCCTGTCTCAGCTGGCTAACTGATTTTTCCTGATAAATCTTCACTTCCCATACACATAGTATGATACTTGGATGTGTAGTTAATTTATATACGCGCACACTGTAAAGGAAAACTATTATTGCTACATTGACCGATTACAGTTTACTTGCAGCTATTTGAAGTTAATAAAGGAGGCATGAGTGTATATTATATTTTGCAAACAAACGGAAAACGAAGATACTGTATTTGCTACGATTACGAGCTTGTCTCGAAAGTGAGTGATTGCTGTGCTGGTCCACGCAGGATCGTAAACAGATTCCGTAATCTGTAATTCTGTTCATTCTGCTCCGGCCTCAGTTTAATGGTTGGCCAGTCACATCAGCTGATTCATATGATGTTTTGCATGAACGTATTCAGCTAAAGAAATCGAAGTGAAAAACCTATTTAAACAGGGCAATCAAAGAATTTATTTTACAGAAGTAAAAATATTGCGTACTTGATACTTTTTCTGGGCATTTATCTAGAATACATGTAGCGTGCACATTCAGAGAAGGAACGACGAATGAGTGAAAATGAAGGCTTCCCTAAAAGGAAAGATCACCAGTGAACTAGTTTCTAAAGCTAAACTAGTCTGCCTATCTAATCGGAAGCGTCCACGTGCTGTGTAAGTCTGCCACAGCAGCAGTGATGGCACAGTTGCTTCTGACGAAGACGGTCGTGGTAAATCGCCGAATGTTCGAGGTTTTACCCAGAACTGACACGGCAAGAAGTACGGAATGTTTATTAAAATTGTGTCGTTTCAAAGAACGTCCCTCCCACACTACATTTAAACAGTCCTGAAAGGAAATACACTACTGGCCATTATAATTGCTACACCAAGACGAAATGCAGATGATAAACGGGTATTCATTGGACAAATATATTATACTAGAATTGACATGTGATTACATTTTCACGCAATTTGGGTGCACAGATCCTGAGAAATCTGTACCCAGAACAACCACCTCTGGCCGTAATAACGGCCTTGATATCCCTGGGCATTGAGTCAAACAGAGCTTGAATGGCGTGTACAGGTACAACTGCTGATGCAGCTTCAACACGATACCACAGTTCATCAAGAGTAGTGACTGGCGTATTGTGACGGGCCAGTTGTTCGGCCACCATTGACCAGACGTTTTCAATTGGTGAGAGATCTGGAGAGCGTGCTGGCCAGGGCAGCAGTCGAACATTTTCTATATCCAGAAAGGCCCATACAGGACTTGCAACATGCGGTCGTGCATTATCCTGCTGAAATGTGGGGTTTCGCATGGATCGGATTAAGGGTGGAGTCACGGGTCGTAACACATCTGAAATATAACGTCCACTGTTCAAAGTGCCGTCAATGCAACCAAGAGGTGACCGAGACGCGTAACCAATGGCACCCCATACCATCACGCCGAGTGATACGTATGGCGATGACGAATACACGCTTCCAATGTGCATTCACCGAGATGTCGCAAAACACGGATGCGACCATCGTGATGCTGTAAACAGAACCTGGATTCATCCGAAAAAATGACGTTCTGCCATTCGTGCACCCAGGTTCGTTGTTGAGTACACCATCGCAGGCGCTCCTGTCTGTGATGCAGCGTCAAGGGTAACCGCAGCCATGGTCTCGGAGCTGATAGTCCATGCTGCTGCAAATGTCATCGAACTGTTCGTGCACATGATTGTTGTCTTGCAAACGTCCCCATCTGTTGACTCAGGGATCGAGACGTGGCTGTACGATCCGTTACAGCCATGCGGATAAGATGCCTGTCATCTCGACTGCAGGTGATACGAGGCCATTGACATCCAGCACTGCGTTCGGTATTACCCTCCTGAACCCACCGATTCCATATTCTGCGAACAGTCATTGGATCTCGACGAACGCGAGCAGCAATGTCGCGATACGATAAACCGCAATCGCGATAGGCTACAATGCGACCTTTATCAGAGTCGGAAACGTGATGGTACGCATCTCTCCTCTTTACACGAGGCATCACAACAATGTTTCACCAGACAACGCCGGTCAACTGCTGTTTGTGTATGAGAAATCGGTCGGAAACTTTCTTGGTATGAGCACGTTGTAGGTTTCACCACCGGCGCCAGCCTTGTGTGAATGCTGTGAAAAGCTAATCATTTGCATATCACAGCATCTTCTTCCTGTCGGTTAAATTTCGCGTCTGTAGCACGTCATCTTCGTGGTGTAGCGATTTTAATGGCCAGTAATGTATATGTTGTTTTATCTGGACATGTAGGCACGAGAACTGGAGGATTTTAAATGGGACAATAAGATTCTTTGCTGGATTGGAAGAGTAATAAAAGACTGAAATGACGAATTAATATAGTAGTATAGAAGTGTGTGGATGAAGAGTGTAGCACATGGAAGCACATTGTGATTTTGGAAATTGAATCACAAAATTCGTGGTGTAGCAATTTTAATGGCCAGTAGTGTACTTGTTAATTGTTAAAATTTATATGTGTGACGGCTTAATTGTCGATAAGTCCAACGCCAGCAGATCCATGATATATTAGTATCTGTACCGGTGTGTGGGGCAACGTGGTTACGGTGTTTGCGGCGGCTCCGTTTCTGCGAGCGGCCCGCATGGAGCACTTGACTGTCCCCTTGACTCTGGCAGCCAAGCGGCGCTGCCCAAAGCTGGCTTACTCTCCTTTTGTGGGAGGCTGTGGTGTCGTAAATAGAGGACAGCATTTGAAATTGTTAAGTCGCAAACAAATCAATACTCTGGTGAGGAATTGGGGGTACGTATAGTACAGAATCTGTAAAAACAAATTACAATTCTAATTAAACACGTTGAATTAATGAATACCCTTATTACATTAGTCTTAATACGGAGAAGACTTTCGAATAGAAAAAAAATAAACATTGCCAGTAAACAAAGAACGACAAAATGAATGTAAATATGTGTGAAATACGTAAGTAGATGGCAAACAGGAAGGCAAGACTAGGAAACTGAGAAACAAAGAAAATATACAAAATTAATGCATCTCAGTTTTCTATTGCTGCTTTCTACTTTTATTTACTTTTCTTTTCGTAAGAGCTTCAATGTTGGAAATGACTGCTTCAGCACAGCTCAGTCTCAAAACACGTTTCAGACGATAATCTGACATGGAGCATCTCAGTCGTGTTTTACACAGTTTCATTAGAGAAGAGAACTTCTCACAATCGTACATTGATCCTAACAGATTAAGCATCCGTGCTGCACGTCTATGAAGTCTTGGGTAACGCTTCTGTGACAAATGTGTATAAAAGTCACTTAAAGCCTTTCTGCTCTGATACCTGTCTTTCATTTCTGAATCGCACTGAAGATCTCCCATTCCCATTTGGACAGGGTGGCTTACAAAATCGACGTCCACAGAGTACGGAGTGGCAGAAATTCCTAAATCTATTCCGAAGCGCGGAATATCAGTGAATATTGTTCAAATTCAGTAAGCAAGTTTCTTAAAAGATCTATATACTCTGCAAAATCTGCAAAAAAGGCAAAGCTTGTTATGGCTCACAGTTTCGGAAAATAAGACGCGTTTCTAGCCTCCAGCTGCCTCTCCCAGAGTCACAGTTGCATCTTGAATCCCTTTATTTTGTCACAGAAATGGTTGATGAGGATATCCTTCCCATCAAGTGACACACTAAAAGTCGCAAAGGACGCCCTGTCAACTACAGTTAAAAAGCGTAAATCACATATCCATCATCCAACAGTTTAGGAACCTTTCCTCCCTGAATGTCAATAAATAACAAATTTCTTGGTCCAGTTCCATGAAGCGTCCCAGAATTTTAGAACGACTCAGCTCACAACGATAAGGTAAATTTCGATTTTCACAGCCGACATCGTCCAGAAAAGCTTTGAACAAGGCATGACAGAAACCTTTTCTCGAATAGAATAAATGATTCCACAACCAAGCTCATTACATTATTCAGTTGTACTCTTTTGGAACGCAAATATTACTGATAAATCTGAACGGCCCTGATCTGTACGCTGCATGAAATACAAGATATTACTGATAAATCAGGCAGTGTGTAGGGGATAACCAAGCGACATGATTCTTCATTTTTCTCTGAAACTGCCCTACTAAGCCTCTGATTTCGCCAGTCATATATGGAGCACTGTCTGTTGCTATGGAAGTTACTAATTCCTACGGCAGATCAAACTTTTCCTTAAGCACGTCGAACATGTCTTGACCAGCCGTGTGTCCTTCAATGGGATGTGATGTAATATCCCCTCGCGAACTTCCAACATTTTGTTTACTGCCCATATGAAAATTACCAGCTGTGCTGTATCTGACAAGTCAAGAGAGTCATCCAGAGACAATGAAAATGCAACACTGTCTTTAATATTCGTTGTCAGCTGAGCCTCCAAGTCTTCTGCTAATTCTTCAGTTCGAAGCAAGACAGTGGTTCGAGAAAGTGACACGGACTATAGCTGTTAACCCAACAGTGGGCACGGCGCTTAGGCCGCTATTACAAGGCATTCTTAGTAAATTCACCTTCAGCAAATGGCTTCAAGTACACAGTTGTTTGATGAGTAATTTGGTAGCTAATTCTCACAGAAAAGTCTCTTCCAGGAAGATCAGTGTCCTGCAAATAATATGAAACTCTTTTTTATCGAATAATATCACCAACACAGACTCTAAAAACTGACATGGTAATTGTTGAATCGAAGCAATTTTGCCTTGTTCTTTCCATTGACACCATATTACAAACAAAACTTATTATTAAATTGTAATCTAAACTGGTATAAGCATGCGTATTCAGGTACAGACATATGTAAACAGGCAGAATACGGTGCTGCGGTCGTTAACGCCTACACAAGACAGTAAGTGTCTGGTGCAGTTTTTTGGATCCGTTACTGCTGCTAAAATGGCAGGTTATCAAGATTTAAATGAGTTTGAACATGGTGTTATAGTCGGCGCATGAGCGACAGAGCATCTCTCAGATAGCAATGAAGTGAAGATTTTCCCGTACGACTCATTCGCGAGTGTACCGTGAATATCAGTAATCTGGTAAAACATCAAATCTGCGACATCGCTGTGACCGAAAAAAGATCCTACAATCCTGCAAGGACGGGACCAACGCCGACTGAAGAGAATCGTTCGACGTGAGAGAAGTGCAACCCTTCCGCAGATTGCTGTACATTTCATTGCCGGGCTATCAACAAGTGTCAGTCTGCGAACCATTCAACGAAACATCATCGATACGGGCTTTCGAAGCCGAAGGCCCACTCGTGTACCCTTGATGACTGCACGACACAAAATTTTACGCCTCGCCAGGGCCTGTCAACACCGACAATGAACTGTTGATGACTGGAAAGGCGTTGCCAGGTGGGACGAGTCTCGTTTCAAATTGTATGGAGTGGATGGACGTGTACGGTTATGGAGACAACCTCACGAATCCATCGACCCCCGCATGTCAGCAGGGGACTGTTCAAGAGGCTCTGTAAAGGTGCAGGGTGTGTGCAGTAGGAGTGATACGGGACCCCTGATACGTCTAGATATGACTCTGACACGTGGCACAAACTTAAGCATCCTATCTAATCACCTGCATCGACTCATGTCCATTGTGCATTCTGGCGTACTTGGGCCATTCCAGCAGGACAATGCGACACCCCGCACGTCCGGAACTGCTACAGAATGGCTCCAGGAACACTCCTCTGAGTTCAAACGCTTCCGCAGGCGACCAAATTCCCCAGACATGAACATTATTAAGCATATTGGGATGGTTTGCAACGTGCTGTTCAGAAGAGGTGTCCATCCCTTCGTACTCCTACGGATTTATGGGCTGCTCTACAGGATTCATTTGTGTCAGTTCCCTCCAGCACTACTTCAGACATTAGCCCCGTCCATGCCACGTCGTCTTGCCGCACTTCTGCGTGCTCGCGGGGAAGCTAAACGATATTAGGCAGGTGTACCAGTTTCTTTGGCTCTTCAGTGTATTTCGTTTGAAAAGAAGGCTTATGGTTGGAGGATTATTGCCTTTCTTTCGTCGTCGACCAATTTGGCGTACTCTGTCACGAGATTGACTGCATAGTGATGTCTTAAATTGAATCTCCTTACATGGTTTAATACTCTGTGACACACTATACATTTTACACGAGAACCTAGTTCATAAAAACGGTACAGACCCCCCCCCCCCCCCCCCATACAGCATTAAAACTATGCGGTGTGCCGGGGGCCTGCTGTTAGAGCTGCTCGCTGCTCCTAATAACCATGTCTCTGAATGCTGTGATGGTTGGGACTGGCGGCCCCCGCCTCCGCCCTCCCCCCCCCCCCCCCCCCACTCGCTGTTTCCGTTACTCTTTACTGAACGCCCGTGATCTGTACGCTGAATGAAATGCCGACATCACATGGTCAATATCGTTGGCAGTGACCCCTCGTCTACTGCTATAAAACTAGACATAAGCCATTGATGATCAGTCACGCAGTTCAGGCAGCTATCATCAAAGTTCCCTGAGTTTACTGCCCCTTCTATGGTGCACCAAGATATCTGCCAACACTAATGGCTCATTACACAGCTCACGTACGTATCTGAGTATTTTACTTTAATCTCCACTCAGCTGTTTCTCTGAGTCTCTCTCTATTATTTCAAGAGAATTAACTGTCTTCACATCTTCATTATTTTCTATTAACTTTTTCTACAAGGTGAAACCTCCTTTTAGTGATTGTAATTCTTGGATTTTCTGCCTTTGCACTGCTTGCAATGGCTATTAGTTTAGTGAGAAACTGATGCGGCAGCCGAAACAGAGCCACGGTATATTCACCAAACTAGGATTACACCCCCACCAATCAGTGTAGTACGCTGAGAGTATTAGCAGCTACCAAGTTCCGGCGAAGCTATCGCCTTAGTGGTAAGTAGACTAACTACCTCTGACCAGTTAACAGCAAATGGAGTCACATTTGCTAAGTAATAGTGACTTCCTGTCTACTTTGGTTTGAAATAATCTCTTAAACTAAACTTGAGAAATACTGAAATTGCTTTATGTGATGAAAATTTCATAGATCGAATTCACGGTAAATGTTATGATGTGGAAGGTGTCAACAACACAAACGATTATATACAAGGAAGAAAATAATATTTATATGGAGACAGGGCATTTACAGTTCTTTTTCTACATTACCATTTATCTCTACTCAAGAATTGTTGCATGGTATAGAAGAAGTAGTCGAGGCGAAATATCTTTAATCTGTATTTGAAAATGCTGCTGCTATATGTCAGACATTTTATTATCGTAGTTAGATTGTCAAACAGTCTTATAGCTACATATTTCACCCCTGTCGACATATTTCACCTGTGTCGAAGTTAGATCCATTGAAGGATAATGCAGATAATTTTTCCTTCTAGTGTTGTACTCCTGAACATTTCTGATACTGTCAAACTCACGCACATTGATGATAACAAATTTCATTAGTGAATAAATGTACTGCTTAAAGAGATACCTCCAAGATGTGCCTGTGTGAACTCCACACATAATAATTCTAATGTTATTTTCTTCTGTACAATGAATACTTTTTGCCTAAGCGATAAATAATCCGAGAATATTATCCCATAAGAAGTCAATGAATGGAAATATTCTAAATCTTTAACTGAGGGACATCTGTATTTCCAAAGTCGACAATTATTCTTGTGGGTAAAGTAGTCGAAGCTAAACGTTTTAGCAGATCTGCTACATAGTTTTTCCCATTTAAGATTTCATCAATATGCACACTTGATAATTTACAATCTTCCACACCGTTTATTATTTACTTTTCGAATACCAGGTTAAAGGAAGGTGGGATACAAAACTGGATTAACTTGCGTGTTTTCGATGTTCAAAGCCAGGCCATTTGCGCAAAACTATTCATTACCTTTAAAAAATCGTTTACCATTTCCTCTGTTGACGCTCCTTTTCTCGGCTTCAAAACAATGCTTCATCATCTGCAGACAGGACTAATTCTGCCTGATTCAAAGAAAATGGCCGATCATTAATATAAAGTAAGAACAGCTGAGGGTCAGTGATCGAATCCTGTGAGACTCCCTCTGTTATTTACTCCAACGCAGTTGATGTGGAGTCCCTCTCTGTATTACCTGAACAGCCTAGGTTAACTTTCTGTATTCTGTTTATTAAATAAGAACTAATCCATGCACTTGCTGAACTAGGCATTCTATAAAAACTTAATTTCTCTAATATAGTGTACTGACTGGCACGATCAAATGCTTTCGCTAAGTCGCAGAAGATCTCATTTGGTGATATTTTATCATTTAAAGATTGTAGCACGTGTTCAGTAAATGTACAAATAGTTGACGCAATACAATGGCCCTTTTGAAATCCAAACTGTGTTTGTCTAAGTATCCTCTTACTACACACATAGGTGACAACCTGGAGTACATTAACTTCTTGAAAATTTTAGGAACTGATGTAAGAACTGATACTTGGCGGTAGTTACTGACATCCCTGGAGTTGCTGTGTCGTAGAGGGGCCTGACAATGACATATTTAAATTTTTCCAGGAAACCACCATGAGATAATGATGCATTACATATTGACTAAGAACATTACATGTTATATGTCCACAATTGTTAGTGTCCTATTGGAGGTATTGTACACACCATGTGAATTCTGCTTTTTAAAATCATGAGGTTATGAGATTAATTTTTATGTTAGATAAATGTCCTCTGTACTGATTCTTCGGTGTGCTGTTTTGCTTTCTCTCCTGAACTAACTGAAGTAGTTATTAAAGACATCTGCTGCACGTGAACTATCTTTTACAATGTTCTCCTTCTCTTTAACAGAAACACTATCATCTTCTATGGCTTCTTTCAATGTTTCTCTTTTAGTATTACTCCATTACCCCATATTGTTTTAACTGTGACATCTGTTAGTTTCAGACAAGATGTGCATACTCCTGGACTTCTTTACAACTTTTCTTAATATATTACAGTACAGTTTATACCTAATAAGATCGTAATTCTGCGTCTTTACTAGTCTGACTGTTTGGAAAAGTCTATTTTTCGCTGTGGAGAGACTCTGATAACTATAGTGATTCAAGGCTTCTTCAACGACTTTCCATTATTACATTCAATTATCTTTTTAGGAAAACCATTTTAAGAAATGGATTAAGAAATAAACTGAATCATTAAGAAATACGTTGAATTTAGAGTTAACTTAAAGTTCACAACAAACTTAAAACCGATATATTTTAAGGTTTCTTTAAAACTTTCAGTAGTTTTCTCCTTAACAGATTAACTGTTTACTTAGAGTGTTTCTGAACTGTACATGGAGCTAAGTTACGTAATATGACCATCTGTGGATCGTTATCTGACAATCCATTTACCACTGGAGAGGCACGTGTCTCTAGATCTTCTGTTTGTTGAATGAATTCGTTATGTGTCTTGAGCAACTCCGGTAGGAACGTTTATGGCTTATACTAAATTGCAAGTGGCTAAAAGCATCTCTGAACTACTTTTACCGTCAGATTCCTTCAAGAAATTTACATTAAAAACACCGCAAGTTTGAACCAGTCCTTCTTTCTAACAGAGAAAACAATAAATTTTAATAATGTTTGATCAAAATTTACTCATTATCCAGTGAAGATATATTCCTATATGCTGCAACAATCACAAATATTACATTTTCCTATCGTAAGCCACAACCAAATACGTCTGTATCCTGATCTATACAGAATTTACTCATTACTAAATTTCTGCGTTTATCTCCCTTTTTCATGACTGAAAACTCTTCATTTATTCATATTGACTCTACAGAAATATGCACACAACTTACAACCACCACCACAAAAACTTTCTATCCTCATGGTTATATGGTTTTAAAGCAGACGAACGACATCAGTTTCTTTCCAACTACTAAGATCTTACAATCAGGTTAACGACTCTTTTAGTTTAATTTCTGCGTCCCTGATACTCTCAGGAAGCAAGTTGATTTCATTTTTCTCTCTGGTGCAATAAGATGAAATGGGAGTTCTGTTAGTTTAATTTCCTTTAATGCTCTCTGTCTTTATTCCGTATTTATCTTCCTGTCGATGCCTCACATGGCCCCTATAATAAATTAATGGTTCCCCTTACGTTTTCTAATAACGGATCTCCTGACTTGTCCTTACCCCTCCTATTTAGGTGCAGGACGTGCGAAGTAATCGGAATCTTTTTATAGAAACTACTGAAGCAGCACCAATATCGGAGACGACAAACGTACGGGGTGTAATTTTTCGTTTCCCAAAGTTAGGAAGAATTCTTTAACATGCCTCTGACTGCTCATCCGGATTTCATGCTGTTATCCGATTACACATTTACTCCAATCTTTTAGTTGGCATCAGAACTATCAAGTGTAACTGCAGTGAAAATCTAAGTGTTTTTATTGACATGTTTTTATATGTGTAAGTACAGAACTTGTCGGAATGAAAAGGAATTCACTCAAAACTAAAAGAAGGCAGAAGTAAAACCAGTCTACAAGAAAGGCCACAAGAGAATTTGCAATAACTACAGACGAATAAAAGTACTTAATACAACTTAAGGAGTATACACAACTGAGAACAACAAGCTTACGAGTGGATCATGAGGTATTTGCGTTTGTGAACTGGACATTAGAGTTATAATAGACTCAAAGGAAACACTGAAAATAAATAGTATGAAAACAGAGATGTGGTTTTGCACTAGGACTCTCTTTGTACACACAGTTGGGTGTGCCAACGGTCAGAAATCGAGTGTTCCCATTGCATTGATTTAAGCCTATAGTTCCCACAAAAATCGATGTATTTCGTAAATTTTAATGGTGTGGGATATTAAAGCTACAAACTTGAATTTTAGATATTAGATGGATTTTTTCAAAAACCTGAAGTTACTGTTGCGCAAGTATTTTATTTTTTTATTTTTAGAAGTTTTCATGGCACATTGTGTATGGATTGTGGATTGTCGACCTCTTTGAGATAAGTCAGAAAGTCGAAATTTCAGTATCTTGTTTCTATTGTGAATTAATGACGCTGTGCCTGTTTCCAGGATAGCAAGTGTAATTTTGCTTTGCACACAGGTGAGGAAGTGGCGAGTTGGGAGGAGGAAGTCTAGAAATAGTTCTACAAAAAATGGATAGAGGCTATAATTCTTTAAAGAGGCGCTCCACATTTCGGTAGTGTATTGTAGATACGATTATACAACACTGAAAATAAATAGTATAAAAACAGAGATGTGGTTTTGCACTAGGACTCTTTTTGCACACACAGTTGGCTGTGCCAACAGTCAGAAATCGAGTGTTCCCATTGCTGTCTGACCGTCTGACAAAGTCAGCACCGTTACAGACAGAAGTTTAGTCTCCATGAGTCGGTCGGTGTGAGCACTTCACGACGGAAGAGACCATTGTTACAGCCTCTGAGCGTGAGCCGCGGTTGCCTGTATGTGGAGGAAAAAAACGTGCCGACAGACGAAATGGAACCACTAACTCGGTCATTTCAGTATACACGACTTCACGTAGTGTACGGATCATCAAACATTTTCTCTTTACGGGCGAGCAAAGGTTTTAGTGACTAAACCGATGGATGTTTATCAAGAGTAATATGCAGCATGAACGGAATTTTATTAGAATTTTCGGATCTGAACCGTGGCAGGAGCTGAAGACAGATTAATACCTGTACAATGTTTTACTGTTTTTGTGAATTTCATCAAAGGAAAAGAAATATACGGAGGTTTTACTCAAACTGTTGTTACATAACTTCGATGAAAAATTTCCTCATATGCCTCATCACAAGGTAAAGTTTTTTCAGTTAGGGGAAGCTGCAATGTCAAGAAAAGGAATGTAGACTGCAGATAGCTCGTTACGACTATTTTCGGGTTACCTTTCTGAGGCCCTTGTTGCATAGGTGGAGTAAAGAGTGGCAGTCGCTGTTGAGACTGAGCTTGGTTCTCATCTCGTTCGGGGAAACGAAGACGTTGAAATGATGTATAGTAAAATCATCTCACTCAGTGCATGCTAGGAGATATTAACTTGTAGCCTTAAGAAATGAGAGCTTTCTTAAATGACATTTTTACTGTTTTTCAGTGGAGCACTTTATATGATGGGGTTGTGTCATATTGAAAAACTCCGTTTCTGAGGTATGCAACTGTTACGGGACTGCATACCGAGTTTCCAGATCTACTTATGCTCTGTACACCATGTACCGCTTTAACAACTGCTCGCTCAGGAAAAGTGCGTCCAGGGATGTATTTAGACAAACATCAAAAGTAGGGCGACTGAAGTTGTTCAGCCTCTTGTCCACTAACGGGGCACTGGCAACTTCTTTCGGTTAAAAATAATTAACGATTTTTTTGAAATTTTCGATGAGAGAAATTGTACAAAATACTCTTACATATATTAGCGTAGATTTTGAAAGACTTCGTCGCCTATGTAAACCAGGATTAAGAATTCTTCTTCCTCTTTTTCTTCCTTAACTGCCGCTATGGCCTGGGAGACCATATGCGTTCTCTACATTCCTCCACCAATCATTTCTGTTCCTGGTTTTCGTGGTCCATTCTCCTTTTCTCAGGCCCATCGCCTTTGTATCTCTATTGGTACCATTTCGCCGTCCTGTCGTGGTCTTTCTCGGATCCCTGTTCCCTCCATGGATGCTGAGAATGCTTTTCTCGGCAGTCTTACCTCTACCATACTAATGACGGTGTCCTGCCCACGTCAGTCTTCTTTTCTTCATCCTTCGGCCAATATCAGTTTGTGAGCATAATTCTATCAGTTCCTGGTTTTCAATATCCACCATTCCTGTGACTGGGTGTCCCTATTGGGGTCATCACAATTATGCGACGAATTTGTCCATCAATGTTTTGTTACAGCACCATTCGTATCTCCCCCTGTGTGTCTTCAATAAATGTTTCTTTTTGTAATTTTTCTGTGTTAATTTCTCCATTTTTTGGTGGATTTGTTATGTCCTATGACGGATGAGCTTCCTCTATTAATACCTTGTAATATTTCTGTTGTCCCTGCCCGAGTGTAGTAGCCGTATCCTTCCTTATTCTGATATACTTGTCTTTTAACTTCTGATCCCTCATATTACCTAACCACCTGTTTCAGCCAACTTCTCTCTCCAATGTTTTGCTGTCACACTTGATTGGACCATACCTTACGTGACTTCTATCGTTTACCTAGAATTTCAGATGCTAACTTTTTTACTGTTTCCATGACACCAGTCGTGTTTGGTATCAGTCTCCCACATGTTCCCCACATTTACTTAGGTTTTCTGCGAGTGTTTCTGCTAGTATTTTCTTTTAATCTCTATCTCTTTTAATGTGTTTGTAACATAAGTAGAGTACGCGTAGCTATTTTACACACCTTCTTAGATTTAATGTTCTCCTTAAGTATACCAGAAAGCGATAAGTGTCACTTTCTGCTCGTCTATAATTTCGCTTGTCTCTTCTGGATCCAAGGCCTATCTGACCTACGGTTTGCCCTCTGGTGCCATCCATGTCTCTTTATGTATATTTTTATGTTGAAACGATGTTATTATGATGCACATATTGTTGTCAGTTGCGAAATTGATCGAACGGATGAAATCATCACTGGTCATTTGATGCAGATTTGCATTACCCATCACCGGTTTGACCTAATTCGGCTCAAAATCACACAATACTATTTTTACATTATAATTTGGTGTGTGTGCATTAATCACAGATATGTCGCTGTTCCCGAAAGCGATCGTAATACTTTTAATTCTGAGCCCTTTACATAGAAATCAGTATGTAATTCATGAGGCTTGCCACAATTTCCACACAGGCTATTCCCGTTGCTTATCTTGATTAATCCTGTACTCTTCCATCTAATCTCCTGGAGAGCTACAACTTTCAGTTTGCATTTCTCTAGCTCCTTGGTCATATTCTGTGTGCTTCGTGGCCTGTGTAGGTTTCTTATATTACAGGTTAGAAAGGAAAGCGTTGTCTGTCACTGTGTCCCATTCCAGCTGAGATATTCCTGATTCAGAGTCTTGACCAAAAATATTTATTTGTGTGAGCGGAAAGGTAGTCCTCTGCACAACCCCCAACCTGTAGGACCAGTGGCATAATGTTTGGATGCCCAGCCTAGAGGCTCTGCCTTCTCCATGGCCATGCTAGTTTTGGTTCGCCCCGAGTATTTTATTTCCTCGATACCCACTATATCTACTGAGTGTCTACCGATCCGCCACCTGAAAAGGCTCCCAATGGGGGACTAGCAGCCCCATGTTACATAACAAAGCGGAATCTAAGATCAACAAAATGAAACTTTCAAAGGTAAACAATGCAAAGAAGGAACGAAAGCCTACGAAAAAGTGATGGACTCACCACGTTCCTTTCGTGGGGAAGACGTACTTCCTTTGTATGTTTCGTCTTTATTATTATATGATTTTTTATCACGTAATTTCAATTATTTTTTCTAACTTACTTCCTCCTCAATCATTAAATGTGGCATCATAATTATATTTATTATTAGATTTATGAAACGTACAAAATTTTTCGTTTGGTCTTAGTTTCTTCCGTGATAGCAGTAGGTCGCGGATTAAACAGTCTATTTATATTCAGATTATGCCCTAGACTATACCTGCACTTATGCCGGAAGCGTAGGTGACATGATCATTGATTTTTAAAATTCCATGCCTCAGTCTGCAAAAACAGAGCCCTGCTAGGTTCGCTTTCTACATCTACATGATTACTCTGCAATTCACATTTAAGTGCTTGGCAGAGGGTTCATCGAACCACAATCATACTATCTCTCTACCATTCCACTCCCGAACAGCGCGTAGGAAAAACGAACACCTAAACCTTTCTGTTCGAGCTCTGATTTCTCTTATTTTATTTTGATGATCATTCCTACCTATGTAGGTTGGGCTCAACAAAATATTATCGCATTCGGAAGAGAAAGTTAGAGACTGAAATTTCGTAAATAGATCTCGCCGCGACGAAAAACGTCTTTGCTTTAATGACTTCCATCCCAACTCGCGTGTCATATCTGCCACACTCTCTCCCCTATTACGCGATAGTACAAAACGAGCTGCCCTTTTTTGCACCATTTCGATGTCCTCCGTCAATCTCACCTGATAAGGATCCCACACAGCGCAGCAATATTCTAACAGAGGACGAACGAGTGTACTGTAAGCTGTCTCTTTAGTGGACTTGTTGCATCTTCTAAGTGTCCTGCCAATGAAACGCAACCTTTGGCGCGCCTTCCCCACAATATTATCTATGTGGTCTTTCCAACTGAAGTTGTTCGTGATTTTAACACCCAGGTACTTAGCTGAATTGACAGCCTTGAGAATTGTACTATTTATCGAGTAATCGAATTCCAATTGTCCGTCTGTTTGCCTGTCCGTCTGTTAAGACGCTATTTCTCTGGAACAGTTTCGCGTATTAAGTTAAAATTTATGTTAAAGACTAAGATCTATAGTTATTTGGTGGAGTAAAAATAGTAAGCATCGAAGTCGATGCAATCAGAAGATTCGATCATTTATGTCATATATTTACACTCTCGAACTCATTTATCAAAACCGATAATGTATTTCCTGTTGGCCCAGAATCACGAAATTCGGCAAGAAGCAAATTTCCACAGTACTAGTTAAGGAAAAAATTTGAAACTCGTTAAATTGGAAATACGAGACAAACATCCGCCAGGCTGACGCACATTACTGCATGCAACCGTAAAATGTAAGTTGTAGCCATGTTTTAGTAAGTAAATAAAACTCTTTTAATAAATCTTCCCTCTCTACATATATATAAACTGAAGTGTCTTGCTTGTTTCTTTTTGTATTCCAGGGCTAGTCTGAAAAACTGCTATAGACACTTGGATACGCTCTTATAATACACAGGACCATTCTCGATTCCCATTTTGGGGATATATATGGAGCTGCTGTCGGGAACGCCTATGTAAGACAAAAAGTGTCAGGCGCAGTTGTTAGATCCGTGGGACAAGAAGCGTTTGGAGCAGCTGTTAGACCAGTTACTGCTGCTACAATGGAAGCTTATCATTATTTGAGTAAGTCTGAAGGTGGTGTTATAGTCGGCGCACGATCGATTGGACACAGCATCTTTGAGTTAGCGATGAAGTGGGGATGTTCTCGTACGATCATTTTACGAGTGTACCGTGAAAATAACGAATCCAGTAAAACATAAAATCTCCGACATCGCTGCCACTGGAAAAAGATCCTGCAAGAACGGAACCAACGACGACTGAAGAGAATCGTTCGACGTGAAAGAAGTGCAACCCTTCCGAAAATTGCTGCACATTTCACTGCTTGGCCATCAACAAGTGTCAGTGTGCGAACCATTCAATGAAACATCGTCATTGTGGGCTTTCGGAGCCTTCGCCCACTCTTATGTCCTTGATGACTGCACGACACAAAACTTAACGCTTCGCCTGGGCCCGTCAACAGCGACATTGGAGTGTTGATGACTGAAATATGTTGCCTGGTCGGAAGAGGTTCGATTCAAGTTGTATCGAGCGGATGGATATGTACGGGTATGTAGACAACCTCGTGAATCCATGGACTCTACATGTCAGCAGGGGACTGTTAAAGCTAGTGGAGGCTCTGTAATTGTGTGCAGTTGGAGTGATATGGGACCCCTGATACGTATAGATACGACTCTGACACGTGATACGTACGTAAGCATCCTGTCTCTTCACCCGCATCCATTCATGTTCATTGTGCACTTCGGCGGACGTTGGCAATTCCAGCAGGACAATGCGACACCCCACTCGCCCAGAATTGCTACAGAGAGGGTCCAGGAACACCCATCTGAGTTTAAACACTTCCGCTGGCCACCAGTCCACCCAGACATGAAGATTATTGAGCATATCTGGGATGGATTGCAACGTGCTGCTCAGAAGAGATCTCCACCCCATCGTATTCTTACAGCCTTGCATGATTCATGTTGTTAATTCCCTCCAGGACTACTTCATTAGTCGAGTCCATGCCACGTCTTGTTGTGCCACTTCTGCGTGCTCGCGGGGGCCCTACACGATGAAGCTGTTTCTTTGGCTCCTCATACCCCACCCCTTCCTTCATTGTATCCCTGTTTACTCAGATTCGATGGATAATTGTGGCCGGCCGTTGTGGCCGAGAGGTCCTAGCCACTTAAGTCCGGAACCGCGCTGCTGCTACGGTCGCGGTTCGAATCCTTCCTCGGGCTTGGATGTGTGTGATGTCCTTAGGATTGTTAGGTTTAGGTAGTTTTGAGTCTAGGGGACTGATGACCTCAGATGTTAAGCCCCATAGCGCTCAGAGCCATTTGAACCATTTGGATATTTGTGTTGGAAGCATGCGAGCATAAAATCTTTCATCCTACAGACTTATAGACGTAACTGTTTGTCCGTCTCCTTTAAAGTACTGGGGTTTTCAGTTTTCAGCAATCGCTATCAACAGTTTAATACCAATAAAACTTTCTTTAAGTGCTTATCTACATCCAATAAATATTTTAAATAAAACATTTTTTGTGTCAACAGCTGAATTCTGGATAATATCAAATAGAATGAGACGCCGCACTGATTAAGACACTTGCTTGCATTCGAGTAGAGCGAGGAACCACGTCCTCGTTCCGTGTGTCGCGCCTCCCGAGCTCTGACGCACCGGCATAACGGAGCCATTCAGATTGTTTAACACGGTATTTCCGGCGAGGGCCGGCGGCCGGCGCGAGCTGTTGAAGCTACGCTTCGGCTTCTACACTACATGCATCAGATATCCGTCGTTTGCTTTTATTAGAAGTGTCACTGCACAAGCTTTTTTCGTTTACTTTTTTTTTTGTTAAATAAGAAGTTCCATGACACTTCACAATCAGTGAGGAAAAATTACAAGTATTGTTGCAATTTGCACGAAAATGATGTAAGATGAAGCGATCATGTGGTTGACTTTAATAGTTTTTAGATGTCTTGACTACACTTTTTACTTCCAAAATCGCCTTACGCGTTTCGACATACCGTCTATAAAAACAACACCAAAGTATGTCAGAATATATGAAAATATGTTACATTTTACCATTGATTAGAGACCTAACATAATGAGTTGAATATGGCAGCCTAGCTCTCCATTTGTCCCTTTGTAGCAGTCTGCACTTGCCTCGTTGTTGAGGATGTTGACGAGATATAGCGTATACGATGACAATTTTATATGACTCATATGTCAATGGTAAGCTAGAAATCCATATTCCACTCATTATACTAATTACTGATGAAATGCAACGTATTTTCATTTCTTTTGATGTCAGTTTTGTGTTGTCTTTTATAGCCTTGAACGTCGCATTGCATTAGACGAGTTTGAAAACTAAAAACTGTAGTCAAGGCATCTGAAAGTTATTGAAGTAGTGGTGGTGCAACGGTACGTACCAAGTTATTTAGTCCAAGTTATTTACTAAGTTTATCTATTTTCATACATCTGTAGTAGCAGGGAACTAAAGAGCAGTGTTTCTTGCACCCAGATTCGAGTCCCGGTCGGGGCACACATTTTCTCCTGTCCCCATTGATATATATCAACGCCCGTCAGCAGCTGAAGGTATTAATATAATTCTAATTTCATTCTAGACGGCTGAAGGTCATCAATGGTGTCTGTTTTTTCGGACATGTCCGAAAGAACAGACACCATATCCATATAAGTACATACTTTTATTATTCTTTCAATTTTTTAGAATGGCAGAGTCAGGTCAGGAGACCCGCGCTATCGAAATGTAGTTTCACTTGGCCTTGGTTTCATCACCATTTCTTAAAAGCTATTCCAAGAACCATGCGAAGTTCATTGTTAGTGGAAACAGAAGCAATGAGCCAAATGACATTATCTCAAGAATTTTCGCCTCTCCGTCTGTGTCACAAGACAAAGAAGATCATTACGATGATGATGATGTTTAGATTGTTGGGCGCTCAACTGCGCGGTTATCAGCAGCCGTACAAATTCCCAAGCTTCAAAAAAAATGGTTCAAATGGCTCTGAGCACTCTGGGACTTAACAGCTGTGGTCATCAGTCCCCTAGAACTTAGAACTACTTAAACCTAACTAACCTAAAGACATCACACACATCCATGCCCGAGGCAGGATTCGAACCTGCGACCGTAGCAGTCGCGCGGTTCCGGACTGCGCGCCTAGAACCGCGAGACCACCGCGGCCGCCTTCCCAAGCTTCGCTCAGTCCAATTTCGCCACTTGCAGAAATGATGAGAATAACACAAACAACCAGTCATCTCGAGGCAGGTGAAAATCCCTGACCCCGCCGGGAATCGAACCTGGGACCCCGTGATCGGGAAGCGAGAACACGACCGCGAGACCACAACCTGCCAACAAGATCACTTTTCGAGGTAGTAATTGGCTCCAGTCGAACCATCTACCGCATCAGGGGAAAAAAATCTAGTCGGAAGAATGTTGAAGAGTTTGAGAAGACGTAGCAAGATATTACCTAGGATGACGACCTTAATTGTTTCCTGATGTGTGTCAAAAATGGTTCAAATGGCTCTGAGCACTGTGGGACTTAACTTCTGAGGTCATCAGTCCCCTAGAACTTAGAACTACTTAAACCTAACTAACCTAAGGACATCACACCCATCCATGCCCGAGGCAGGATTCGAACCTGCGACCGTAGCGGTGACGCGGTTCCAGACTGAAGTGCCTAGAACCGCACGGCCACTACGGCCGGCGATGTGTGTCATGTCTTGAGTTTTCTGCAACTCATACTGAAATGGGTTAGGATTCATTATGTATTATTAATAAATATACTAAAATTTTTCTTTGTGTAAATTAGAAACATTTTCTAAATGTCAGTCGCTGTTCAGGAGATGAGACCACGTTCTCTTATATTTCCTGTGCTTAAAAACTTGACGAGTCACTGTACTGTCAAAACAATACAATAAAGAAATGGAGTCATGTTTCGGTATATCGGCACAGACGGCTCGGCGGAGAACAACTAATGGCTGGACATGTGTTATCTACGGCCGTAAATGTCAACTGTCGAAGAATGTGGATTCCCTTGCCAGTGCAGCTCTACCCGTTTAGTGGGGAAACAAGGGTGGGGTGAACAACAACAACAACAACAACCAGAGGTTGAAAATACCGCTACAGTTGTAAGGTTCTTATGTTAACACACGACCGGTTTCGGGCTCTTATACGCCCATCATCAGGTGTCTTGCTATTTTCAGTACTATATCTGAAGATGGGCTTAAAAGAGCCCGAAACCGGTCGTGTGTTAATAAAAGAACCTTACGACTGTATCGGTATTTTCAGCCTCTGGTATAACGCTCAGTTGCGGATGTTCCTCCAACAGGACTGTTTGTAACAACAACGACGATGCGCACACCTGCTTCAATGGACAATAATTCATTTATGTGCCTTGCAGTGCGTTTGAGGGTACGCTGAGCCTGTCCATTATGTTTTTTGTCAACTGTCTAATGAACTCAATGTCGACGGGACGTTAAATCCTGATCTTCCTTTCTTCTATCTCTTGAAGCAGGGAACTCTTAATCTAATCTCCATAGGGACGGAAATGAGATGTAATTAGTTACATCTTGTGGTATTAGGCTCTCACAGCAACAGGAAAGTGAAAATTTCAAAACGGTACGTCTTGTGCATTAGCTAATTTAGACGTAAAAAAACCTATAAACGCAAATCTATTGTTTGCCCCTGCCCCTTCACACCTCCAATTATAAAGCAATTCAGCTGAATGTCGCAAGCTTTTAATATAATGCATCGACAGCGCAGTCTCAGGTTAATTTACTTTTATCTTACGCTTCCAGTTACGAAATGTACATTCGACTAATTGTTGGGTGTTGAGAAATAACTGGTTGCCTTTTATTACTTCAAGTGTGACCTATTGTAAAATCTTAGCCAGTGTAACCGGTCGTCCCCGAGAGAATAGTTTGTACATATTTGGAGTTTCCTGGATATGGCTAATTAAAGTAACACGAGGGACGGCCGCTGGAGCTGCATTGATCGCTAGTAATTCATTTCTTCTGTCTTGCGGTGTGCGACACAGCGCTAAAACTCGCGAACTCCGAACGCTTGCGATCGTGCCATTGAAGCCACTCAATAACTCGCATTTACTTGTGAACGGAGACGGATATCAGTGCCACTATCATTTCAAATTTTTTTGTACCTGAAGCTGTATCACACTCACAATAATGTATGCTTTGCAACGTACCTGACGGTTTCTTTTAGCAAGTAGAAGAGAAAATGTGCTGACGCCCCTAGTTCACCGGTTTCGCCGCTAGATGTCAGATGCTCCTCTTCTGACGCACGAAACCGCAAGTTACTACGGCAAATGCAGCAAACTGAGTCGTTCATGTAATGGGTCACTCATGAAATTTATGTAATGAAATGAGTAGAACGTGGATTTAATAAAGTCAACTGGGTAAGCACCAGCAGTCAGATAGTTTAGTTAGTTTGCAGGCGGTCTTCGTGTTTTTGAAGACTTCAGCTCTTTCCGAATTTGTTTGATGTCCGAAAAAAAACGGCATTTCATATAATGAATAACGACATGATTTTCTCAGCATCCAACGTTCGATATTTCAACGCTCGTGTCATCCAAACTATTTAAACATTCATAGAAAATGTCGCCCCTTAAACTTTCGTCACGGAGTTCTGCCGCGACGATATTTCCCATCTGGATAAGAACACTGAAGAGCCATATCCATGAGGACGGGACCAATGTGCTTCCCATTAAAAAGCCATGATCTATAATAGAAGGAAGCAAAGAGAGTGGTTTGTCAGACGAACACTTAGAGCATTTTGTGACTCTTCTTGCATGGTACACCACGTTACCGACCAGAAGATAAACTAAACTTAATTTTGATGAGGAGTTTTCAAACCTCTCCAGCATACGTTGTGAATCGAGTTGAGCCTTTGTGAAGATATGTGGACCACACAGTGCTTTTTTGAATTGTGTGTTCCAGTTCCAGAACTCTCTGACTTTTTGTTGTAAATGTCTACCTAACGTCAGCGTCTGACGACACCGAAAATTCACATTTATGTTCACAGTTTCTACCAGAGGATAATGAAAGTTTAACAGGACTGTAAACACACTTCCACACGTGCGACCTGAGGAAGTCTGTTGCTGACGGATGATCGTTACAACTGAGATGCCGAAATGACTTTCAGGTGGATCCAGGTTAAATTTTGTTAACAGTGTATAGCTGATACCTCTGTGCACATTTGTTCAGATGCTTCTTTCAATAGCCACTCTTACAGATCGAGAGTTCTTTTGGAAGCAACACTTTTACTTCTATCGGCAAGAATGATTCACCATTTTATTAGCGCTTTGTGAGCCTCTGTGCGTCCTCTGAATTGTTCATACAACTAGTGAATGATTCCGTTGATTCACAGCCTTCGCATTCAATAGCTTCAATTTCCCTGGATAATTTTAAGCTGTTGGTTACCGAGATACTGCATAACTGGAGAGGTAATCCTACATTCATTTTTTGAAATGACATTGGATCCAAGTAGGTGGAAAATTATAGCAAACATTTATTCCAGGGAACTCTTCTTGGTTTCATTGTTCATAAACATCTTTTATTAGCAATGAAAACGTCCTCGATCCCGGGTTCGAAACCCTCCACTGTTTAAATTTTTGATAAAAGTCATCAGCAATGATGGCCAACGACGTATATAGAAGATGTAACTCTCATTCTGCTAACGGCCTTGTCATAGAGGGCGGAGGAGCAGACAGAGGTTCAACCACTCTTTTGCCCTTGGGGTGACAAACTGCTCCTAAAGGAGGAAGAATCATGAACGATCAACGGCATGAGGAGGCAGAAGGTAATGGAAACCACTGCATTAAAACATGACGTGTATCCACAAGACATGTGGCATGTAATTGAAAAAGTGTTACAATGATCTCTCCATTGTCAAAAGATTCCGTACTCGTCTCCCATTCGGATCTCCGGAATGCAACTGCGAATAGGGAGCTGACCATGAGAAAAAGATTGAATAACCATTGAAACTATAACTACAACGTTCAGTGAAGTGACATGGAAAGATGACAAAGATTTCCGGGAAGGACGAGTATAGAGTAATATCAACAGCAGCAGAATTGGTGTAACGCGAGTAGGATTCATTATGAATAGCAAGGTAGGACAGCGAGCGAGATGCTGTGGCCACTTCAGTAATAGGGTTTTTTCAAAGAAAATTCTGCACTGGCTGTATGAATGATTTTTATTAAATATGCGACCGGTTTCGCACCACTTATCGGCGCATCCTCAGGCAATATACGCTATTTATAACATAGTAACGTGGAACATTGCCCCGTAACCACTTCCCACCAACGTTACTATGTTATAAGTATAGGATGCACCGATAAGTGGTGCGAACACGGTCGCAGATTTAATAAAAATCATTCATACAGCCAGTGCAGAATTTTCTTTGGAAAGATGACGAGGTAGGGCTGTGATTGCCCGCCCTATAAAACAACAAGTAATAGGATTGTTCTCATCAGAAACGACAGCAAGCCAACACCGACAACAGCAATTCAAGTATACATGCCGACGTCGCAGGCAGAAAATGAAGATATGGGGGATGTATATGACGTTATTGAGAGGGTAATTCAGTATGTAATGGGAGATGAAAACCTAATAGTCAAGTGGGGTTGGAGTGCGGTTGTAGGAGAAGGAGTAAAGGATTACGGGAGAATCTGGGTTTGGTAGCTGGAATGGGAGAGGAGAAACAATAAGTGAGTACTGCAATAAATTTCAGATGATAATAGCGAATGTTCAGGAATCAGAAGAGGAGAAGGTGTACCAGGAAAAGACCGGAAGATACAAGAAGATTTCAGTCAGATTACATAATGGTCAGGCAGGGATTTCGAAATTAGATATTGGACTGTCAGGGGTACCCAGAGGCAGATATACACTAAGATCTCAGGTTGTTAATGATGGACAGTAGTCTTGAGTTTAACAGACTTGTCTGGAAGGATCACTGCGCAAGGAAGCCGGATACAGAAGTACTATGGAATAAAGAAATATGCCTCAGGTTCTCTGAAGTTATAGGTACTACGATAATGAGTATCTCAGTCGGCAGTTTAGTTGACGGGAATTGACATCTCTAAAAAGAGCGCAGAAGTTAGAAAGGGAACCGTAGGTACATGAAAGGTAACTGTGAAGAAACCATGGATAACAGAAGAAAGACTTTAGTTGATCAACGAATGAGGGAAGTACAAAATTTCGAGGGAAATTCAGGAATACATAAACATAAGTTACTTAGGAATGAAATAAATAGGAAGTTCAGGGAAACTAAAGCGAAATGGCTGCATGAAAAATTTGAAGCAATTGAAAAAGAAATGACCGTCGGAAGGACTGGCTCAGCATATAGAAAAGTGAAAACGACCTTCAGTGAAATTAAAAGCAAGAGCCGTAACATTAAGAATGCAATGGGAATTTCACTCTTAAATGCAGAGGAGAGAGAGGACAGGTCGAAAGGCTACACCGAGGATCTTTATGAGGGTGAGGACTTATCTGATGACGAAACAGAAAAAGAAACGGGAGCCGATAGGAAAGGGAAAGAGGATTCATTATAAGAATCACAATTTGTTAGAGCTTTGGAAAACTTAAAATGAAATATGACAGAAGGGATGGATAAAATTCCATCGGAATATCTAAAACCATAAGAGTAAGTGGCAACAAAACGATTTTTCACGTTGGTGTATAGAATGTATGAGACTGGCGAAATACCATCAGACTTTCTGAAAAATATCATGCACAAAATTCTGTAGTTAGCAAGAGCAGACAAGTGCGAGAATTATTGCACAATCAGTATAGCAGCTCTTGCATCTAAGTTACTGACAAGGGCAATATACCGAAGAATGGAGAATAAAATCGAGGATCTGTTAGAAGACGATCAGTTTGGCTTTAGAGAAGGCAAAGGCACCAAAGAGACAGTTTTGACGTTGCAGTTGATAATGGAAACAAAGATGAAGAAACATCAAAACACGGTCATAGAATTTGTCGACCAGGAGAAAACAATCGATAATGCGAAATGGCGCAAGATGTTCGAAAACCTTAGGATAATACTGGTGAGCTATAGGGAAAGACGGGTAATGTATACGATTACGTACAAGAATCAAGAGCGAACAAGAGTGAGAGTCCAAAAAAGCGAAGTGCTTGTATTAAAAGAATGTATTAAAAGAATCTATTCTCAGTGAAACAGAAGAAGAAGTACGGGATCTGTTGAATGGAATGAACATTGTGATGAGTACAGAATATGGAATGAGAGCATATCGAAGAAAGTCGAAAGTAATGAGAAGTGGCAGAAATCGGAACAGCCTCAAACTACCATCATAGTATTGTGCGGTAGTGAAACATGGGCTGTGCGAAAACCGGAACAGAAGAGAATCGAAGGATTTGAGATGTGGTGCTACAGATGAATGTTGAAAATTAGGTGGACTGATAAGGTAAGGAATGAGAAAGTTCTGCGCAGAATCGGAAAGCAAAGGAATATGTGGAAAACACTGAGAAGAAGAAGGGACCGGATGATATGACATCTGCTACGACATGGTACTAGAGGGATCTCTAGAGGGAGACAGAGATTGGGATAGACTCAGCAAATAGTTGAGGACGTATAACACTACCGCCCACTGCTGTTATACCATAACCTTAAAGTTGGAGGCAGATCGTATAAAGAAACTATCTTGATAAAGTAATTATGGTATAGAGCAACAGTTCAGTGCTACCCTCTGAAAGGAATTTAGTTGCGTTGACCGTGATATACTTAGCGGAGGTGGCTTATCGGAAGTGAAAGTCAGAAATACGTAAATATTTAAACAGTAACAAACAATAACTTACCTATCCACACTGTCCAAATGATGATAAGAACGGTCGCCAGCCTAGTTAGGCATAAGAATGAGTAACATTCTTGTTCAAGAAACTGAAAATAAGTAACACAGGCTATACCTCGTCACACGAAAGTGCAATGAACTAGGGCACCTGCATATGTTCACGTTAAGGTTGGAGCTGACAGAGCAGAACAAACTATTTGCCTCATAATTATAACAGTTAACGATATACACTATTTCCTTCAGGACTTTGTCAGAATGAATGGTCTCAATAACATTACTAGTAATATTCACTGTAGAATCATAAATTGGACATAGGTTCAGTATTACTTGTTCTATCTGACAAAAAATTGTAAATTTAGTTCACTGCAAAATTATGAACTGGGCATAGGTTAAGTCTCTCTCAGCTAAATACTTTTCTATTTAGAATGAAAGTTAAATGTATTTAACTAACAAACACTGTTGCTGTTATCATAGATAGTGGTCTTTCTATTAATTGTTATTTAGCTTGAGGACAATAGAGAAACTGTGGATCCTGTTACACTGTTGATAAGCACTTTCAATATACAAGAGAAACCCAATACTGTACAGAACTTGACAGGAATAGCAAGAGTAATTGAAACTTTCTATAATTAAGTAACGTTGTGCATTTGGACTACTTTCAATGGGGGGAGGGCTTAGTCTTGAGCACTGTAGTAGAGCAAAATAAACGCATATTCATCACATTAGTGAAACAAGCACTTAGCAAGCATGAACATATAACTCTCAACAGTTGCAGTTCTGAACTTTTACTGCAGTGAAACACAAAATTGAGATATTTGTAAGATCCTTACAACAAACAATATAAATTTTAGCACACTCTATTGCCATATTAATTTTAATATGCTTCCAATAAAGGACACTCGGTAAGCACTTTAGCGTGAGAGGGACACTAAATGGATATGTGACTAAGGATAAATCACGGTAGGTGCAAGAGCTCAGTTAAGATTTACCTTATATTCGAGTACACTATAACATCCTATGAGCTGATCCTTCACTGTACATTACTATAGTTCTTCTGTTCCATTACAGTGATTGCGCAATGTGGTGGCGAGTGCATGTTGGTAGGTGGATTTGCAAGTAGAATTGCTGGACTCTTGTCATTTCTTGGTGGCGATGATAGATATCAATTCCAACATAATTCCAGCTAGTTACTTTATCCATCTGAGTCTTTGGCACATTGGAAAACGGCACAAAAAGCCCCTCTCGGCACCAGCACAATTCACAACCTTTTCGTGAGCCGTTGGTGGTTCAGTAGCTCATCCCTGACTGACTCTTGGTTTTACCTTTCTATCCATGCCAACCACATTTTGCGCGCTCCTTTTACATAGAAAATACCTAAGAACCCTAAGTGAAGATCAGCAGTTTACATAACAGCAAACAATCACTTTAAACAGACCATATCGTTTGCTCACATGGGTAGTTCTACACAAAATTATTTAAATAAAATTATTCAATTTTAAAGACAACCAAAGAGATTATGTGAGAAAGATAAAACATATCATTTGCTCATTACAGAGATTACACTTCATTACAGTATCGAATTAATCATACACTAATTACAGAAATTCAACGATGGGATATTGAACAAAACAGAAAGCTAAATGAATCACCAAAAGTATGTAGTGTCTAACTGTGGCGTTACAGACGAAGGTTGCAAGAGGTACTCTGGATGAAAAGGTTGGCACAGGAGGGGAATTCGTGGCGAGCCGCATCCGAGCAGTCAGATGATTAATGACTCAAAAAAAAAAAAAAAATCCTTCGATAAAAATCAAATTTGTTGGTCTCATCGTTAAAATGTACCTCAGCTCTATCAAAAAAAATTTTGTTACTCACTTTGTTGCATGTACAGCGCCTGAAAATGGGCAAATTCTTCTAGTTTCTTTAGCTGGATTTGGTATGCAGCAAGGTACTTTCTTTTTATGCCACTATCCCATAGAAATTCATTTTTATTCTCTTGGCTGCCATCAGAAGTGAGTATAATAATCGTTGTTCCAGCTTGCTCTAGCTGGATAATTACATGAATCAATATCTCCGAGACGACGTCTTCACGAGTCGCATTGCGACTTTCATACGTAGCACCAGACTGGATCATCATCAGCAGGGGGACAAACATTAACACCGGAGCATGAATTGCAAGTTTAGACTTACTATCGTGTGGAATATAGTGCCCTAGTGGACGAAGTGTTATTAAAATGCAGTTCATCTTGGGGCTTATCTTAATCAAAAATCAGCGCAATTATACGTTTGTTTTCATCTAGTTCTTCATGAAACTAATTCTTAATTGCTTCCACAGTGCGTTCATTGTTCACATATGGGCCTTTAGGATCCATTATTATACTTCGGAGATGCGTCTCGGGCGGAAGTGGTAACAATGCTGCTGCAATCAGTGCCTGTATCCTTTGGGTGACTTAATTTTTAAGAGCACCGTGTCACAAGAAAGTCATTAGTATACCGCATTCCCGTATTGTTTTTCAATTGTCATTTCTTCATGGCAGTGTCTTCTATGTCTTCCTTTTCTTTTTTTACTGAGGTCAGAATGATCCAGGAGATTTTAATGAGACGTCCTATGCTTTTTGTCCGAGAGCTGCTTTCGCAGAAGATTTATTACGTAATCGCACAACTCCCAATTTGTAACACTTCAATGTTCTTTTTAATGAAGTTACTGCAGAGTCCGGTACCGATTAGCTCCTTGACAGAAGAGATATTGAGAGATGTCGCAACTTGTCTTCAGCGTTTCCTTTGCCACGGCTTTTGTATTGCGTATTGCTGGTGATTTTCTTTTGTGTAATATTATCGATAGATATTTCGGTAATTTGGGAAATAAATGAAGAACGGCTCCTGGTTTTAGAGACCCACTTTGTCTTGGAATTTTGCCTTTTTTACCGTCGATGACAAACAAGTATGATTCTGTGATAAGTTCCTCACCCAAATTTGAATCACATACGAGACTGTTGTGAGTCAAGCCTCTGTCTTTCCGAGGTATTGCCCTAAGCCATTTGGAAAATTTTACTCCATTCTTAAGAGGTCTAAACAAATATATACCTTTTCTTTCTCCGAAGCCCGATCTGCATGCTGCAACAAAACACGTGGGCAGTTTCTTCTTTTAATAAGAGCAACTATAACTCTTAACATCACTTTATCACTGCAGCCTCCATCTCTGCAACGTTCACTCACAACACCGTGAACAGACAGCACAGAGAGCTATGGAGAGATCAATGCTGGGCTATACAAGAAAGGACAGGAAAAGGGCAGATGACATACGAAGGTTAATGACATCTTAGAGAGAGTAGGTTCCTTGAAATGGCAGTGGGATGGCCACGTTGCAAGAAGAAAAGACAACAGATGGACGAAGCTAGTTCAGGAGTGGAGTCCGAGAGAGCACCGGAGGCCTAGAGGAAGACTACCAGACAGATGGGACAAAGACATCAAGAAGATCGCTGGTAACACCTGGCAGAGAACTGCCCAAGGCCGCCCCACTTGGAGAAGACTTCTGAAAGCCTACCTGAATCCACGACTCGAAGAGGCCACATCATCTAATGATTGAATTGGCTGATGATGATGATGATGATTAGCATCACACACCTTCCGATACAGCAAAGTCACATCAGGTTGACACTCAAGTGACAGTGCAGCCCATAGCTCGGGGGCACGCCACCTGTTCTATGCCACCTATGTTAATATGTGTGGAGTCAACACAGATTCTCTCCAGTCAGTGTGAATAAGCTATCAAATTTACTGTCCACAATATATTTTTAATGAAGTGCATATGCTTGTCCAATAGCGTCATTTCACAATGATCGTTATGCTACACAACCACGTGTACAAAAATGAGATTTTTTTTTAACATGAACTTTCTCATAATCGATTGAGAAACTTTACGGACCTAAGAAATCACGCAAAACGAAAAGCGACCTTTTTCTTTTTTCATAAGAAAGTAAGGCTTTTAAGGAAAAATATGTTCATAAAAAAATGGGGCGTAGTCTCGTACGCCGCTAAGGGATTTTTGCAACGTGAAAATCGGGAAGTGGGTTTTCCCCTTTCCACCGTCCCGTCCCAATGCTTAGTGTGGATGCAGCCTTAGGTTTTTCGTGCTCTCCATGACGGACGGCGATCCGAGTGGCAGATCGACATGTTTGAAAGGGAAAGTCCGTTCTGGAGCTTTTGCTGCGTCTACAATGACCTCGTCGATTATGACACGTTAAATTCTACTCTACCTTACGAACACCAGGTGACTGCATCTCTAGCATCTGTTACATAACTTTCGTATTGCGTCAAGTACGTGCAATGAGTTTCTGACCCACGCTTGATCTTCTCACGGTATTGCGGTATACTTGGTCGCTTGAGACACATTCGAGTTCAAGCCCTTAGATAATGTTAAGAATCTAGCGGTTTGCTTCTGTTTGATATCTCTGCCACAAATTGAGGTTACAGAATACATGGATCATATTCAAAGATGGCGTATACCATATTTGATGCTACGACGGTAGTAATTGTTTAAATGAACATTTGTTGATTTGTATCACACAGATAACTCAGTAACTTAAGGATTCGCATATTACTCGGTAACACTCGATTCTTCGACATAGAAGGCATAGTATCAGACTACGCCTGAAGTGCTACAGCAAAGGTACCTATACATACGTTTTTCTTCGCAGCATTCTTTTCAAAAACAATGCCTGCCTGATAGAGATGTAAAGTAAGTGGAAAACACTGATATCATATGATGACAAATAAACACACAGTCAGTAGTACGTAGCCAAATAATATTGAACTATACAGTGCCAACGTTAAGAATGAGATATCTAAAACTAAAGACCACTATAGTATTTGAAGAAACTTCATTACTTTCGAGAACTACTGGTAACATCAATTCGTCTGACGAGAGAAAATCCGAAGACGATGAAAAAGAAACAGAAGGGATTTAAAATATCGCAAGATAACGTGGGTAATGTCCGCCTCTGGTAGCTGAGTGGTCAACGCGATGGAATCTGTTACCTCACAGCCCGGGTTGGATTCCCGTCTGGGTCGGAGATGTTCTCCGCTAAGGGACTGGGTGTCGTGCTGTCCTTATCATCATCATTTCATCTCCATCGACACATAAGTCGCCGAAGTGGGGTCAACTCGAAAGATTTGCACCAGGGGAACGGTCTACTCGACGGTAGGCCCTAGCCAAAAAGCTTTTCCAAACCTGAGCAATTGTTTGTAAGCGAAAAGAATCACAGTTCATTGTTGCCTAACTATATATGTGAAATTGGAGGAATAGCTTCTTGCCTGGATTCATATAGTATATTAATGGTTGCACCACTTGGAAAATACGCACGGGAAATATCACAGCCCCAGTGAATGAGATTATGGCAGTGTTTCTGGTAGAACGACGAACGAGTAAATCCTCTATAAGCCAAAATGCTCAAAGGCTACACGTAAGCTAAAAGCTTCATTTGGAGATATGAAAGAGAAAAACTGACTTTTATCAAATAAACTAGGAAGTCAGCGAGGTGAGCAATTTAAGAATGCTTCGAAACGCTGAATAAACTCACAAGTAAACAAAAGTTTACTATAATTGTTTTACAGTGAACTGCAAACATTGAAATACACATTATAAGAGGTAAAGGAAATCTGTGCTCAATCCCGAAAGACCACTAGATACTAAGAAACCGCTGTGTCATTCTGTGCCAACTACGTCATTGGACTGTACGGAGGAGTCCATGTGGTCATCACATCGCTCTATTAGCCGTCATCAGCTGTCCGAGCCTCATTTAACTAGCGACTCAGTTGGAGTCACGATGCTGAAGGTATCCTGTTCGAGCCCTTCTATCCAGTGAAAACATTTGTCAGTATCAGAAACTGAACCATGGTCTTCCAACGGCACTCACATAAATGCTTCAACATAATGTTTCGAGGCAAAACAAACACTATTTCTAAAAATAAAGTGGACGTATCGTCTTATACACTACTGACCATTAAAATTGCTACACCAAGAAGAAATGCAGATGATAAACGGTTATTCATTGGACAAATATATTATACTAGAACTCGCGGGTGATTACATTTTCACACAATTTGGGCGCATAGATCCTGACGAATCAGTACCCAGAACAACCATCTCTGGCCGTAATAACGGCCTTGATACGCCTGAGCATTGAGTCAAACAGAGCTTGGATGGCGTGTACAGGTACTGCTGCCCATGCACCTTCAACACAATACCACAGTTCATCAACGGTAGTGACTGGCGTATTGTGACGAACCAGTTTCTCGGCCACCATTGACCAGACGTTTTCAGTTGGAGAGAGATCTGGAGAATGTGCTGGCCAGGGCAGCAGTCGAACATCTTCTGTATCCAGAAAGGTCCGTACAGGACCTGCAACATGCGGTCGAGCATTATCCTGCTGAAATGTAGGGTTTCACAGAGATCGAATGAAGGGTAGAGCCACGGATCGTAACACATCTGAAATGTAACGTCCATTGTTCAAAGTGCCGTCAGTGCAAACAAGAGGTGACCGAGACGCGTAACCAATGGCACCCCATACCATTACGCCAGGTGATACGCCAGTATGGTGATGACGAATACACGCTTCCAACGTGCATTCGCCGCGATGTCGCCAAACACAGACGCGACCATCTAGATGCTGTAAACAGAACCTGGATTCATACTAAAAAATGACGTTATGCCATTCGTGGATCCATGTTCGTCGTTCAATACACCATCGCAGGCGCTCCTGTCTGTGATGCAGCGTCAGGGGTAACCGCAGCCATGGTCTCCGAGCTGATGTCCATGCTGCTCCAAACGTCGTCGAACTGTTCGTACAGATGGTTGGTGTCTTGCAAACGTCCCCAACTGTTGACTTAGGGATTGAGACGTGGCTGCACGATCCGTTACAGCCATGCGGATAAGATGCCTGTCACCTCGACTGCTATTGATACCTCATGTCTGTGTCCATGTTCTCCTTCCGCCTCTCTGTCTGTCTGTCCATCTCTTTGTCCCTTGTTCCTTCTCCACATTATCATGTTCTCCCAAATAGGAGTTTGCTGGCTCTTGCCCCCACACTACATCTTTACGCTCAGTACGTAATACGTACACCAAGTTACACTGAAATTGGTCAAGGGGTTTAAGAGGAAATTTACATCCGCAGGTTTTCCCTCATAGCCTTAAGTAACATATATACTGTAAGACAAAAGAAGAAGAAAAATGCACAACGAAGGAATTACCCAAATGGGATGGAAATTAGTATATGTGATGTACATATACAAACAAAAGAACGACTACAATTTCCGAAAAAAAATGGATGATTAATTCGAATGAGTGAGATCCACATAACGAAAAAGTCAATAATGCGTTGGACAACCTCTGGCCCTTATTCAAGTAGTTATTCGGCTTGGAATTGATTAGTAGAGTTGTTTGGTGTTCTCCTGACGGATATCGTGCCAAATTATATCCAACTGACGCGTTAGATCGTTAAAATTCCGAGCTGGTTGGAGGGCGCTGCCCATAATGGCTCTGAGCTCTATGTCACTTAACTTCTGAGGTCATCAGTCCCCTAAACTTAGAACTACTTGAACCTAACCACCTAAGGACATCACACACATCCATGCCCGAAGCAGGATTCGAACGTGCGACCGTAGCAGCGACGCGGTTCCAGACTGAAGCGCCTAGAACCGCACGGCCACCACGGCCGTATAATGCTCTTAACGTTCTCGCTTGGGAAGAGGAACGGCGACCTTTCAGGCTAAAGCAGGATTTGCAAAGGACAACGACATGCAGTAGAAACTCTCACCGTGTACGAACAAGCATTATCTTGCTGAAATGTAACTCACAATGGCACAAGAGAGGGCGTAGAATGTTGTCGACGTAACACTGTGCAAGGGTGCCGCGGGCGACAACCAAAGGTGTCCTGCCATGAAGAGAAGTGGCACCTCGGACCATCACTCTTGGTTGTGGGCGTTATGGCGGGCTGTCCAGGACATCTCCAGACAAGTGGTCGGCCTGGAGTATCATTTACCGGAGTAGAATTGTATTAAGTAACAAGTAACGCATCGAACTGTGCGCTGGTGACTAGCGAAGACGTGTCTGGAGACGCTCCAGACACTGTTTGGGTACCATTCTGACTGTGGCCCGCCATACGGCTCGTCATCCAGGGGTGATGATCAGGGGGCTATTTCTTTTCATAGCAGGACACCTTTAGTTCATGGGAAGTCATCCTGGGTCTATATTACAGCAAGATAATGTCCTGCCGCACATGGTGACAGTTTCTGTTGTTTATCTGTGTGCTTTCCAAACCCTACTTTGGCGAGCAACGTCGCCAGGTCTCTCCCCAATTAAAAACGTTTGGAGCATAATGGTCAATGCCCTCCAACCAGCTACGGATTTTGATTATCTGACTATCCAATTGGACAGATTTTGGCATGATATCTCCCAGTAGGGCATCCAACAACTCTGTCAATCAATGATAAGCCGAATAACTACTTCCATAAGGGCCAGGTGTGAACCAACGCGTGTTGGCTTGCTGAGTTTGTGAAGTTCTTTCTCTTGAATAAATCACCCAATTTTTCGGAAACTGTAATCCTTTGTTTGTCTGTACATGCTCACAACATATACCGATTTCCGTACCATTCGAATAGTTCCTTCTGGTCCTTCGTACTGCGACTACGAGCAGAGTGACTGAGCAAGAAGAAATAGACGAGGAGACGTTTAGACACATATCGTTGGAGACTGGGAACCTAGGACTGTGAACAAATAAACGAAGTCAAGCTGCGAAAAACAGTGAAATTATGTAATGATACATCGAGCCATGAACTGCTCTCTGTCAGTAAGAATCGTCTCATACTTACATATGGTAAAATTGTAAGGATATGACTCAGATATGTATCCTCAAACGCATGTCGAAGGGTTACAGAAAGAAGATACTACGCTCGAATGACGAAACTGACCAGCCTTGCAGTCGATCAAAAATCTGATGATAGGTATTCCTCGTGCTGGAGGGAGAGTCATCCACAGACTTTGAAGTAATATCCGTCGTGTCCCAAATGAGTGCAATAGAACCTTCGCTGATCGTGTTCCACATTAATGAGTTAGCAGATAATGTATATATCGGTGAGATAACCTCTTCTATAACAGCTTCAGTAAATGTATTAGATCTCGACCAAGTCTATTAATATTGGTTTGTACAAAGTTCTGCACTACGAAAAACGTAGAGCGTAGTATTCTTGACTACAAAATTAATAACAAGAGTTAGTCACATTATGCAAATATTTGAGAGTAAAAACATGCACAAAAATAATGTGGAACGATACCATTGCTTCAGTTGAAGGTAAAGTCTGGAGAAGGCTACGATGCATTGGTAGAATCTTGGGGATCTGCTGTTTTTCTGTAAATGATAAGACAAATGAAGTACCTGTATGGCCCAAAATGTGAATATTTCTGCAGTGTAAAGAGTAATACCACGTCAGACTAATAGGGGAAAGTTGCTGCGTCGAAACCCATGATTGACAGGCGAAAGAGTGAAACAGAAGCGTTGGAAAATGTTAGTTGGTAAACATTCGAGGAGACCACACTGATAAAATTAGGCAAATAGTAGCTTGCAAAGAGACAAACAAACAGCACTTCATAGTGATTCGTCATCTTCTTCTTTGTCTGCCTTCCACAGTATACGTCAATAGACTTGTCCTGCCTCAGTTGCATCTTTTAACAGGCCATCCTACGCCTCTCGTTCCTCTGGGCTTGTACTGCAAGGCCGTCTTCGGAATCCTTGTCTCTTCTTTTCGTTCCAGATATTCCTTTCATTTCTGTTTACGTTCTTTTCAAAGTATAATTCAGGCGTCAATTGCACAAATAATTTTATTTTGTAATTGATGACAATTTTATTCTGAAATGTATACTAGAGTTACTGGAAAAATAACCAGTATAAATAAAATAATTGCTTATGTCCTTCTAAGCAGCGAACCATGGTTACTGGTAGACGATTACCACTTACACGTTTTGAATCTGCGTATTTTAAAATTTCACGAAAAATATTTTCAAGTGAAAAAGAAAATAACGTATTGGAAGTACGTTCACTTTTGTGAAGGCTTGCATAGTAACCAGTTTTCCGTACCTAAGCGGGTACTGTGGCCAGTGCCATAACAAAAGAATGGTATTTTTGTTTTTCTGATTTAGGCACATTTTCTATGCGCCTTCACATTTTAATATCTGAAGCAATACCATGCGGCTACAGCAAAGTGTTTTCCATCAGATTTTTGTAGCAGACCAAATATAATATGTCACAGACTATTTTAAAAAAAAATTTAACTTAATTAACTCAAGATTGTCACAATAGAACGGCGGATGAGAGCTTTGTACATAAAAAGAGTTTAGAAGTCAGTTTTATCTTTTGTGTTACACGTGCTTTTAGAAAGTGGTTAACTCTTATTGGGGTGAACACCTTGGCTACTTTTTCCGACAGTTAGTATGGCAACTTTTCCCGATCGGAAGCTTTGGTAGCATTAGTGATCCACAGAAGAAAGTATCAAACTGAAATACATAACAAGGGATTACGTTTGTACACCGAAAGATCTTGTTTTAACATTGGTATTGTAAGATATTAATACTGTCCATACAACTGTGGTAACAAGAATTACTATAAATGGCTTGCCTTATATCAGACGACTCGAAAACAGGACTTCACTAAAAAATAACGGAATAACCTTCCTGTCAATCACACTGGCAACAACGGCGATGTGTGTGTGAGCACTTCTCAGCAGGCAGCGGCACTTTTCCCGTGCAGACCACTTTATCACGATTCCCCTGCTGATCTTATTATTACTTAATAACCTACACAAAGTAGTATGCTATTTTCGTGATGACTGGGTGTTGTGTGATGTCCTTAGGTTAGTTAGGTTTAAGTAGTTCTAAGTTCTAGGGGACTGATGCCCGTAGATGTTAAGTCCCATAGTGCTCAGAGCCATTTGAGCCATTTAGTAAGCTATTTTAATTAATAGCAGTAGTTGTAATAAGAGATACAATCACAAATGTTTACTAAATGTTCTCTTCATCTACATCTACATCTTCTTCTACATCTACATGGCTACTCTGCAAATCACATTCAAGTGCCTGGCAATGGGTTCATCGAACCACCTTCACAATTCTCTATTATTCCAATCTCGTATAGCGCGCGGGAGGAATTAACACCTATATCTTTACGTACGAGCACTAATTTCCCTTATTTTGTTGTGGTGATACTTCCTCCCTATGAAGGTCGGTGTCAACAAAATATTTTCGCATTCGGAGGAAAAAGTTGGTGATTGGAATTTTGTGAGAAGATTCCGTCGCAACGAAAAACGCCTTTCTGTTAATGATGTCCAGCCCAAATCTTGTATCATTTTTGTGACACTCTCTCCCATATTTCGCGATAATACAAAACGTGCTGCCTTTCTTTGAACTTCTTCGATGTACTCCGTCAGTCCTATCTGGTAAGGATCCCACACCGCGCAGCAGTATTCTAAAAGAGGATGGACAAGCGTAGTGTAGGCAGTCCTTAGTAGATCTGTTACATTTTCTAAGTGTCCTGGCAATAAAACGCAGACTTTGGTTAGCCTTCCTCACAACATTTTCTATTTGTTCCTTTAAATTTATTTTGTTCGTAACTGTAATTCCTAGATATTTATTTGAATTTACGGCCTTTAGATATGACTGACTAATGGTGTAACCGAAGTTTAACGGATTCCTTTTAGTGGTTTGCGGGATTAAAGGGACCAGACTGCAACGGTCATCGGTCCCTTTTAGCACTCATGTGGATAACCTACCACTTTTCGTTATTTAGGGTCAACAGCCACTTTTCGCAGCATTCAGATATATTTTCTAAATCGTTTTGCAGTTTGTTTTGATCTTTTGATGACTTCATTAGTCGCTAAACGACAGCATCATCTGCAACCAACCGAAGACGGCTGCTCAGATTGTCTCCAAAATCGTTTATATGGATAAGGAAAGCAAAGGGCCTATAACACTACCTTGGGGAACACCAGAAATCACTTCTGTTTTACTCGATGACTTTCCGTCAATTACTACGAACTGTGACCTCTCTGACAGGAAATTCCAAATCCAGTCACATAACAGACAATATTCCATAAGCAAGCGATTTCACTATGAGCCGCTTGTGTGGTACCGTGTCAAAAGTCATCCGGAAATCCAGAAATACGGAAGCGATCTGAAATCCCTTGTCAGTAGCACGCAACACTTCATGTGAAGAAAGAGCTAGTTGTGTTTCATGGGAACGATGTTTTCTAAACGCATGTCGACTGTGTGTCAATACACCGTTTTCTTCGAGGTAATTCATAATGTTCGAACACAATATACTCGTATGCCCCAGAATCCTGCTGCATATCGACGTTAACGATATGGGCCTCTATTTTAGTGGATTACTTCTACTATCTTTCTTGAATATTGGTGTGACCTTCTGCAACTTCCCAGTCTTTGGATACGGATCTTTCGTCGAGCGAATGGTTGTACATGATTGTTAAGTATGGAGCTAATGCATCGGCATACTCCGAAAGGAACCTAATTGGTATACAGTCTGCACCAGAAGATTTGCTTTCATTAAGTGATTTAAGTTTCTCCGCGACTCGGAGGATATTTACTTCTTCGTTACTCGTTTTGGCAGCTCTTATGAGTGTCATTTTTCTTTTGCTGGTCGCATTGTGTTACAACAGCTTTAGCAGCTGATCGGTGCTAGTTGCGCACGCTCGTTGAGTTGTCAACACTGGAAGATAGGCAATAAAATTCTCTCCCTTTCGCTTCTAGTGAACTTGCAGTGCCCGTCGTACATACCATACTGCCCATAATGTGAGCAACAAACTTTGCTTGGCTCACGGCTAAAATCACCAACCTATTTAAAATGAAGCTTATAATATTACGGTCTCCGTAAGTATTTTTGTTTGTTACTACCGCCATCTGTATATTTGCACATCGCTATCCCATGACTTTTATCACCTTAGTGTAAATTAAAACGTCATCCATGATGCGGCAGTTTTCACGATCTCAGTGCTTATGACGTCATACATGATGAACTACGTGTCGGACAATAATATATTTTTGCAGGTACGTTCAGCGGCATGTGTGGATAACGTCTGCGAAATATGTTGGTAATACAGTTATTAACAAAGAAGTAATTAACTAAAACGTCATACACGGTACCGCAGTACTTCACACATCTCAGTATTTGACGTAATATCTCATGAACTATGTGGCGCAAAACGACATAATTTTTCTGGAATATTCAAAGCTACATGTAAGCACTGTCAGCGAAATGTGTCACGATTATAGCTACTAGTGAAGACGTAATGAATCTTCGTGCTTCAAGCGGCAGTTTTGCTGCTGGAACGACGAAAATGAAGTAAGCGATAAACTTTTTTCTTTTTGTGGGGGTTATCAATGAGAAAAAGCTTCTTAAAGGTTTGAAATTATGTGTAAAATTTGTTGCAAGTCTCTAAGCACTCTCCTTCTCAAATACTGGATGACGAAAGTACGGATATTCGCGCGTCGTGGGCTACACTGCTTTCTCACCCCACTATCATTCCTTTGATAAGTGGGTGGTTATTAACCACACAGCGATCCTTTCCGGACAATATGTGATATGTGCTCCAAGTTTGGTTGAAATCGGTCTATTGGTTTAGGAGGAGGTGCGGAACATTCTTGCATACATACATAAAAATCGGTCCACTGGTTTAGGAGGAGATGTGGAACATACATACATATACATGCTTGCATAAACACGTACTTCCATTCTTTTTTTATTGTGAATAGGCCAACCGCGTGGGATTAGCCGAGCGGCCTAAGGCGCTGCAGTCATGGACTGTGCGGCTGGTTCCGGTGGAGGTTCGAGTCCTCCCTCGGGCATGGGTGTGTGTGTTTGTCCTTAGGATAATATACGTTAAGTAGTGTGTAAGCTTAGGGACTGATGACTTTAGCAGTTAAGTCCCATAAGCTTTCACACACATTTGAACATTTTTTTTGAATAGGCCATCTGAGGACCACGTGGCAATTTCAGTTCTTCGTTCTTTGATCTTTTCTTTTCTTCCAGTATACTGTCATCTGTTCACCATGATTGTTCTTTCGGTCTCCAAACCATTTTGAATCAGTCTTTTTAGTTACCCTGCCTTCTAATCCTTCCATTTTCAATACCTTGTCCCTAAATGCTTCTCTGCTGTTTCTATCTTCTGTTTTTATATTGTTTCTTTCGAAATCCTTTTTTACTTCGTTGACCCAGCTTGTTCTGGACTTCTTACCCCACAAATATTTGAAATTCTTATTAGTTAATCTAGTGTCTTGCATTAGCAATAAATGTCCGAAAAGCATGAATCTTCTATTTCATGTTAAGTTTGAAATATTTTCTATAATTTGGCATATTTCAGCATTACTTCGTAATTTCCAGCTTTCTGCTGTGTTTTGAGGTCCTAATATTTTCCTTATAATTCGCCTTTCTTGTAATTTATCTAAATTATAGTTTAATGCCCGGCATTCGCTTGCATCTAGGCATTCTGCTTTCGCTACTGTGCTGTAATGCCTTATTTTTCATTTCTGGATAGGCACTTTTTATTGTAGAGCTCCTTGGTGATACCATATGCTCTCCCCATTTTATGTAACCTTTCCTCTATTGCAGATTTTTCCTAAGTATTTTCTTTCATTATCTCCCCTAGATATTTAAATTTGCTTACCCTCTCTATTTGGCCACTATCTGTTTTCAGGAATTTTTGAGCATATTTGACGTTTGTTACAAATTTTGTTTTTTTTCTGAAGAAATTCATAAGCCAGTTCTGCTGACTATTTCTTCCAGGAGTTTTATTTGTGTTATAGCAGCTGCCACATTTCGGAAAGCATAGCAAAATCACCTGCAAATGCAAGACAGTTGATTTCAACCTTTTTGCTTCCTCTTCCTAACCTTACAGGCGAGATGCTGAGTTCAATAAGTTTTTCGTTCCAAATTCTCATTGTTTTCTCTAACACACTATTAAGAAGAATTGGGGATAGGCCGTCACTTTGTCATGCACCAGTTTTTATTTTGAAATGCTGTGAAATTTCTCCCATGAATTGTACTTTACAGGCTCTACCCGTAAGTGTTTCTCGGATTAGGTTTGCCAGTTTAGACTTCACGCCAAATTCTCGAATTATTTTATGTATAGTTTCTCTGTCAACAGAATGAAAAGCCTTTTTGAAATCCACAAACTTAACTACAATGTCCTTTGAATTAAGTAATCTGTGGAGAATTACTGACTTGAGATTAAATATTTGTTCTGAGCATGAGCTTCCTCTCCTACAACCTCCTTGATTTTCACCTAAATGACTGCCTAGTGTTGTCTCTATTCTGTTTAACAAAATCCAAAATCTTGAAAAATACTTCATACGCCACTGAAAGTAAAGAGCCTTTTTTTTAATTTTTTTTATTTTTTTTTTTTAGTGGATGTATCAAGGCAACTTTCCATTCCTCTGGTATTTTTTCCATTTTCCAAATTTCTTCAAAGAGTAAATGTGGCTCCTTTGCTGTATTTGGGAAGGACCACTTCAAATGTTCAGCTGAAATCGAATCTTCTCTACAAGCTTTGTTGTTTTTGGTAGTTTGACTTACTTCTTCAATTTCTTCTCTAGTTGGTGGTAAATCTTTCAAATTTTCATTAGCATGTGATAATTCCAGTTTATGACTTGATTCAGGACTGTTCAGAAGCTGAATGAAAATATCTTGCTATCATTTCACAATTTTCAGTATTGCTTAGTGTCAGGTGATAGCTTTGACACAGACTGATTAGCTCATATCATTTGCGGTGGTTCTTCTATGAGATGGGTAGTCTCCCGCTACATTTCTACATTTATTTTCTCTGCCTATATGCGTATGAACTCGCATAATCGTAATATGATGTTCATCTTGGGAATTTTAGATATTTCACTTCCTAACAGATCCCGAAATACCTCTGTTTTTGGATTTTTCCTGTTGAATTCATTTATTGGTGCATGGTAATTAAGAATTGTGTATATGTTGTGTTTGCATTTAACTGGTGGGAAAGATATTCTCTACGTGGTGGATTTAAATTCTGTTACATTTCCTATTATACTTTCATGGACATAGAAAGCTGTACCCAATAATGCCATCTGGTTCATAATTTTTATTGCAGGTTTGCCTTTGAGGGTTCTGTAGTTACTATTCTTTCATCTGGGAACCTTCTTTCTTGAAATTCTAAAATTTGAATTTTGTTTTTCTTTAAAAATATTTGTAGTTCTTTTTGTTTACCAGTCTTGGTCAGAGAATTTACACTTAAAGTGCCTAGGAAGAATTTCATTTTGAATTTTATTTTAGAAGGATTCCAAGGTTGTTCCGATTCAACCTTCTGATTGTCCTTGTTGAGACTCCCCAGAACCCTTGGTGCCAATGCACTGAGTGAGGCAATGGTGGATTCCTTTCTCGAGTTACCACATGGGGTAGTGCATTCATTTTGTGGACTTTCCACACTGCAATTGAAATTGTGTTACATACAAAGTAAGGAATTGAATTCCAAGATAAGATCGGATTCTTAATTCGAAATTTGATTTTTTTTAGTGGTTCGCTTCACTAGACTCTTCTCTTCTCTCCGCCCTGGCAATTAAATCAGACTTCCTCTTCTGCCTTCGAATAGCGTTGGCCGGATTTCACCTGTAACCCTAGGTAGGGCCCCTTACAGGGTGCAACCATCTGGAGCCAAGTGGACCAAGGTTTTCTAACGAGGTTGTTACTCCTCTCTTTTCTCCTTCCCCGATACTTGCTAGATTGGGGGCCCCCGAATGAGACCGATAACAGCGGAGTTGTTCATCAATTTTAAAATTGTTACGGATATACATACAAATGCCCCAAGTAATGTCCACCACCGTCTGCAAATGGGCTTAGGTCCTGAACTATTTATGAATAAATAAGTCGTAAATTCTGCTTGGCTGACCTTTTTTTGAATTGCCGCAATTGAAGTCAGTCACTAAGTATTGCTGCGTTCGTGAATAAAATCAAAACGAAATCAACTTCGGAATTATGTAACGTCAATAGCGCTTAAGAAACGTAAAGAAAGTTTATTAAACTTTTTAGTTGTATTTGGTCCACAATGAATAGCTGTATTTCATTTCGAAGATGAATTTGTTAGTTTCTTTGCTGGGAAAATCGGTTGTCGTTACATGAATAATATTCGGAAGATAATTTTTTATGTATTCTTCAGATAAGGTACTCTTTGTAGAAACTACAACGTTATTAAAGAAGTATTGAAAGGGAATGTAACGAATAGGTCAGAGTAAGGAAGTCAAATGATCAGAGCAACAGAATTAGAACGTGTGTATGAAATGAGAAACACCCTAACGTTTGCCTATTGTTGGTGCGGGCTTAGCAGACCATCGACGTCACAAGGGGAAAAACAGCGAAAGTGGAAGTAATTATCAGTGATAGCTTTGGCGGTCTGATTCTGTAGAGATTTTTGTAATAGACTGAAAATCTAAACAAGAATCTGAATAAGGCTTCTCTCAATTTTAAATCAGAACATTCAGGAATAGAATATGTAAACTACGGATAATATAATGTACGCAAATTGACTGTGTTAGAAATGACTGTAAAAACTATAGCACATTTGTGTATTAGATCACATCTTCCTGATTCTTCAGATTATTTTACAAATATAGAGATTGAGGTAATAACGCGCTCGGCTGCATTGTCCGAAAGCCGACAGATGTGTGTGTGTGTGTGTGTGTGTGTGTGTGTGTGTGTGTGTGTGTGTGTGTCTGTGTGTCTGAGTGTGTGTGTGTGTGTGTGTGTGTGTGTGAGAGAGAGAGAGAGAGAGAGAGAGAGAGAGAGAGGGAGAGACAGAGAGAGAGAGAGAGAGAGAGAGCGAGAGCTAGAGAAAGAGAGACAAAAGCACTGATACGTAGAAGGAGAAAGGATACGCAAGCGATCTCTGGCTCTAAGAGTGACCCTTCAGCCGTCAGTTCGCGTTTTTGTTCCGCGACCGAGAAACTGGAGGACAAAGTCAAAGGGAATTTTCCGAGAGTCCAAGTTGATCTGTAGGGGCAGCGGTTTCCACGAAGTAACCAGATGCAATTCCGGAGGGACGCGAAGCCACCGAAAGTAAGGAGTCTCGGAGCGTGGGTCGTATTCACTGGAACGAAGTGCTGGAACTGCTGCATGAGAGGTCTCGGCACAGAGGACGACGGCGCTATACAAAATGAGAGCACGTTTGGTGCTTTCGAGTAAGACTTAGTTTTGCAAAGGGAACAATGCATGTCACGTTTCCAAGAAGATTCACAATAATTGTAAACAACAAAAGGCAACTGACCTGGGCTTTCAAGGCATAAAGTACTAATTTAAAAAAGCCATAATGTGAAATAGTGTTATGAATCCAAATAGATCGCATTATTGCTCAACTTTAACTTCGCACTCGGAGCTGCATGTTTTACTTAGTTTATTACATGTTCCATAGATAATCTGAATGATTTTTTTTATCTAAATGATAGAGGAGTCCTTTTACAGGGTATATATACTTGACTAATTTCATTTAATGGCTCAGTTCTGACCATTTACAACTTCGTAAATAAAATTTCGTGGCAGAGGAGTTGTCCAAAAGAAATGATGTTACATTAGATTTAAAACTTTATACAGCCCGTTAGAGATTTTTCGTTGTTGGGCAAAGGATTAAAACTTTTTTTGATGCGTATTGAACTGCTTACCGAGTCACTTACTGCTTTAATAAACAGTAATGAAGGTCACTTTTTCTTCTAGTTTTACAGATATTCATCTCAAATTGTGATTGTTTATTTATGACAAATTTCATTAGCGAATGTATACATATCGTGAGGGTGCAATTAAACTTCCTGTTTCTTTCAAAGCGTACCGATATGTGTAGCTGAACAACAAATATTATTCTCACTGCTCGGCTTTCTGGAATCTACACATTCTTTTTGACTGATGAGTAGCCCCGTAAAATTACTTCATAAGGCATTACTGATTGGAAATATGCAAGGTATGTTAGGTGTCTGATCCATCTGCTTCCAAAACTAGCAACTACATGAAAAGCACACTGCATAATTATACGATGTCACGAAGAGCATACAACAGTGAGCATCCAGTGCTAAGCTTGTTGTTTCATATGTAAATATAGGACTTCTGGAAGCAATTACCTGAATCGTTACCTGTTCTTTCCGACACACACTACGGATACATTCACGTTTCTCGTATAGTCACGCTGCAGGCACAATCTTATTGCCTGACTGTGAAGTAGAATCCTAGTAATTATCCTTCGGTTTCCAGTTACTGAAAACGAACGAAAACGATGTTTGTTATTAGTCGATGTGTAAATGTTTGCTGTCTCTTGCCGGTGCAATTTATCCATTACCATCGGTCTGCTTTTTTTCGTGTTTATTTTTAGTTTATTAGAGACCAAAAATCAGCCGTCGCCGTTGACCTTAATCCTCATTTGTGGTCAGGACTAGAGAGTGCCCTAACCTCTTCCTTTGTGGTATCGAGGAAGGAGGCGCTACTATCGGCTGTCGTTCGATGACTACTTGAGTTGGTCGCCTGCGACGTTTCGCCCTCGCTTCGATGATGTATACGTCAGGCATGTTACTTCATCGGAAATAACTGCCAGTGGAATTTAAGATTCAATTTATTCATTTAGGGGACTATGTAATATGTGAAAATTAGGAACATACGAGTGCCTGAATCCAGATGTTTTCCTGGCATTTTGGGTCTCAGATTAGATTCTAGCTTCTTGATGGCCAAAAATACCAGTTTCATATTATGGTGGGTGAACGTGTGGGTTATGGAACATATTAGAGAGCTGCATTTAATCCATTGTAAATTCTTTTGCTGTTCTGGCACCTATCGCCGTTAATAGTATTTCATTTTTCGTTTTAGTTGAGTGTAAACGATACGACTTTTTCTTGCCGCAATATTAGTATTTTTTTGTCGCTAATGCAGCACGCAAAACGTGTTTGTACAGTATACGATTAAAGAATGTGGACACCTACAGAGATGAGCAAACAGAAACAGGTCCAGGAGGAGTAATCGTCTGCACGATCGACTGTCTGAAGCCGTTTCCGACTAAGCGCTGCATGACACACTTTGCTGGCACTGTGACACCATTAAACTTATCAGTAGAGGCCAGATTGTATGCATTTGCATGTTGCATATGCATATTTGGATCATTTTCACCGGTTATTGCATATTTTAACCAAAAACTATTTATTTAATTTATTTATTTATTGTTCCGTGAAACCAAATTGAGGAGAAGTCTCCATGGTCATGGAAAGAGTCAATACACGCCACACACCGTCAGGTGGCTTGCGGAGTATGGATGTAGATGTAGATGTACATGAAATTATAATACGACAGTAGAATCACATAAAATGAAATACAAGAAACATATTCAGGCGACAAGTCGTAAGTTTAAATAAAGAAAATCAACAATGTAACACTGGAATTTGCTTAATTTTTCAGCTCTTCCAGGAGCTCCTCGACAGAATGGAAGGAATGAGCCATGAGGAAACTCTTCAGTTTAAACTTAAAAGTATTTGGGGTACTGCTAAGATTTTTGAGTTCTTGTGGTAGCTTATTGAAAATGCATGCAGCAGAATACTGCACTCCTCTCTGCACAAGAGTCAAGGAAGTGCATTCCAAATGCAGATTTGATTTCTGCCTAGTATTAACTGAGTGAAAGCTGCTAACTCTTGGGAATAAGCTAATGTTGCTAACAACAAACGACATTTAAGAAAGTATATACTGTGAGGGCAATGTCAGAATTCGCAAACTATTGAATAGGGGTCGACAAGGGGTTCTCGAACTTACACCACATATAGCTCGAACAGCCCGTTTTTGAGCCAAAAATACCCTTTTTTAATCAGAAGAATTACCCAAAAAAAAATAATGCCATACGACGTAAGCGTATGAAAATATGCGAAGTAGACTACTTTTCTCGTTCAGCTGTCACTTATTTCAGATACTGTTCTAATGGTAAATAAAGCAGCATTTAGTTTCTAAACAAGATCCTGAACACGGGCTTTCCACAACAGCTTACTATCTATCCGAACGCCTACGAACATGAACTGTTCCGTCACGCTTATAATATGCCCATTCTGTCTGATGAAAATATCGGTTCTTGTTGAATTGTGAGTTAGAAACTGTAAAAACCGAGTCTTACTGTGATTTAGCATCAAATTATTTTCAACATCAGTCGTCGCCGTTGACCTTAAGCCTCATTTGTGGTCAGAACGAAAGAGTGCCCTAACATCTTCCTTGGTGGTACCGAGCCTGCTTAAAGTTGGTCGCCTGTGGCGACTAGATGCATATTTTCGCTCTACTTTTGCAATATTTTAAAAATTTAGACTGGCAGTCCCTAGCTCGATCTACTCGTAGTTTTGATGTCTCACAGATCGACCGCGATCAAGAACTGCGTGCAGTCGCTAACCGAGAGGTCACTGTCTAGCAGAGTCATTACAGGAGAGGAACAGCAACAGGCAGACAGTCAATGCTCCTGCGCCCGCGACCCCGGTTAATCCCCTCCGCTGTCATGCCGTATGCGTCGGCAACAATTAAATTAAGCTACGAAAGCGAGGCTTTTAGTCGAACTTCCATTGTTTCAGTTTAGCTTTCTGTTCACTTGTACACAGTTGAACTTGTTTACGACGTATAGTGTAACGTGTTGTGCGGCAAGACCCCTTCCCCCCCCCCCCCCCCCCCCTCCGAAAAACGAAACGTATTTTCCTGGATAGCTAACCATCCTGGAACATTTACGTATGACGGAAGTGGTTTATATTGTCGAGTTTGCGAGAAAAACGTTTCGTGCAAAGAAGTTTCAAATAGACCAGCGTGTCAAGCATGTCAAGACAAGTCTTCACATCGCAGGAATGCAGAAGAAAGGACTACGACAACAATTTCTGACAACAGCAAGTTGCAGCAGCAGGAATTTGTTCCAACGTAGCCAAAAAGGTAGCATTCCTTGCAAATAATATTTCCCTTCACAAACTTACAAACTCTAACCTGAAAAGTTACCTGCGCAAATATTGCTTAAATCAAAATATACCAGATGAGTCAACATTGCGTAAGAATTACATACCGACAATTTACGTAAATGTTCTGGAAGAAATACGCAGTGGACTCAAGGACAGCATTATTTGGATTTCAGTTGACGAAACTACAGACTTAATCATGGTGTTGCGCTTCTTCTTCTTACTTCCGTGCTCACTATGAAAATAGGACGAAAAATTCCGACTCATACAAGACACCTTTTCAGATTTGTTTTACCCAGACACGTTTCAGCACGTTTTGCGCTATCTTCTGTGGGTTACTTTTTATTTTCTTACTGCAAAATTGTTCTTACATATTAACATTTAGCGAAACTTTTGGTACATAATATCTACAATTGTGAATGAATAATTGTTGTAAAATATTATACATCATTTGTTCATAGTTCTCAGTGGAGATATGTATTAACGACCTGATGCATTGTGTGTTGTTTATAATATTATGTCTAAAGTTCTAGTTACATGTGGATGTTGGAATTACATTTCGTGCTGGCATGCTCTCGGATTTCCGCTCATGTGGCAGCGTTGAAATTTCACACCACCTCGACGAGTGTCTTTCGGATAATTCCCACGCCAAAAAAAAAAATGCACAGGCAAAATATGAAAGTATATGACAATCGTCGAAATGTAGTAGGATTTCAACGTCACCATACGGATGAAAAACCGATAGTTTTTCATCTGTAGCATATGCCACACAAGTCTACGTTCACACATTCTAATGTCTGATCAGTAGAACATTAAGCCCACTGTTATCAAGAAATTGGTTCACATGGAAATGAGCCTTTGTAGGTTACAAACAGAATACGACAGCTGGCGTAAGGAAGGGAGAGACTGTGTAGCCAGCAGAAGTTGCGGCACCACTGTCAGTCCGAGATGGTCGTTAATCTCAACTGTTGTATGTGCAGCATAAGATATTGAAGTATAATGATGCAACTTCATTTCTCTTGCGGCAGCTCTGGTCCCACTACACGTAACTTTTACTAGCTGTGCCAGAACGAACAATGTTTTTTCATAATAGACGATAGAGGTTGAACAAAGTCTACAAAAAATCTTCCTCCTGTACCCTCCGCCACCCACGCCCTCCTGCCCCCCCCCCCCCCAAACCCCAAAGAAAAATGGTAATTTAGTTTGTTCTATGATTGGGCAGATCTCGGCTTCTTTCGAAGTGAAGATAGTAATGGGCTCCTCACCATTGACTGCCCTCTGCTCTCACAACTGAAAAGAAACAGTTAGTTTTCATCTCATGTGATGACGCCATGAAAGTATTGTAGGTGACTGCATAGAAACTTACACTACACACACTTCACATACTTACACCTTTTGTATCGTCTCCCTTGTCAAGAGCCACGAAATCCATGAAGCACATTTTGTGGTGTATACTGTTCGCATGGCTATCGTTAATAAAGATGCTTTAGCTGTACCTCTAATATTGCGTGACCTATGCTACTGGCCACTGAAACTTTGTCACCAAGAAGAATATAAAATGTAAGGGGCGATCAAGATGTTTCTGTCGGAGGGCGCTGCTGTAGCGTACTTGCAATACAGCGCGACTCAGATGCGGGTACATAAGCACCGGCGAGAACGCAAGGGTTTAGTGTCACATTCGTGTCTTTCCGAAGTGTGTTCGTCAAAAGCAGAAGTGTGATCTAAGTTGACGTTATTACCAAATTCATCCAAGCAGATCCGAGGTGCTGTTACTCTTTTCTTTGTTGCCGAAGGACAAACACCGGTAGACATCCCTCGGGTAACGAAGAATGTGTCTGGGGCAGCATGTCTCTCCAAAATCACCGTTGCGGAACGGTGCACCGAGTTCCGCGCTGTTCGTTGGGGCCTCATGACAACGCGCGTCCCCGTGTCGCAAATGCTGTAACGCAGAAGTTATGTGGGAGACATTCGAGCACCCACCCTATAGTCCTGATCTCTTCTTGTGCTATTATCACGCCTTCGGTCCCTTAAAAAATGGCCTAGAAGGGTTGACGGTGATCTGCAGCAGGCAGTTAAGGACTCCTTCACGCAGCAGGACACGGCGCTTTTCCCAGACGGTTATCTTAAACCTGTAGCGTCGGTGGGATGAATGCCTCAACGTTCACGGGGATTTCGCCTGATTGGCATACCGACCCTCGATCTGCGGCCGTCGAACGGAAACAGTCTCATAGCCTGTCTAGCAAGTGGATCACTTTGGAGACTATTCCGAAAGCGTTGTACGGGTGGTTTTGAAGAAAATACCCTCATCCGTTCCACTATCCGTCTTTTTATTTAATTTAAGTAATAAGGAAAGTACAAGTGGTACGGACACTTTCTTCATAAAGTTTCACTTGTGTGTAGGAGAAAGAAAACATGATCAAATTTTTATGTTGTAAAGGTTTTACAGGATACGAAATTTAGCAAACAGCTGATTTATGAAGAGAGAAAGTCATGTTATCACGAGATACAGTTGGGATGGAAGAACCAAGAGTGTAATTGATTATATTCTGGTAGATAGAGAATGGGGAGAGAAAGTAACAAATGTGAAGGTAATTCCAAGTGTGAGTGCAGATGGAGACCGTAGATTCCGGGTGGGACAGTGGAAAATGAATCAGTGTCTGAAAAATAGAAAACAGAAGAATGTGATGAGTATACGGGACTGGAAACTGAAGGAGAGTGAAAGTGCTGAGAAGTACAGAGAATTAATCACACAAAAATTTCCAAAAGAAGTTTTGTGCGATGTAGAAAAAGAATGGAATTTATTCAAAGACACTTTAGTCGAAGTAGCACCAAAAATATGTGGTACAACATCTGGAAAGGAAAAAGTAAGGCAGCAAGTAGGTGGTATGATACCACAATCCAAGCAGTTAGAAGAAAACATCGAGCATGGAGAAAGTGGTCGAAAACTAAAAATTAGACCAGAAAAGATATATAGGGGAAAAGAAGACGTGCAAAGAAATAGTGGAAAAAGCAAAGAAAAAGGCATGGGAAGAGTTTACAAAAAAACTTTAAGATGTGAAGAGCAATAAGAAAATGTTCTATAAAATGATGAAAAATAAAAGGAAGGCTTCTGAAGTACCAGTAAAGATGGAAACAGAGGATGGTACTGTGATTGAAAATCCACAGAATATAAAAGATCTCTGAAAAGAACATTTTAAGAAACTGTTAAACGCTGAGAAGCAGGTACACGAGGAAACGACAAATAATGAAGAAATTGAGAGAAGTTGGGAAGAAGAATTAGGACAAATTACATGGGAAGAAATGGAAATAGCTGTGAAGAAGATGAATGGGGGGAAAGCCCCGGGACCTGATGAAGTATCATTGGACATGATAAGAGCAGCAGATCCAGTGGGAATGCGGTGGCTGTATAGAGTACTATCAAGTGTGTGAAGAAATAGTACAATATCTGATGATTGGTGAAGAGGAGACATTGTTCCCATCTTCAAAAGAGGCAATAAAGGACTTTGTAAAAACTACAGAGGAATAACACTTATGAGTCATACAGCCAAGATTTTTGAAAGAATTTTGCTAAGTCGAATAAGTGAAAAGCTAGGAAAGGAGTTGAGTGAAGAACAGCATGGGCTTAGGAAAGGAAGAAGCACAATCGACCTGATATTTTCTATCCGTCAACTGATGGAAAAAAGTTGGGAGTATAACAAAAGGGTGATAATGGTTTTTATAAATACAAAAAAGCATATGATTCAATTAACAGGGAAATACTCTGGGAAGAAATGAAGAAAATAGATATGAAAGATGGATACATTTACGTAATAAAGACGATGTACAAAGGACACAGTTGTAGACTTAGAACATCTTTGGGGAACTCTGAATACTTCGAAATAAGACAAGGACTTAAACAAGGAAGTAGTCTATCTCCTGCACTTTTTAATGTTGTGATGGAGAGAACGAATAGGGCAGTTAAAGATATAGTAAGAGAAAAAGACAAAAACATGATTTTTGCAGATGATCTAGTAATATGGGGTGATAAAGAGGTAGATGTAGAGTTACAACTTGATGTGAAGAAGGAAATAATGAAGAGGTATAGATTAAAAATAAATAAAGATAAGAGTGAAGTAATGGTATTTGGAAGATATAAAGGATAAACGGAAATATTACTTTGAATGGAGAACCCCTCAAAGTGGTAGACAGTTTCACTTATTTAGGGAGTGAAACATCTAGTGGAAGAATAACCAACGAAAACCCATTAGCGCCGTGCGTTGCCATATGGCTACGTTTGTATCACTTTTTCAAAATCGTCGATTCCAAGACATCAACATAGCTAGAGTGTTGGGAGCACTGGATTCCGTTCCGCAAGACTGTAAAGATCACTACAATGCAACAGTTTTAACAATACATTTAAATTCTGCGGTGTAAGCAGTGTTAGAAGTCGTCGTTTGCTGAATGACGAAGAAAAATGGAGTATAAGTTCAAGTAAGTATGTTTCACACAGTAACTTACGATATATAATTTGGTTTTTTAGAATGGTTGTGCTTTAAATACTCAGATATATATTCCTTGGAGGTTACTGCTTGCTGTGAAATAAATTACATACATTTAGGCCGTTTGACCGTCGGTGTTGCCATATGGCAACGCTAGGCGCTTGTACTCAGTAAAAGGACGAATTGTCTCTTTTTTGTTTTAGAAGAGGTTTATCGCTTGCTGAGGCGCTGGAGATTCTTTATAATGCCAAGAAAGATCGGGAATATTTTGAGACAGCAATAGGGAAGAATGATGGATTATTGTATGTGGGTGGCTGGACACTTCAGTTGTCACAATGATCTCTTCTTCATGTGGTGCACAAGAAGTTGACCAAGTCAAGAGATTCTCGCAACTAAGAAAGCGAAATATAATGATTACCAGACCAAAACTAGCAGCCAAATATAATACATATATGGGAGGTACTGATCAGATTGATCAGAATCTAGCCTGCTATCGCATTGCAATAAGAAGCAAGAAATGGTACTGGTGTCTCTTTACATGGATGTTAGATGTCGCCATACAAAACAGTTGGATTTTGTATAATCAAGCAAGAAACCAAACTATTTCTCAGCTTGATTTCAACAGAGAAATAGCAACAGTGTACACGCTAAGACAGCAAGCTTTACCAAAAGGAGCCGAGAGACCATCTGCATCAAGGCCATGTTCCGATTGCCGCATATCAGATACAATTAGGTTTGATAAGCGTGACCACCTCGTCCAGCGCACAGAAGGAAAGAAGAAGAAGAAAAGATGTGCATACAAGGACTGTAAATCTATTGTGAGAACAAAGTGTTCAAAGTGTAATGTGGGATTGTGTATTGACTGTTTTAATCTATCTGATGTAAAATAATGCTGAGTTCAAGGTTTGATTTTTGATTATTAATTGTACTGTGTTATAAAGTATCAATTGTATGATGAAGACTAAATAATAAATTTGCAAAAAAAAAAAAAAAAAAAAAAGGTTCAAATGGCTCTGAGCACTATGGGACTCAACTTCTGAGGTCATTAGTCCCCTAGAACTTAGAACTAGTTAAACCTAACTAACCTAGGGACATCACACACATCCACGGCCGAGGCAGAATTCGAACCTGCGACCGTAGCGGTCTCGCAGTTCCAGACTGCAGCGCCTAGAACCGCACGGCCACTTCGGCCGGCAATAAATTTGCACAAAACTTGAATATGTAGTAAGAAATTTCAATAACCTACTTATTTTAGTTGAAGTTGTAATCCATATAAATTTAGGTAGTGAAAGCGCCTAGCGTTGCCATGTGGCAACATCAAATATCTCGCTAATGGTGGTAATGACTTTCGTCGAAACAACTCTGTTGTGTAACATGTGTAATATATGCCTTTTACAGACATAATAATGAAATTTTTTTAAAAAATCATGAAAAAATGAATTCCGGCGCTAGATTACATTAGATTAGATTAGATTAATACTAGTTCCATGGATCATGAATACGATATTTCGTAATGATGTGGAACGAGTCGAATTTTCTAATACATGACATAATTAGGTTAATTTAACAACATACTTAAGTTAATATAACAACTTTATTTTTTTTGTGTTTTTTGTTTTTCTTTTTTATTTTTTTTTATTTTTTAAATATTTTTTTTCTTAATTTATATCTAAAAATTCCTCTATGGAGTAGAAGGAGTTGTCATTTAGAAATTCTTTCAATTTCTTCTTAAATACTTGTTGGTTATCTATGTAATGGGTTTAAGGAGGTTACAGAAGGGAGGCAATTTCTACCAAACAATAAAACACCTAATTTGGAATAAAGAAGTTTCAGAAAAAGCAAAACTCCTAATGTATAAGAGTTATTACTTCGCTGTTGTCACCTACGGAGGAGAAACATGGACAAGGACAGAAAGGCACTGGAGTAGACTGCAAGCAGGGGAAATGAAATTTCTCAGAGCAGTTAAGGGAAAAACAAGAACGTAGATGTCAGAAAGGACCTTAAACAAGACCGTATGAACCAAGAAATTGAGAAAAAAAAGATGGTACGAGCATGTTAAGAAGATGTGCGGGCAGAGACTCCCCAAAACTGTGAAAGAACTAAAGATGGATGGAAAAAGACCTAGAGGGCGCCCAAGAACACGGTGGACAACGGGAGTGAGAATATCTGTGGAAAGGAGAGGTGTGACCTGGCAGCAAGTGGAGGAAGAAACGTGGTGGGAGGACCGAGCCAAATGGAGAGGACTCGTCAGCACCCAGACCCGGCAGTAGCTGGAGCGGGATCCGGATATAGAGAGATTCGTCTCTGGCAGCAACTATGGCTGTAACCTGGTTGGAACTGAGGTGAAACGAGCTTCGATGATAGATGTGGGTATATCAGTCTATGTTGTTACAGCTCTGTACCACAATCAACGATCTCAGGGGCCGGCGAGCTGTAACGTGCCAGTCACCCTATAAGCCACCGCGAGCAGTTTTTAATGACATAGAAGGAGAGACCATTCATCAGCACAGCGATCTGTAACTGCTGTGTATCAGTTTTATCGTACTACTGAAAATGCCGGAGAAATTAGCTCGAGATAGAAATGAACATCCCTGAATGCAGGCTTGGGGATGAGAGCAAAGAGGACATTACCGTTATCAACAGAGAGTACCACGAGTGATTGGAAAATATATATTGTTCTCGTAAACAAGTCAATCAGCATATACCGTAGTTATTTCCACTGATGTGTAGATATTTTCAGTGCAGTAGAGATGAAAACTTAAATGGCTGTAAGAGATCCAACGAAATTCAATTACTGTGTAATGAGCCACGAGGGATCACGGGTCCCTTAAGCTAAAGTAATCGTGAAATGTTCCTGAACGAACTGCTATTATCGAGCCAAAATTGGATTTCATGCAGGCTAGGGTGAAAAACGGCCAAATCAGCTGCACTAGTGCAATATTTATTGAAAACCCCTTGAACTAAATTTCGACGTATTTAAAAACGCCTTCTTCAGAAGGATCAATGATTCAGACGTTCATGTGATTCTGTGGAGATACATTAAATATATAGCCCTAAGGCTCGAATGAAGATCAAATTCGCCTCCATAATTTGTGGTTTTATTATTAGGAAGTGAGTTTCATCTTCTTTTGTGCCTTATGGCTATATATTTAACGTACTTCCCCAAAATCATGTAACCAATGTAATCACCGATCCTTTTGAAGAAGGCGTTTTTAAAGACGTCGAAACTCAGTTCAAAGAGGTTTTAAATAAACCTTGTACTATCGCAACTGATTTCGCTGTTTCTTCACCAACTCCTTCAATTCGCATCCATGTACAAGATTTCAAAATTGAATCTTTCTTGTGTTATGGTTGAGGTTCTACTAAAGCTTCATCATGAAACTTTAGTAATTAATGTAACAATTCACAGCTGAGCCTGCAAGTAGAATCGAATTCAGTGTTTCTGGTGCTAAACGGAACGCTGCCGCTTACCTTAGTCTACCCTCGCTAGAGATACAGCGGAGCAATTTAGGTGTACCGCCACGCATGTTAACAGTACGTTGTAAACCAATAAGAATTCGGCTCGCGTTGTAGTACAATAAAGGAACAGTATTATGTACTCGCAACAGCACATTGGAGTTCAACGCAGAACAACGACTGCATGCGCTTGCGCTGCTCTGTAGAATTATAGCCAATTCTGTGCCTATAACGCACCACATCTGGCGAAATGGTACGTGGCAACAGCTATCTCGTAATTCCTGTCGACTCTGAACGAGGTGGGATCAGCCCCTCTGCAGACCTGTTAGCATTCTCGTGAAGCTCCTGCACGCGCTACAGCAGTTGTCGGTGAAACGAACCACCATTCCCTGTTCGTGATCTGCTTTACTTATCGTCACTGCTAAAAGAGGTCGCGTACTTCGGTTCAAAGCTTCACACAAAGCTTTCCACGAAATTTTCGAGTACATTTACGTGTTTCCACTCACCCAACTTTATTACTTATTGTTGTAATTTTAATTTTGTAGCCTAGTCCCTCTGCAGTAATTGTTTTACGCTACAAAATTAAGAAAATGAGCTTGATGTGGAAAAGGCTGTGATACGATATGTACCACAGACCAAGAGGTACAAAAGCGCATCTTGGTGGACACTGCAGTGCTAAGTGCAGACTACCAGCTTGTGGGTCAGCTTTGGCACCAAGGAAACCAGTTACACGCTATAGTAATTTTAGAAGTATTCTCGTCTAATACAGGTGAGTTAATACGGAGATACATTATCTTGTTCTTGTCGTCTTCCGCATGAAGACTGTTTGGAATCATCCCTTCACTTTAGTCTCTTGTGTGTTACGCCTTTCGACATTGCATAACTACAACCACTTGAACCTGGTTGTTGCAGTCAAGCCTCAGGCGCCTACTACAATTGTTAAACCTCTTACTTACCTCCATTAACAAAGTAACTGTTCAGTGTCTGGTAACTCGCGTAATGCCGAGCTACACGTTGGAAACAAAGTGTGAAAATCGCGGGACTTTTGGCTCCACTATGGGCACCAAAATGCGCTGTAAGTCGCTTAATATCAGACCCACGCTGCACGTAGAACGTGGCAAATGGGAATTTTTAGAGAGGATGTACGGAAAATTAAAGTGGATTCTTGCTTGCTGGGCACCACGCTCGATCACAATTAAGAAACGAAATGCCTACACTGGACGTGGACCAAGTATCGTTATTACTGAGAGATGAACACAGGTAGTGATGTTAAAACGGTTTATTAAAACAACAAAAATACAAGATCTTACAGCACATTGACCGGGCAGACGTAATATAAATGGGATCTCTCAAGAGCTGGCTTGTCAGCTAGAGTTCATCAGAATCTTGAATGAGTCATAAACAATGCATGGATGGTTGCCGGGGGGCGTCGATCAGCGATGATATGTGTCCACCTCTGTGAGCAGGCAGTGCGCGGTCGGTGGTTGACAGTCGTCGGTGGCTGAATGGCCCGTTCGCTTTGTGCAGGCTGAGAGGATTAGCGCCGCGGTCCTCTACCGAAGGCTGCACTGCAGGAGGTTCACCATGCCGGTAGTTGCGCTACGAGGGATCGGCTTTCCGAAGTTTTGTATGCGACCGGATTACAGAGGCGACGCTCAAGCAGGATTTGCACCAAATGATGGTCATGGGAATGACTCGTTAGCAAAAAACTCAAGGCTCAGATCAGTTATCAGAACCAGACTGCAAAGACAACATATGTGAGGGAAGGTAATCTACTGTCAGGAAAGAAAACAAACTCTAATTCTCGTGAGAATAAACGTCAGACTGAAATGAGATCCATCGAAGACTGGGATGGGAATCAGAATAATATGGATTAAACTCACGTCATCATTGGATTGGACATGGAGCATGGGCCAGTGCAGAGCAAATACTGACCACAAAGTCTTGAGCTGAAGTCCCGACACGAAGTGCCTCGAATGAATCCTCAAGAAGTTCCATTCATCAGTACTGAAAAGGAAGGAGTCCCTCCACAATCCAGCTCTCTGGATTTTGATGCAGGTCTCCCTTCTCCTACCCTTTCAAACCGTTGAAATTTTGCCACGAGACGATTGCTTCTGCGCCATTCTCCGCCTCTCGAGCACTCATTCAAGAATGCTAACTTTCAGCTGAAGTCAGCCGAATATTCCTAAAATATTTCATTTGCAGTCATTGTTTCGTGTTTCTTACACACGTTTATTGTGGCTGGAACCTGGTGTTTCGCATTACAGAGCGGATCAGGTTGTGGAAAGGGGCCAAGATCAATTATTGTTAGTTATACCAAAATACACAGCTTTATTCCTCGAAACAAATGCACAGTTTTCTCTTTAAAGCAACGATGGTCAATTCACAGCTGAGGGCCCAAGTAAATTCTCCAAATAAGTTTAAATAATTCCTTCTAAAATACGACGATTTAGAGAAACGGCTGAAAGCCTTACTTATGTAAAATTGCGATATCTTCTCGGCTGAAGGCCGAAGTAATATTTCAGATCAGCTAAGGGAATTCTTTAAAAGCCAAGCATTCACAAATTTCGGCTAAAGGCCATATTAAGGAAAATTCAGATTAATTCTTGGGCTGAAATCCCAACAAATTTTTTGTAACATAACAAAAGAGAGGCTTTAAGGATAAACTTTTACACAGTACAACAGACTAACATCTTAAGAAAACCTAAGTCTCTTATCGGCTGACGGCCCAAATAGTTACTCAAAAATAATTGAAGACAACCTTAAGATAAAGATTTACAGAACACCCCTGAAGGCAGTTTCAAGAATTCAAGATAATTAAAGAGAAGGCTTACAGACAAGGATTTACATATTAAAGCCACAGATTCTGAATCAAACTCGGCTGAAAGCCTAAATACAGAGCAACAACAATTCTAAATAAAACACGGCTGAAGGCCTAATCTTAAAATAGTTGACATGAAGTTTGGCCGAAGGCCATATACTACACATATAACAGACAATATTAATACATGACTGAAGGCTTGGCACAGTACCTGCGACCAAATTAAATGACAATTACAAACAACCAACAGTGGTGCTCAGAAATGTTCCAAGGGTCGGCCTGGGGAGGAAACTCTAACAACAGTTTAGGTGAGACAGGCAGCCAAGCGTAACACTAAGCAGTCGGGTGGCAACACGACCTAGGTACGTCTGAAGAACCAACCAACAGCCTAATCAATTCCATCAATTCCACCCGACACACTTGCTGCTCTATTTCTACCGACCGACTGACTACTCCAGTACGGTGACAGCTTTCATGCGCTCAGTGGAAATCACAGAAGCTACACACGGTTCCACGAAAACGCACTTGCCCAAGAACTCGAACAATCATAAAAGCAATCACTGAGGGACAAGAACGAATGAATTCGACACACAAAGAGTTTCCACAAGCTGTCGGCGACCAAATACACGTCGTCTGATGAGACAACCGATCGAACGACCAACCCTGGTCGTTCCCACTGAAGATACATGTGTCGGCAACGGTCGGGCTAGTTTAGGCTATCTGAAGCTGACTGCAACTCCAACCCGACTCAACTGGATGTCCGTTCGGAATTCGGAAACACGGCGACCCGGGCACACTGGCTCGGACCCAATCATGCAGAGGTAACTCTTGCGCATTGGCCACGACATCTCTGTACAATGAAGGAACCGACCCACGTCCGGGCGGTAGTATCGTAAAGAGAAGATAACAAACAATAAAGGGCATGAACACGAGCCGCGCACGGCTCAGCGGCTTACGGAGTACAGACTCCGATGTAACTGTAGAAGTAGAGAAAGTACGCTATCTATTTTTGATGATGCGATCTCCAGAGTCATGCAGATCTCCATAGTAGTCAATACAGTGCAAGCCGCTTTGCCTCTGCATAACTGTTCGAACCTATATCTGGTTGAACAAGTATACTGTAATTAACTTTGATCTCCCCTATATTTACCGCCTCCCTTCTCACGAACAATCCCACTCACACTCCCCTCCCTAAGCAAATTGACAGCTGGACCGCACCTGCGGTCAACACAGATTTCGTCAAAACTTGTGGTACATCTAAGGTTTGGCCTCAAATGAAAGTGACACAAGTGGCAACTCTAGATAGTCAAGCTGTCACAAAAAAATAGCATTTCTGGCGCTGGTCGGACGAGGCAGAAGAAATTTACGTTAGCGTAGTTTCCAAAGAGCGGCTAGCGCAGCGTAAACTATACGGAACGGTAAGTCAGTGGCTGTAATATCGAGCCCTTTTATGGGAACTTCTGTCTGTTTTTACGTTGCTTACACTGCAGATCATCCGAGATTATGCTCAGTTGAATTGTATTTGGTTTGATGAAATCCAATGTGCTACAGAAGAAATTTCTTTTGGAGAGGACACGCAAATCCACAACTCTACGACGAGATTTTTGAAGACGCAAACAAAATGTCTGGTATCGTGCAGCATTAAAGTGCAACACTACGATTTATAAACTGGTCGTCATCTAAAGAGTTTGATTAAAAAGCCTATAAACTCTTAACACGTCAATAGAGAGAAAAAGAAATCGCCTCCCGAAACGACTGCGTCAAAATTCATTCCATTGTACATTACAAGCTGTCCTCGCCAGTATCTGGCGAAATGACGCGTTACGCGTGGTCTGCTGCTAAATTTTGCGATGAGAGTATAACTCTCGCTTGCTGTGACGCAAACAAATGTTATCCTCTGGGAGGATTTTTAATTTTGACCGTGCGTGTGTCTAATGGATGAAAGGATCGGGCAGTAATTCTGAATATATTGTAATTAATAAAAAAACTAAACAGGCTTTAACTTTGGGGTTCCATGAAGGTAGAAAAGTTCATACGAATGAAATAATAATCTGTCGCCAGCTCAGTTGGGCATATTAATTAGAAATATTATGTTTAAGAAAATTGAATATTAGTTGTTGAAACGACTTTCATTAAGATTCCCTTTGAATAGCGCACTGGATACACACGATTACAGAGCAGTTGAAGTTGTGGGTAGCAGTAGTTACCATTAATGCACAAACCAGTAATCATAGAAAGCAAAATTCTACCCAACTCATAATACTAACAGTTACAATCACGATCATTTCGTGGCTCAGTATTGAAATATTACTGCGGGAAGCACGGAACTAAAATTGGACATGGAAAGGCTTCTGACTTAACTGATATATAAATACCACAAATGAAGTTGGTTGGTTGGTTTTGGGGAAGGAGACCAAACAGCGAGGTCATCGGTCTCATCGGATTAGGGAAGGACGGGGAAGGAAGTCGGCCGTGCCCTTTGAAAGGAACCATCCCGGCATTTGCCTGGAGCGATTTAGGGAAATCACGGAAAACCTAAATCAGGATGGCCGGACGCGGGATTGAACCGTCGTCTTCCCGAATGCGAGTCCAGTGTCGAACCACCGCGCCACCTCGCTCGGTCACAAATAAAGTTAAGTAATACTACATTTTCACTGTTTATGTGGTGTCACCGCCAGACACCACACTTGCTAGGTGGTAGCTTAAATCGGCCGCGGTCCATTTAGTACATGTCGGACCCGCGTGTCGCCACTGTGTGATCGCAGACCGAGCGCCACCACAAGGCAGGTCTCGAGATACGGACTAGCACTCGCCCCAGTTGTACGACGACTTTGCTAGCGACTACACTGACGAAGCCTTTCTCTCATTAGCCGAGAGACAGTTGGAATAGCCTTCAGCTAAGTCCATGGCTACAACCTAGCAAGGCGCCATTAGCCTTACATAGTTTGATAGTTATCGTATGAAATGTCTCATCAAGAACGATGTAAACCAATGAGGAATATAAAAGATAAGTATTCGAGGAGCTGCATACTTTTCTTATTAACATTCACTACTTATCCTGTTCCAGAATTCACGCCCGTCTGCGTTAGATAGCGTGCATTTCGGCCTCCTCTATCTACAAGGTGTTGGCACATTTGCCAACACATCATTGGCGACGAGAAAAACGTGTTCTTTCTAATTGCTTACATTTACTTGTGTCATTGCTTCGCCAGATGTACTGTCCGAATTTTATCGCTTGCAGAATCAGCAGACGCAGCCGTTATTGGATGCCCTTGGACAGCTCGTCCAGGGTCAACGTGCCATTCAAACCGATGCGGCAGCCGCCGCTTCACCGCTCCCGCAGCCACAACATGCAGTTGCACCGCAGTTTCGCAATTTTGATGCGGCGCAAGAATCCTGGACGGAATGGTCACGCCAGTTTGAATTTCATCTCGCAGCCTACAGAATTCAAGGTAACGAGCGGCAGCCTCACTTATTGTCTTGTGTCGGCGTGCAAACGTACTGTGTGATAGTGAAATTGTTTCCCCGACGCGACGTAGCAACTCTGTCCTACGATGAAATTTTGTCGGCATTGGACGCCTATTTCAAAGAAACAGTTAATGTAGTTGCAAAGAGGTATACTTTCTTTCGTACAAAACGTACGGCCGGTCAAACTAATAGGGAGTGGGTTGCAACTTTGCAAGGCCTTACTAGGGATTGTGCGTTTGAATGTGACTGTGGCCTTCCTTATTCAGATACAATGGTACGTGATGCAATTGCACAAAACGTTTCTGATGTTCGCATACGGGAACAGATTTTGAAACTAGTTAATCCCTCCCTTCAACAAGTGATAGACATATTAGATAGACAAGACACACTTGACTTTGCACAGGAATCATTTGCAACTTCGCCAGCCGTGTGTAACATTAACCGGCCTGCCGGGCGCGCTGCGCGGTCAGGTAAACTGCCCTCGCACACGTCCGCACAGCTGCCGCCACGCTCTAAACCAGGTGTGCCGCGCCAGCATACAAATGCAGTGAAGTCATGCCCGCAGTGTGCAACTCGACATTCGCGTGACAATTGCCTGTCACGCCAAGCTATTTTCTTTTTCTGTAATAAGGGAGGACATGTTCAAAGTGTTTGCCAGAAAAAGCTCCGATCAGACAATCACAATCATTCCCGGCCTTTTGCTTCGCGCCGGAATCGAACCAAGAATACTCAGGCTCGTGAACATTCGCCCATGGACATTCATGTATTTAATTCCGCTTCGTCCAGTGCCACTTTCTCTAACAGTGACTGTGTTCGTCCCACAAAAAGTGTGCGTCGACGTCGACGGAAATCACGTCAATTAGCAAGTGATTCTGTACCAGTGTCTGTTCAAATTGCACAAAACAGTCGCTCTTGTCGTCAGCAGGACAATAAACTTTTTGTAGATTTGGACTTTAATGGCAAGGTCATACCATTCCAGCTCGATACCGGAGCTGCAGTTTCATTGCTCAATCACGACACATACAAACAACTGGGCAAACCTCAGTTGCGTGCCGCAAATGTTCAGTTAAAAAGTTGTTCAGGACAGCTTATCCCTGTGTTAGGACAGTGCACCCTTCTTGCAACATATAAGGGACAAACAAAACTTGTGTCATTTTACGTTCTTCGTTCTTCTACTGCAGTGAACTTGTTTGGTTTAGATTTAGTTCAGTTGTTTCACATGTCTATAGTAAATCAGGTCCTATCAGTGAATCAGACTGTGCCTTCAGACAGTGTTTCTCGTCTGTGTGAAGAATTTGCAGACATTTTTGCACCGGGCCTTGGTTGCGCTAAGAACTATGAAGCACATTTGGAACTGAAAGTCAACGCGCAACCGAAATTTTTCAGAGCGCGCAGTGTTCCTCACGCATTGCGTGATGAGGTCGCAAGAACTTTACACGATTTAGAATCACAAGGTGTGAGTGAATGTGCGCAATGCCTCTTCTATTTCAGCTCCGCTTCATCGTTTACGCCGTACAGGTGTTCCGTTCGTCTGGACGACGGAATGCGAACGCGCCTTTCGCCAGTTGAAATCGGCGTTACTTTCTAATACTTGCCTTACGACATTCGATCCCCAGAAACCCCTTTTGTTGATGGTAGATGCATCGGATTTCGGGATCGGTGCTGTGCTTGCGCACAAAGTTGGCTCGCATGATCGCCCTATTGCCTTTGCGTCAAAATTGCTCTCGTCTGCGCAAAGAAATTACTCACAGATAGAGAAAGAAGCTTTGGCTCTCGTGTTTGGTGTTACTAAGTTCCATGATTTCTTGTATGGTCGTCACTTTACCATCATCACAGACCACAGACCTTTGACGTCCCTTTTCCATCCGAACAAGCCTGTACCTTCGCGTACAGCGCAGAAATTCATTCGCTGGTCTATTTTCCTCTCGCAGTACCGCTACGATATCTTGTATCGGTCCACTGCTAAGCACGGCAACGCTGATGCGTTGTCCCGTTTGCCTGTTGCTGAGGATAGAGCATTCGATTCTTCCGAACTTGCTTGCATGTTCATTGATTCGGAAACCGATGACGTGGTCGAATCGTTTCCGATTGATTTTCGTCGTGTAGCTACAGCCACAGCTGCTGACCCTGTCCTTGCTACCGTTTTGCGTTTTGTTGCTACGCAATGGCCTTTGTCAAAGTCTCGGATCGAGGATCCGATGGTTCGCAGATTTTTTGCTCATAGGGAGAGACTTTTTGTTCGACGTGGTGTTTTGTTGTTGCGTTCTGATAATGTCCAGAGTCATGGTCCCACGTTCGTTACAGTCCTCTGTCTTACGGCTTCTTCACCAAGGACATTGGGGTATAGTGCGAACGAAACAACTTGCTCGTCAGCACTGTACTTGGTTCGGAATCGATGCTGCGATTACGAATATGTGTTCTTCTTGCATGGCGTGTGCCGAACAACAATCCGCACCGCCGCGGGAAGTCTTTGCATGGCCAAAAGCCACTTCCCCTTGGCAACGCTTGCACATCGATTTTGCTGGTCCATTCTGGAATGCTCGATGGTTGGTTCTGGTAGATGCCTTCAGTAATTTTCCTTTTGTTGTCCGGATGTCTTCCACGACGTCCTCTGCCACCATCCAAGCGTTGTCTGCTATCTTTTGCATTGAAGGTCTTCCGCAGACTATTGTTTCCGACAATGGCCCCTCAATTCATGTCCGCTGAATTTCAGTCATTCTGCCAGGCCAATGGTATTCAACATCTGACATCCGCGCCGTTTTCGCCTCAGTCGAACGGTGCCGCTGAAAGATTGGTCCGGACTTTCAAGTCACAGATGTTGAAGTTGAAAGTCGCATTCTCGGGAGGACGCATTGTTGCTCTATTTGTCTTCGTATCGCTCTCCGCCCCGAGATGGTCGCTCGCCGGCTGAGTTGCTCCACGGTCGTCCTCATCGAACCTTGATGTCTTTGCTGCATCGGCCGCATCAGGTTCCTGTGCAGCGGCAGACTTCTACTTTTGCTCCAGGCGATGTTGTATTCTATCGCAACTATCGCGGTTCACGGCGTTGGCTCGCAGGGCGCATTCTTCGCTGCCTCGGCCGCGCGATGTATTTGGTTTTGGGGGCCTCTGGTGAGGTGCGTCGGCATCTCAATCAGCTGCGCCTCTGTCGTCGCACGGGTTCTGCCGCTCCCCGTCTGCTTTCAGCGACGGTGCCGTCCGGTCAGCGCCCTGGGGACCCATCTACTGGCTCGCCTCATCCCCAGGTGTTACCGACGATGCCTTCCATTTTGCCCCATGGCGACGCGCCGCCGCAGCCGCCGCAGCCGCCGCCTGTTCTCCCGCCGGCGCCGCCCGCATTCGACGCTTCGCTGCAGCCGCCAAGCGCCTCCCTGGGTCACGCGCCGCCGATCGCTTCCAGTGACCAGCTGTCCTCCGCCATGGAACTCTTGCCCGCTCCGGACCACATGACGTCTTCCCGCGTCGGCTACCCCGACGCAATGGAGGTCGCCCCTTCGGCCCCTCCTGTCTCTTTACGGGCGCATACACCGCATGTTGACGTGCACCCTGGACTAGGTGTTCAGGCGTTTCCTAGCTCCCCTCGGACCGAATGGCCTGTTGTTAGGCTCCCCACCTCATCGCATACGTCAACATGGGGTCCTCCCCACGCGGGCGGAAGCCTTATAACACGACCGTTCGCCGATTTGCGGGGGAGGAATGTGGTGTCACCAACAGACACCACACTTGCTAGGTGGTAGCTTAAATCGGCCGCGGTCCATTTAGTACATGTCGGACCCGCGTGTCGCCACTGTGTGATCGCAGACCGAGCACCACCACAAGGCAGGTCTCGAGATACGGACTAGCACTCGCCCCAGTTGTACGACGACTTTGCTAGCGACTACACTGACGAAGCCTTTCTCTCATTAGCCGAGAGACAGTTGGAATAGCCTTCAGCTAAGTCCATGGCTACGACCTAGCAAGGCGCCATTAGCCTTACATAGTTTGATAGTTATCGTATGAAATGTCTCATCAAGAACGTTGTAAACCAATGAGGAATATAAAAGATAAGTATTCGAGGAGCTGCATACTTTTCTTATTAACATTCACTACTTATCCTGTTCCAGAATTCACGCCCGTCTGCGTTAGATAGCGTGCATTTCGGCCTCCTCTATCTACAAGGTGTTGGCACATTTGCCAACACATCAGTTTATACTCCCATTCATAGAATGAATCAGATTTCTTTAGTAGCATTAACATTCTAATATGAGAAGAATATGGTGGGGACCCATAAACTGATACTGTATCACAAGTTAAATTCTGTGACTATTTCAGTAGTAAGATTCAGTTCAACTAAATTTAATTTTTAGCCTCACTTGGAATAGTTTGTTTTCATCCTCCGAAGCAAATAACCTAACACTGAGCTCGATTGACCTCAAAAAATCATTCATGTAGCAATCAAGGCTAAATTATATTTCAAATAAATTTAACTTACGTGCCCCTTTCATCACCTGTGAAGCAGGTATTTTAGACAGTAACATCTGTCTGGCACTGAATTTATGCACATTTAATACACAGAAATGAATTACTAGTTTGTTTGAAACAGGATACTCGGTTTCTTGAACACTTACGAGGGGATCCTGCATAGTTTCATGATTAGGATAAAAGTTATGTTGCTAAACATTGGTCTATAGCACTTTGATTATTATTGAAAACACCCACACAACTTAACTGGTCCATGCTTTAATAAATATCTGTATGTATGAGGTTGGTAGAGCAGTGGCGAAGTAGTGGTGGCAAGCTACGTGGCTCAAAAATTGATTCTAATGGCTCTGAGCACTATGGGACTTAACATCTATGGTCATCAGCCCCCTAGAACTTAAAACTACTTAAACCTAACTAACCTAAGGACAGTACACAGCACCCAGTCATCACGAGGCAGAGAAAATCCCTGACTCCGCCGATAATCGAACCCGGGAACCCCGGCGCGGGAAGCAAGAACGCTACCGCACAACCACGATCTGCGGACAGCTACGTGCCGGCTAACTGTACTCACGGCTCTTGATATTTGAATGCTCTTTACAGTTTCTTCTTGGAGACGGATTTTTTAATGTGTTAGAGCCATTCCTTATTGCCGAGAGTGTCATGCAACAGCCAAATCAACATGCGAGGCCAAATTCCTTGGAAAACGGCTTCAAAATTCCTCCCTGGGCACGCTTGATGTGTACCGTGGAACGGCTAGCCACTGACTGCATACCGTTCCCACCAAGAAGTCGCCCAGTTCGACCGCCAAAACCACCTTTCACATCGCACCTAGCCACTTCAGTTGCATCTTTTATGTTATACAATACAAGTGTCCTAAGCATGAACCAGCTTCCAATATACAATGTTTTCTTTGTAAACATACACATATTATAAAATTTCATTATTTTAAACATTTTTTTAGTTTTTTTTCCATTCATACATTACAGACTCCAAATTTTCTGTCACAAATCAACGACTTTAAGTAACAAAGAACAAAGAACAAACACTTCATATTCACAGAGACACAGTTCATAGCATAAAACTACTTCTAATCGATATAGGTGTTACAAGAGAGAACCTGTTATGAATGTAAACCAAATCTGTTTTTGTACGGCCGGCCGCGGTGGTCTCGCGGTTCTAGGCGCGCAGTCCTAGTCCTGCCTCGGGCATGGATGTGTGTGATGTCCTTAGGTTAGTTAGGTTTAAGTAGTTCTAAGTTCTAGGGGACTGATGACCACAGCTGTTAAGTCCCATAGTGCTCAGAGCCATTTGAACCATTTTTTTTTGTTTTTGTACGTAAAATTTAAAATAAGAGTGTAATTGTAAAACCGCGGCGTTTATAACGTGGTCAAGATACCAAGAAAACTACTGCTTCCCCTGTTTTTAATATGAACATTAGCACAGTGCGTCTAAATCATCAACTGTAAAATAATAGAAGTACGTAACTGTATGTATAAAGTTCCAGTGTGGGCTTTACATTATCTTCCTCGAAATGTACGTACAATCCCAGATTTTTCTCTGCATTTCCTTTTCACGCCTTTTACGAAAATCTTAATAAATGTAATATGTTGAGCATTATTTCGATTGATTTGCAGCATAAGTAACTTAAAAACTGAAAATTAAAAAAAAAATTAAAAAAAAATATTCCCGCAGAGAGATTACATTCCTTCCACCCCACGTTCTTCCGATTACAGTTCTTTATTTTCTCCGCTGCGCCGGTCGCTGACTGGATATTAAGTTATTGCCTCGCCCAACCTATGCTAAAATGCTGTCTTTTCTAAATGCGTGGTCAACCCAGCATGTACCATAAATATGGACGAAATCGGTGATGATGAGCAGGCGCGGTCCCCTTATGAATATTTCTCGATGTCCCAGGATGGGTTGAACGCATCAGTCCTATCTTTCAGTAAAGTTGTGCCATGACGCTGTTTGTCCACCAGTAGATTCAGTTACGTAACTAATTTTGTTTCCTTCCAGATACGTGTCTGCAATACTGGAATACATTAAAATTTCGGCTCCACATTAGCTCGGCACACGCTACAGAAACCAAAACAAAATGGGGCAGCCCATCTATACTTCATCAAGACGTGTGTCAGACGTGTCTCTGCTAAGAACAAAAACTTAATTATGTAACTTTTTCCATGTGATGTTACGAAAACTTTATGACTACTCCTCACAGTTTTTTCAACACCGCTTATGACCGGCGTTTCTCTGAAGCCATTGCTATGCCCAGTGAAGGTGTGGAACAGTTACAGGAGCTGTTGAATGGAACGAAGATCCTGACACGCTTTGGATTGAGAGTAGACCGAAGGAAATTGGTAGTAACGACGAGTAGCACAAATAACATTAGCAATAAACATAACGTCAAAATCGGGGACCACATTGTACTCGAACTAAAGGAATTTTGCTACCTTGGAAGCAAAACGACGTACGAAACAAGGATGGCATAAACAAACAGACTATCAGAGACAAGGAGGTCATTCCTAGCAAATCTCCTGGTATCAAATACTGATCTTAATTTGTGAAGAAAGTTTGTGGTATGGTACCTTTAGAGCACAGCATTGTATGGAAGTTGGACAGACCGGAAAGCAGGATTGGGATGTGGCGCTATAGAATGAGACTGAAAATTTGGAAGACTGATAAGAAATAAGGAGATTCTCTGCGGAATCGGCGAGAGAGGAACGTGCGGAAAGACTGACGAGAAAAAAAAGACAGAGTGATAGGAAATTTGCTGGTCGACCGCACTTCGAAATTCGCTCTGCGCTAGTCAGCGCCACGTTTGTCGCAACCACCGATGCAGGGACAGAATTTCAATTCTTGGAACATGCCGCTGATTTGGTACGTGCAAACACATGACTAAGGAACTGCCTTCTACGATAGTTCGCTCACGCACGGTTCGAAATATTTTCGGCGTGGCTGTTTTTCATTCCTTCGGATTAGACATTCAGAACAATATGCATGCCATTTACACGAAATTTGCCGCACGGTCTTAGGTGCCTTGCCACGGTTCGCGCTGCTCTCGCCCCTGCCCCCGCCCCCCTCCCCTCATTGGAGATTCGAGCCCTCGCCCGGGCATGGGTGTGTGTCGTCATTCGCGTAAGTTAGTTTAAGATAAAGTTGTGTGTAAGCCTAGGGAGCGATGACCTTAGCAATTTGGTTGCATAGGAACTTACCACCGTGTAGATATACGCAAAATTTTCCCATGGCGGTAGTCAACAACTGTGTCCCAAATATGAACATCTGTTTGACGGTACTTTAGGGTGTGCCAAAGATTTTCAGGCTCACTTGTATATTGTTCTTGTACTTGCTATTCAGTGTTCTCATGTACTTGCTGACAGGGCTTATGGAATTTGTAACCATCATTCACAACATGAAACCTGATTGGATTGTTCAGAATTTGTGTATTTGTCTTAACAGGGAATTTGTACAGCAACTGCTACCAGAAAGATGTGTATTCATTCTTTTCTTAATGTTATCAGTACTTAGAATAAAAGATAATTGTTTGTATTTGTGTTAATAGTGCATTGTGTTCCGTGTCCAACCAACTGGTATCGCACATGTGCATAAGACCAGATGTAAGAGGTACTAGGGCGAACTGCAGATAGTAAAAACAGTAGGAGAAGAGAGAGAGAGAGACTGAGAACGTAGGGTGCAAGACGAAGAGGTTGCACAGTGCAAGAAATCGTGGCGTGCTACATCAAACGGGAAACTCGACCCGAACAGGCTTCGAAGGGCCCAACGGAACTGACCAATCCTAATGTCCTCGTCAGCTAATAGCTGCCACTGGATGCGGATATGGAGGGGCATGTGCTCAGCACACTGCTCTTCCAGCCGTTGACAGTTTACGAGACCGAAGTCGCTACTCCTGGGTCGAGTAGCTCCTCAGTTTTTCTGTAACGCGCTCAGTGCACTCTATTTGTCAACAGCGCTCGGCAGACAGGACGGTCACCCATCCAAGTGCTAGCCAAGCCCGACAGCGCTTAACTTAGGTGATCTGACTGGAAGCGGTCTTATACTGCTGCAGGGCCATTGGCCAGTCAGAAGGTTGATGAGCCAAATAAAAAGACATCGTAACACTTGGACTGATGTTAGACGTCAACACACTTTTCTTTTTCAGGACTGGTTTTCTTGCTTCTGGCCAACCCGAATTTTATATCTTCTCTATTTCGCATATCGCCGTTTACCTTGCTGCTCAGGTAGTAAACCTTTTCTACGTGTTTATTGGCTAGTTTCGTATTTAAATTTCCGCCGCATCGCCTGACTTGACTACATGAAATATAAAATAAATAGGTCGAATTAGTTAATAATGACACATAAAAGTTTTATATTTTTATCGATATTTACGCTGGTATGCATTTTATGCACTCAATTTGAGCCATTAATCATCGCTAAGTGCCCTTTCGACCAGAAAATTCAGCATACATCCCCGTTTATGTGTAAATGACTAGTATATAACTAAAATTACCGATGTTCCCCTGGAAGCTCTTTCGCAGTGACGTGACAGTGAGTTCCTGCATGGTCTGAGTCTTGAAAGTATCACGAGCAATCAGGGAGACGTACTTTGGCCGCGCCGTGCCGCGTCACTTTCTCCTGCTGCCGGCGGTGTATTTGCCGCGGCTCGGGTGGTCCGCCCACGGTGTGTCCACAGGCCGGTTCCGGCCCCGGCGTCGCGTGTCCTGCGGCAAACAGGCGAGTAGCGCACCGAGGCGCGCCGCCCTGCCACCCGTGCTGATGGATACCGCGGGCCACGGGCCGCGCGCGTGCCCACCCCGCTGCCGGTCACGTGGAGCGGCGGAGGCGGCGGGCGGGGGCGCTCGCCAGAGCAGTGAGACTCACCACCTCGTTGCTGGGGCACACAGTTTTAATCCATAAAAAGTTTCACATTTTGGTTTTGATTGTGTTGTAATGTCTATGCTGCTACACACAACACATCAAGTACCATTGTTGCTTTTTATATGGTGTCACCGCCAGACACCCCACTTGCTAGGTGGTAGCTTAAATCGGCCGCGGTCCATTTAGTACATGTCGGACCCGCGTGTCGCCACTGTGTGATCGCATACCGAGTGCCACCACAAGGCAGGTCTCGAGATACGGAAGAGCACTCGGCCCAGTTGTACGACGACTTTGCTAGCGACTACACTGACGAAGCCTTTCTCTCATTTGCCGAGAGACAGGTAGAATAGCCTTCAGCTAAGTCAATGGCTACGACCTAGCAAGGCTCCATTAGCCTTACATACACTCCTGGAAATTGAAATAAGAACACCGTGAATTCTTTGTCCCAGGAAGGGGAAACTTTATTGACACGTTCCTGGGGTCAGGTACATCACATGATCACACTGACAGAACCACATGCACATAGACACAGGCAACAGAGCATGCACAATGTCGGCACTAGTACAGTGTATATCCACCTTTCGCAGCAATGCAGGCTGCTATTCTCCCATGGAGACGATCGTAGAGATGCTGGATGTAGTCGTTTGGAACGGCTTGCCATGCCATTTCCACCTGGCGCCTCAGTTGGACCAGCGTTCGTGCTGGACGTGCAGACCGCGTGAGACGACGCTTCATCCAGTCCCAAACATGCTCAATGGGGGACAGATCTGGAGATCTTGCTGGCCAGGGTAGTTGACTTACACCTTCTAGAGCACGTTGGGTGGTACGGGATACATGCGGACGTGCGTTGTCCTGTTGGAACAGCAAGTTCCTTTGCCGGTCTAGGAATGGTAGAACGATGGGTTCGATGACGGTTTGGATGTACCGTGCACTATTCAGTGTCCCCTCGACGATCACCAGTGGTGTACGGCCAGTGTAGGAGATCGCTCCCCACACCATGATGCCGGGTGTTGGTCCTGTGTGCCTCGGTCGTATGCAGTCCTGATTGTGGCGCTCACCTGCACGGCGCCAAACACGCATACGACCATCATTGGCACCAAGGCAGAAGCGACTCTCATCGCTGAAGACGACACGTCTCCATTCGTCCCTCCATTCACGCCTGTGGCGACACCACTGGAGGCGGGCTGCACGATGTTGGGGCGTGAGCGGAAGACGGCCTAACGGTGTGCGGGACCGTAGCCCAGCTTCATGGAGACGGTTGCGAATGGTCCTCGCCGATACCCCAGGAGCAACAGTGTCCCTAATTTGCTGGGAAGTGGCCGTGCGGTCCCCTACGGCACTGCGTGGGATCCTACGGTCTTGGCGTGCATCCGTGCGTCGCTGCGGTCCGGTCCCAGGTCGACGGGCACGTGCACCTTCCGCCGACCATTGGCGACAACATCGATGTACTGTGGAGACCTCACGCCCCACGTGTTGAGCAATTCGGCGGTTAAAGGCGCTGCAGTCTGGAACCGCAAGACTGCTACGGTCGCAGGTTCGAATCCTGCCTCGGGCATGGATGTGTGTGATGTCCTTAGGTTAGTTAGGTTTAACTAGTTCTAAGTTCTGGGGGACTAATGACCTCAGCAGTTGAGTCCCATAGTGCTCAGAGCCATTTGAACCAATTCGGCGGTACGTCCACCCGGCCTCCCGCATGCCCACTATACGCCCTCGCTCAAAGTCCGTCAACTGCACATACGGTTCACGTCCACGCTGTCGCGGCATGCTACCAGTGTTAAAGACTGCGATGGAGCTCCGTATGCCACGGCAAACTGGCTGACACTGACGGCGGCGGTGCACAAATGCTGCGCAGCTAGCGCCATTCGACGGCCAACACCGCGGTTCCTGGTGTGTCCGCTGTGCCGTGCGTGTGATCATTGCTTGTACAGCCCTCTCGCAGTGTCCGGAGCAAGTATGGTGGGTCTGACACACCGGTGTCAATGTGTTCTTTTTTCCATTTCCAGGAGTGTAGTTTGATAGTTATCGTATGAAATATCTCATCAAGAACAATGTATACAACAAGGATTAAAAGTTAAGTAATAGCAGCTACGTACTTTTCTTGGTACCACTTATTACGTATCCTGTTTCAGACCTCTATCTAGCCTAAGTGAGTTTACGCGTGCCTTTCGGCTACTTCAGTGTGGCGTAGCTCTCTTGTTACGCCACAACATTTTATTCTAGCAACAAAACAACAATAATTAATAATAAGAGGAACTGCTAATAACCGCTTCCGATCATATCTGAAAAAGACAGTACAAAGGGTAGGAGTATCACAGTCTGCAAATAAAGCTAAATTTTTGTGAATAATTCGTGAAATACTAGCTGAGTACCAGGCATTGCCCAGGTATGCATTTATTCCAATTATATTAGCCCATCTCCTCCTTCCACATCTCTCTGTTCATCTTCCCCGCCATTTTCTCAGTCGATCTCCTTATTCCGCGTCTCTGACTGCCTCCTCCACCCCAACTATCCGTCCATCTCATCCTACCCTCCTGCCCATATGCTACTCCCCCCTTCTTTTTGTTCATCTGCTCCTCCCCACTCCCTCTGTCCCTGTTCCCCCTATAACTCCTTTCCCCCCCCCCCCCTCTAAGTTCATTTCTCCTACTCCTCTACTCGTCCTCACTACATCTCTTCTTCCTCTCTCAGTCCATCTCCTCCTCCCAGCCTTACTGCCATCTCCCTCCCCCCCCTCTCTCAGACCTCCTCCTTCTCTTTTCTCTCTCTCCCCCTTTCTCTGTTTATCTGTTCATTTTCCTTCACCATCTCTCTGTCCAATTCCTCCTCCCACATATCTGTTTCCATCTCCTCCTACCACCACTCTAGTTTACATCTCTCCCCCGCTCCCCAGTCTCTCTTCACATTTTTACCCCCACCCCAGTAGGAGGCTGCTGACTCTCTTCCCCACAGAATTTCTTTCCAGTTGCCAAGTAATATGTATACCAAGTTTGATGCAAATCGAACCAGGGATTTAGGTGGACTTCTTTATTTGTGGCTTTGCCTGTATGTGCACACGTAACATATATGGTTCGCATAAATTTAACATATATTTGTACACATCACAAAACCATGGTATGAACCTCTGACAATGGGATGCCTGCAGCTCAGGCTCTCTGTCAAAGTCACTGACGCACAGTAGAGGCCGGCCGCGATGGCCGTGCGGTTCTAGGCGCTCCAGTCCGGAGCTGGGCTGTTGCTACGGTCGCAGGTTCGAATTCTGCCTCGGGCATGGGTGTATGTGATGTCCTTAGGTTGGTTAGGTTTAAGTAGTTCTAAGTTCTAGGGGACTGATGACCACAGCAGTTGAGTCCCATAGTGCTCAGAGCCATTTAGCACAGTATAGAACGTTTACAATCGCGACGCTAAAATGTTTTTTGTAAATGCACGTGTTCCCTGAAGTTGATTCAAGCAATACTTCTCCTAACGTATCGACTATTGAAACCTTTCTCCTAAACACGTGCATGCTAGTAGGTATGAGATGGGTCGTACTCTGTTGTCTTCTTCTCCTCCAAGTAGTCCATCATGCTGCACATATAATCCCATTCCTACCATGAATACTGCACTCTAGTCCCACCGTGTTGAAAGTATTCTCCGGCCGCTGTGGCCGAGCGGTTCTAGGCGCTTTAGTCTGGCACCGTGCTGCTACTACGGTCGCAGGTTCGAATCCTGCCACGAGCATGCATGTGTGTGATGTCCTGAGGTTAGTTTAAGTAGTTCTAAGTCTAGGGGACTGATGACCTCAGATGTGAAATCCCATAGTGCTTAGAGCCATTTGAACCATTTTTTGAAAGTTTTCCAGTTCAATTCCTACATCAAATTCACTCACAGGTGCTGGGTCAAATAGGAGTATTCTCGTGGCACTTAACTGAGGCATGGCAAGTTGAGGACGTTCCAGTGGCTGTGACTGCGGTGGCGTCAGTAGCAGATCACGTCTACGAAGAAAATCTTGTGATTTGTTTATGGTTATGGTATAAAACTAGATTACCGGGAATTGGACACGTTTAAAGTAAAACAAAAAATTATTTGCAACACGCGGGATTCGGGGTATAAAAACCCGCTAGCCTGCACCACTTCCCTTCAAAATTCCAGCCGAATGATGTTACGTTGATGAGAAATACCCTTAGGCCTCCATGAGTAAAGTGTCCTGAGGAGCGAGATAACGCATGAAACTCGATCAAAGTTATGTCATGTCTCTCTTTTGGAAGGACACTCCATAGAAATACTTTCAGAAACGACTTCCTGACACTTAAATCAATACTCGATGTTAACAAATTTCTCTTCTTCAGCAACGCTTTCCTTGCCATTGCCAGTCTACATTTTATATCCTCTCTACTCCGACCATCATCAGTTATTTTGCTCCCTAAATAGAAAATCTCCTTTACTACTTTAAGTGCCTCATTTCCTAATCTAACTCCCGCAGCATCACCAGACTTAATTCGACTACATTTCATTATCCTCGTTTTGCTTTTGTTGATGTTCACCTTATATCCTTCTTTCAAGACACTGTCCATTCCATTCAACTGCTCTTCCAAGTCCGTTGCTGTCTCTGACAGAATCACAATGTCATCGGCGAACCTCAAGGTTTTTATTTCTTCTGCATGGATTTTAATACCTACTCCGAGTTTTTCTTTTGTTTCCTTTACTGCTTGCTTAATATACAGATTGAATAAACATACAGATTGAATAACATCGGGCAGAGGCTACAACCCTGTCTCACATCCTTTCCAACCACTGCTTCCCTTTCATGCGTCTCGACTCTTATAACTGCTATCTGGTTTGTGTACAAATTGTAAATAGCCTTTCGTTCCCTGTATTTTACCCCTGCCACCTTTAGAAATTGAAAGAGAATATTCCAATCAATACTATCAAAAGCTTTCTCTAAGTCTACAAATGCTAGAAAAGTAGGTTTGCCTTTACTTAATATTTCTTCTAAGATGAGTCGTAGGGTCAGTATTGCCTCACGTGTTCCAATATTTCTACGGAATACAAACTGATCTTCCCCGAGGTCGGCTTCTACCAGTTTTTCCATTCGTCTGTAAAGAATTCGCGTTAGTATTTTGCAGCTGTGACTTATTAAACTAATAGTTTGGTCATTTTCACATCTGTCAACACCTGCTTTCTTTGGGATTGGAAATATTATATTCTTCTTGAAATCTGAGGGTATTTCGCCTGTCTCATGCATCTTGCTCACCAGATGGTAGGCGAGGTTTGTCCGGACTGGCTCTCCCAAGGCCATCAGTAGTTCTAATGGAATGTCGTCTACTGCTGGGGCCTTGTTTCGACTCAGGCTTTCAGTGCTCTGTCAAACTCTTCACGCAGTATCGCATCTCCCATTTCGTCTTCATCTACATCCTCTTCCATTTACATAATATTGTCCTCAAGTACATCGCCCTTGTATAGACCCTCTATATACTCCTTCCACCTTTCTGCGTTCCCTTCTTTGCTTAGAACTGGGTTTCCATCTGAGCTCTTGATACTCATGCAAGTGGTTCTCTTTTCTCCAAAGGTCTCTTTAATTTTCCTGTAGGCAGTATCTACTTACCCCTCGTGAGATAAGCCTCTACATCTTTACATTTGTCCTCTAGCCATCCGTGCTTAGCCATTTTGCACTTCCTGTCGATCTCATTTTTGAGACGTTTGTATTCCTTTTTGCCTGCTTCATTTATTGCATTTTTATATTTTCTCCTCTCATCAATTAAATTCAGTATTTCTTCTGTTACCCAGGATTTCTACTAGCCCTCGTCGTTTTACCTACTTGATCCTCTGCTGCCTAGTAAAGGATAAAAATAAAAAGTGCTGAAAGAAACAAAGTAGTCTAGTAAAATTTTTCATATACAACACGAACCAGTAAATTTGTTTATCCTAGCCAAGTAAATTCACTTTAGTTTGTTTTCGTAAAGAGAAGATTGCGGCTCTTAATTCTGTAATAGGAGTAATTCTCTAACAGAAGTTAACTTCCGCAATACACCTGTCATCGACTTAAATAACTGAATCATGACAGTAACCTGCAACACATCTTTTTGAATAGAGTGTGGCATTCGAACTTGTATTTTATCTCGCCGCTTACGCACTTTGCCCTGTAGACAAATTTTCTGACTGCGAGAAATAAACGGTCAATAACTTTAAAGCAAATCAAAATTGCATGAATTTATTTAACACAAAAACTAAATCTCATGCAACAATATTGATTTGAAATTGGTCCTCGCAATAAAACAAAACTTCATAAATTTGAAAATAATGGTCCCTGTGCCCAATGAATGCTATCCTTGAGTAATTTGAATTGTATAGTTAGAATACAGCTATTGTGCAAAGCTGTTGCTCAGCAAACATTTTAATTAAATCGAATACGAATGAGACAATAACTTCTTGAGCAAAATAGTTAATCAAAAACGATATGGATCTGGGAACTCGTGCCGGCCGGAGTGGCCGAGCGGTTCTAGGTGCTCCAGTCTGGAAGCGCGCGAACGATACGGTCGCAGTTTCGAATCCTGCCTCGGGCATGGATGTGTGTGATGTCGTTAGGTTTAAGTAGTTCGAAGTTCTAGGGGACTGATGACCTCAGAAGTTATGTCCCATAGTGCTCAGAACCATTTGAACCATTTTTTGGGAACTGGTATTGACTTTTGATAAGTAACAGTATGGCTCTAACTTAAAAACTTCTTTTTTGGCTGTTTGAAAATTAATACTACTCACAATTTACACACAATAAACTGATTATACATTAACAATTAGCTTTACAAAATCATTGGATGTGAGTGCTATACATTGTCTCAATCATCATGCGCATTGCATTGGTAACAAAACAACTTTCTATACCTTAATTATTTCCAGTGTGGTATCTTACAAATAAAAATAATTACTGCTCGTAGCGGGTAAGTATATATCCAGCACACATCAGATACAACACTTCTTTACAATTGACAGTCCTCCATACATCTCTATCTAAAGTTACTCTAACGCATTACCCCTAAAACCTTGAACCAGCGATAGCTGTTGAGCAGCGACGCAGCTACACAATCGATACTACATTTTACCATCTGTGGTTCAATATAAAATTTTCTTAGAAAATTTTACCCTGTATATATACCTTTCATAGTTAACAGCTCCATCTTCTGGTTTTTAGGTGTAGTATGCATCTAATGGCGTCATATGTTGGTTATTTAATGTACTAGGCCGTGATAGTTAAAAATCCGTGCTACTGAGATGACCAGACGATTTTATATAAAACTTTAAATCACGATTTTAATGAAGTAACTCATGTATGTTGCATCAAACTACGTTCAAGTTACCTGCAAATACTGCATGAAAATTCTTCTAATAGTTTTGGGGATTAGCATATAAAAACAGATAGACACGGCGGTTTTACACTTTTGTTATTAGTGTAGATGCGCCAGTCTTCAAATAAATAGGAATGTTTCAGGACATTAAAAACCTAGGGCATAGTCTCTTATGAACTCACCCATTAACATAAATAATGCAACACAATTAAAGGATCACTTTTTGGAACGCCGTATTTGTCTCCCATTACAACGCAGAAATTTGAAATTTGGCTAAAAGGTACGTACAGTTTTTCTCTGTTACAGTGCAAAAGCATGGCGCCCTGGGATGTCATCTCGGGGTTCTACGCCGCTTTAAACAGCAAGGCGTTGACTCAAGCGAAAATAAAAGGCCAGGGTTGAGAAGCACATGTGTCGAGTATGATGGGCTAACGATATCACACTGGCCCCAGATCTCATCACAATTCTCCCCACTGCCATTGTGGTCGTGTCACACGTTGCGAAGGTCGTCACATTCCCTCTTATCCACATTGCATGCCTTCTTTTAACACGTCTGCGATGGACTGCTGTGAATTTAATACACTTGTGGATATTACTTGTTTCGTATCAGTAAATTAGACCGAAGGGCAAAGACCATGCAAACGCAAGGCAAAGGATGTGACGTTAGTAGCGAGTAGTTGTGCAGTCTGCCCTCGATACTGCAGTAACACGTCGAGGCGTGGACTCTGCGATTTGTCAGAATGGTTCTGGAGAGGTACTGACTGGGCTCACATCAGGCCCGATGTTAGCAAAAATTCCACTGACAGTCAGTAAAATGGTTGCTCGTTAAAGCACAGTAGGTTTCGCGGCCTAAAACTCAATCATTAGGCGCAACCTACACGGTAAAAAGCCAAGTACAGCGTCGTCACATTTCGTGGTGTAATGGTACTTGAATTACGCAACCACTACGGCAACTCACCTGAACCTCTCGACACCGGTAATATTCTACTGTGTTTCTGCAAAGTAGTTGACATATTTCTGAGACAACATTCAGATTTGATTTCATTTGTGATGCATCGATATGTTTATATTGCAATGATAATATTCTCATGTGTATTCATTCTTTTGTCACTATGATCTTTGACGTATTTTTAACTTGAGTTTTGGGCGCGTAAGCGATTATTAGTTAGTTGTTGAGTTGTTAGACAGTCGGACCTTGAGAAAGTCAAGTGTTGGACGTCATGTTGGAAAGACGCGTAACGTAGTCAGCTTATAAAACGTGAACTTTAACAGTGACTGTGAGAGACATGTTTTCAAGTACGTTTTGTATAGTGAAGTGATGTTTTGTGTTTGCGTGATATTGCTATAAAAGCAATTAAAAGGAAGTGTAACTTAATTTCGGAGTGCTGATTATTTTTTTACATCACCATTGTCCAGCAAAAGTGTAATCTCCATGAATGGTTTGAGAAGCGCATCTACAAAACTTTTGAATATAGCAGAATAAAACCTAGGCCTCTTTGCATCCGAGCTTGGAATCATAACCACCTAAATTTTCAACGATTGAGCCATGATTTTACGACGAGATCAGCGTGGGAAACGCGATAAGATGAGTGCCTAGTGTTTTCATTATTACATGAAATGACTTTATTAACTGTGTTCTAACGACACCTGCCACATAATATGACTGTTGTTGCCCGAAAATACAGTATTTAGCATCGTGAGAAACACCACAATCGTTATTAAAATTTTGACCTTTTTTGTGGAAGGGTTGTTGGAGTGGATATTAAAATTAATAAAGGAATGTCTAAAATATGCTCATAAAGTTAAAAGATCGTAGGCATACCCATCGCTCCTAGTCCAACTTTGCTATTCAGTGAATATTGTCGCTGGCCGGTGTGGCTGTGCGGTTCTAGGCGCTTTAGTCTGGAACCGCGTGACCGCTACGGTCGCAGGTTCGAATCCTGCCTCGGGCATGGATGTGTGTGATGTCCTTAGGTTAGTTAGGTTTAAGTAGTTCTAAGTTCTAGGGGACTGATGACCACAGATGTTAAGTCCCATAGTGCTCAGAGCCATTTGAATGTTGTCAATAATATGGCGAGCGAAAGGTAAGGAAGACGTGCTCCAGTCTTTAAAATATACCTACATCTAAGAATAAAAAAGAAAAATATTTTATAGTGAGCAGACGCTAAAAGTTTTTAAAAAGGTGCCAGATTGGCCATAAGAAATACACACTGCACTATGCAAATTACTATGTGGATGTATCAGGTGGCATTAACAGTACACTTACCGCGGAGAAGAGCACAGCATCACAAGCTTTTCAGAAAAAATATAAGCACAATTCATAAAAAAGAGAAAGCAGAAATTTTCAGATATAAAAACGAAAATGTACTGTTCACATTGAATAACCACTTACAATCACAGCACCTTAGCTTTCTGCCTAATTTTATTTATACGATTAGGTACTACAACATAATAACATTCTTATTGTTCTCGCTTGTAAAGGTAGCGACCCTGCGCTCCCCGTCGTGAGTATATGACGTCACACTGTGCACACGGATAGCTTCCGTTCCGCCACCCAGCAGGTCTCTCTTTGTCGTTCGCGCGGGCCGCTTTTACTTTGCCTAACACCGAGCTACCCTGCCGTCATCCCTGATACATCCTACATAGTGGTTTGCATAGTACCGCGACGAATCATGTTAGCAGTGACCATTTTTTATCGCAAGCCACCGATCACTATAAATATCTTTCTTTCTTCATTTTAGAAGCAGTCAATTTGACAATATTCATTGAATAGCAAATTTGACTAGGAGCGATGGGTATGCCTATGGTCTTTTAACATTGTCAGTATATTTTAGACATTCCTTTATTAATTTTAATATGCACAAAAGTGGTGACTCTGTACTGTGTTTTTACCATGTAGGTTGCACCTGACAATGCGGCTTTAGGCCGCGAAATGGTTGTGTTTTAATAAACAACAGTTTTATCAGCTGTTCGCAGGATTCTTCCTAACAACACGCCTTTCAACACCTCAGATTCCCAGAATATAAGATAGTTTGTCACAGCAGTGCATCGGTCGCATCTTGTATCATTTCGTCGAACACTTGTGGTCCGTCCTGTGCGGCGATTTATGAGTGTGGAAGCCTTCTTCCTGCGTTATTCCACATACATGACCAGACGCTTTGACCTTGAAAACATGAACTACGACTTCAGATGTGCAGTGACTCGTGAGTCTTGCACAGATTATCGACCTGCGTTCAAAGTCGATTAACTAACGATGGCTCCAATGTTCAGTACACACCTGCTTGTAGCAGACTGCCCTTATGTCGTGACTACATTAGTGTCGTTCACAACATATAGCCGCATCATCCACTGCTCATCTTCAAACGAGACAGTCCTTCCCGCGACTTTTGCCGCCTCAGTTTATTCGCGCAAGCTCTACCTTAAGCAGCTTATACTGCTCTGTCCCTCTTTTCCTGACGATTTTTGTGTTTCCTTATTTACCGCACAGGTAAAAGTGTACTACTGACAGCTCCAGTAAAAGGAATGAATCAGTCATTCTCCCCCAGGTCTGTCCGTAAACGGAATCGGAAGAAACTTGGAATTATCACCCAGTTTACAGTGATTCGGAAGAGTACACGGTGTTTCAAAAAGAAAGCCCTGATATCAATACACCATATTTATTGATCAACACCTACTACAAACATGGAATGAATTGCAAAATACTCACAGAATCTTCAAGTTTTAGCTGTGCTGTTACAAATACTCTATGCGTCAACCAGCAACAGCACGACTAACTTGCAGACGATACCTGAAATCGTCCTAACCTTTACACAATTTACCGGCTTTTAAAATTTATGGCGGCTGTTATTCTGCTCTTCACTTCTTCTACGTCAAAAGGTTAAGGGGAGCTAACACACTTTCCTTCATATATCCCCACAAGAAAAAATCACATGGGGTCATGTTTGGCGATCTTGGAGGCCAAGAATGCATGGCGGTGTCTCGGGGTCTCGTGCGTCCTATCCATTGTTGAGGTGGAGTGTACGTTTGTAGGGGCCGTACATGTTTTACACGAAAAACGGCACGAAAAACGTTCACTTTAGGTGAGTCTCTTTAGTGCTCTATAATGTCATGGGGGTTTGAAGTCCCCATTTCCGCACATTACATGGAAAATTAACCGTGGTAAAAATGTATCGTCTTCCGTGTCCTCTACTCAAATAAACCTGTTCCTTTTACCACCAACCCGAAGAGCTTGCACTAATCGTAAACTGCATGATTTGTAGACCAAACGATACCTTAACGCGTGCCACACAGGTGTATGTAGCATGCCAGGCCTCTCCTTGTGCGGCGAGGAGACATTCGTGAACTCCGCAGAAATTTTAGTCGAATTCTTTCCATCAATTGCTAGGTCGAGCTGGACTCTTTACTTTTGCACAAGCATCCTGTTTCTTCGAATCGGCGATACGAACGACTAATGTTTTTGGACGCAGGCGGATTAATGCCAAAACGCCGACTAAAAACTCGCTGGATCACAATCACTGACTTATTCTTTGTAAACTGCAGCACGTAAAATGACTTACGCTGAGTGGACGCAACATACTTCGACTGACTGCAACTGACATCTAACGGCGACTTTCTGAAACTCTACGCCCATTCAAATACCCACACATTTCGTTGCCGGCAAGTCCCACGTTTCATAATTATCACCATCCAAAATCATGCCATTCTTTTTGAACGCCCTGTGTATCTCGTGGCCTGCGCCATTATTCTTCGTTCATTTATAATGACTGTACGAGGTTTCGCCTCGGCCCGCTCCGCTATGAAAACGCTTCGGTTGCAATGTTGTTGGTGAGTGGGCCTGGTGGGGAGGGGTTGAGGGGAAGTGGGGGCACCGGAGCAGCTGGCCGTGTCAGGCAGCTGCACACCAGAACGACTTTACGATCCGAGTCTTAATTGGAGAGCCCCAACATTTCGAGCCGCCACCTTCACCCTGCGCCTCTTCTATAAGGAGCGCCTGGCAGCTGTATTTGAGAGAGCAGACAGGGAGCTTTGCGACGCAATTGCTGCCAACAAACACCGTAACGGTACCAACTATGGCGGATTATGTTCATTGAGTGTGCGAATCGGTTACTTCATTGTAACGTCTATTAGGCCGCAAAACCCTTCTGGCAATCTTGATAAAAATGCTAGAAACTATCAACAAATGCATCTTTTTTAGTTGACTGAGGCACTTACTTCACACGTATTTGGGAATCCGTCGAAACGTGATACAGAAAAGTGTACTATTCCAAGATGCTACTCCAGACGGGTGTAAAATGAATGTGCGTAACGGAGAATAATAAACGCTAAAATGAAGATTTGGCCCTGTCTGCCTACCCCCTGAAGCAGATCTTAGGATCTTTTAATTCTATAAATTACAATCTAAACATAAATGAATAATGAAGGCAACTAATCCTACTAATTGATAAACGTAGTTCCAGCTTTCATATTTATTGGAGATTAAAAAAAATCTTTATATTACAAAGTTTACATTTCCTGAGTGAAATTACTAATCATTTGCCCAACTCTGCCCCTTATTATGACTGTGCGATCTATTATCAATAACGCGAAATAACTGAAGTCATCTAAGTACCAAACATTAGATGACACGGTGGTGTGGAACCTCAGTGGAAATAAACTAACGTGATCACAGCTGTTTAGCTTTTATAGCCCTAATAATGATACTGCGTGAAGAGTTTGACAGACCATTGAAAGGCCATAGTCGAAACAAGGCCCCGGGAGTAGACAACATTCCATTAGAACTACTGACAGCCTTGGGAGAGCCAGTCCTGACAAAACTCTACCATCTGGTGAGCAAGATGTATGAGACAGGCGAAATACCCTCAGACTTCAAGAAGAATGTAATAATTCCAATCCCAAAGAAAGGAGGTGCTGACAGATGTGAAAATTACCGAACTATCAATTTAATAAGTCACGACTGCAAAATGCTATTGCGAATTCTTTGCAGACGAATGGAAAAACTAATAGAAGCGGACCTCGGGGAAGATCAGTTTCGATTCCGTAGAAATATCGGAACACGAGAGGCAATACTGACCCTACGACTTATTTTAGAAGCTAGAACTTAGAACTACTTAAACCTAACTAACCCAAGGACATCACACACATCCATGCCCGAGGCAGGATTCGAACCTGCGACCGTAGCAGTCACGCGGCTCCGGACTGAGCGCCTAGAACCGCGAGACCACCGCGGCCGGCTTAAGGAAAGGCACCCTACATTTCTAGCATTTGTAGACTTATAGAAAGCTTTTGACAATGTTGACTGGAATACTCTCTTTCAAATTCTGAAGGTGTCAGGGGTAAAATATGGGGACGGAAAGGTTATTTACAATTTGTACAGAAACCAGAGGGCACTTATAAGAGTCGAGGGACATGAAAGGGAAGCAGTGGTTGGGAAGGGAGTGAGGCAGGGTTGTAGCCTGTCCCCGATGTTATTCAATATGTATATTGAGCAAGCAGTAAAGGAAACAAAAGAAAAATTCGGAGTAGGTATTGAAATCCATGGAGAAGAAATAAAAACTTTGAGGTTCGCCGATGACAGTGTAATTCTGTGAGAGACAGCAAAGGACTTGGAAGAGCAGTTGAACGGAATGCATAGTGTTTTGAAAGGAAGATATAAGATGAACATGAACAAAAGCAAAACGAGGGTAATGGAATTTAGTCGAATTAAGTCGGGTGATTCTGAGGGAATTAGATTAGGAAATGAGACACTTAAAGTAGTAAAGGAGTTTTGCAATTTGGGGAGCAAAATAACTGATGATAGTAAAAGTAGAGAGAAATAAAAGGTAGACTAGCAATGGAAAGGAAAACGTTTCTGAAGAAGAGAAATTTGTAAACGTCGAGTATAGATTTAAGTGCCAGGAAGTTGTTTTTTGAAGGTATTTGTATGGAGTGTAGCCATGTATGGAAGTGAAACAAGGACGATAAATAGTTTAGACAAGAAGAGAATAGAAGCTTTCGAAATGTGCTGCTACAGAAGAATGCTGAAGATTAGATGGGTAGATTGCATAACTAATGAGGAGGTATTGAATAGGATTGGGGAGGAGTTTGTGGCACAACTTGACTGGAAGAAGGGATCGGTTGGTAGAATATGTTCTGAGGCATCAAGGGATCACCAATTTAGTATTGGAGGGCAGCGTGGAGGCTAAAAATAGTAGAGGGAGACCAAGAGATGAATACACTAAGCAGATTAAGAAGGATGTGGGTTGCTGTAGGTACTGGGAGATGAAGAAGCTTGCACAGGATAGAGTTGCATGGAGAGCTGCATCAAACCAGTCTCAGGACTGAAGATCACAACAACAACAACAACAACAACCCTAATAAGCAATTTGCGATATCACCGTATGTACTGCGTCCAGTGAGTCGAAGTGATTGCTCTCCTACTCGTCTGCTACGATGTAAGAACTCCAACACAAATAAACTCTTTCAAACACTAGGACGGCAGAAGGCAGTCCTCTGACTAATATCCTCTAATACTGTCTTCTCCTCTCTGTGTTCTACAGACGAGAAACGCGAACTCCCAACCACAAGGATGGCGTTCAGACAACAACTCAATGTAAGTACAGGCAGAGGAAGTGCTCTCATTTACTTATCGCTGCGTACTCAACGACGACTTCCAACCCGGAGGTGAAGTCCAGAATCGTATTGGTTGTGGTTGTAGATCATGGCAAAGTATATGGATGAGTGCTTGTAAGGTGCGAAATTACAGCAACCTTACACGGTGCAGCACTGATGTCTGCGTAACGTACTCTCAGATAGGACTGAAACGTTTAGGTCTTAACCCGTGTGATGGTGATTTGAAGAATAGGTGGATCTGGATCACACGTCTCTTTGAAATCAATGTGTTCCATCCACCCATCAATCGCAGAACTTATTGTGCGAAAACTAGGAACAGCTCTATTGCGTACATTAAAGTTCGTAAATGATGACGTTGACACCATCGTAATTAATTGTCAGTATCTCTAATATCAGTCTGACAAACCGTTTCCCTAATCTATGAGGGCAGTTCAATAAGTAATGCAACACTTTTTTTTTCGCGGCCAATTTTGGTTGAAAAAACCGGAAATTTCTTGTGGAATATTTTCAAACATTCCCGCTTCGTCTCGTATACTTTCATTGACTTCCTACAGGTGGCAGCGCTGTACGGAGCTGTTAAAATGGCGTCTGTAATGGATGTGCGTTGCAAACAACGGGCAGTGATCGAGTTTCTTTTGGCGGAGAACCAGGGCATCTCAGATATTAATAGGCGTTTGTAGAACGTCTACAGTGATCTGGCGGTGGAGAAAAGCACGGTGAGTCGTTGGGCAAAGCGTGTGTCATCATCGCCGCAAGGTCAAGCAAGACTGTCTGATCTCCCGCGTGCGGGCCGGCCGTGCACAGCTGTGACTCCTGCAATGGCGGAGTGTGCGAACACACTCGTTCGAGATGATCGACGGATCACCATCAAACAACTCAGTGCTCAACTTGACATCTCTGTTGGTAGTGCTGTCACAATTGTTCACCAGTTGGGATATTCAAAGGTTTGTTCCCGCTGGGTCCCTCGTTGTCTAACCGAACACCATAAAGAGCAAAGGAGAACCATCTGTGCGGAATTGCTTGCTCGTCATGTGGCTGAGGGTGACAATTTTTTGTCAAAGATTGTTACAGGCGATGAAACATGGGTTCATCACTTCGAACCTGAAACAAAACGGCAATCAATATAGTGGCGCCACACCCACTCCCCTACCAAGAAAAAGTTTAAAGGCATACCCTCAGCCGGTAAAGTCATGGTTACAGTCTTCTGGGACGCTGAAGGGGTTATTCTGTTCGATGTCCTTCCCCATGGTCAAACGATCAACTCTGAAGTGTATTGTGCTACGCTTCAGAAATTGAAGAAACGACTTCAGCGTGTTCGCAGGCACAAAAATCTGAACGAACTTCTCCTTCTTCATGACAACGCAAGACCTCACACAAGTCTTCGCACCCGAGAGGAGCTCACAAAACTTCAGTGGAGTGTTCTTCCTCATGCACCCTACAGCCCCGATCTCGCACCGTCGGATTTCCATATGTTTGGCCCAATGAAGGACGCAATCCGTGGGAGGCACTACGCGGATGATGAAGAAGTTATTGATGCAGTACGACGTTGGCTCCGACATCGACCAGTGGAATGGTACCGTGCAGGCATACAGGCCCTCATTTCAAGGTGGCGTAAGGCCGTAGCATTGAATGGAGATTACGTTGAAAAATAGTGTTGTGTAGCTAAAAGATTGGGGAATAACCTGGTATATTTCAATGCTGAATAAAACAACCCCTGTTTCAGAAAAAAAATGTGTTGCATTACTTATTGAACTGCCCTCGTAGAATTCTCTTGCAGTTTTCGGTCATGCATGCTCGTTATACATCTGCACGAACGTGGCCCTTCATCAACACTTTGCTTACCGTTCCGAAAGTTTGTTTGCCTTTCGTAGATACATTTTCTTCTAACGACTTCTCTGCGTATTATAACCGCCTCCTTCATCGTTTTTTGTCACTCGTGACGCAACTTCATGTTTGTACACCCTTCGATAGAGCTCATGGTAGGTATAAAACATTGTTAGAAACTGTACAAAATGTTTTCTCCGAACAATATTTTGAGCAGTTAGTACAGAAGCCCACTCCTCTTAGCAACAAGTAACCCAGTGTAAATGGGGTGTATGACGAATACAGGGATTAGACACCAAAAGATCGTTATAGCGAGACTGACCACCGCAACATCCAAATTCACCAAAAGTAAACGCAAAAATATCTATTTAAAAGAGCAGATAAATATCTGCTTGATGCCTTCCTAAGAGACAATCTCCAATCCTTCCCAACTATGTAAGTGTAGACCAGATGTGGCTTGAATTCAAAGAAATAGTAACTCAGGCAGTTAGAGATTTATACTGAATAAATTAATACAAGATGTTACTGATCCCCCATGGTATGCAAAACAGGTCACAACATTGTTGCAGACGAAAGTTCCGTCGTCAGAGAATACGAAATAAAGATTCCAGATTCGAATAAAGAACAACTGTCAACGTGATTAAGTTAGAAGCAAATATACTTGGTATTCCGAAGCAGCTTAAAGCACTTAACAAAAGCAAGTCTTCTGATCTAGATAGGAATTATCTTACTTTCAATTGCTGATGCAATAGCCCCCTGCTTAGCAGTCATCCACACTGAAGAGCCAAAGAAAGTGGTACACCTGCCTAATGTCGTGTAGCGCCCCTGCGAGCTTGCAGAAGTGCTGCAACACGACCAGGCGTTGACTTGACTAATATCTGAAGTAGTGATGGAGGGAATTGACAGCCTGAATCCTGCAGGGCTGTCCATAAATCCGTAGGAGTACGAAGGGTTGGAGATCTATTATGAACAGCACATTGCAAGGCATCCCAGATGATGTTCATGTCTGGGGAGTTTGGTGGTCAGTGGAAGAGAAATTCAGAAGAGAGTTCCTGGAGCCACTCTGTAGCAATTCGGGTCGTGTGGGGTGTCGAATTGTCCTACTGGAATTTTCCAAGTCCGTGGGAATGCATAATGGACAGGAATGGATGTAGGTGATCAGACAGGATGCTTACTTACGTGTCACTTGAAAGAGTCGTATCCCATATCACTCCAACTGCAGACGCCCCACACCATTATAGAGCCTCCATCAGCTTGAACAGTCCTCTGCTGACATGCAGGGTCCATGGATTCATGAGTTTGTTCCATATCCATCCGCTCAATACAATTTGAAACGAGGCTCTTCTGACCAGGCAACATATTTTCCAGTTACCAACGGTCTAATGTCGCTGTTGATGGGACAAGGCGAGATGTAAAGCTTTGTGCCGTGCAATCATCAACGGTACAAGAGTGGGCCTTTGGCTCTGAAAGCCCATATCAATGATGTTTCGTTCAATGGTTCGCACGCTGACACTTGTTGATGAGACAGAATTGAAATCTGCAGCAATTTGCGGGAGGGTTGCAGTTCTGGCACGTTGAACGATTCTCTTCAGTCGTCATTCATCTACATCTACATCTACATCTACATGGCTACTCTGGAAATCGCATTTAAGTGCCTGGCAGAGGGCTCATCGAACCACCTTCACAATTCTCTATTATTCCAATCTCGTATAGCGCACGGAAAGAATGAACGCCTATATCCTTCCGTACAAGCTCGGATTTCCTCAATTTTATCGTGGTGATCGTTCCGCCCTATGTAGGTCGGTGTCAACAAAATATTTTCGCATTCGGAGGAGAAAGCCGGTGATTGGAATTTCGTGAGAAGATTCCGTCGCAACGAAAAACGCCTTTCTTTTAATGATTACCAGCCCAGAACCTGTATCATTTCTGTGACACTCTCTCCCATATTGCGCCATGATACAAAACGTGCCGCCTTTTTTTGAACTTTTTCCCGTCAGTCCCACCTGATAAGGATCCCACACCGCGTAGCAGTATTCTAAAAGAGGACGGACAAGCATAGTGTAGGCAGTCTCCTTAGTAGCTCTGTTACATTTTCGAAATGTCCTGCCAATAAAACGCAGCCTTTGGTTAGCCTTCCCCACATTTTCTATGTGTTCTTTCCAGTTTAAGTTGTTCGTAATTGTAATACCTAGGTATTTGGTTGAATTTATCACTTTTAGATTAGACTGATTTATCGTGTAACCGAAGTTTAACGAGTTCCTTTTAGTACTCATGTGGATGACCTCACACTTTTCGTTATTTAGGGTCAACTGCCACTTTTCGCACCATTCAGGTATTTTTTCTAAATCGTTTTGCTGTTTCTTTTGATCTTCTGATGACTTTATTAGTCGATAAACGACAGCGTAATCTGCAAACAACCGAAGAAGGCTGCTGAGATTGTCTCCCAAATCATTTATGTAGAAAAGGAACAGCAAAGGGCCTATAACATTACCTTGCGGAAGGCCTGAAATCACTTCTGTTTTACTCGATAACTTCCTGTCAATTAATGCGAACTATGACCTCTCTGACAGGAAATCGGAAATCCAGACACATAATTGAGACGATATTCCATAAGCACGCAATTTTACTACGAGCCGCATGTGTGGTACAGTGTCAAAAGCCTTCCGAAAATCCAGGAATGTGGAATCGATCTGAAAACGCTTGTCAATAGCACTCAGCGCTTCATACGAATAAAGAGCTAGTTGTGTTTCACAGGAACGATGTTTTCTAAACCCATGTTGACTGTGTGTCAATAGACCGTTTCCTTCGAGGTAATTCATAATGTTCGAACACAATATATGTTCTAAAATCCTGCTGCATGGTGACGTTAACGATATGGGCCTGTAATTTAGTGTATTACTCCTACTACCTTTCTTGAATATTGGTGTGACCTGTGCTACTATCCTGTCTTTGGGTACGGATCTTTCTTCTAGCGAACAGTTGTACATGATTGTTAGGTATGGAGCTAATGCACCAGCAAACTCCGAAAGGAGTTCTTGTAGGATCTTTTCCCGGCCACCGCGATGTCGGAGATTTGATGTTTTATCGGATTCCTGATATTCACGATACACTCGTTAAATGGTCGTACGGGAAAATTCCCACTTCATCGCTGCCTAGGATACGCTGTGTCCCATCGCTCGCTTGTCGACTATAATACAACGTTCAATCTCACTTAAATCTTGATCACCCGCCGTTGAATCAGCAGTAACCGTTCTAACAACTACGCCAGACACTTTTTGTCTTAATAGGCGTTGCCGACCGCAGCGTCGTATTCTGTGTATTTACATATCTGTGTATTTGAATACGCGTGCCTATGCCAGTTTCCTCGGCGCTTTGGTGTACAGCAACTCACTCGATGAAAGATCCATACCAAAAGACTGCAAAGTTGAACATATCACACCAATATTCAGGAAAGAAAATACGGGTAATGCGCTGAATTGCAGATCCATACCACTGACATAGATCTGCAGAAGGATTTTACAACACATGCTTTGTTCGATTATTACGTATTACGTCGAAGAGTAACGGTCTATGGACACATGGTGAGCACGGAATCAGAAAACATCGATCTTGCAAACACAATTAGTTGTTTATTCCCACGAAGTAATGAGTTCTATCGACAGAGCACATCAGATTGATTCCACATTTCTAGATTCCCATAAGGTTTTTGACATTATTCCTCATAGGAAACTTCCAATCAAGAAGCGTGCCTATTGCTGCACGACTAGATGCATGATTTCCTTTCAGAAATGTCAAAGTACAGAGCAATCCAATGAAAAAGATCATGTAAAAATTGATAATCGGCGTTCTCCAAGTAAGTGTTATGGACGCTCGGCTGTTCGTAATCTATATAAACGGTTTAAATGACACTCTGAGCAGCCCTCTTAGATTGTCTGCAGTTGAAGCTGTCATTTACCGTCTACTAAAATCATCAGAGGATCAAAACTAATTGCAAAATGTGTTACACAAAATATCTGCAAGGAAAAGTTTGACGTCATCTACATGAGTACGAAATGGAATCCGTTAAATGGTGGTTACACGATAAATCACACAAATTTAATGACTGTCAACGCAAATATATATCTAGAAATCACTATTACGAAATTAAACTGGAGCGATGTCTCAGGTAATGTTGTGGGAAAGGCAAACTATGGACTGTGTTTTATCATCAGAACACTTAGAAGATACACCCGGATAGACTTAAGAGACTGCCTACACTTCGCTTGTTCGTCCTCTGGTAGAGTACTGCTCTGTGGCATAGGATCTTTACCAGGTAGGTTTTACGGAGGACATGAAAAAGGTTGAAAGAAGATCAGATCGTTTTGTATTATTGCGAAATAGAGGAGATAGTTTCGTGGACGTGATAAGCGAGTTGGTGTGGCAATCATTAAATCAAAGGCATTTTTTGTTGCGGCGAGATCTCTTCACTAAATTTCAATCATCAGCTTTCTCCTCTCAATGATAAAATGTTTTGCTGTCACCAATATACACAAAGAGATATGATAACTGTGATAAAATAAGGAAAATCAGAGCTCTCACAGGATGATTTGAGTATCGATTTTCCCCAGGTGCTATTGCAGTGTGGAACGGTACAGAAGAACACTCTACCAGGCACTGAAGTGTGAATTCCATACTATTGATGTAGTTGTCGATGTGACACTTTGGATTATTCACAACGGTAGGCATGTTTCAGTGTGGTGGTTTCGACGCTACGCTGCAGTTTTCGATATGTCACTCCGTGTGTTTGTGTAGAAGTGCGTGTGTCACACTCATTGTCGTTAGATATCAGTTGTCTAAGCCTACTTGTGGTTCTGCTAATGTCCTTAATGACTCTCGTTGATTATGTCAAATGCCTCTGGACATGGTCGATACCGTTCTACGTCGTTGTAGTCGACGGGTTTTAGGTACCTATCTAATGACTTCATCAAAGCGCAGTTAAAAAGTAATCTTGCTCCCTTATGTAAGTTTCATAACTAATATTTAATATTTACATACCTAGTTTTGGAACTAATACGTTCGTAACATCTATGTTTTACCGCTTTCAGCTGGTTTAAAACAGGGTTCAGAATACTGGCTGAGCTGCATCTCTTCTTTAAGAAAGCAACCACAAAAACCGCACTCTGTGATTTCAGCTTAATTTTCCACGATGTTAGGGTTAACGGTTGTCTTGTGAATATGAAGGATGACTGCAGTAAACTGCAGAAACACCACATGTAATTCAATAAGTTGTAGGTCGGACGCGTTCTGAAAATCGGAATAAATTTCTGTAACTTTATGATAACGAAACTGTGCTGTTCCGACTTTGTCTTTACACAGTTTCAGATTTGCAGAAAAATCAGTAGTGGGGTAGAAAATTAGATTCATTAGACTATTCGTAAGTTACCGTAACAATTCACTATTCTTCAAGTAGTCTGCTAGTAGTTTCTAATAAATTAATTTTAATTTTGTTTAAAAAATTATTTAAGTTCAACCATTATTGAATTATTTCACGGTATACTTTAAATTTGTAAACTTCGTCAAGCGTAATTTTCATTTTTGGGAATGATTATTTGTTCGAATCTTGATACGTAATGACGTTGTTCTCTTACACTGTCGTTTTTATTTTAAGTGACATAGCGTACTGTTTATAGAGTGTTCACTCGTAAGGTTAACAATTGACCTGAATGTGAAACAACTGAGGTAAGTCTAGATAAAAAATGATGTCATAATTTTACTTTGATTTCTGAACGATCTTTTGCTTTTGTCCGGAGTACCAAATGTGTACAAGTGTAAACAGACGCACCAGAACACTGTTGATCACATTCGTAAATTTTACTGCACGATCCGTTTACGATAACTTGTATCTAGAACCCAATTTACGGAAAACCTATCCAGTATTTATTTTTAATTTCACTCTTAATACGGAAAGCAGCGGTGGTATATTCTGCAGCTGCTGTGCTAATATTAAATCAAGAAATCCTAAGAGAGCGTTGAGCCCTGAAATAGGATGAAGTTCATCACATTTACGATCGGCGTTGGGAGACGGAATTAAATTGTCCGATAAGCATCGGGCGCGGAGCGGCGCAGAAACACTCGGAGGCGCGTTGCTCAGCACGTTATCCAAGATGCTGCCATTACAGCCTGGGAAGGGCGGATACATAGAAACAGAGGATAAGATGCTAACTGTAGACTTAACGTGCACTGAAAAGTGGCGAAATCACATGGCACAGGGTCACCACATTGAAGTTTGTTGTACTTGCCCTGAGACTAGATTGCACGCCTAAATAGGGGATTTGAGTGCTGTCTTACTTTCATTTCATTACATACTGAGGTGACAAAACTCATGGGATACCTCCTAATATCGTGTCGGACCTTCTTTTGCCCGGCGCAGTGCAGCAGCTCGACGTGGCATGGACTCAACAAGTCTTTGCTGAGAGGTAAAGCCTGAAATTTCGTGTTCTCCAGACACTCTTGACACGATGGATCTCGGAATATTGAATTTCCTAACGATTTCCGAAATTGAATTTCCCATGGTATAACACCTATGTGCGTCCATTGTGCCAAATGTGACCTTGGCATGCAGTAATTGTTACCCTCTGGGATGAATTTTGACATGTTCGACCGTGAGTTAACCTAATGGACAGAGGGCATTTAACATGAATTTCGTGACTATGACAATTAATAGAAAACTGAAAGAATTTACCTTAGGAAATAACGAAAGTAGTGAAAGTTTTTCGTGAATGAAATAATAAACGGTCGCCAGCCTAATTAGGAATAATAATTTTAAACATTAATCTGAAAGAATTTAAATATAATTTAGCAAAAGGTGGTTTCATCCTTGCTCTCTTGGTAGAGTGCAATGAACACACACAAATACCATACGAACTGACCAGTGGTAAGCATTAGTCATCATTTGCATAAATCGGCAATCACAGAAAGATAATTAGCACTTTACTCCTATTGATCATAGTCACCACCTCAACCATTAACCAATTCAGCACCAAAAGGTTATCAAAGACCTCAGGAGACGAAACGAAGTATGACAAGAGTCCTGGTTTAACTAACACACACACCACAAATACATATATATAACACTGTACAAACACTTTTTTACCCTCTCTCATTTATGGAAATACTTCAGATTTCTTTAGCAAAACATTGTTTAGTTTAACCTTCTCATAATAGAAAAGAATATAGTGGTGACTCATAAACTGTCACTTCCTTTATAAGCAGACTATACACACATTTCATAAACAATTTGCATCACACTAATACTGATTTCTAACCCCAATTGAAATGATTTATCTTTCAATGCTTTACAGCAATTTACACTAAGAATATTCTTAATTAATTTCAGAAATAAGTTCAAGGTAAAGTGAAGTTTCAAGTAGGTTCAAAATTGTGCGCGTCTTTCATTACTTGCGAAGCAAGTGATTTTCACAACATTTACATGCGTTAACACTAAAACTTAGGCACTTTCAAATAGAAACAAGGTAGTGGTTCTTCATAAACAGGATACTTGGTCTTTAACACGTTTAGGATAGGACCCTGCTTGGTTTCATAGCGGGCCGCGGTGGTCTCGCGGTTAAGGCGCTCATTCCGGAACTGCGCGACTGCTACGGTCGCAGGTTCGAATCCTGCCTCGGGCATGGATGTGTGTGATGTCCTTAGGTTAGTTAGGTTTAAGTAGTTCTAAGTTCTAGGGGACTGATGGCCACAGATGTTAAGTCCCATAGTGCTCAGAGCCATTTGAACCATTTTTTTGGTTTCATGAACAGGACAGTTTCAATGTTCAAACACGAATTTCTATCATTGAAATTACTATTGAAAAACTAAAACTAAGAAAACTCCTCCCGAACTGATCATGAAAGCCCAACGGCACCGACCGGCCGTGTCGTCCTCAGTAGATAGGCGTCACTGGATGCGGAAATGGAGGGCATGTGGTCAGCACACCGCTCTCCCGGCCTTATGTCAGTTTCCGAGACCGGAGCCGCTACTTCTCAATCAAGTAGCTGCTCAGTATGCCTCACAAGGAATGAGTGCACCCTGCTTGCCAACAGCGCTCGGCAAACCGGGAGGTCACCCATCTAAGTACTAGCCCCAGTCCGACAGCGCTTAACTTCGGTGATCTGATGGGAGACGGTGTTACCACTGCGGCAACACCGTTGACCATTATTGATAAACACTCACATCAATATACTGGTCCATACTGTGACACATATCTGAACTTCTGTAGTTGGTGGAGCAGTCGCGCAACACTGGTGGCAAGCACTTGGCGGCTAAGTGGTCCCATGCTCTTGAAGTTGAATACTCTTTATGAATTCTTCTTGGCGACGTCTTTCCTTCATCTCAGAGTCATTCTATGATAACAGGAGCACCATTCGACAGCCAAAACCCCATCCGAGGCAATTTCAACATCAATTGACTTTCAAATGCCTTACTTGGCACCCGCGTTGTCAACAGTACAACGTCTAGCCACTGACTGCGACCTGTGCTCTCTCTCTTGCCACCCAGATTGACCACCAATACCACCTTTTCCGGCGCGCCAAGCCACTTCCGTAGCGGAGGGGGTTCCTTACACCTTTTCCTTCCTTGTAATGCAACTTCCCTAAGTATGAACCAGTTTTCTACATACAATTTCTCTTTTATAAACAGGTATATTTTATAAATTTCAATAATTTAAACACACTGTTAATTTTTTCATTACATATATTACACATAACAACTTTCCTTTCACAACTCAATGAACTTAATCAGCAATGAACAACCACCTGATAGTCGCATAATCTCGCCGGGAACCTTTTCACATGGATCACTTACTAATGGCAACTCCACCAAGGTACAGTTCTTTTATACCTTGTGTATGCGGTACTACTGTACATGTGCACATCGCTATTCCACCACTTCTTCAACTCGGTGTATTGGTGAACAGAACTTTCTAAGATTACCTTTATTTGAATTTATATACGCCAAAGTCATTTTGCATACATACCGTAGAGAAATGAAATGAAATGCTCGTGTGGCGTTGATGGCCAGGTGTTCCCATCTCCGCGCGACCGCTACGATCGCAGGTTCGAACCCTGCCTCGGGCATGTATGTCAGTGATGTTCTTAGGTTAGTTAGGTTTAAGTAGTTCTAAGTTCTAGGAGACTGATGATCTCAGCAGTTAAGTCCCATAGTGCTCAGAGCCATCTGAACTTTTCTTTTTTTTTGTTCCCATCGGGGGAAGTTCGGCCGCCGAGTTGCAAGACTTTTCAGTTGACGCCACATTGAGTGACTTGCATGTCGATGATGATGAAATGATGATGAGGACGAAACAAAACCCAGTCCTCGAGCGGAGAAAATTGCCAACCCACCCGGGAATCGCACCCGGGTCCGCCGCATGGCCGTCAAACGCCATGACTACTCAGCTAAGCAGGCTAGATTTTAGCCCATAAACCACAGGCTTGTCCCCATAAAAAATGTGGAATAGTCATTAATAAATTATTTAATTACTCAACGGATAACACAGATGCCGATCTGGGTTATAATGAATGGTGAAAGGGGCTTCATAAGCATGGGAGATTTTCTATCCCTCGTTAATACAGGTAAACAGCTTCTACTAGCATTTGTACTACGTATCACATCGTAACAAACAGTGGTTTAAAGTTGCTTAGAACGAGTACATGATGAGGAAAGAAGTGACCCGACTTACTTAGCGTCTAAACTGGCTTCATTAATTTGAACTGTTTTATTATTTCAAAGCAAAGTCAAAAGGTGTATGCTATGAGCTTCCGCTATTTCAATTAATTTTGAATGCACATACAAATATTTATGATAAAAATGATCCCTTAAGTTGAATTCCAACAGTCAGGCTTAAATACATTTAACCTTACAAACTACTGGTCGGTGGCGAGTAAGAGATGATCATGCGTTCTTTTTCTCAAACACCCAACGGCGGACGTCCACTAAGTTATTGATCCTTACCACTCGCCACATACTGGGACACAAAAGCTGATGGCGAGATATAATATGCTTCATCTGCAATCTCCGTACCGAGCATAGAAAAGAAAATATAAATTCCTACGAATTTTCTAAAACTCCAAAACATCGACTTATGAAGTGATCACCACGTGGCTCGATCATGGGCAAAAATTAGAGTATCGTTCACGAGGAAAATTATTTAAAAAAATTCAGACATCAGGTAATTTACCTACCATTTTATAATCGTTCTACAGTAGTAGGAGGCAGAGTAAGGACCACGTATTTGGGTGGAGGCCACAATACCAAAGCTGTTGATCACAAATAAGATTAGTTAAAATTACGAAAATTCACGCGGAAATTGTATATCGTCATGCTTGTCATAAAAAACTTTATAATTTTATATTCACTCTGCAATAGTAGGTGGCAGAGTAACGATCATGACGTTGGCTGATGGCCACAGCAGCAATAATGTGGATCACAAAGAAAACTACTTAAATTACGATGTTTCACACACATCTATGCACGAAATATACTATAACCTGTTCACTTGTTGAAAAGCTAACATGACCCCTAACAAAGTCTAGAATTTGGAGCTTGAAACTGGAAAAGGCTACGAAACAGGCAAGGAACTTTGTTCGAAAAATAAAAAAAAATCGCTTACTAGAGACCACCACACCTTACCTGTCCAGAAACCAGAAACTGAATATCCCCAAGCGGCTTTCCTAACGTCCCGGCCCAGGTTTTGGGCACGGGAAAACCGGTACCAAATGACCGCAATGGATTCGAAAACGGTGGTTCGATCACACCACCAGGTGATCCTCTTTGGTCCCAGCAATGCCTGCCCAGAAGTTACAGTTGGCAAATACTGCATCAAAACATACCTGACTACCAAACACTCTGACTGTGCTGGAGCGCCTTCGTCTCTCTTCTGATTGTTTTCTTATTCATACAGAATTGATGAAAGATAGAACACCAATAAATAAATAAATAGAAACAGGCGCTCATTACTCTTCTAGAGGCTCTTTGTCGGGCTGTCAGAGCACCGAATCGCAAAACAGACACACAGCATGCCTCATAAGGCTAAAGTTACTCATAGCATGAATGAGAGACTTGAAGCGTAACTCTTTCAACATGATCTACTTAGTTCCAATGTTCTTCCCTCTCAAGAGATATGTAATAAGTATTCCTGCTAGTAATAAGTGACTTTCCTTGAAAAATCGCAATATATATATATATATATATATATATATATATATATATATATATATATATATATATAAGTGGTTCTTCCCTTAAGACTTGAAGAGAAAAAGCAAAGCAAAGAAATACCGGCAGACGGTGCAAATCTCACACTGGTAATGCTTTCACCGACGGCAACGCAAATGATAAAGGGTCCTCTCGTGATGAACGCGTACGACGAGACTAGAGCATCACCACTTCGTAGGTAAAACGTAATTAATCTCGTTATTTACGTAAGAGAGAGATAAATTGTGCTGTAAGTAAGATTTGGGGGAGAGCGATTTCAAGGGGTTATTTGCATGTTTTTGGGATGGGTATCTTGTGTGTTTGTTTCCAGTGATAGTTAGCACAAATTTTAGAGTGTGGAGAACATCAGACCTCATTAAAATTGTAATTGCTTGTGGAAGTAAAACATGTAATTACATGCAAAGTATGAGGTAAGTTTCTGATAATGTAGTACATGGATTAATTTATGTTGTAACTTATCCTCGAAGATTTCTGAATAGCTCTGAGTGAAAAACAACGGGAAAAACTTCGTAATATGTTTGAGAGAATAATTCTAGGGATAAGTGTTTTATTAGCAAATAGGATATTGATGAATTCAGAAAGCAATTTCTGCTGAGGTGAAAGGAAATTTAAATGGACGGAGTGCGCACAGAGTAGCATTAGTTTTAAAAGTTTCTGATTAAATACGGTAAAATTACAGAAAAATGATAAAATATTAGTTGATTTGTAGTGTCAAACAATTATCGTAGCATGGAAGACACGTTTGCTAGTGGGAATGTGTGCAGAGTGTTTCAACTGTCGAGCTAAATCAAATGTGTTTTGTCTATCCGGTACATCAGTTTTTGCTTGCTATTCTGCATGTGAGTGTATCGACTCCAGTGCGGAGGGCGTGATCTATGTGAATTTGGAAGTTATGAGGTTACTGGTAACTCCACCAAAGTCGTATTACAACATCTATCGTCCTTCACCATTGACGGTGACAGCGGACAGACGCATCTTTTGGCGCAATTCTTGGCCAAGGGGTCTTGAATTTCTGCAGAGGCGGCTGGACTGCGAAAAACCTAAAATTGGAAGCCAGAACACCGATAGTGTGCTGTTTCTGTGAAATTGAAGTGCTGCGGTGTTGTCAAAGCACAAAAGCACTGTTGGATGAGCGCAAATGCACTAAAAGAACAGAAAGAATTAACTCAAGCGCTTTTTTTAAATTTAGACGCGTATTTTGGCATTTAATTAATATGCTGTAATTTCATAATTTGTATTACATTTAGAAAATTTAAGCTTATAATATGAAATATCCTGGAAGGTACATGCTGTTTCACCCACCACCACAAAAGTAATTGTTGTTCTGACATACAAGGAGGGCACTCTATTTATTACTTTATGTATGCGTTTATTATGTTACCCAAGTCAAAGTTGGTGCTACTTAATGTGTCGAGTTAGCAAGTTAATGTGTCAAGTTAGCAAACTAACGTGCCACATTAAGTAGACGTGTGTAACATTACGCGTATGTAGGCGAACTAATTGTGGCCTAGAATTCCTGTGAGGTAAGGCGAATTGTTGTACCGCTGAACGGTAGCGGGCTGAGGTCTCGGTTTCGCCTTTTGGCGTGGTGGTGAGTATGATCGAGTTCAGGTACAAAGACTAGCGGCTTGGGGATATGGATGGCTGTTGCTCGCGCAGCAGATGTTCCGACAAATGGCGGAGCGTGAGACAATCTTAAAAATGGCTAATTTACAGCTCTTAGAGATTCTACAATAACTTACAGTAAAGTATTAATGCAGATCTGAATTCACTGACGACCGCAGATAAATGAGGCACATACAGTAACATAACAATGTTTCTATATCTTTAAAACTACAGAAGTTAATATTTCACAGTGCATAAACTTTTACACAATGAACATCTGAATTAACAACTTTTAATCGTTTCATGAGATTTCAGCAAACGGTTCTTGTATGCTGCATTGCACTATAGCAATGATTACTGGAAGCTACATATCTGTATCTATTTTTCTATTGATTTACATCTTTTATATCCTCTTTTTAATGCAAATGTTTGTCTGAACATCGTATTCTTCACATTTACACAGATTATGAATACAGTATGAATACTCATCTATTGTGTTACTTGTGTAATTATTTAATCAATAGTTAACTATTTAGGCAGTAACTTTATTTAAAAGTTGATTGCATGTGCTATTAAAGAACTGTGCTTGTTTAAAAGAGGTCAGTCGCATATATTAGCGGACACTACAATTGAGAAGAGAACCGAAAGACCCTTCTGCCAAGTGGGCATAAATATCTGTTTAAACAATATTTAACGGGAATCTGTTCTCATTTATCGTGAGCATACTTGTGCAAGAATGCTGGCTTATTTATTTATGAACCAACTATTACTTATAGTTATTGTAAATGATCTGATTGTATACGAAAGATTGTGACATTTCTTTATTTAAATATTGTCGCAGTATATTAGTTTGGTCCGGAAAGTGATCAACTTGAATCAAATCATGTCTGCAGAGCTTAAGAATGATGTATTTTTGGTGAGGATGGCCTTCGGCCAATGGAAAAGTATATAGTAGCGGAACACTACGGAAGCCACATGGAGACTGGGGTTTTTCAAGTGAAAAGCTAAAGGGAGAGAGTGCTTGAAGAAGGTAGACCTGCCTGAGGTAAAGTGCGTGATTCGGTCGTGTAGTTGTCTGATTCTGGGTGATGAACGGTCGCTACCATACCTTAACTTCTGAAGGGATTTATGTTTCGAGAGGTCTGAATGTGCACCAGAACAGGACTTATTCCGCTTTTGTTAAGGAACTGGAGATAGAGATAGAGAAAGTATGAGATAATGTTCTGTGTATCACATGCTTCAGTTTGTGAGTTGTCATGTTGCACTCTGAACTACACAACTGGCCATTAAAATTGCTACACCACGCAGATAACGTGCTACAGTCGCGAAATTTAATCGACAGGAAGAAGATGCTGTGATATGCAAAATGATTAGCTTTTCAGAGCATTCACACAAAGTTGGCGCTGGTAGCGACACCTACAACGTGCTGACATGAGGAAAGTTTCCAACCTATTTCTCATACACAAACAGCAGTTGACCGGCGTTGGCTGGTGAAACGTTGTTGTGATGCCTCGTGTAAGGAGGAGAAATGCGTAGCATTACGTTTCCGATTTTGATAAAGGTCAGATTGTAGCCTATCGCGATTGCGGTTTATCGTATCGCGACATTGCTGCTCGCGTTGGTCGAGATCCAATGACTGTTTGCAGAATATGGAATCAGTGGGTTCGGAATGGTAATAGGGAACGCGGTGCTGGATCCCAACGGCCTCGTATCACTAGCAGTCGAGATGAGAGCCATCTTATCCGCATGGCTGTAACGGATCGTGCAGCCACGTCTCGATCCCTGAGTCAACAGATGGGGACGTTTGCAAGACAACAACCATCTGCACGAACAGTTCGACGACGTTTGCAGCAGCATGAACTATCAGATCGGAGGCCATGGCTGCGGTTACCCTTGACGCTGCATCACAGACAGGAGCGCCTGCGATGGTGTACTCAACGACGAACCTGGGTGTACGAATGGCGAAACGTCATTTTTCGGATGAATCGAGGTTCTGTTTACAGCATCATGATGGTCGCATCCGTGCTTGCCGACATCGCGGTGAACGCACATTGGAAGCATGTATTCGTCATCACCATACTGGCGTATCACCTGGCGTAATGGTATGGGGTGCCATTGGTTACACGTCTCGGTCACGTCTTGTTCGCATTGACGGCACTTTGAACAGTGGACGTTACATTTCAGATGTGTTACGATCCGTGGCTCTACCCTTCATTCGATCTCTGCGAAACCCTACATTTCAGCAGGATAATGCACGACCGCATGTTGCAGGTCCTGTACGGGCCTTTCTGGATAGAGAAAATGTTCGACTGCTGCCCTGGCCAGCACATTCTCCAGATCTCTCACCAATTGAAAACGTCTGGTCAATGGTGGCCGAGCAACTGGCTCGTCACAATACGCCAGTCACTACTCTTGATGAACTGCGGTATCGTGTTGAAGCTGTTTGGGCAGCTGTACCTGTACCCGCCAACCAAGCGCTGTTTGACTCAATGCTCAGGCGTATCAAGGCCGTTATTACGGACAGAGGTTGTAGTTCTGGGTACTGATTTCTCAGGATATATGCACCCACATTGCGTGAAAATGTAATCACATGTCAGTTCTAGTATAATATATCTGTCCAATGAATACCCGTTTATCATCTGCATTTCTTCTTGGTGTAGCAATTTTAATGGCCAGTAGTGTATTTTGAACTCATGAATATTTCAGATTGTGGGTCACGAAATGGACTTAGTTTTTGCGCCTCTGACGACTATTTAGTTTGGGGAATTTGCTACCATTCTCGTAACGCTCTCAGCGTAACTTTACTGCATTTGATATTTTCTATCCGTATTGTAACTGAATGTGGTAGGACCGCTTCCCATTTATTTGAGATGTTCTTTCTTGAATAAACATTATTCATCCTAAGTCTTTGTCGTCTTCATCAATTACAGACGTTATAATAGAACCCTTTATATGAAATTATTCGTTGATATTTTACTTTATACTTCTGTATATTTTATTAATTCGCACTTCTAGCCAATGCTTAGCCTCTTTCACGGCAGGATCACATTTTAAGGTTATTATTATTATTTACATCGAATTAGCTGGGGGGCATGATACAGATGTGCACTGCACCACTCTATGAAACATCGAGCTATTCTTTTTAAACAGAGCCGGGCATAGCCCACGTACCAAAGGTACAAGCGACATCAGGCAAAGTCGCAACTGGTTTGCTTGTATGGGTTGCTGTTTAAAACAGCAACTACTCAGAAGTTCTAACCGTTAGGTACTATGGCAACCCGTTGCTTTAGATAGCCTGGGAGGGTGGGCAGGAGAGAAGAGAAGAGGAGTCAAGGGACACAAGAGGGAAGGGAGGTTACATCTACCAATCATCGCTGAAGGAAGGATAAGGGAAAGAACAGCCAATGGGGGATTTGAAGTAATGGTGAAGAAACACCTGCTGGACGGTAGAGGGTAGAGGGGAGGGGGGGGGGGGGACAGAGAGGAGAGGAGGAAGATGAGACATGGGGAGGATGGGTGGCGGACCACGGTAAAGAGGATGTAAGAAGTAAACACGAATCAGGAACAATCATTTTGAGTAGCACCTTCCTTCCCTCCTGAGAATTTGAGAGTGGGTTAAGAATAAAAACCCTAAACTAGTCATCATCAAGTAATAAAAAGAGCTATTTTGCAACTTTAGCTGTTTTATGTATTGCAATAGTATCACAAGTTGCTGAACCTTCGGCACCCCAGCATGCCCGAAATCCATGCTACGCAAATGTACCGTATGTTCTTCGCGGGTGCTAAAACAGAACTGTAGTAAGTAAGCAATAGGATTCAATAAGTCGGTGTCTTATCTCAAAAAAACGTGAACAATAACATATCGACATACTGTAGAAGTATTATTGTTACCTATAAACACAATTCAGCATTTCCGAAAGATTTCGCACGAAATTCAGACACATGCACGGAGTAACTATTTGTGGTCTTACATGGTGGGCGTTTCTTCTGAATGGATAAAGACGAGCATTGCGTAGCTTTTATCCGACA